>NC_090279.1:18954291-19645124 GCF_040414725.1 Anabrus simplex | reverse complement strand
CTCCCTAGGCCACCCTGTTTACCTGAATGTACCTCCCTATTACCCTTGCAAACAAATTTCCTAACTTATACGTACCACTGCGGTTTAAATGAAGGCCATCTGAGCGCAGATCCATATCTCCTACCCACCCATTAGGATCTAGAAATTTCACTCCCAGTTTCCCACATACCCACTCCATAGTCTCATTTAAATCCCCAATCACCCTCCAGTCAGTATCCCTCCAACACAGTATTCCACTAATAACTTCTCCGCTTTCTTAAACTACACCCGTGCTGCATTTACCAGATCCCACACATCTCCAACTATGTTGGTACTTATATCAGCTTGCCTTACGTTGTTGGTGCCAACATGAAACACTACCACTTTCTCCTTCCCCTCCTCCCTCTCTTCTACTTTCTTCAACATCTGCCTCAACCTAATTCCTGAATAACATTCTACCCTGGTTCCCTTTCCTCCACACACTTTCCCCACGTGTCTAACGATGGAATCCCCCATGACCAGAGCCTCAACCCTACCCACCTCATTTGATCCACTCCCCTCCTGGTCAGCCCTATCTTTCCTGATAGCTGCAGAAGCTACTTCCTCCTCCCTTTTCTCCTTCCCATGACCCTGTTCCACCTGTCTTTTCGTATCCTCTACTCTACATTTCCCTTTCCTATCTTTTCCCTTCCTTCTACTTCCACACATCTCACCAACAGTTCCCTGTCCGTCACCTTCCCTCTGTTGTTCTACCTGGAGTGTCTCGTACCGATTTCGCACAGACACCAGTCCTGAATTCTGATCCTGAATAGAGCCCTTAGCCTTCAATCTCCTTCCCCTTAGAACACTAGATCACCTGTCTTCTACAACTCCCCCTCTCCTTCCCCTCCTTCTTGTACACCTACTGTAACCTGTACATTGTTTGAGGGAGTCCTATATTCCTTCCTGTCTTCTGTGAGAATCCTAATTATCTCCCTCAAACTTTACAACTCCTCCCTCATACCCCTCAATGCCTCGCCACACCCACAGTTCGTATACTCGCGCTCCTTAGCCATTATTTACGGAAAAAATGAAATTAAAAATAAAATAATTTAAAAAATAAATGAACGGAGGGATATATTTTCTGGGATAGTACTCAAAGATCACACAACAATAGGGTAATTAATCTACGACTACACTACAATACCACTCTATTTTTTATCCTACAACCTGTAACAGGATAAAAACTGCTGTTAATTACTGAATATCGAAAGTAATACACAAGAACTACACAATTCCAAACTGCAATTAAGCCTATCCTAATTACAACAACAGAATTTTTAATAAAAGTTTCTACGGATACTTCTACTACACCAGTACTACACAAATATTTTACAATAATAAAATAAGCACACTAAATTCTAATAGGATATTACTCGTATACTACTGTACAGTACACTACAGTAATTTTTAAACTACTTTCAGACGTATCCTAATTTCGATACCGGTACCGTATGTCACTACTAAGCACAAACAGATATGAACTTTGCAAGAACTACTGTACTCAAAGATTACCAACAAAGCTAAATGCTTAGACAAATTATTATTTGTATTACGGTCTAATAGATACACACGAAAGATAACACACGAAAAATAACACACGAATATAGCAGGCAAGATACGGCACTATCTAAATGTACTGTACCTATACTACAATGTATCTACACTACACTACACTACGTTTGGTTAAATTCATAAGTATCGAAAGGATTGCCGTACACGAAGAAAAACACGAATATAACTGGCATGATATTATCTAATATATTATACCTTATCTTCACTACAATTCTACTGAAATGTGGTTACGTGATTGTTACAGCTGGTGGATTACTATTATTTTCCCTACTCCACGTGACTGAGAGTAAAAGTGTCCTTAATTAGGCCTACTGAAAAATACGAGGTTGTCTACAATAATTTCTCAAATATTTCTATCAAAACTACTCCTACTACTCCAGGGACTCTAACTGCAATTAGGCCTACTGGGATATATGAACTTTATTATTATTAGCTAACCGCTCATAAATACTGAAAGATCGAGGGATTGAAGTATAAATTACGGATACTTTAACCTACTCAGAAGTACAAATGATTGGAATACAAGGCCAGCTGATTTATATTTATACAGTATTTACTTGACTACACTACTCCCTTTGTTCACGACTGTAGTCAACAATGCAATATTTGAATATGAGGAGCGACAATTATCAATAACAATACAACGACTGTTAACTACTACCGTGTAATCTCTTTAACTACTTTTTAAATGGAAGACAGGCGTATCGTCTTTTTAAATGTAGTAAATTATTACCTTCGCGATAGTTCGGACGGATATCTATACGAAATACCGGAGGAATTTCGGCGGAATTTACGGTACTATTCCTTATGATATGCTGCCTTTGTAAGTATTATACCAACGACCCTACAGATATTCACAAATATTTTAAAAGTTAATATTATTACCTAAAAGTTAATATTATTACCTAAAGTATTTCCTAAACCTAAATTCGAAACAAGGTACACCTAGCTAGCCTACTTAACCTAGAAAACGTAAATTACTGAAGACCAACTGAATTACTTGTTATAAAATTTAAATAAATATCACTATTCCCAATTTCTACCAACAAGCACTAAACACCGCTATATAAATAGCACTAAATGAATCACAAATACAAAACATTAAGCTATTTCAATAGATTTTAACTAGTTTATCACTACAATAATGCAAGAGCTCTCTCAACAGCCAACCGTTCTCAAGCGCATCCAACAATGCAAGGCCAGATCAGGAAATAATTAAATCTCAACTTTTACGATTAACGTATTGAGGTGACAATTAATAAATAGATAAACTAGCATCAAATCAATTACTATTTAGGACACAACCACGAAGTGACAAGCGTGAAGAATGTATGTTATAGTCATGTGGAAATGATCCTTCACTATCAGCACATCAGTTGTCTTTCATTATTTTTTATAAACAAGAGAAAGGGCAAAAAAGTATTCATTATCAAAATAAATGCCATTATAAGGCAACAAACCTGAACAATAGACAAGGCATAATATAACGTACTGTAAACTAGTTTTAATCCTAGAACACTAACCCTTCGTAAATTTTACGACAGTAGGTAGCAGAACGGTATAGTTTAATGCCTTCCGCCCATGCGTGCGTGCCGCTATTTTGTGTAGCTGATTTTTTCGAGCAGTTATTGACTGTGGCATGTGCGATTGTTGATATCATTGCTCATTCTTGTAATAATTGGGTGGGTGTCGTCATATTCACGAACGGTTAGTGATAGTGTGAACTTATAAGTATAATGTTTCGTCATGCCTTTTTTACATTTATACTTATTTAATTTATTTTCTTGGTAGTTTTGTTTTCTTTGTGATGTAAATAACCTACATTCATAATTTAAGGGTTTATTTTAATATGTTGTGTTATAAAATTATATTTTTTTATAAAACGTGTTCAATTAATATTTTTTGTGCGCCAAGTTTTCTATATTTAATAAATAATCACATCAAATTGTTTAATATCTACGTATTTTGATTCATGTTAAGTTCACGATATTATAGGAACTCTTAATAACCAAATTCTTGCCAAATATAAGCTGTTCCGTAGAAAATATAACAATTATAAATTGGAGTAGTCGAATTTACGAAGGTTTTGTAATAATGTGTGGCGAAATAATAATTTTGAGGCTTCGTTTACATCAGTAGAAAAGAATGTGACGATATATTATTAGGCCCATCCTCGCATATAAGAAACTTCGATAGACCTTCAATAAAACTTATGCAAGAATCAGATTAGAAATTATGTTAACAGAAGAAAAAATTGGTCCGAACGGTTATTAAGGATTCCCAATTTTATAATTATGAGATCGAACTATAGCTATTTTAGCTGCTTATAAAATCGATACAGGAAACTTCTATAAATAAACTCTTTATTTAAAGCATGCCAATAACAATATTAGATCATTAAGTTTAAGGTTACGGAATGAAAACTTACTTAGTTAAGCTGATTATACATAATGAAATCAAACTGTTGCAAGGGCATAAGAAAACATAATTGCTCAAAGTTAAATCAAAATGGAATAAAACATCTTGACGCCTTGCGCCGATGAAAAGTGTTTTTCTAGCCTGAAACCAACTGATATATTTAGCCAGGAACATAATCCAATCCTCTGAACAGCGTCTTTCGCCAGGAACACGAATATCCGCCTGCTGTCGACTCCAACTTACTCCAGACTACATGGGTCATTAGTATTTTGTTTGTATCAGATCATTTGCCACATTGTCGCAATTATGAATAGCGGCCACCAGGTGCGCCACCAACTTTAGTAAATAGTCACGCCAACAGGTAGCGTTCAAATGCACACCAGCTGCACAACTTTCCGAATAGTTCCTAAGGTTATCAAGTTCCGTATTAACGTTACAAACAATATTCCTACAATAATAGGACATTCATTCAGAAAATGTATTTGTGAAGCACGTTCGATATTTTCTGTTTATTTGTGATAACTTTTGATAGCTCTGTTCATAAGACATTCTTTCGAAATATGTGTTTATGAATCAAGTTCTTTTTCTGTGTATTTATGAAGATTATGAAAACTAACCAATCTCATTTTCAGTGTCTGTGTCGTTCGTCTGCCCTCTTTGACATCCTGCCAGTTTTTCCTGAGCCCGTCGAGCAGCGCTTTCTTCCACTCCTGTGGTAAAGGGCCTGTCTGTCTTCTGGGTGCTGTCTCCGCCTAAAACCCTGATAGCTTTTCGTCATACTTCTGAAACAACCCGTCATTGATTTCATCCTCACCGAGCTGAGTGGCTCAGACGGTTGAGGCGCTGGCCTTCTGACATCAACTTGGCTGGTTCGAACTTGGCTCAGTTCGGTGGTATTTTAACGTGCTCAGATACATAAGCACCTTGTCAGTAGATTTAATAGCACGTAAAAGAAATCCTGGGGACTAAATTCCCGGACCTCGGCAAATCCCAAATCCGTAAAAGTAGTTAGTGGGACGTAAAGCCAATAACATTATTATATCAATTTAGGAAGGCTCGGCTTCTGCCGGTAACATAATGGGCTGACTCGGCCCATGCAAGGGGTCACACTCTTGATTATGAAACTATAGGTACATATATTAACAAATATTTACAACAGAAATAATTACAATATATACATTTACTAGCGCTTTCCCCGCGACTTCGCTCGCGTCATAGTTGAGTTATGTCCCATTATATTATTTTATTTCCCATTTTCTTTTGAAGTCCACTGAACCAAACTTACGCGTTCATCGACTTTTGTACGAAATGTAAGACATGAACGTAAATGATGTGTTTTCCCGTCCCGGCTTCGGTCGGAATTGGAAAGTTTCACGCGTGTTCCGAGTTCGCTGTTAAATGAAATTCTCTTGTAATAACAGTAGCTTCTATTATTTTTTAACCCCGTCACACGTAATCTAGTGCCATTGCACAGCTTAGGTGGTTTGAGGTTACGTAACAACATTACAGGTGCTCCTACTATCAAACGAAGTTTGTGAGATGGGAATCCTGGAGGATTACGGTAAGGTAAGGTTTGTTCTGCCCGAAGGCAGGTCCGAACCTCCGCAGAGGTGTCCTGAGCCGGAGTTTACGTGCGGTAGGGTGGCCGGTTCCTTTCCGCTCCTCCATTCCCTTACCCCCACCAACAGCGCGTGGCAACTCATCCACTTCTCGACCACGCCCAATGTTGCTTAACTTCGGAGATCTCACGGGATCCGGTATTTCAACACGGCTACGGCCGTTGGCGGAGGATTAAGAGTATTTAGGAATTCTACTGGATAACTGAGAGCATCGTCCGTTTGTAATACCGTGTCGACCGATTTAGACTCTATTTCTTCTGCATCAAAATATGTAAGCAATGATTCATTTAATCCAGGGACTCTCAAACGCCCAAAATCTCACGCGTGCAAATCGAGGCGAAAGAGCTCCGTGCAGTGTGCATCGGTCCCGCTCGGCTCGGCTCTGGGCTACTCGGCTAAGCTCGGCTCAACTCGGCTCGGATTTGGAGCGCTACGGAGCAAGTGAGAAAGAGGGAGACAGGGGGAACGAGCGAGACAGGCGTGGGGAAAGAGAGAGACAGCGCTATTGCTCCAAATCGGGGAGTGGGGGTCTGCACTCTGGTCATCGAAGCGAAGTCGTCTTTTGCACCGTGCACAGTGCATACACCAGGCGCATGCACCCTGAGAGGCCCTGATTTAATTCATTAGCCGTCTCATTAAAGTAAACCTGCAAAAATCCAGGATCTTGATGAGCATTTGGCAATAGACTGCCAATGGAATGCTAAACTTGACCTTGTACTTTGAAAGTAGGCATAAAGTCGTGTTGGATGACTTGCTTAGCACCAAAAGATGTCACTTGAAAACAGCTGCTACGTCTTCTAATTCGATCAAAAAAATTACCATGATCTGGATGGGCACCCATTAGTAACTCTACAATGGTTCAGGTGGAGATTAGAGTGGTGGCAGCAGAACCTTGCCAGAATCGCAACACATACCTGGTGTTTCATCTTTCCACTTGAGAGCATTGCAGAATTGGCATTTATGGATGATTGTACCAATGGTTATCAAGCTGTTATCTTCGTAATTCATTTCAGGATCGTAAGACATCCCGGAACGAAACTTAATTTTACATGGACGCAGTCGTCTTTCTTTTCGGACCCCTGGGTGATGTTGCTTATGTCGCATTTGAATTGTCCTGTGATATTCGCGATTATTTTGCTGGCGTGTAGCTGCCGCTGCTCTATGAAACTCGGGATTATTTTTCTGGTATATCAGTGCCGCTGCTCTGTGAACCTTGGGGTTATTCTTCTGGTACGTGACTGCCGCTGCTCTATGAAACTTGAGATTATTCTTCTGGTACGTGTCCGCTGCTGCTCTATGGACTTCGGGATTTTTATTTTGGTATTTACTTCCAGCAATGGTACCGTACGTGCGGAAGGATTATTTTGTAAAAATGTGGATGCTTCTTTTTTAAATTGTATTTTTCTCGTACCGTTTGAGTATCGAGTACGACGTTTTTCAGAAACTTTTGTAACAACAAATGAAGCACTCGTTTCTTCGCACAGACATTCACATACAGTACGGTACTTCAAAATGTCCGTTAGAGAGATTACCAGTAAATCGCAATCTTTTTACGGGATTAGCTTCATCACTAAATATCCAGTATAACTTTATATCACGATAAACTTCAAAGCGGAATGGAAAAATTTTGCCTCCTGCCGTCAACTCACATGTTCCACCATAAGCTGAATCTTCTGACACGATAAGTCGGCACTATTATGAAGAGGAATAGATATTACCAAGATGATTTTCGGACAAAATGGAGACAACTTACGAAACAATAGCTTCACGAGCTTCTTTATGCCTCAACTGAGTAGAATATAAAATGTAAGAAAGAGATGTAAATAGACATGCACCGCCACCTACAATAGAAACAATGTTATGTGGCAACACTTCACCATTAATGTTTAGATAAGTTACTGCCATTATGCTGTGTGCGTGAAAAAGACGTCATCGCGCTGCAGTCTGTTATCTGTCTCCTTGAAATATCACACACCAGTACGTTGTATCTTCTGGTATGAAATGTTTGTACTCTTCTGAGGAGGAGTAGTTATTAGCAAGGATTGCCAAGGTTCAAACCCTTATTGCTCAAGAGTTCTATGGCACTCACTTCATTACTGGTCGACAATATTATGCAAGTTGCCTCCGGTCTCTCCTTCGTCAATATGAGCGACATATCTTCGAACCATAGACAGCTTTGTTAATGACGCATGCTCGTGCCGAACTGGTACTGCTTTCGCCTAGCCTTTTCTACCAGTTGTATGGATGAAACAATTCATTTAAACTGTAAGCGGCTGCATAACTCACTAACAAAATATAAAACCGTAATAAATCTCATTGATAAAACAATATTCCTGAGGCTGCCCACAGGCAGATTCGAACCTGCATTTTTGCAGTCTGTAGTCCGTTGACTTAACCGTTGCGCTATCAGCACAACGTAATAAAACCTCTCACGAATTTACTCACAAACATTCGTATATGTAGGCCTATATACTATGACCATCCAATGACGTGAAATTACGTGTCAGGGAGTCATTGAAGGTCATAAGTATGATACATACATATGGACGGTATGGAGGTAAAATAAACTGTTGATGCACGGCGAATTTATATATTCGTAAGATATGAGCCGACAACTCGCGAATTGATAGTAGATCTTATGGAAGAGGATCGATAGATCAAGCTCAGAACCCCGTGGTAGATATCGTACCGCGTGAAAAACCGCGTAGTCACAAGCGGGTATCAATGAATATTGCAGTAACAGCTGACAAGAAGATAGGCTAGACATTACATCTACTATGACAGACGTTAAGGAGGCCATGGACTGAGCCGGAATTATATGCATTTAATTATCGAACAGGCGTGTGGCGTGACGTATTTCAAGTGGAAAAAACAAACCAACGAGCTAGAAAGAGGACTATAGAGTGGCTAACATGGCTGCTACAGTGCTCTGGGTGGTGCCAAGGCGAAATAGCGACTCCATAGTTTAAGCGCCATTCATATAATTTCTCCGCATACGGTGCGATACTTCTAATAGATTAGATCAAAGAAAATATGCTCTCTACGTGTGTGGCATGCAATTGCATAAATTGTAGAGAAAACACGAAGAATAAATATCATATTTTAGATAAGATTCTTTTTTTACTAAAGTACACAGTTTTGGGCGATTAGCAGAATTACGTTGCCTGTGTAGCACAATCCAGCACGTGTACATTAGGCCTACTTTTATTTTCTTGTATTTGGTATTTGAAGGTGCTCAGATAGGTTACCTTTATGTCAGTAGATTTATCGGCCCGTAAGGGAACTCCACCGGGGCAAATCTCCGGCACTTTAGCTTCTCCGAAAACCGTACTAAGTAGTCGGTAGGACGAAAAACCAATACCACTATTTATTATTACATTGTATCCTACAGAGCATATTTCCCCAGCATTTTAAAAATAAATATAAAGTGAACAACGATGTTACAAGACGCCTGCTGTCCAAAGCCACACCTACAATATTTAGAATTTCCTAGTCACCTCATCCCCTTTGCCAACGATACGGAGTAATATGAGGACTTTCAGTCCTACATCACCACTACTGCTGAGCGAGTTGGCTACGTGGTTCGTGGTATATAGCTCTTAGCTTGCATTCGGGATATAGTGATTTCTAATTCCACTGCCGACAGCACTGATAGCTGGTTTCCCGTGGTTCCCATTTTCACATCAGGCAAATACGGGGGCTGCTGTGCCTTAATGCCACTGACACTTCCTTCGCAGTCCTAGCATTTCCCTATCCCATCGTAGATATAAGGCGTGTCTGAGAGGGTGCTACATAAGGCAAAAAAAAATCGGCGTTACCATAATCTTCTTCCAAAGATAATCGAAGTGAATTATTCAGGAAAGTTAACTTATGTGATTTAAGATCATTATCACAAGGAGAACTGTTCTCTTTTTTAGCAATTATTTCAAATTGTTTATCCTACAAATTCTTGTTCTTATTTTATTGTTATTATTATTATTATTATTATTATTATTATTATTATTATTATTATTATTATTATTATTATTAAGGGATACTTTATTACACCATTGTTCACTTCAAACCTTGTACCCCACGGCTCTAGAATACTTATTTTTCGTAAATTATTATTAGTTTTACGCCCTACTAACTACTTTTTCGGATAAGCCGAGGTGCCGGAATGTTGTCCCGCAGGAGTTCTGAGGGATTTGAGCACCTAAATACTATCGTACTGAGCCAGGATCTAACCTGTCAAGTTGTTTAGTGTCCGGCTTCTTGGCTGAATGATAAGCATGCTGGCCTTTGGTTCAGAGGGCACCAGATTCGACCGGGTTGAGCATTTTAACCGGGTAGTCGACAGTTAATTCCTCTGGATCCGGGACTGGATAACCTTCTTCATCTATACACAACAGAACATTCTACAAACCACTACAGAAGCACGCAATAGTAAATACATCACTCCACCTAGGGTTGGCGTCGTCAGGAAGGGCATCCGGTCGTAAAATTAGGCTAAATCCATACAAAATGCCAATTCCAGGTAAATGGAAAGATATCAGGATTTATTATTATTATTATTATTATTATTATTATTATTATTATTATTATTATTATTATTATTATTATTATTATTATTATTAAAGTTATATGAATTATTTCTCGATATTGTTATATTGCTTTGCACAAGGTTTTCTGTTCTATATTTTCATTCCCTGTAAGTGGGTCTAATATTTTGGCAATGTCTTGTGATTTGTTTTGTAATTCGGACTAGTGGAAATGCGCTAATTTTCTTTCTTTATACAATATGTAAGTACGTAGCCTGTATCTTGTATTTTTTTAATGTCCTTTTAAACAGACATTGCGCATCTTTGAGTGCTTCCCTAATAAAGAAAACTGTGAAACGGTATTTATTCCCGCAGCCTCTGTACTTGCTTCATCACAAGCCCACTCGATTTGGTCGCTTACAATATGGCGGACGTGGCTTTCAAGTAGATTCAAATATGGCGGTCCAATAGCCACTCTATAGTCCTCTTTCTAGCTCGTTGGAACAAACAATAGTAGCGTGTGTTCCTTTGTGGATCTCTGTGATAACGTTCCTCAATGTCAAAACCAGATGTAAAGTAGTCAGGATCGTAGTTATGTAGCTTATGGAAAGCAGCCTAGTTTTTTTTATTGAAATAATGAAGTTTGAATTTGTTTTAATGTCAATTCTTGAATAGTACAAAAAGGATCGTGAAGCAATAGAAAGCTCAACCCTTGTATGCGAATTAAAGCTCATAAAATTTAAGAAGTTGAGGCTTAAATAACGTTAACAAACAAAGTATAGCATTGAGCGATATAAAATTTACACAGGCCAGTATTAATCTATGACAGTAGATTAATAAATCTATACGAATTCGTTCTAACTACTCTGTTCAAGTTTCAGGTTGAACTCAAGATGTTGCCTATATTTGTGAATAAGGAAGTCCATATAAAAGAGATGTCCGAGTAAACAAGTAGGATCCTGGTGGATCCGCACTCTGCCGAAATGAATGAGATGGCTGAAGAAATAACCTGACGACCAATACCCAGGGAAAAACGAAGAAGTCAGATGAGTAGTCGAACCTTGCCCTTCTTGTTTACTTGTAGATGCTTATAGTAGAAGTATATTTTTTTAAATGTCACACAGGTGATATAAAATGAAATGACTTGAATATTCTAACGTGCTAACGGTGTTGGTAACGTCATGTAATGCTACTACGTATATAAGAATATCGTTTTCCGTTGGTGAATACTAGGGTTAGGCGATCTTTCCTGCGTTGTTTTACGTATTTGTGGAACAGTTATAAGGCGTGTGTGATCTTGAATGCCACAGGTAATTTTTTATGTGCTGATGTGTGAAATATTTGAAGTGGTGACCTTATGATAATGTATAATTCCGCGGAGTGTTGTGATATGTTTAGTGATCAACTCAGTGATGGTTGTATGATTAATAGCGAAGCTCTTCAAGATATTTAGCTCATTTATGTAGGGAATGATGATTGTTCTCATTATGTGGTGGACATTGTGTAGTGTAAAATATGTAGGGTCATCTAAAGGTATAGTTGACGGTATAAGCAGAGAATGATTTATTGAGTGGTGAATTGCGGTAGTAATTTAATTCTTTGAGATGGCTAATGGTTAGGATAATAGTATTGAGAGGTATTTCCGCCGCGTATATTTAAGTTATTAGATGAGCGTGTTTCGTAGCGTTGTTTGAATGCTTTTCGAAGAGTTTGGATAGGCATGCGAGTTGACATGAGTTTAATTTAGTATCACATGGGTAGCGGAATGTATTTACGAATATATGAGTAGGATCTTCGACAAGCTACTCGAACGATAATTAGATTGTGAGATTATTGTCACCTGTACTGTAGATCAACTTGTGGTATTGCTAGATGTAGTAAGTCAGCGCTGTAGAAGTATTTTCAGCAGGATGGAATGGAGCCGATGTAACGCAGATCGTCTGGCATTTGATAGTTTTCTTATTTATGTCAGTAGATAGTACCTTATTTCAGGTGCAGCCACATGATGCAGTTGGTTGGATGGAGACATGCAGTTAGCTGATTATGGAACACTGATATTATTATGTATTGGATGGATTTTCGGTGTTTATCATGCGCTGTTAGAAAATTCAAGTTATTACTCAGTTAGTTAGGTAATTATAATGAAGTAATAAGAGAAGTAGAGCAGGGAGGACAGGTTCGTCTAGTAATACGTCAGAAATGAACAAACAAGATGATCGATTTGTGACTGAAATTGCTCATTTTCCATTATATCAATTTATATTTATTTAAATGAAACAGAGTTGCGTAATGATGTGATTTTGACTTAATGACTGACAATTATCTTTCAAGATGGACTTGATTCTTTAATACGGTGCGGTATTGATGCACAAAGTTAATATATTTTTACGTTGCGTATTCAGTTGTTCAGTTGTAGCCAGTTAATTTCATTTTATTAAAATTATTATACTTCCAATTTCTCATTGCAAATATTCATTTATGCTTAGTTTTAGTGAACCTATTATCTTGAAACTGATGTCAGATTATTATCGGACTAACTATTGATAGGATGTGACCGCTTCCTTTCCGAAGGGCCATGCCCTGAGTGGAGGATCATGTAAGCCCCTGAATACTAGTCGTGCAAATTAAAAATTTATTATCATCTCCGAGTTAGGCGTCCCACGAACGGTCACAATACTGTTATTTGTATTTTCTTTTCTTTAAGGATTTGGTTCATTACCGTCTTAAAGTACACGGAAGCGGAGTGAATCGGCACGTACACTTATGTGTTGGAGAAAGTGCCGCTGCCATTTTTAATTGGCAAAAGCCAAAGATTCATGCGCGAAAGGCAAGCATTTAATCTGGAAAATCTTGAAAATACATATATTTCCGTTGACTTTTCAAGAAATGCAAGATTTTTGCTGTACTATTGAGGCGATTTGGAAGACTGCATGAATATATATGTAGAATATTGTTAAAAAACGGATATTTTGAACACAAATGTAAAACCACATATCACCCCTTTTCACCCCTTTGAAATTGAAATTTTGCCGCCTCTGTGGTGTAGTGGTTAGCGTGATTAGCTGCCACCCCCGGAGGTCCGGGTTCGATTCCCGGCTCTGCCACGAAATTTGAAAAGTGGTACGAGGGCTGGAACGGGGTCCACTCAGCCTCGGGAGGTCAACTGAGTAGAGGTGGGTTCGATTCCCATCTCAGCCATCCTGGAAGTGGTTTTCCGTGGTTTCCCACTTCTCCTCCAGGCGAATGCCGGGATGGTACCTCACTTAAGGCCACGGCCGCTTCCTTCCCTCTTCCTTACCTATCCATTCCAATCTTCCCATCCCTCCACAAGGCCCCTGTTCAGCATAGCAGGTGAGGCCGCCTGGGCGAGGTACTGGTCAAACTCCCCAGTTGTATCCCCCGACCAAGAGTCTGAAGCTCCAGGACACTACCCTTGGGGCGGTAGAGGTGGGATCCCTCGCGAAGTCCGAGGGAAAAACCGAACCTGGAGGGTAAACAGATGATGATGATGATGATGAAATCGAAATTTTAAAAATTTCTTTTAAAATAGTATTTATGATATATGGAAATAAATATGTGAATGAATATAAGTACCTACAATATTTTTCACAGAAATGGAGAAAATCAACAAAAAAGTAAAATCACCTTTCAACCCTTTTCACCCTTTAAAAGAATTTTTAAAAATCCTTTCTTAGTGCGCATCTAAGCTACGGTAGGAACATGTCCTCAAATTTTCATGCAATTATCTCCAGTAGGTTTTGCTGTGCGTTGATTATCAGTCAGTCAGGACATCTTGCTTTATATATATAGATGCAAGAAATATGCACAGATGATGTCGCTAAACAACTCCTTATCTCCCCTTTTGGGAATCTGTTCTTCAGTATTACTGGAACTGCGGCCTGGAACGTCATGCTGTTTGGCGTAAGTCAGAGGAAAAGTTTTTCCTAGAAACTTTCTCACAATGTGGCAGGTGCACTGTAGTTCGACGTATGTGTGATGATGCGGCCAGAGAGCTGTGCAACCCTTCTGGAATAACACCGGTACATGATATTACTGTTGGAACTGTCGTGGCTGATTCTAGTTTCCACAGGCATTGTATTTCTATTGCCAGTTCTGTGGATTTTAATATCCTTGTGGCTATTTTTTATTTATCGACTAGAACAATATCTGGCCTATTGTTGCAGAGCGTGACATCGGTTATGCCTCCTTGGTACCATAGTAGTTTGTATGAAGAGTTTTCGAGAACGGGTGGAGGTGTATATTTCCAATATGCAGTTGATGACTGAAGAAATCCACATTTTACAGAAAGTTTCTGGTAAATGATTTTAGCTACCTGATCATGTCGGTGCTTATAATCGGTGTTGGTCAAGGATGGGCAGCCAGAGATGACGTGCTTTATGGTCTCTGTAGTTCTGGAACAGCGGCGGCAGTTGTATGAGACGACTCTTGGATCATTCGTGATGAATCTACGGTGGTTCCGTGTAGCAATTACGTGAATTGGGATGGCCAGAACAAATCCTTCTGTTTCAGGGAAAAGACCAGAGTAGGTCGGCCAAGCGTGCGACGCTGGTTTGTCGACATGAGGCTGATCCAGTTCGTTGAGGCATTTCCCGTGAAGAGGTTTTTCCTTCAAGTGTCCATATTCATCTCCTTTGTAGGTGGGGTAGAAACAGGCATTTCCGTCGACGATGGATTGAGAGGTGTATAGTTTATGTCAGCACTGCAAACAGCTTGATGAAGACACGATGTATTAGCTCTCGAGTGGAAATATTCTCTTAGGCTTGATATCAAATTGCTGTGTAAATTGACAATGGGTAAGAAGCCTTTACCACCTTCTGATCTCGGGAGTGTAAGACGATTGATTGCAGATTTAGGATGGTGCATATGGTACCGGGTGAGTGAAAGTGCTGTTTTCGTCTGTAACTGCTGAAGTGCTGATTGGGTTCATTTTATGACGCCAAAGGAGTATGTGAGCAGTGGAGCGGCGTACATCATCATTATTATTATTATTATTATTATTATTATTATTATTATTATTATTATTATTATTATTATTATTATTATTATTATTATTATTTCATCCTCCGTAATGCCCACTTCTCTCAGATTTTCCGTAGTAGCCTGTGTTCTCTGTTAAGTAGTTTTATTATTGCGCTGGTTTCATTAATTTTTGTGAATATTGATAAGATGTTTGCCCTCGCATATTGCCTCCTAAGTAATGGCCCTGGATTATACAATGAAGTGTATCACTACCTATTGTTACGTGCCAGCCCTGTCGTAGTCCCTTTCACTACTTGCTGAAAGGCCTAAGGAGTCAGATGACCGGGGATCTCCCAGCTGGCCAGGACATTCTGTGAATTGTACTCATTGGTTGGTTTCCCATTGAGTTTCTGCGAGATACGGAAGTGTTTTGTCTCTAGCCATATCACGCGAGCTGTAGAAAGGAGGCTAGCTGCGAGCAGTCAGCGTTGGGTTACATATGGCAGAGGTGTTGGCTGTCCCTGGTGACCCACGGGGAGTTGTGGTCCTTGTGTTAAGTGAGCATGTGGGCTGCCATCGTCGTTTCACTGGAGTCACGACATTCTTGGGTATGGGACGGAGTACTGTGTGTGCTTTTCTGTGGACTGCGAACTGTCATAGAGTCAGCGCTGGAGCCCAGCTACCGTGAGTAATTCCTGCTGCTCAGCACTGTTGAATAGTTGCTGTGTAGTTGTTAATTGTATGCGATAGTAGAGGAGCTAAGGCGGTCACAAAGCCACGGACTGTCTGCCCTCGGGTTAGAACCATCATTGTTCCCAACTAGGGGTCAATAACCCCTAGTATAGTAGAGGTACAATGGCGATTTTGCGGATTTAGCATAAGAGAGCGAGCCTAACATCACAGTAGCCATCATGAGGGGCCTAACTACACTTTAACAGCTAGTTACACTTCCCGATGCCTAACAGAGCAAGCCTAACCTCATGGAGGGGCCTAACCTTAGTTGTACGGCTAGATGCGCTTTCTGACATGAACAGTCGTTATCTTGGAGGGGCTTAACCTTACAGGACGTAGTTATACGGCGAGATGACTTTCCCGACGCTATCTTGAGTGGTAGGACAATGATGATTCTCGCGACGCTATCTTAAGTAGTAGGGCAATGGGGATTCGCATAAGAGAGCCAACGTAACCACATGGAGGAGTCTAACTACGCAGGGCTATAGTTTTACGGCCAGATGCGCTTCTCAACGTGACTTGCACAAGATGGCGGCCATACACAGGTTCTTATAAGACTAAATACTAGAACCTGAGTTGGAGGTTACTGTGCAGTATGGCGGCTATACATACGCTCTTACGTGGCCACCCAGGGGTGCTTGCGCAAGATGGCGGCTATACATAGGGTCTTATGAGACGGCCTAGAGGCACTTGCGCAAGATGGCGGCTGCACACGGTTTCCTATAGAGGAAGATGACGGCCATTGGCGTTTGCGCAAGATGGCGACTATACATAGGCTTTTATGGAGAATGATGACGGCCATGGGCGATTGCGCAAGATGGCGACTATACATAGACTCTTATAGAGAAATATGGCGGCCATGAGAGATTGCGCAAAATGGCGGCTATACATAGACTCTTATACAGGAAGATGACGACCATGCGCGATTGCACAAGATGACGGCTATACATGGGCTCTTATCGAGAAAGATAAAGGCCATGGGCGATTGCGCAAGATGGCGACTATACTTAGGTTCTTATGGAGAAAGATAACGGCCATGGGCGATTGCGTAAGTTGGGGACTATACATAGGCTCTTATAGAGAAAAATGACGCCCAAGGGAGGTTGCATAAGATGGTGGCTATACATGGGTCTATTGTAAAGAACGCTGCCGGCCATCGGCGATTGTACAAAATGGCGGCCTTACACGGGCTCTTATAGAAAAAGATGATGCCCGAGGGCGGTTGCACAAGATGGTGGCTATACATGGCTCTTATAGAGCAAATGCCGGCCAAAGGTGATTGCATAAGATGGCGGCTATAAACGGGCTCTTATGGAGATTGGTGACGACTATCGGTGATGGCACAAGATGGCGGCTATGGGCGATTGTACAAGATGGTGGCTATACACAGGTTCATGTGGAGAAAGATGACGGTTATGGGCGATTGCAAAAGATAGCGGCTATACATAGGCTCTTATAGCCTCCTCCTCCTCCTCCTCCTCCTCTTCCTCATCTGTATAGCAAACGGGCAAAAGGGCACAAGACACAGCCGCCCACCTCCTCGTTTTCCTCCTCCTCATCCGTAGAGCAAAAGTGGAACAGGGCAAATAGGCAAAAGGGCAACTCCTCCTCCTTACAGCTACTGAGGTTTGCTCAATCCCTCTTCCTTCAGACAGATGCCTATTTACGTTATTAAACTAATGTAGCGTTATCATCTTGTTCTCGTCGCAAAAGTTTTTACCCTTTTCGATTGACGAGGGAGCGGTTGGAAGATGATGAGGTAAGGAGAACGTAATAGTTTTTCGATTGCAATTGAAATGAAAACCTACAACCTGTTTTCCAGTCATTGACCGGGTCAGGGATGGAATGAAAGAGGCAGACATAGGCTATTAGTAATATAGGGTCGCCATTCCCAAAGTGATTTATTAATGACTGATGGTTGCTATGAAATGAGACTGGAGAGTGTTGCTGGAAGGAAAGAGGACAGGAAAAACCGGAGTATCCGGAGAAAAACCTGTCCCGCCTCCGCTTTGTCCAGCACAAATCTCACATGGAGTGACCGGGATTTGAACAACGGTATCCAACGGTGAGAGGCCGACGCGCTGCCATCTGAGCCATGGAGGCTCCTCGATTGCAATTATCATGCAAAAATATAGAACTGAATGTAGAATAAGCAAATGTTGTATGTTACTATCCGACAAGGCAAAAAAGGTTCAATGGAGTTACAGAATGCAATTAGCAAAACTATAGATCTGACAAGCTAATGCTCTATGTCTTCATCCAGCAAGAGAAAACATGTTGACTGTTAAACATAAAACACTTATAACGCAAACACAATAGTTACTGTGTTGTATGTGTCCATTCGACAAGACAAGTTTAATCCTGTTACAATTAGCACACACTAGAATTGATTGTAGAACAAGCTAATATTGTATGTCTTTATCCGACATAACAAAACCTGTTGACAATTAGTGTTGAGAACAGAAAACTTTTAACGCTACTGTTCTGTATGTTTCTATTCGACAAGTTACAATTAGCACACACTAGAATTGATTGTAGAACAAGACGAAACATGTTTAAAATTAGTGTTTAGAACAGAAAAACTTATAACGCAAAATACTATGAGATTTAAAATCTGCGTTATAGGATTAATCTGTGTTGACACAAGCGCACTTCTATGCAGTCAGCCTGCACACATAGAATTGCAAATGTTGTATATCTCTATCCGACGTACAGTTGTACATCATCTTAATTACTGCAGATGAAATGATTACTACATAGCAGGGGATACCTATGTTCTAAGGAGATTGATTTTGCGGGATTCGAACACATGCAACAGAGAAACAAATCTGTATAGCGATTTAGTTACCGTAACAGAATAAAAAATCATTCTACTGTGCAGATAAAATGATTTTAGTACTTACCAGGGGGTACCTTTGTCCTACATCATATTGTGTTAAGGATAAAATTTATGGATTTAAACCCTGTTGTAACACTATAAAAGATTTTTGGGATTGAAACCTTGTTTACAAGGGAGAGGATTAGAAGTGTACTTCCTCTTAAATCAAAAATCGCTACTATTATGGAGATAAAATGAGCTGTGAGAGGGATCGGTAATGTATATTGTTAACTTACCTTCATTTTAGGGACGGCTTAGTATTTAGAACAGAAACAATTATAACGCGAAACATTATGAGATTTGAACTCTGCATTATGAGATTAATCTCTGTACTGATACAAACGCACTTCTATGCAATCAGCACACATGGAATTGCAAATATTGTATATCTCCATCCGACGTACTTCTTCTTAATCACTGCAGATAAAATGATTTTACTACTAAGCAGGGGATACCATGAAAAATCTTTGGCATAAGGATATGGATTTTTGCGGGATTCGAACACATGCAACAGAAAAAGTCTGTATCGATTTCGAACTCCGATTTAGTGGATTTCAAAACCTCGCTCTACGTAGTTAAATTAGTGCACATAGGTAGGACGTTGCTAAAATATCAGGTGTCATCTTAACGACGTAGGCGGACGAAATTTAAAATCTGCATGCTTTTTGACAAGTTCTAGCGACATTGGCGTCGATTTTGAACTTCGGGTGCCGACGCAGAATACCACGTGACCGTGACATCACGACCACGTGCTCTTGTTTGTAAACAAAGCCACGTGCTTGGCCACGTTCTTTTTTGAAAGCTCACATCTTGGCGGACCCTAACCTCATTTTTAAGGACAATATATTATCGATAACCTCACTGCTACCATATTCACGGTGCTAAACCTCATTGCTGTTAACTTGTGCACGTGGTGGCCAGGAATTCAAAATCCATGTGCTTTTCTAACAGCTGTCAAGATAACAGCTGCCATCTTTAACCACGTTGGTGCGGTATTCTAAACAAAAGAACATCGCTAACCTCACTGCTGCCATCATGACGAGGCTAAACCTCACTGTTGCCACTTTATGAATGTGGTGGCAGGCAATTTAAAATCCACGTAATCCTAACTCGGTACAATATTCCACGACAGCCAGCCATGGAAATATTTACTTTGAATGTACTGTGTGTTAAATGCAGATCTGTTCTTTTCCATTTCAATATGTAAGTATTGTTAATCTCAGGAAATTGTGTGCTTTTCTACTGTGCGGCGCTAATAATTTACACGTCAACGCCTTCGAAAACAGGATGCTTTTCGTGTATGCATGTGTAGTTTTACGATGCAGAGTAATAGTAGGCAGTGATTATTGTTTTACCGTTTATTCACACGCTACTGCATGTAGCTATCAGCTTGGAGCTGGCAGGTTTGAAGATGCGTTTCCGTAGTTTCTAATTTTTGCACCAGGTAAATCATATAAGTTGTATCTTAGCTGTAATCAATTTTAGACTTTTGGGTTGACGATGTGTTAGCCTCCGGATCGTAAGATATTCGGTTTAAACTGTAATGTTAATCGTGGTAGTGGTGATTGTTGTTTTAAGAGAAATGTAACGTTTAATTCTTTATTTTTGTAGATCGATTTTAAACATTGTGTGTTCTAAGCATGTGCTGTAAGTGTCGAGACCGTCCTACTGTGTGGCTGGGGGCTCGATTAGTGATTGTAGTGTTTCTTGTTTTATGAGGAAGTACATCTCTCCACTATTTATATCGTTCCGCTCACTTGGGGTTGCCCTTCTGTCAATGATTACAGCGTTATCGTTGCACAATTAATTAATCACGTTTTCGATTCCCGGGATTACAAGGAGATGGTAAGTATAGCCTGTTGTGATGTTTTTGAATTATAATATGAATATCGACAGAAGATATAGTTGCAGAAAATCGCATTTTCTTGCACTATTTTATCTGCATAGTGGTAGTGATTATTGATTTATGAGGAAGTACATCAATTCCTCTCTCCCTGGGATCTAAGGTCGAATCCTATAATTAATTTTTCTTTCTCTACGTTATTTGCGATAAGAGAATAGGGTTTGAATCTATGTTTTCTTCTATTGTAACTAAATCAGACTTCGAAATCCATACATTTTATCTGCAGTGATTAAGAAGAAGTATGTCGAATGGAGATATACAACATTTGCAATTCAATGTAGTGTGTGTGTGTGTACGCGTGCGTGCGCGTGCGTGCGCGCTGAATAAATGGAAGTGCCATTTTATCAATAGAGAGATTAATCTCATAATGCAGAGTTCAAATCTCATAATGTTTCGCGTTATAATGGTTCCTGTTCTAAACACTAAGCCGTCCCTAAAATGAAGGTAAGTTAGCAATATACATTACCGATCCCTCTCACAGCTCATTTTATCTCCATAATAGAAGCGATTTTTGATTAAAAGGAAGTACACATCTATTCCTCTCCCTTGTAAACAAAGTTACATTCCCCAAAATCTTTTATAGTGTTACAACAGGGTTTAAATCCATAAATTATCTTCTTAACACTACATGATGTAGGACAAAGGTACCCCCTGGTAAGTAGTATAATCATTTTATCTGCACAGTAGTATTATTTCTTATTCTGTTACGGTAACTAAATTGCTATACAGATTTGTTTCTCTGTTGCATGTGTTCGAATCCCGCAAAATCGATTTCCTTAGAACAAAGATATCCCCTGCTATGTAGGAATCATTTCATCTGCAGTAATTAAGAAGATGTTCAACTGTACGTCGGATAGAGAGATACAATATTTGCAATTCAAGTGTGCTCGCTGATTGCATAGAAGTGCGTTTGTATCAACAGTAAGATTAATCCTATAACGTAGATTTTAAATCTCTTAATATTTTGCGTTATACGTTTTTCTGTTCTAAACACTAATTTTAAACATTTTTTGTCTTGTTCTACAATCAATTCTGGCGTGTGCTAATTGTAACTTGTCTTGCCGATTACAAACATACAGCACAGTAGCGTTAAAAGTTTTTCGGTTCTCAACACTAATTGTCAACATGTTTTGTTATGTCGGATAAAGGCATTCAACATTTGTTTCTTCTACAATCAATTCTAGTGTGTGCTAATTGTAATAGGATTAAACTTGTCTTGTCGAATAGACACACACAGCACAGTAATTATTATATTTGCGTTATAAGTTTTTCTGTTTAATAGTCAACATGTTTTCTCTCGTTGGATGAAGACATACAGCACCAGCTTGTCAATTCTGTATTTCTCCTAATTGCATTCTGTAGCTCTATCGAACCTCTTTTGCCTTGTCGGACAGTAACATACAGCGTTTGCCTATCCTACATTCAATTCTATATTTTTGCATGCTAATTGCAATCGAAAAAATATTACCTTCTCCTTACCGCATCATCCTCCTACCGCTCCCTCCTCAATCGAAAAGGGTAAAAACTTATGCGACGAGAAGAATAGAATAACGCTATATGAGTTTAATAACGTGAGTATGTGACGTTCAATTCTATTTGTGCAGGAAGGCATCTGTCCGTAGGAAGAGAGATTGAGCTAACCTCAGTAAATGTAAGGAGGAAGAGTTGGCCTTTTCCCAGGAACAGTGGCCATTTTGCTAGAAAGAGGAGCTGTTTTGTAAGGAGGAGGAGCACTTTTGTAAGGAGGAGGAGCCCTTTTGTAAGGAGGAGGAGCACTTTTGCCCTTTTGCCAGAAAAAGGTGCCTTTTCCCCTTTTGTTAGGAGGAGGAAGCCCTTTTAGCCTTTAGCCAAACAGATAATGAAGAGAAACACTTTTGCCCTTTTGCCAGAAAAAGGTGCCTTTTTCCCCTTTTTTTGGAGAAGCCCTTTTAGCCTTTAGCCAAACAGATAATGAAGTGAAACACTTTTGTCCTTTTGCCAGGAAGAGGAACCATTTTGCCCTTTTGCAATTTTGCTATACGGATAAGGAGGAGGATGGCGGTTGCATCCCGTGCCCTTTTGCCCTTTTGCTATATGGATAAGAAGGAGGAGGGCGGCTGTTTCCCGTGCCCTTTTGCCCTTTTGCTATACGGATAAGGGGGAGGAGGATGGGCGGCTGTATCCCGTGCCCTTTTGCCCTTTTGCTATACGGATAAGGGGGAGGAGGAGGGGGGCTGTTTCCCGTGCCCTTTTGCCCTTTTGCTATACGGATAAGGGGGAGGAGGAGGGCGGCTGTTTCCCGTGCCCTTTTGCTATACGGATAAGGGAGAGGAGGAGGGTGGATGTGTCCCGTGCCATTTTGCCTTTTGCTATACAGATGAGGAGGAGGAGGGCGGCTGTGTCCCGTCGGAAGAGGAGGATGCTATAAGAGCCCATGTATAGCCGCCATCTTGTGCAATCCCGCATGGCCGTCATCTCTCTCTATAAGAGCATATGTATAGCCACCATTTTGTGCAATCGCCTATGGCCGTCATCTTTCTCTATAAGAGCCCATGTAAAGCCGCCACCTTGTGCAATCGCCATGGCCGTCACCTTTCTCTATTATGGCCCACGTATAGCCGCGATCTTTTACAATCGCCTATGACCGGCATCTTTTTCTATAAGAGCCCATGTATAACCGCCATCTTGCGCAATCGTCCATAGCCGTCATCTTTCTCTGTAAGAGTCTATGTATAGCTGCCATCTTGCGCAAGCGCCCCTGGGAAGTCTTATAATGCCTATGTATAACCGGCATCTTCCACAGTAACCTCTAATCCAGGTTCTAGGAATTAGTCTCATAAGAACCTGTGTATAGCCACCATTTTGTGCAATTCACGTCGGGAAGGGCACCTGGCCGTGAAACTATAGTCCTGTGTAGTTATACTCCTCCATGTAGTTACTTGTGCTCTCTTATGCGATTCTACATTGCCCTACTACATAAGATAACGTCGCGAGAATCATCATTGTCCTACTACTCAAGATAGCTTCGGGAAGGGTATCTCGCTGTAAAACTACGTCCTTTAATGTTAAGCCCCTCCAAGATAACGACTGTCTACGTCAGGAAGAGCATCTAGCCGTAAAACTAAGGCTAGGCCCCTCCATGAGGTCAGCCTTGTTCTCTTAGGCGACGGGAAGGGCAACTAGCTGTTAAAGTGTAGTTAGGCCCCTCTAGATGACGACTGTGTTGTTAGGCTCGCTCTCTTATGCTAAATCCGCAAAATAACAATTGTACCCCTAATATACCAGGGGTAATTGACCCCTAGTAGGGGAGCAATGCTGGTTCTAACCCAAGGGGAGACCCTCCGTGGTTGTGGGACCGGCTTAGCTCCTCTATTTGCGATTGTGGAATTTCTCTGGAGATGAACCAAGGACCGATCATCGTGTGTCGTGTGGCCCGTATTCCTTCATTCAAACCCAGCCATCGGCAAGCAACTTCTGTGTGAGGTGAGAGCACCCTGTCCAACTGAGAGAGTGTGCTCATTCACGTTGAATGGTGTGCGTTATCCTGAAATAAATTAGAGTAATACAACAAACGGTGGGCGATTTGTGAAACTAACAATTGTTAAATTTATCTTTTGAACTTAACCTAATATGTGTCGTATTGGCGTTACAAGTGCTTTAGGCATCCCAGCCATTAAGTCAGAGGCATCCTGAGTTGGAGTTAACTTGAGGTGGGCTCGCTCCTTCTCTACCCAACAGCATGTTGTGACCAGTTTCCGACTCTTTCCAGACAAACCGCACTGTACCAAATGCCATCACTTCGAGGCCTAATGATATATTTGATTCATTTTCATACCATAATATTTTAAATTTCATAACCATTTTATACGCACAGGATGAGATGGGTATCTCCCTATGGTAATGGAACAGACCATACTGCCAGCAACTCTACGCCGAGTGTCGGGTAGTGGAAAATAATCCGACTCCCTGACAGAGTGGTAGAACTATTCTGCGTGGAGGAATTTCCACTCAGTTTGATTACAAGGCATCTGACTTTCCGTTTCAGGAGAACCTTACAAACAATGTAATCCTACTCCTCACTATGTTTAAGGGTAAGAAAATACCTTTACAGACAGATGAACTGGATATACACCTCGCCAGTCACTTAGGATTTAGCAGGCAAGGGAAAATCTTCTAAGTATTCCCCCAGCAGTGTGTTTCGTGATGTAAATTTGGCTACCTGCCATGTATAGCACAAGTTGAAGCCAAGTGATTTAAGTACTAGTGTGACAGCTGGGCGAGCATGAGAGGGGATGCTGTGAACGCAACGTTACCGATGTAGTGAAGCGCAACGGTCATAGCCAGCTGTTAACACTATGAGAAAAATTTTACTGTAAGAATACACTTCTAAAAGCAGTGATTCTAAATCATCATATTAAACAATGAATACCCACTTCAGATGTGATCTCAGAATGCAATTAAGTTGCCAGAAGAGTAGAACTCTCTACCATTGTGCACTGAACTATCATGTTCAGAGATTGAATCGCTATTCCTGTCACTACCAACATGTATGATGAGTTCTCCGAGCTACACATTCCTCATCCAGTACTCAACTCTTAACTTGTATGCAAGTTCATACTCATTCCATTCCTCACTTGTAACGGCTGCAAAAGCACTGTGGTGATGCACTCTTTACCCCTGAGTACCTGGTACATATTTGTGTCAGCAATTAGTTGCTTCACAGTACTCCAATATGCCATTAGCTAGTTCTCTTAATTCGTATTTATTGCCAGATGTTGAAGGTACTTCATTAATCTGATGGGTGTAGTACAACACGTTGTCACACTTGATATGTTTGGTACCAACTTCAAGTCATGAAGTTATATACCTTCATTTCACCATGGTAATAACATTTCGTTTTCGATTTGAACATGCAGAGTGCGCAGGGTACAAACCGGTTCTCATTACCTGCATATGATCTTCCTCTGACCTGCACTGTCCAAAGATAGAAAGTCTAGTGAATAATACTCCCAAAACTTCACTACAGTATAGGATGGACGGAAAAACGTTTCATCTAAAAAAAGGACCGATCTCTTGTCTTTCTCTGCTAAAGTTCTCTGGTACACCAATCTCTTAAGCAGAATTTAGTTTCTTCCATGTTCTTCACACTTATTAAATTTAAAGCCTATTGAAAGCAATACTTACCTCAGACGTTTGCGACTCGCCTTGTAATACAGCAACCTTGAAACGAAATGATTCTGGATCCACCTTATTCAACACCAATGCGTATACTGTTGTCAATACAGGACAGCGAATATGAGATTTATAAATTGCAGATCGCCTAATTCCGTCTGATGATGCACTTACCTGTATCATCTAGCAAGTTTCCATTATTCACTGCTCCATTTTACCCAGAGTGGATAACTTCATCCCATTATCTTCTCCCTTCTGATTTTCTCGATAAATGGCTGATGTTTCCTTAACACTGAAGATAGATAGATAGATAAGAAATGGGTGAGCCCTGTTTTCGCAGAGCTCCACACGTAGGTCTATGAATACCCTTTTTGTCCCTTGAACGGGTTTGCCTAGTCCAGCCCTAGTGCTCCTATAAAGGATACCAGTGTCCGGATTTTGGCATTCCTGATGTCCTCCAGGCTCACAAAGTGTGAGCCCAGGTATCGATGTACAGTGCTTGCAAAAGCCTCGCACTGACATAACACATGCGCGGAGGTCTCCTCCTCCTTACCGCATCTTCTACACATCGGATCCTGGGTGATTTTCATGATGTGTAGGTGTCTCTGTAAGGTATTGTGGCCTGTTAACAGTCCAACTACCATTCTCATTCTGGTCCTATTCAAATTCTTTAGGACCTTTTTATAGCTTTGACTAGGCCCTTTGATAAGTTCACGTGCCTGTCTTGCTATGGTTAACCTCTTCCAAATATCTAGGTGAGACTGGTTTATCCATTGGGATATTGCCAGTCTCACACTTTGGAGTGACACTCCCAGGAAGGGCTCTGGTCCTGTGAAGGAACCTATTGAGCCCTGTTTCGCTAGTTTGTCAGCTTCTTCATTTCCACAGATTCCTGTGTGCCCAGGAACCCATAATAAGGTAACTGAGCTAAGCTCACACAGCTGATCTAACATCCTTTGGCATTCCCATACCAGTTTTGATGTTGTTTTAACTGCACATAGTGCTTTTAACGCTGCCTGGCTATCACTACATATAGTGATGTGTCTTCTGTGTCCAGGCATTTTCCATATATTTAAAGCACAGGCTAGTATTGCGTATACTTCAGCCTGGAAAACAGTAGCATATTTACCCATAGGAAGGGAGAGCCTTGTCTTAGGCCCCCAGACCCCGGCGCCTGTGCCCGCCTCCGTCCGCGAGCCATCTGTGTACCATGTACAGCCCCGAGACTTAGGACGGGCCCCAGCGTCCGCGGCCCACTCCTCCCTTGTGGGTATCACCACTGTGAATTTATAATTCAAATTAAAGCTAGGCTTCATCAGATCCCCGATCATCATTGTCATAGGGCAAGTCTGGTGAAGCCTTGTAAGAATAGAGGCATGACCTCTATTCGGGTTTTTGAAGGACCATCCTCCGAGTGACCAAAGGCGATAGGCACTCATTCCCGCTATTACCTTAACATATAAATGTAAGAGGGGAAAACCTAGGATGGCCTCCATTGCACATAATGGTGTAGTATCCAGTGCCCCTGTTATTCCTAGACACGCAAGTCTTTGGACACTGTTTAACTTGGTGCTCACAGTTTTACTCTCTGAGCCTGGCCACCAGACTATAGATGCATAGGTGATCGTGGGCCGTACAATGGAGATATAGAGCCACTGGACCACCCTAGGTCTTAGGCCCCAAGACTTCCCGACGGCCCTGCGACAGGCCCACATAATCTTGCGAGCCTTATCCACCTTATGATCTATATGTTTCTTCCAACTCAGTCTTGCCTCAAGGATTACCCCTAGGTACTTAACCGAGGTTGTCTTAACTAATTTTTTTCCGAATAGGAAAGGCTCTGACAGTCCGTCTAGCCTCTTCCTCCTGGTAAATACCACGAGCTCCGTCTTATCGGGATTAACCGACAAGTCTGTCTCGTGACACCATCTTTCCACCCTACGTAGAGAGCTCTGTACGAGTTCGGAAACCGTACTGGGGAAATTTCCTACCGCCATCAGGCTTATGTCGTCTGCATAGCCTTGGGCGTATATTCCTCCAACATTTAACCTGGTAAGTAGTTCGTCCACTACCAGACACCATAATGTTGGTGATAATACTCCTCCCTGTGGACACCCCCTGTCTTTATTAGCTCTCAACATTACAGCGTTGAGAGTAAACAGAACTTGACGGCCCTGCAGTGAGGCCATACTCCATTTTATGAGCATACTGCTCACTCCTCTTCTCTCTAGACTACGTTCTATGGAGCCCAAAGATGTATAGTTAAAGGCCCCTTCTATATCTAGGAATACAACCATAGCAAGTTGTTACTGATCCAAGGCTCTCTCCAGCCTAGAAACCAGCTGGTGTAGTGCCGTCTCAACCAACTTCCCTGGTTGATATGCATGTTGATGAGAATGCAGGGGAAAGTCTCTTAATACTTTCTCCCTGATATGTCTATCCACCAGTCTTTCCAAGGTCTTAAGTAGAAAAGACGTTAGACTAATGGGTCTATCTCCTTAACACTGAAGCTCGTTTACTTGCTAGAATGAAAGGCAAGCTAAAGGAAATTGCACTCTTTTCTAAACCACGAAAAGCAATTACATTCCCTATGAACAACCTTGTTTTAGGACTTGCCATCACCTAACATACGGAGACAATACACTTCCGAAGGAATACAATACATTAAATCAACGGCGTCAGCTAAAATATCGCACAAGACAGTTCAACATTCGGCATGCAAAAGCCGACTGCACAGCTAATTAGGAACCTTTCCCGCCAGTACATACCTCGTTCTTACCAAGCTGTGCACAGTACGGACGAGAATTTCTTTTCCTCGAGAGTCTAGAGAAAAATGGCTAAAATGTGGAGAATCTCAAAGCATCTCGAAATAAATGTAATAGTGCCACATTCCCTTGAGCACCTTTGCGAATTGCAACAAAATGTTGGTGTTAGAACTTCTAGTTCAAAGTGCGGCATTCGGGTTATTTTAAACAACGGCAATTTTTGTTGATCTGTCCTGGAACACTTGGATTATTTCTTTTGATCTTATATTTAAGTTTATATGAACACATAAAGGAATGACATAGAAAAGAACTTACTTTAGATGATCGTTAGAAATGAACACAAAAATAAAAATCAAACTTTCGCAATGGTTTCATGGGCTGTGAATTAGTGGAACATCCTTTTACATTATTTTAAAGACGTAATATTTATTATGAAATGTAAATTTCTCGAACATATGCAATGGTAATTACTTAGTATGTAATTTTAGAAAATGGAAATTGCAACACCATGATGGCATAGAGTCGTTTGTGTTGATTTTCTAGATATGGAATGATGCCATGTAGGTATGTAACCGATTAAAGTTTCAGACTCATTGGATTATTGCTACAAGTCTCCCCACGTGATTGGTCGCGCAGGAATCAACTCCAGTATATGGACTCTGGTGTGGCGTAGTTGACTTGCAGTCTGTGCAGTGAAGTGTGCCCCGTAAAACATGCCTCGACGTCAGAGAAGAGCACGCTATCAACAACTGTCGCCGTTTGAGAGGGCTCGGATAATTGGGCTGTGTGAGGCTGGATTATCGCTAAGGACTGTCGCTGCACGTGTTGGCCGACAGGCATCTACGGTACAACGTGTATGGCAGCAGTGGTCAAATGAAGGTACCGGTACCTACACTCGTAGATCTGGCACAGGCCCAGTGCGACAGACAACTGTGAGAGAGGATCGCCGCATCATTCGGATGGCCAGGATGGAACCCCATGGAACAACAGCGCAAATTCGAGCAGCTGTTGCACCCCACGTTACACAACAAACAGTTGGTAATCGCCTGCATGCAGCTGGCTTACGAGCCCGTGTCCCTGCAGAAGGTGTTCCATTGACCCCACAACAGCAACGTGTAAGGCTGGACTGGTATCGAGAAAGATCGACGTGGGTCGACGAATGGCAGAGGGTCGTCTTTAGTGATGAATCGCGCTTCTGTCTTGCCCGCAATGATCGCCGGAATCGTGTGCGCCGACGTACCGGGGAGAGGGGCCGCCCAGATCTTATTGTCGAGAGGCACACAGGGCCAAAACCAAGCATTATGGTCTGGGGAGCTATTGGCTTTAATGTGAAATCACAATTAGTGCTTGTTGAGGGCACTATGACTGCTCGACAGTACGTTGATAGGGTACTCAATCCAGTGGTTGTCCCTATGATAACGAACAATGCTAATGGGATGATTCAGCAGGATAATGCCCGGGTTCACACTGCACGCATCTCCAGAGAAGCTCTCAACGACATCACAACCTTAGAATGGCCCGCCAGATCCCCGGACCACAGTCCTATTGAGCATGTGTGGAACATGATGGGTCGACAACTGGACAACCGTTCTCAGCCACCCACAACTCTGGAACGACTGACCCGTGCAGTGCAGCAAGCATGGTTCGCAATTCTTCAGGAAGCGATCCAGGGCATTATTGACTCCATGCCTCGAGGAATTCGTCTATGTATTGCAGCTCGTGGTAGGCACATCCTGTATTGATTGTTGTCCAAACTTGCGGTCAGAGGGACCTGAAAGTGTAATAATCGAATCACAACCGAACACTCGTCCTGCATGTTCAATTGCAGCAATGTATCACCACTCCTTCTGGGTGTTGCAATTTCCATTTTCTTCAGTGTATTTCTGGAGCAGATGTCATAAAATCAGATGTCCGCTTCACACTCGCTCGAAGATACTCCCACTATCCCCCATTTATTGTAAATAATTCACTTTACAGATGTACACAGTGAGCAACATAAACATTGAATCATACAATAATGTTGACTGGACGAATCAGGCAACGTGATCTTGCTGCGACTACCAGAGTCAAGTTTTGTCTGTCATAAACGTGTTAGATTGTTAATAGCGTAGTTCTGAATACAGGATGTAATGAAAGTAACATGAACATACACTTCTTTAACATGGCATTGCAGTTTATTTTCTGGGTTATCTCTGAAATATTAACGGGCCCATGATTTCCTCTTGGTAGCTATCAATATGCACTCTAAGAACTGCATCGCAGTCAAATGATTAGACTTAAATTAAATGACTGACTTTTACTCGTAGGTTAAGTGTGATTTTGCATACCTACTTACTTCCCCGTGAATAGAAGGCCAAACTTCCATTCACGACACGACCTGTTGTCCCGTTGCGCACGCTGTCAAAGCCTGTCGTTCTCAGTGTGCCACGTAACTGTGGTGTAAGGTGCGTGCTTATGTCCTCGAGAGCCTCATGAGACATGCTTTTGTGAGAAAAAGCATTGAGAGGTTCTCGAGAAACTTGAGAGATGTCCTCTTGTTTCCTATCGCTAGTGCATAGTGACAAAGCATGGAACTAGAGCTATTCAATACTGGCTTAACGGAAACGTCTCCCATGAGACCTGGGTGAGCACTGACCTGCGTTCACCGCTCGACAACATTGGGCAATCTTCCCTTTTATTGGCTTGTGACGGTACACTCCCCTGTGCAGATTAGAAAGCTATTGGTCTTGGATGACTAGGGCCAAAAGAGCAGGTAAGTTATCGAGAAGTTTGCATTTCCCAGAAGTTTCACTTGGAGTTGCTGAGGTCTAGATAAGGAGGTACAGGCCTCACATGTGCTATTGGTGACTTGATCCGGCATGTGGAATGCGGTATCAAGAGTTTTAGTTCACGCTGGAAAGCTGGGCCTCCAAGAGTAAGAGCTGTTTCATGAGAAGGTAGACATTTGTGGCTTCCCCAGAACACATTAGCGATATTGAGACACAACACATCGCAAGGGAAACATTCCTCTACACGATCATGATCGTGTTGATCACCAGTCATATCAGTGCAGAAGTATGGAAAATCACAGACGTTGATCTGAAAAAGCAAAGAGGGTTTGGCTAGGACTGAGAAAGGAGAATGCCTCATACATTTTGTGATTTAGACAATAACACTCTTTCAATTCAAGTTTATTACTATTAATTTGCAACATATAAAAGAAACAGAAGAAAAATTCTACTCATGGCATCTCTAAAATACAAAATGAACTAAGATTAGCACAAAATCGCATAATCTCTTTGTCACAAAACAATCAAGATCTCGCAAGTTATTGCAGAAAACATAACACATCTCGTTCCATAAGCTGTAAAAAATTTTATTTCTTCAGGAAACCACTTTTCATTGCTCAGAATTTAAATCCAGACCTCCTCGATAACCAACCAATGGCAATGTTATCCAGAAATCATGCCCCACTAAAATGATATTGTAAATGTTATTTAAACACCACTACTAAGTATGTTTTAGATTCACACAATATACTATTCCTCATTAAATTCTGAAGAGCTCGAAATAAATACCCTACACAGGGTGGCGCAAAAGTCACTGGACACTGATTTAAACAAAAGATTGAATTTATGTTTCATTACAAATACAAACAATGCTAACTGTATTCTGTCTACATCTTTCAAGTCTTTGGAGCATTTACATACTGTATGGCATAGTGTGGTATCACTGTCGAAATCATGAAATGCGTCGTGTATATAGTCTTTTATTTCAGCAATGGTCCGAGGATTTTTAAAATAAACAGAGTCCTTGACGACATCACGTAGGAAAAAATCCATGCACGTGATATCTGGTGAACGTGGAGGCAGGTCACCCTTCGACCAATCACTTTTCTATGGAAAGTTTCATTTAAATAATCGCGGACGGCAGTGACAAAATGTGGTGGTGCCCCATCACGTTGAAAGTAATTTTCTTGAAAGTTTTCAGCACACGCTGTAAGTCCTGGTAACAGATAATTCTGAAGCATGTCCAAATACTTATCCACTGTAACTGTTCCGTCAAAAAACATGGTCCAAATACGCCAAATAATGATATTGCCCCCAGACACTCACACCAGGTTGATTTACTTGTTCTTCTAAGAAAAGATACTTATTCTCAGTATACCAGTACGTGCATTTATGTCCGTTAACTTAAAATTGGCGTCATCAGGCTACAGAATGCTATTGAATGGGTTAGGATCATCTTTTTGTTCGCCAAGCATCAATTCACAAAACTTAAGACGATAAGGATCGTCTTGAAGTATCCCATGTCGTAAACGTGGTATGTTAATTTTAAACTTCTGTTTGTGTAACATTCTTTGCATTGACCCTCATGATAAATTCAGCTCACTTGCTAATCGTCTGGTTGATTTTCGTTGGTTCACAGCTAAACATACACGCAATTCATTTTCCTCAATTGTGACTGTTCTTGGGCGGTCAGATCCCGGTGCATCCATAACAGATCTATGTTCTTCAAAACTATTTCGTACGTCGTACGCTGTTTGTCTAGACGGTGGTTTTGATCTAAAGTGTTGTCCCCATTCATTAACAACTGCAGTAGCACCGCCTTTGAAAATGACAAAATTAAACCAAGATTCGTTGGTAAATCAGATCTATGCACATCATATTATAAGAAAAACACAAATTACATAGGACAATGAAATAACATTCCCAACAAATACACATTCACCAGCCTAGTGATACTTGAAATACACAATTACAGTGTATTTATAAGAAAATCATAATTATTGATAAACAATTTGCTAACACCTTAATGCACATTTCAATCATCGTTTTCAAATTCATACTGCAATGACACTTATCAAGGTTACATAAACTGCTAGCACCGCCTCTCTTTGATTCTGTAACTTAGGAAATTCTGGTTTGTAACTGTAACCAATTAACACACAGAAAATTCTGAACAGTTTGCACAGTGGCGGCTGTAACCCATCCCCACTCCAAAAAATACAAATATTTAGAAACATACCGGTGTGTGGTTTTCTTTCTTTGCCATTTGCCTTACGTCGCACCGACACAGATAGGTCTTATGGCTGCGATGGAACAGGAAAGGTCTAGGAATGTGAAGGAAGCGGCCGTAGCCTTAATTAAGGTACAGCCCCAGCATTTGCCTGGTGTGAAAATGGGAAACGTAAAACCACCTTCAGGGCTGCCGACAGTGGGATACGAACCCACTATCTCCCGGATGCGAGCTCACATCTGCGCGCCTCTAACCGCACGGGGAATTCGCTCGGTGGTATGTGGTTTTCAGGGGGCTCTCCACTGAGTTTTCCACACTCAACAAACACGCAAACAACCCCAACACATATACACATTCCTTATAAAAAACTATAAACCTATATAATTAAACACACAATAACACCTTCAATGGCAAAATATTCACCAACTCAAACACTTGGTGTGAGCGCGCAAAAACGTAACTTCTTAATGCTACCAACGTCATTGAAATAAAACCAGCGACGTCGTAACGCAAAATTACATGTTATGTTTTTATATTGACATTTATAAACTAGAGATTTTTAATTAAAGAAAATCACAATATCATGTCCTTATTTTGACAACATAAAAATACAATTTTTAAGGTTCATCGATTTACAAATGTGGCTATGGAATAGGAAAGTTGGTGGTATTCTATCCTCTTTGGTATTAAAAGACCTGGCGTGAACAGCTCTACAGCATTTTGTGTTCCCGTTTGCTTTGAGCGATCCCCTCTTACATACTACCGCTGAGTCAAGAGGGTGCCAGCTGCCACGTTGTCATATCGGTCGTAATGCAAGTGTGACTAGTGCTAGTGCTGCCTCTCTGTGGTCGAACGAAGAATCCCTGTGAAGTGATGTCTTGGCTGTTGTTTCCACAGCCTGTCGGAACACATTCTCTTTGTATCGAAAAAGTTGCGCACGCATGCGCAAAAGGCAGAGTTCCTGGTTTCTGGCTAAAAGCTTAGCTCTCGCTGAGCTGTGACCACACAGCACCCGGCGTGCAGCGCACCAGTAGTTACCTGGATGTAAGGGGAGTTGAATAATTTCTTATTCTTTGGCTGACGCCTTTTCCAATGCACTGTATTTGATTGTAGATAATATTTTTCCAACAGGCAATGTGCTGCAGCACTTCAGCACATAAGGTACGGCCGCCATACAGGACATGACCATCAATGATGGACACTTCTAACCACCTCTCTACACTACTTTGGAATACATCACCATTTCCCTGTCACTATCCACAAGCAATTTCTTTTCAGCCTGCAACATTTTAATGCAGACATCACACTTTTTACATAATATTTTAATCACTTGCAAACTGATGTAGCTGGCAATGCAGACTAAAATCCATTGAGTTTCAAGGGGAACTCTGATATGAACTACTTCTTCTAATGCAAGATCTAACACATCTAAATTATCAATAACTGTATCATGGCTATTGCTATAGATATTATGAGCAAAGTCTTTCAAAGTAAATTCACGAAGTTTTGCAGACCTCATCTTTAATACACCTAACAGTTTGATCTTTCTTTCAGACTCAAGAATTCATTCCACAGAGGCAATAGAAGTGCAACCACTCAATCTCCTGTAGACACCAAATCTTCTCTCTGAACTGTCTGTCTACAATTTTGTAGTAAACACATACGACCTGTGGTAATTAAAAATATATATTTTCACAGTTCTACCACTGTGGTAAGTATGTTTATCAAAGTAGTGTATGTTTCACTTGTCAATCTTCTTTCTGTTTAAGACATGTGCCTAAGTCCATATATGTTTTAAATATGTAAGGAATGAAAAGTTCATGTTACCTGCACCAGTAATTGGACTAGCATCTTCATTCCTGGTATATGTATCTTTTATGGGATGCTGTATATTACAGACTGACCACCAGTTTTGAACTAATTTTAGGAAATGGATTGTGCCATCAGAAACATCTAAACCTTGACATTTAAGCAATTACAAATCAGCAACATTCTTACGATCAAAGACTTTACTGCTAATAATACATCCTGTCTCTATTGTTGTTGGATACAGAGCCATCCTAGATAATTATAAAGCCATTTTTAGTAACAATTTCTTCTCTGTACGAAACAACTCTTTATGGTCTGAAAATTTGGTCTCTAGTAGTTATAATTTACAGACTGGCTCTGTACCAACACCAACACTGACCACATCACTAAAAACACCAAATGTATTATCAAAGTTTGGTATAATAAGAGAATGTCACTGCCCATATCATTAGTTCTGGAGAGTATCTTATTTGATTAATTACAATGAGCTCTAACTGTTCCGGGACAAATTTTATTTTACCAATTCTCTCTGCATTAAACTCACAGGTCTAACTCAAGTGCATTTTTTCAAAAGGTTCATAGAAAGAATCATCAGAATAATTTGTGAAATGACTTAGCAAAGTGTAAAACTTCGTCCATCTGTCATATTTCCGGTCTTCACAAGCACTAAAATGCTCTGTAGGCAAACACACATTTTTCTGAAACATTTGAACTGCAAATGAACTTGAAACTTTAAATCTCAATGTTGCAACCTTAATACATGACTCATCATCCACCTTCACAAACAATGCATAATCTTCCTTCACTATTCCATTGAATGGTTCAACGAATTTCTTCTGAACTTCACAGATGAAGGAGGTAAAATCTGTAAAATTGTCACATTCACACCACTTAACGAAATAACGTCTAAATACTTAAAAAAATGCAACGCATAAAAATATCTTGATAACCGATAAAAGGACACTGCAACACTATTTAACACATAAAAATATTCGGTGGAAAACAAACCAAAACCAAACCCCATGGCACTACAGCCATGAAGGGCCTTGGCCTACCAAGCGACCGCTGCTCAGCCCGAAGGCCTGCAGATTGCGAGATGTCGAGTGGTCAGCACGACGAATCCTCTCGGCCGTTATTCTGGGGCTTTCAAGACCGATTCGGTGGAAAATACAAATCGCGAATTCCAGTAGCAAGATAACCTCAACCAACCACACACGTGAGCGGTATAAGCCGAACTGAATGTGAACACGCCCCACACGCCGTCTACACGTGGCCCAATGTGACAGCCATTTTGTCACGTATCTATATATGCATTCCGGTCTGATAATATTGTAGCTGGTCCGGGTTCATACGTGAAGAGAAATTGACAATCCTTTCCAACATACGATAAGTCAAAGACGCCAAAATTTGGTTGTTTGAGATGATAGACGACGTGAGGAGGCTGGGTGGTGCGCATACAGACGTAGAAGTGCCGCACGATTGAATTTACCGAAAAGTGTTTCTTATTTCTACAACAAGGAGCAACATAATAAATATAAGAGATCCGTCCGACTCCTTGGCTGAATGGTCAGCGTTCAGGCCTTCAATTCGGAGGGTCCCGGCTTCCAATACCGGCAGGGTCACGATTTTAACTGCTTCTGACTCGGGGACTGGGTGTTTGTCCCAACACTCTCCTCTTCATATTTATGCAACACTACCAACACGCAATAGTGATTACATACCATCACGTAGGCTTGGCGTCAGGATGAACATCAGATCGTAAAACAGAGTCAAATCCACATGTGAGACACATCTTGCACCCACTACCCCAATGCTGTGGGAAAAGCGGTAGAATATAACAGACCCATGTCATGGCTGCAATTGACTTATATTAAATTATCGACAAGAAGCACCAGCAGCCTCAGAAACTTGTAAAGAGAATACACGATTATGTAACATAAGTCGCGCGCAGTTGGTACGATCTCAAAACTGACCCTCTTCCTTTCTCCTTGCCAGGATGACGATGAAGTGTTGTAACTGCACGTACAGTATTTTATAATTATTCAAGTTAGTTCGCTTACGTAGATTACTAAGTACTGTTCATTTGCTAGTTAACATTTCATGAAGTTCATATTTTCTCGTTGTCAGAACGTCGAACATTTTCTTTAGTAAATTGGACTTAGCTATGAAGCATGGTTCATTTACCACGACGCCATCAAGAAACACTGTTTCTCTTGCATTCCGAGACGGAAGTGCGCTGTGTGTCGTCACACGGCTGTGGCGCATCGAATGTTTCGAAACAGTCAGCGGTGACATTTAGCCCATATTTACTGTTAAAACTGTATTTAAATATACAAGAGGCGCAATAATTCAGGCTTATCGCATTCTATGTTGTACATATATAATCACGATATAAAACTAGCAATAATTCTTCTTCTTCTACAATTTCCTCATCGCATGTCCGCTGTCATCACGGCGATCTACTCTTGTTCCCAGCAAGTCGGAAAAGTGTGGTGGAACGAAGCCCACAACATTCTCGTAGATTATGTACGCAAGATTTTCTCCTTTTTGCCCAACTCCTCTTTCCTTAAATGTCATCTATAAGATAAACTGCAGGAGGTCACTTATTCATTTGAGCCAGTCCCATAATACAGTAAAAATTACAAGAAAAATGATACATATTAGAGTGGTGCTGCCTAGTACCAGATACTAGCACTAGTATCAGAGGGATGTTTTTCTTTACGTTGTCCTTGGACCTCCCAATTCAGTTTAAAGACTTCCATGTCGTCCAGGACTCTTCGTAGTAACAGAGAAGCTTCTGTTCAAGTTTCTCAAGTTCCAAGCGATCTAGGAATGTGCGGTTCCTGGTTCAAACATGGTTTCATTTGGATCTGCAAGTAGACAAGTTGATGTCTATGGAGAGGGCGAACTGTACGTCTCCACATTCGCGGCTACTTCACGTCGAGTGTCAGGTGGAGCTATTAGTTTTAGTTGGTTGGTTTTAGATACCCTGCGATCAGTCAGTAAGCTTCTACGAGTGCAACGTAGAACTTCTTGGCATGTACAGATTTATACCATACAGCTGTGACACTGTTTCTGGATGAGCGGCCCAATCTGATCATGTCAAAGCATTGTGAGAGGACTTTTGCCTCGGTGTTGGAGCAGTGATAAGTGCAAAGCTTGACCTCAGATACTTAGGCGTATCACTGTGTTCCAGTACATTTCCCAATCACTTCACCTGCAACTTTCAGTATTCCCCACGTGAAAAGCATATGTCTGGTTCTTTGATGGATTTGGTTTGAAATTATTATTCCCTAAACGTATAAACCACCACATTACCTCACAATTTCCAATGACATGACCAAAGTACTCTACTTTCTGATATTGTACGTGACCTCCAGCTCGGAGTACTGTAGCCCCACATCTCGAAGGATGGTGTGCAGGCGTCAGCAACATAAAGTAAACCGGGTGAGTTAGTAATGCGGTTATGGGCGCGCGCTGTGAGCTTGAATCCGGGAGGTAGTGGGTTCGAACTCCACTGTCGGCAGCCCTGAATATGGTTTTCTGTAGATTCCCATTGTTACATGGGGCAAATGCTGGGGCTGTACCTTACGAAGGCCACTGCCGATTCCTTCCCACACACAGGCCTTTCCTATCCCATCGTCGCCATAACACCTATCTGTGTCGGTGCGACGTAAAGCAAATAGCAAAACCACCATAAAATAAGACAGGACATACACAACACTGAAGTAAACAGGAACAGAGAAAATTAAGTGACACGGGATTTAAATCATTATCTTGAATGCAGTCCTTGGGAACTAGTTTCAACAGGACTGCTCATGCTGTGATCAAGTACGCTGGTGAGAGACCTAAAGTAGTGCACATGATCCAGTGATGTGTCAGGTACTGTCAACTTTATGGGTTGAATGGCATGTTTTCTTGCGGTCACTAAGTTAGTATTTTTCGTGTTTAAACCCAGAACTTTTTTTGACCAATCAATTTGCCAATATCTGTGGATTTTCATCACTTACTGCAAACAGAAAAGTATCATATGCATATTGCGGATTATTTATTTATTTATTTATTTATTTATTTATTTATTTATTTATTTATTTATTTATTTATTTATTTATTTATTTATTTATTTATTTATTTATTTATTTATTTATTTATTTATTTATTTATTTATTTATTTATTACGATTCAATGGGATGGGTTTAAAGCAATTGTTGAGGAATGTGAAAATAGGATTGTACCTTTAAAGGTGGTAATGAATGGTAAAGATACCCTATATTATAACAGGGAAGTAAAGAGACTAAGGAGGAGGTGCAGGTTGGAAAGAAATAGAGTAAGAAATAGCTGTGGAAGTGAGGAGAAATTGAAGGAACTTACTAGGAAATTGAATCTAGCAAAGAAGTCAGCTAAGGATAACATGATGGCAAGCATAGTTGGAGGCCATACTAATTTTAGTGAAAAATGGAAGAATATGTATAGGTACTTTAAGGCAGAAACCGGTTTCAAGAAAAACATTCCAGGAATCATTAATGTACAAGGGGAGTGTGTATGCGAGGATCTTCAAAAGGCAGAAGTATTCAGTCAACAGTATGTAAGGATTGTTGGTTACAAGGATAATGTCCAGATAGAGGAGGTGACTAATACTAAAGAAGTATTAAAATTACCTATGACAGCAGTGACATTTACAGTAAGATACAAAAGTTGAAAACTAGAGAAGCAGCTGGAATTGATAAGGTTTCGGGGGATATACTAAAGACAATGGGTTGGGATATAGTACCATATCTGAAGTACTTATATGATTATTGTTTGCATGAAGGAACTTTACTAAATGAATGGAGAATTGCTGTATTAGCCCCTGTATATAATGGAAAGGGTGATAGACATAAAGCAGAAAATTACAGGCCTGTCAGTTTGACATGCATTGTATGTAAGCTTTGGGAAAGCATTTTTTCTAATTATATTAGACATGTTTGCAAAATTAATAACTGGATTGATTGAATTTTGGCATTTAATAGGGTAGATCATGGGAGACTATTGGCAAAAATGAGTGCAATTGGACTTGACAAAAGAGTGACTGAATGGGCGGCTCTGTTTCTAGAAAATAGAACTCAGAGAATTAGAGTAGGTGAAATTTTATCTGTCCCTGTAAAAATTAAGAGGGGAATTTCTCAAGGCAGTATTATTGGACTTTTATGTTTTCTTGTATATATCAATGATATGTGTTAAAGAAGTTGAATCAGAGATAAGGCTTTTCGAAGATGATGTTATTCTGTACAGAGTAATAAATAAGTTACAAGACTGTGAGCAACTGCAAAATGACCTCGATAATGTTGTGAGGTGGACAATAGGGAGTGTATGATGATAAACGGGGATAACAGTCAGGTTGTGAGTTTCACAAATAGGAAAAGTCCTCTCAGTTTTAATTACTGCGTTGATGGGTTGAAAGTTCCCTTTGGGGATCATTGAAAATACCTAGGTATTAATATAAGGAAAGATCTTCATTGGGGTAATCACATAAACGGAATTGTAAATAAAGGGTACAGGTCTCTGCACATGGTTATGAGAGTATTTAGGGGCTGTAGTAAGGATGTGGAGGAGAGAGCATATTTGTCTCTGGTGAGACCCCAACTAGAGTAGATTACTTGATTCAGGAACTGGAAAAAATCCAAAGAAAAGCACCTCGATTTGATCTGGGCGATTTCAGACAAAAGAGTAGCGTTACAAAAATGTTGCAAAGTTTGGGCTGGGAAGACTTGGGAGAAAGGAGACGAGCTGCTCGTCTAAGTGGTATGTTCCGAGCTGTCAGTGGAGAGATGGCGTGGGAGGACATCAGTGGACGAATAATTTCGGATGGTGTCTTTAAAGGTAGGAAAGATTACAATATTGTAACAGTAAATGTGGTACTTCGGTAGACATGAGACGCAGGGCGTGTACCATTCGTTGAAGTGCGTACAGAGGGAGAGGGTTTGTTTAGAAATAAATCTTAAAATTTTTCCTCTGAGTTTATTAACAAATTCAAAGTCACGTCACCTCTGTACAGCAGATACAGTAGAATATGTTCCTCGTCCTAGGGCTGGCGATGTTCTTGGATTCCGACAGCTCCTCCTTTTCCCATACCAGTGAACCACCATTCCTCCCCCGATGGAAGTTCTAGAAGATCCATCCGACGTCTTGAAGATCCATACGGTGCTGATGAAGGGCGTTGAGGTAGTCCTCGTAGACGATGAACGTGAATGAATTTCGTAAAGCCTTCGGGCGAGTTAATGCAAAGACTGCTTCTGCACAGATGAGAGGAAAGTTTATCAATGGTTTTAACAAGGTTCAAACACGAAAAGGAGGTATCTTTGAGAGTTTATCACACGGTGAAATGTCACTAAATATTGTGCCGTGTTAAATGAAAAGAAGGCCACTAGACTCGAATGAGCATGTAAGTTTAATACTCATAAAAATAAAAGTCCACTCGAAACTTATCGTCGAATTTTAACAGAGTCACTCGAAGTTTGTGGCACTTGGCATAATGTAAAGTAATGCCGCACGACTTAGTTCTTAGTTTGAAACACTGTTCAACGTAATTTAATTGGATTAGAAAATAAAGATGTTTCACTCGTGAATTCGAACTCATTCACGTATTGATAGTAACATGAAATTAAAAGACGAAATTAATCATGTATTGACAGTCCTCGGTTCGACTGTTCGTAAAATCGAAACGCATAACTGAATGTTCGTAGAATTGAAACGTGCTGTTTAGTATAATTGAAATGCACAGTTCACACATGCACAGTTTACAGTTCATGACCTAAAGTTCATGAAATGGTAAATTAGTGACGTAGTCATGCTTGCAATCGAGTAAATCTGGATTAAAACACAGTCTCATAAACTTGAAGTATTTAGTACTGTGTAAGGAGCAAACTGTTCTAAGTCCTGTCCAGAACGTTAAACTTCAAATTACGAGCACTCGAAAACATTCGCAAGTCTTAGACACTCGTGTAGAATAAACAGTCACTTGATAATGTTCAGAAGAAGCACAATTTATATCACGTCCCGTCGGAGTAAAAGTTTATCACTCACAGTATAAAGAAATCCGTACAAGTCCATATTCGACGCGATTGGGTCAAAGTCTACGGACTCGAAGATTGATAGCCGCTTCACGCTAGTAGTATAATACAGGGAATCTGCGGCCTCCTCCCGCGGGAAATTTGAATTTTGGCGTGAAATTCGAATTATGGCGGGAAATTTGAATTTTGGCGGGAAATTTGAATTCTGGCGGGAAATTTGAATTTTGGCGCGAGATTTGAATTTGTAAACAAAGCCACGTGCTTTTTTGACAGCTGTCATCCGCCATCTTTAAACTACAGAGCACTGTGCTGCCCTCTTTATCGTAGTAGATGTAAATTCGTCACCTGTCATCGGCAGTGCTGCCATCTTGGCGGGCCTAAACCTTACTGCTACCAACTTAACCTCACTAGCGTGAGATAAACAAATCCACGTGCAGCTGTCATCAGCCATCTTTAATCACCGTGCTGCCCTCTTTAGCTACTTACCTTTGAAATGTGGTGGCGGATAATTTGAAAAATGCTTTTTGACAGCAGCCATCTTTGAGCACCGTGCTGCCCTCTTTAGCTACTTACCTTTGAAATGTGGTGGCGGTAAATTCCACGTGCTTTACAAACCTATATGCTTTTCTGACAGCTGTCATCCGCCATCTTTAATCCAGAGAGAACAGTGCTGCCCTCTATGTGGTGGCGGCAAAGTCCACGTGCTCTTGTTTGGAAACAAATCAACATGATTTTTTTGACAGCTGTCAACCGCCATCTGTAATCACCGTGCTGCCCTCTTTAGCTACTTTCCTTTGAAATGTGGTGGCGGTAAATTCCACGTGCTTTACAAACCTATATGCTTTTCTGACAGCTGTCATCCGCCATCTTTAATCCACAGAGAACAATGCTGCCCTCTATGTGGTGGCAGCAAATTCCACGTGCTCTTGCTTGGAAACAAAACAACATGCTTTTTTTACAGCTGTCAACCGCCATCTTTAATCACCGTGCTGCCCTCTTTCTGGCAGTGGCAAATTCCACGTGCTTTACAAACCTATATGCTTTTCTGACAGCTGTCATCCGCCATCTTTAATCCAGAGAGAACAGTGCTGCCCTCTATGTGGTGGCGGCAAATTCCACGTGCTCTTGTTTGGAAACAAATCAACATGCTTTTTTTTGACAGCTGTCAACCGCCATCTTTAATCACCGTGCTGCCCTCTTTGTGGCAGTGGCAAATTCCACGTGCTTTACAAACCTATATGCTTTTCTGACAGCTGTCATCCGCCATCTTTAATCAAGAGAGAGAACAGTGCTGCCCTCTATGTGGTGGCGGCAAATTCCACGTGCTCTTGTTTGGAAACAAATCAACATGCTTTTTTGACAGCTGTCAACCGCCATCTTTAATCACCGTACTACCCTCTTTAGCTACTTACCTTTGAAATGTGGTGGCGGTAAATTCCACGTGCTTTACAAACCTATATGCTTTTCTGTCAGCTGTCATCCGCCATCTTTAATCCAGAGAGAACAGTGCTGCAATCTTTAGTTGAAATGTGGTAGCGACAAATTCCACGTGCTCTTGTTCGGAAACAAAGCCATGTGCTTTTTTTGACAGCTGTCAACCGCCATCTTTAATCAACAGAGCACCGTGCCGCACTCTTGCGTCAGCTGTCATCCGCCCAGCAATTCTCTTTCTATATAATAATTTCGTGTGATTATTTCTAGCTAAGTGCAGTCTAAAAAAAGAATCCTAGTATTGTTACATCAGGAAGGGTAACTAGCTAAATCCCGGTCTTTCAGCGTCAGGAAGGGCAACCGGCCATACTGTGGAACAATAGTGTATGATGTAAGAGGCTAGATACTGCTTTTTAAAATCTAAGAAGAGCATCTAGCTGTAAATCCCCGATTCTCGTGTTAGAAGTTGTAAAACAGATTCTTAATCCGAGTTCTTTGACGTCAGGAAGGGCAACCGGTCTAAAACAATAGTGTATGATGTAAGGGGCTAGATACTGCTAGTTTTGCGTCAGGAAGGGCAACTAGTCTTAAAACAAATTCTTGCGATTTAAAATCTTAGTTTTGCGTCAGGAAGGGCATCCGGCTGTAAAACAATAGTTCGTGATACAGCGATTTAAAATCTAAGAAGAGCATCTAGCTGTAAATCCTGGCTGTAAAACATATTTTAATCCCGGTCCTGTTACGTTAGGAACTACATCTAGCTGTAAACCAGGAGCTCCAAACATTTACAGTGTTAAGCTTTAGTAGCATGCTATGGGTTACATTTTTTGTTCTACCGCATAGAACACTATCTTTGAAGTTGTATCGGCGCAGTCATTCAGAGCGAAGTGCGGAATGCATGTGTTGGCTGAAATTGTACACTCGGCTTCCGGCTGCATTAACCTTGAACGAAGACACTGCATGCTGATAAGCGACTTGTAACTCACAGAACGTCTTCTTAGCTGTGTACCATTTAGCCCGTGTAAGTTCCTAACATATTATGATTGTACGGAGAGGTTAAAACACAGTACCAGCATATAGTCCACTCCTATCGAAAGAGCCTGCACGGTGCCGGCATGTAGGCTTCTCCTGTTGAAGGAGCCTGTACAAGGTTTAACACCCGCCATCAACAGCCCATACTTAATACTGGCTTCTTCGCACACCCTCGAAACTGCCTAAGAATGTAATATACTACCGTAGGGAGAGGGTAAAACTCGGTGCCAGCACATAGCCTACTCCTACCGAAGAAGCCTGCACAAGGCTTAACGCCTCCATCCGACAGATGAATCACCCTCAACACTCTTGTACTCACAATCATTTTCGAAGGAGTCTGCATAAGGTTTAACGCCCCCATCAACAGCCCTTACTTAATGCTGGCTTTTTTGAAAACCCCGCCTCTTAGATCATACACGATAGTTTTACGACCGTTTACCCTTCCTGACTAGGATTTTAAATCGCAGTATACGCGACAAATCAGTTGTAGCGGGTTTTATAACTAGATGTCCCGGTAACGGCACATAGCCTACTCCTACCGAAGAAGCCTGCACACCCCCATCAACAGCCCTTACTTAATGCTGTTTTTTTTTTGCACACCCCGCCTCTTAGATCATACACCATAGTTTTATGACCGGTTACCCTTCCTGACTATAATTTTAAATCGCAGTATACGCGACAAATCAGTTTTAACGGGTTTTATAACTAGATGTCCCGGTACCGGCACAGCCTACTCCTACCGAAGAAGCCTGCACAAGGGTTATCACCTCCATCCGACAAATGAATCACCCTCAACACTCTTCAATCATTCTCCCTACTTCGGAAGATAGCGGGTTCGAACTCCTACTGTTAGAAGCCGTAAAAATAGCAAATGCTAGGCGAGGGGCCTGCGCAATCGTCATAACGTGTAATTACATGATCTAGCTAAGTGTAGTTTTAGCTCAATACCTTTAAGTGCCTACAGGTTAGGAATACCGCGGATGTAGCTTAGTACCCTCCCGTTTAAGTCCAGAGGTCGAGGATCGCGCTCTAACTTTCCAAGGCTCGATCCGCTGAAGAACTCTTAAATTCTGACACCTCGGCATCAACAGGAGGTTCGATTGCGGCTTAAATATGTCAGCCTGCGGGACTCAGTGTAAGACCTTCAGGAGAGCTCTTGTTGCATAAACATTTAGTTCCGACTGTACTGCAGTTGTCAGCGTCTTTCACAACCGCTTGGTAACAAGCAGCATATTGACTCGCTGCAGTCTGCGTGAAGCGCTCACAGTTCTCTGTATGCGTTTATTAGTTACACATCTCCCGTCTAAGTACTGTCTGCTGTCAATATTATTCTTCAACCTTTATCTTAAGGTAAGGTAGAACTGTTCGTTACTGTTTGCAAAGCAACTTCTACGCTAGGTAATAGACATCTACATTCATATATGTTTGTTCTTTTCTTTTTTAGGTACCGTTCGAGTTACAGGCTTGAAAGTACGCATTTTATTCATCCGAGTAACCGTCTGCAGCACGTGCATTTTTAATGTATGTTTTCGAACTTTGAGTTGTAAAGATAGCTAGGCTAGCTGATGCACCCTACACTACATTCATATGTGTTTGTTCTTTTCTTTTTAGATACGACCAGAATATTATCATTCGAGTTTCAGGCTTGAACGTACGCATTTTATTTATCCGAGTAACAGTCTGCAGCACATGCATTTTTAAGGTATGTTTTCGAACTTTGAGTTGTAAAGATAGCTAGGCTAGCTGATGTACCCTACACTACATTCATATATGTTTCTTCTTTTTTAGGTGCGACAAGAATATTATCATTCGAGTTTCAGGCTTGAACGCACGCATTTTATTCATCCGAGTAACAGTTTGCAGCGCGAAGATTTTAAGGTATGTCTGACCTCTATTCGTTGAAACTTGGTTTATTCTAAAACATCGTAACTATAGTCTATTGATAAATAGTCATTTTCTTCAATCCTCATGCTATAGACGAGGTTAAATTTATAATTTCAAACACGCACATAGCTATGTCTGACCTCAGCAGGCTGAAACTTGGTTTCTTCTAAAACATCGTAACTTTAGTCTATTGATAAATAGTTGTTCTCTTCAATCCTCATGCTATAGACGAGGTTAATTTTATAATTTCAAACACACACATAGCTATGTCTGACCTCTATTCGTTGACACTTGGTTTCTTCTAAAACATCGTAACTTTAGTCTATTGATAAATAGTCATTTTCTTTAATCCTCATGCTATAGACGAGGTTAAATTTATAATTTCAAACACGCACATAGCTATGTCTGACCTCAGCAGGCTGAAACGTGGTTTCTTCTAAAACATCGTAACTTTGATCTAGTGATAAACAGTCGTTCTCTTCAATCCTCATACTATAGACGAGGTTAATTTTATAATTTCAAAAACACACATAGCTATGTCTGTCCTCAACAGACCGAAACTCGGTTTCTTCCGAACATTTTAACTTTAGGCTAATCATAAATAGTTGTTCTCTTCAATCCTCATGCTATAGACGAGGTTAATCTTATAATTTCAAACTCACAGCAATGTCCGACCTCTATACATTGAAACTTGGTTTCTTCCGGAGATCGTAACTTTAGTCTATTGATAAATAGTCGTTCTCTTCAATCCTCATGCTATAGACGAGGTTAATTTTATAATTTCAAACACACACATAGCTATGTCTGACCTCAACAGGCTGAAACTTGGTTTCTTCAGAACATCGTAACTTTAGTCTATTGATAAATAGTTATTTTCTTTAATCTGCATGTCATAGAAGAGGTTAATCTTATAATTTCAAACTCACAGCAATGTCCGACCTCTATACGTTGAAACTTGGTTTTTCCGAACATCTTAACTTTAAGCTAATCATAAATAGTTGTTCTCTTCAATCCTCATGCTATAGACGAGCTTAATCATATAATTTCAAACTCACAGCAATGTCCGACCTCTATACATTGAAACTTGGTTTCTTCCGAACATCGTAACTTTAGTCTATTGATAAATAGTCGTTCTCTTCAATCCTCATGCTATAGACCAGGTTAATTTTATAATTTCAAACACACATAGCTATGTCTGACCTCAACAGGCTGAAACTTGGTTTATTCTAAAACATCGTAACTTTAGTCTATTCATAAATAGTCGTTCTCTTCAATCCTCATGCTATAGAAGAGGTTAATCTTATAATTTCAAACTCACAGCCATGTCCGACCTCTATACGTTGAAACTTGGTTTCTTCCGAACATCGTAACTTTCGCCTAATCTCTATTGGTCGTTCTCTTTTCAGATGTTCCCCTGCTGTGAGGAATGTAATGTAACGTTTACAAGGCGAGATAACTTCATGCGCCATATGAAATCAAAACACCCTAGCATAACATCTGCTTTATGTAAAGTTTGTAGTGTGTATTTCGCTAACGTAGAGCGATACGAGGCTCACTTAGTAGAGGTACATCAAATATCTACTCGCCCTCAAGTAGTAGTAGGGAAAAAGCGTGCAGCTACTGATGTAGCTGTAGAAAGTACTAGTAGTAAAAAAACCTAGAAAAAATCATGAACTTCAAACTATTCACTGTGAGCACTGTAACACTGATGTACCATCTTCGCATTTTCAGGGACACTTACGGAGTAATGCGCATAAAAATAATGCGTGTAGAAGTGGTAGTAACGCAAACATCGAGGAAATTAATACAGCATTTAAAAGTAGGATTGCTAGTTACAGAATTCGCACCAGTCAAAAGTTTCAGAGCACTTCAAACTTTTTAAATTGCGTTCAACCGGATGTACAACAGCTTCTTGCTAAATCTTTGTCCAATCATAATTTATTTAAAGTTAATTTTGAACTTTTCGCCTTGTACATTAAAAGTACGGATGAATCCGAAATAACGGACAATAAATCATTTAATACGAAGAATTTTGTCATAAGTGAGTCGACTAATTTTGGTGATGTACTTAGGGATGTCTCTAACATTATTTCAACTAAGAGCGAGGAATTTCAGGAAAAGGAATCAGGGTGGGCTTTAGTTGAAATAATGTATCTAGAAGTTAACATCAATAAGTACAATCCTATGCGAGGATCTTCGCACATCGAGCTGCCGACATGGATTCAGCGAAAAGAAGCTGTTGTAAACATCCAAAACAATGACGAAGCATGTTTTGCATGGGCGGTGATGTCGGCTTTAAATCCTGCGAAATCAGACGTAGCTAAGAGAACATCATCGTATCCACACTATTCAACGCAGCTAAATTTCGATAGTATAGAATTTCCTGTGCAGATAAAGGATACTAAGCGCTTTGAGGAACTAAATAACATTAGCATTAATGTGTATGGTGTAGAGAAAAAGTCTGTAGTAGGTCCTCTGTATTATACATGTCATAAGAAGAGTACTCATGTTAACTTACTCTATATTGAAAACAGTGAAAATAGCCACTTTTGCTGGATTAAAAATCTGAGTAGACTTGTTAGTAGTCAGTTGTCAAAACGTAATGGTAAAAAGTGGCTATGTGATGAATGCTTGCAGTATTTTAGAACTGAAGATCAGTTAACGAAGCATTCCAAGAATGACTGCAATCATGTACGTACAGAGATACCTACTACAGGCAATAATGTTTTAAAATTTACAAATTTTCACAAGCAGGTGTGGGTACCGTTCGTGATTTATGCAGACTTTGAAGCCATCCTCACGCCATGCAACACATGCTTACCTAATCCTGACAACTCTTTCACTAATACTACGCACATGCATGTCCCGTATAGCTTCGCGTATTACATCAAGTGTAGTTACGATAGTACGCTTAACAAGTTAGAGCTGTATCGAGGACATGATGCTGCTAAAGTATTTTTAGAAAGACTTGAAAGTGATGCAGTTCGTCTTGGTCGTATTCTAAATAGTAATATTCCTATGAAGCCACTCACCGAAATTCAGTTAAATGATCATGAAGGTGCTACAAAGTGTAGCATTTGTGATGGAGAATTTTTCGAAAATGACCCTAAAATTTTTGATCATGATCATTTAACTGGTTTCTACAGATGTGCCGCTCATTATATCTGTAATCTTAAGTATAGAGTTCCTAAATTTATCCCTGTAATTTTTCATAACTTATCTGGTTACGACTCTCATTTCATCATTTCACAATTTGGAGCTTCAGATGAAAAAGTAGATATAATCCCTCAGAATAAAGAGCGGTACATTGCGTTTGCAAAGTCTGTAAAAGTAGATGCTGAGCATTCTATAAAACTGAGATTCCTTGACTCGTTTCGCTTTATGGCGAGTAGCCTCGATAAACTTTCTAGTCATTTACAGCCTGAACAATTTACGGAAATTCGACGCGTTTTTCCCGAAGAAGCGCAGTTTAATTTACTTCGGCGTAAGGGTGTTTTTTGTTATGAATATCTTAACTGCTTAGAACGCCTCGAAGAACGTGCCTTACCATCGAAACAATCCTTTTACAGCTCGCTGAATTCAGCAGATATTAGTGATGATGACTATTTACATGCACAACATATCTGGGAGCAGTTCCACATTCAAACGCTGGGTGAATACTCCGATTTATATTTAAAGACGGATGTACTTTTGTTAGCTGATGTTTTTGAAAATTTTCGCTGTGTTTGCAAGAAAACCTACAGCTTTGACCCATGTCAGTATTTTACTGCGCCTGGGTTAAGTTGGGACGCGATGTTAAAGTACACGCAGGTGAATTTGGAACTGCTAACTGATATTGATATGGTGCACTTTATAAAATCATCTATTCGAGGCGGTCTAAGTCAGTGCAGCGGGCGGTATTCCAAGGCAAATAATAAGTACATGCCGAGTTTCGATTCTAGTCAGGAATCTCAGTATATCGTTTATCTCGATGCTAATAATCAGTATGGGTGGGCGATGAGTCAGCATCTACCGGTGAGTGGTTTCCGCTGGCTAACGCAGTGCGAAATTGATGCTTTACAGCTGCACGCCCTAGGCGATGAAGCTGATAAAGGCTATTTCCTCGAAGTTGACTTACAGTATCCTAAAGAGTTACACACTTCTCACAATGACTTACCGTTCTGCCCTGAAAATATGAAGCCCCCGTACATCGCATCAACGACGAAAATGCTCATTGCTAATTTGTGCGATAAATCTAAGTATATCATTCATTACCGAAATTTAAAACAGTGTTTGCAGCATGGTTTGAAGTAATCCCAAATTCATCGCGTACTAGAATTTAATCAGTCACCGTGGCTAAAGCCATATATCGATCTGAACAATAATTTAAGAACGAATGCGGTTAACGAGTTTGAAAAAGATTTCTACAAGCTCATGAATAACAGTGTGTTTGGTAAGACTATGGAAAATGTTGACAAACGCGTTGATGTAAAATTGATTACAAACTGGGGGAATATTAAGAAAAGGTATGGTGCTAACTATTTAATAAGTAAACCAAATTTCCACAGCTGCACCATCATACATGAGAATTTAGTTATTATACAGATGAATCGTGTTAAGGTTAAGTATGACAAACCTACCTACGTCGGCTTTGCAGTACTTGAATTGGCTAAAACACTCATGTATGAATTCCATTACGATTATATGATGAAGTACGCGCATATTGCGCAATTGCTCTACACAGATACCGATTCGTTTATTTATCAAATCAAAACTGATGACTATTACAAAGATATAAAGCCAGACTTGGGTAGGTTTGATACAATCCTGCAAATAATCAATATCATCTACCGCTAGTGAACAAAAAGGTTCTAGGTAAAATGAAAGATGAATGTGCTGGGAATATTATCGATTCATTTGTAGGTACTAAATCCAAGTCATTTTGCATAAAACTCTTAAATGAATTACAAATAAAGAGATTGAAGGGGGTTAAAAAGAATGTCGTTCAGAATCAGCTAAGTTTTGAAAACTATAACAATTGCATTAAAAGTAATCCACCTGTTTTGCATAAGCAAATGTCTGTCATTAGAAGCAAGAAGCACCAGTTGTACACTCATTTATTTAGTAAGGTAGCCCTTAATAGCGATGATTGTAAACGGTTTGTCATTCCAAATTCTACCAACACTCTAGCCTGGGGGCATAGTAGTATTGATAGGTATAACTTTACATAAAGCAGATGTGCGTGTGTAAACATTATGCTAGAGGTGTGTACTTACGTTACTCTGTCTTACATCATAATTCACTGTACATATTGTAGGGAGACGTACGCTGAGAGCGTAGTACGGCAAGTTTAAACTTGTACATACAAGAATTGCATCGAGAAGTACGCAAACATCACTACGGTAAAATGATTCGAGATAAAACTTGTACATACAAGATGTAAATATATAATGTAGAATTGGCATATTCTTTTATTTTAGGTTAGGTATTACCTTCCACCCGCTCCTTATTTGCAAGATAGAGTTTTTGTTTATTACTCAAAGAAGAAAAGCAAGAAAGAAGGTGTTGAGCAGATTCGTAAGTATGTTATTGTCTAGCTCATGTTGAGAAGATAATTCTTTTTCTAAACAGTGCAATACAGTGTTCAACAACATCGAACTATAAACGGTAGTATGTGTTCAAGTCTAAACTTGCAATACTCTTGCTTTTGCAATGCACGTTCGATAGAGATGTAGCTTGATAGAGGAAGAAGAGCAGTTAGTAAGTATGTTGAGAAGATATTTTGTTTTTCTTTCTAAACAGTGCTCGATTCTAGTTATGCAATGCAGTGTTCAACAACATCGAACACTAGTATGCAGTTCAAGTTGTAATAAGTTTTCAACAGTAGTATGTGTGTTCAAGTCTAAACATGCGTCACTGCGGGTATGCGAGCGGATGACAGCTAACGAAATTGCCCCGCAAGAGTGCGGCACGGTGATTAAAGATGGCGGATGACAGCTGTCAAAAAAGCACATGGCTTTGTTTCCAAACAAGAGCACGTGGAATTTGCCGCCACCGCATTTCAACTAAAGATTGCAGCACTGTTCTCTATGGATTAAAGATGGCGGATGACAGCTGTCAGAAAAGCATATAGGTTTGTAAAGCACGTGGAATTTACCGCCACCACATTTCAAAGGTAAGTACCTTAAGTGGGTAGCACGGTGATTAAAGATGGCTGCTATCAAAAAGCATGTTGATTTGTTTCCAAACAAGAGCACGTGGAATTTGCCGCCACCGCATTTCAACAAAAGATTGCAGCACTGTTCTCTCTGGATTAAAGATGGCGGATGACAGCTGTCAGAAAAGCATATAGGTTTGTAAAGCACGTGGAATTTACCGCCACCACATTTCAAAGGTAAGTAGCTAAAGAGGGCAGCACGGTGCTCAAAGATGGCTGCTATCAAAAAGCATTTTTCAAATTATCCGCCACCACAAAGAGGGCAGCACTGTGCTCTATAGATTAAAGATGGTGGATGACAGCTGCACGTGGCTTTGTTTACCTCGCGCTAGTTACGTTAAGTTGGTAGCACTAAGGTTTAGACCCGTCAAGATGGCAGCACTGCGGATGACAGGTGATGAATTTACATCTACTACGATAAAGAGGGCAGCACAGTGCTCTGTGGTTTAAAGATGGCGGATGACAGCTGTCAAAAAAGCACGTGGCTGTCAAAAAGCACGTGGCTTTGTTTACCACACGCAAGTTAGGTTAAGTTGGTACTACTGAGGTTCAGGCCCGTCAAGATGGCAGTACTGAGGTTAGCGATGCGTTGTTGTCTGTCAAAAAGCACGTGGCTGTCAAAAAACACGTGGCTTTGTTTACCTCGCGCTAGTTAGGTTAAGTTGGCACTACTGAGGTTTAGGCCCGTCAAGATGGCAGTACTGAGGTTAGCGATGCGTTGTTGTCTGTCAAAAAGCACGTGGCTGTCAAAAAACACGTGGCTTTGTTTACCTCGCGCTAGTTACGTTAAGTTGGTACCACTGAGGTTTAGGCCCGTCAAGATGGCAGCAGTGAGGTTAGCGATGCGTTGTTGTCGATGACAGCTGTCAAAAAGCACGTGGCTTTGTTACAAATTCAAATCTCGCGCCAAAATTCAAATTTCCCGCCAAAATTCAAATTTCCCGCCAGAATTCAAATTTCCCGCGGGAGGAGGAGGAGGAGGCGGCCGAACTCTCCCATTATACTACTCAGGTCTCCAAAACGTGTCCTTTCTTGTAATTAAAGGCTCTACCTTCTTAAACAGCTTACTGAATGTATTTCTGCTCATTCTGAAATATCCGTGAAATTTTACTTCGTCGTCCTTCAAGCACTTATATAGAGTAAAAAACTCTCCTTCCTTATCCCTGCGTTTCCATATAGGATGAACCCACTGTTTCTTCCTCTCTTTCTCCTCTTTATCCAAGATTATAGCTGTCATTAACGGTTCATCATCACTAAGAAAACTCATCATGGAACACTTGATTGCCGACTTATAACTGCACGGAACTGCACGGAACTGAAGTGTGAGAACAGACGTGAAATATTCATGTCGGAAAAGACGGATACGGAAACGGAGAGCGACGTCACGTCCCGGAAATGTGTGAATCGACCTTATTGGAACCAAGTGAAGATTGGCTAACAAAAGACAGCAGACCCTGTTCCATTGCAGGACAAGCGCTAAGACGATAATGGAATCCGTAGAACAGGTATTACTTGCCTGTGAAGTGCTCTGTAACAATCAGGATGTAACAATACAGCAAACTGTACTCTAGTCCGACATCAGTCCGTTAACGCGTAGTAAGACGTGCTTGTGTCATGAGCACGAATATCTTACTTATAGAGTTGGCAAGGAATTCTATTACTTGTAACGACTACTTTCTTAGTAACTTTTACTCGTAATTTACTGCTGAAAATAAAATTGTAATCGATACATTGTAGTAATCGATATACATGGCATCGAGAGCTTCGTAACTTTGTACCCCAGCACTCGTTCATTTGCTCGCAGCTTGTTGATATTTAGGTAATCGTGAGACGGTGGTGGTGATTACTGTTCTAAGAGGAAGCACGACTGGATAACCATCCTCTATTAACACTAATCAGAGGAAAAATGGAGGAGAAGTGAAGGTATCGGCAAAAGAGAGGGGGGAATCCCTAGGACTAGAGCGCCTCAAACCATGGAGGAGCCAGACTCAGCTAGCGGAACCGTGGCCACCAAACGACACTCCCCAGTTGACAGTCCTTGGTCTCCCTTAAAGTCCCCTCATACTACAGGCAGGGAATACAACCCCCACGTCGTGGAGAATAGAGCCGGAATAAACACGTGACGGTGAACGGGTTAAGGCATTTCCAAAAACACAAAAAGCCCATGGCACTACAGCCCTTGAAGGACCTTCGCCTACCAAGCGACCGCTGCTTAGCCGAAAGGCCTGCAGATTACGAGGTGTCGTGTGGTCAGCACGACGAATGCTCCCGGCCGTTATTCTTAGCTTTCTAGACCGGGGCCGCTGTTTCACCGTCAGATAGCTACTCAATTCTAATCACGTAGGCTGAGTGGACCTCGAACCAGCCCTCAGCTCCAGTTAAAAATCCCTGACCTGACCAGGAATCGAACCAGGGGTCTCCGGGTAAGAGGCAGGCACACTACCCCTACACCACGGGGCCAGCTAAGGCATTTCCACCCCCCTATTTGAATAAGTTACCCTGAAAACTCGAAAGTGACATTCTAATTTTGCTCGGGATCTCTCATTTTCAATGTCTGTTTAGCCTCACGCAGCGGTGATAGGCACTTAATATCGTTATACTAAAAGGTACAAAACAGACTAATATATTTCCCTCTGGCATACCCATGTGAAACAATGCCAGTGGTTCTCTGAAGACTCGCGTTCTACGATGATTGTAACTTTACTGCTTACATTAAGAAATTAATTTTTGCTCGGGTAACTAATTGAGCCCTATCACTTTTATTTGCATTTTCCCCATCACAGCTTAGTTAGAGCATAACTAAAATGTTCCTACTTAGCTAATGACCACATCACTGTCGGGAGAAAATGGGATCAAACCCCACCTCAGCAAACTTAAATATTGATTTCTGTGGTTTCCAAATTCCACACCAGAGTAACTTCCTTCCCTATCTCATTGTCACCATAAGACCTGTCCACATCAAATAGTGAACCTGCCACCTGGTGACTGCCCTAAATGCAGATCAGTGGCGACTGGCTGAAAGTTGCACCCTCCTGTTCCAATACCACGGTTATTCCTAAATGCATCAAGGAATCATATGAGGCATTTCTTGTGGGAAGATTCGCAAAGGATTTGTTGGAAGTAAGAGTTAAAATGTTTAGATTGAATTGCATACTATCGCATAGTGCAACTAGTGACGCACTCAAGCTTCGTATGGGAGCAATAGTTTCTTTTTAGCGACAGGCCTCTTATGTCATTGGCCGTGCATAGCTCAGTATGACAGCCGTCAGCTCCCTCTTTTCAACCTGTGTCATGCTCAAACCAATTCTGCCATTTCAATGAAATCACGGCAGCATAACATTTATCCCGGGTTCGATTCCAGGTACGTGGTTAAAAAGGTATATACAGCTCCACCGGTGTGCACCTGAAATTAGCTGCACTACTTCAGGGTGAGGACGCGAGTTTACTGAGCCAACGGCTTTTCAAACCAAATATTTACTGCAAAAGATATATTTATCGTCATAAGTTAATTGAGATCATTAATTATTATTTTGATAAATACTATATAATTAATCTCAGAATGTAGTTCCTAATTTCAAGCCTGATTTTATACTCTGGTAAAATCGCATTTCAAGCACTGGGATACGTGGATCATTCGGCTGCCTTATTCTCCGCTGACACAGCCACTTGCATCGATTCTCACTTTCACCCCTGTTTAAAATGTAATTCAAATGCTTGTGCAGGGATCAATGCAGGAACTACTGAAAACATAAATGCAGTGGTGAGGAGAGAAAACATGAAAATTATAAGATGACCGATGTGCTTGTCATCTAAACGATGGGAAAATTACGTACACTACTTCAAGTTTCCCATCTGTGCCACATCTGAAGACCACCTACCTATGTGAGATCATGCTACATATTTCGTTGCCGGTATCTTCAACGGAAACGTTTCTTGGGGTCACTTACCTGGATGATCTATGGTGCTGACTATCCACACTGTCCTCAGCCTGTAGAGCGGCTTCAACCACTTAATTGGACGATACTGTGCAAGTATATTAATCTACTCAACTCCCAATTAGGGAGCGTCATATGGTCTGCACCCCTCGAAAACAAAGGAGGCAGAGAACTGCTTATTTAATCACAAGGAAGATGGGGCTGGGACACACACTAACTCACATTTCTCACATTTAACAGTTTCATTACCTTGAAACAATTTATTTGCATTGGTACAAACCTTAGCACAGAATACCATTCACTACTAGGCAACGACACAACACAGAGTTCTTTGTTACCGGTAGGATCCCTCACAGTTGTAGCACCGAACCTCCTGAGAGGAGGAAAGGCTCCTCCTCACCTCCAAGGCGCAGGTAACGATCTTAGTGCCGATAGAGGGAGACATACTACATTACTGTTTTGTGTCCAAGTAACTTACTTGTTCACTGAGCACTGCTCTAGGAAGCGTACCACCTCATGGTGCCTTTCCCCCCAAGGGACAGAGATGTGCAACTGTTAGTCTTAGCATTGAGACTACTGGGGTCTAGTGTGGTGAGGTTCATCACTGTATCGAGGTGACCCCACTGAGCAGCTTGTACAAGAGTAGTACCCAGCAACTCCCAAGTAATACCTCCCTCCTCCACCAGGTACATCACCACCTCCACTTGGCCCTCTATGGCTGATAAGGTCAGTGCAGGCACTCCTTGTCTGTGGGTACCAATGTTCACATCAATGTCACTCCTTCCAAAGGAGAGATAGTCCACTCGACCTCGATTTTCTCCTTCCCTACCAGAGCCTCCACAACATGCAGCTGTCCTCTATCTGCAGCATGGTTCAAATCGGTGCGCTTCCAGACCACACAGGGATTTCTGGCAAGAAGGTAATGCACCACATTGATATATCCCTGATCAGAGGCCCAATATAGAATTTGCTGAAGGATTTCTTGACCTGGTTCGTACTGGACGAGCAGTTCCCGCCACCGTGGACCTTCCTCTCTGTTCCACCACTCCCTCTCTCTCTGGAGAGGAAGTTTCGCTCATCCCGCACACCAGCTCTCTCTTCTCAACAAACTTCTCTCCGTTCTTACAAGTTCTTTCCATTTCCTCCTCTCTCTTCTTTCATGCTCTCTCCACCTCCTCTTCTATGTCCTTACGTGCTTTCTCCACATCCATTGCTTTCTTCTCAAATGCCTCCCCCCTCAGTTCTATCACCATCTCACTGTATTTCAGCACTTCTTCCCATAAACTCGGGCTGTTCTCTGTCTCCTCATTAGTTCTCTCCAATTCTTCCACCACTCTGGTATCTTCTTTCAGCTGCAATTCCCTTATCTCCACATGTTACGCCAGTGATCCGCAGAGTGCCGCACAGAGTTCGCACCGAGGCTGGAACACACAAGAACACCACAAATTAACAGAGAGTCCTCCTTAGAGCTGGTTTACATGAGATACATTTTAGTGAAACAGGCCACTATAAGAATTACCTGAAGGGAAATTGATTCAGATACGAAGTGCAGCAGACATGGCAAACCTGTTATAATGTTCTGGAAACTTACTTCGTCAGCTGAGTGGCACTGTAGTCAGGTTGCCAATAAAGAAAGAAAGAAAAAATTGCACGCTGAAAGGATGCTTTAAACATTGAATTTATTTTGTTATATAGAGTCCTCACCTGTCATTTTGAATGCCACACGTTTTGTATTAAACTACCTGTATTTCTCAACGTTGACGGTTGAGTGTTTACTTCTAGTATTGTTACGACCTGTCAATTATATATGATGTGAATTTTTGCAGATTTCCTTACTGGGAGAGTAATTGATATTCTTCACTTTTTAATTTTAGTTTCAAACTTATTATATTTTTAATTTAAAAATACTATTATTCCGTCTTAGTTCTTTTTGGTAGATCACTTTTTCTAGGGAATAGTTCATCCTTTCAAATTCATAGCAACCCTCGATTCCCTATTTAAAGAAATTTAAACAACTATAATTAATGCCAGACTCAGCTTGAGTCCTCTAGCCGCTAATACCACGCTCGGAACCTAAGAGCCCATAACACCCCTTCTTAGTCGTTCCTTACAGCAGTATTCCTTCACCCTCCTACCTATGTTACATCACTTCACAGAGAGTCGCAAGTTAGGAAGGGCATCCGGTTAGGAGGATAGAACCTCGAATTAGGGTAATACGTGAAAAAAGCCCTAGCACGGCCTCCGCCGGGTTAGTGCAATAAGAGCCCATGTACACGCGTGCTCCTACTTACTTGTGTTAGGCCACTCACTTTTATCTATCCTATCCGACCTTCCTCGGATAACTCTTGTTCTTTACCGACCCCCGCGCTATTAGGCTTACGAACACTAAGGAGTCTTTAATTTTCACGCCTTTCGTAGCCTTTGTCTTTCATTGGCTGATGCGTTGCGCGGTCGCTCAACTCTCCAAGACCTAAGGTCGCTTTTCAGCGTTACGCCTCAATGAATAAAGAATATGTATTAAGTCTTATACCATCTCCCTGATACCATGTCAAGTCCTGGGAGGTTACCGCGTGGTCAACGCAACGTTAGGTCTGCAGGGGCATCGAAGGTGAAGTGTAGGTAGGAATTTGATTCTGTATTCAGGAATCCTGATAATACGCGGACTCCTGCACAGCTAAATTCCGGCAGCACATTTTATTTTTTACGTATTATATTGGGTATTTAATATGAAGATAGGTTAGGTCTTCCTGTGTGATTGTACCTAAGTTGCGAACTTGTAGAAAAAAACGAACTTTGTATTCCATGTGTCAGCAAATACATCCAAAGCTAGTCAACTTGCGCGTGCAGTTATTTTTTGCTGATATGTGCATGCTACGCTCTCCGTTTCAAGAACTTCGAAGATGCTTCCCAATATTACGCCCCGTATGAATAACGCATTTGTATTACACCTTACACCATATTCCTAGTCCTATGTGTAGCCATCAGCTTCCACCAATCTCAGCATCAAAATCCCTGGATCATGTCTCATTTCGTCTAGTTAGGTTGAGCGTAGGACCGAATCTCAAACTTGAGATTGTAACGCCCTTGTAAAGTTAAGCCTGGAGTCAAATGCATGGATTAACCTAGCACTTTTGACCATAATCACGTTAGCAGATAGGTCTTGATAGGTTAACGCGTGGGCGAGGCGGGGTGAGGTACTGGTCATCCTCCTCAGTTGTATCGTCTGACCCCCAGAGTCTGTAGTTCCAGGACACTGCCCTTGAGGCGGTAGAGATAAGATCCCTCCCTAACTCCGATGCAAAAACCGACCCTCGAGGGTAAATAGATAAATAAGTGGAAGAAGAAGAAAAAATTAGGGAATGCATCTATAAGGCTCTGTCTATGCCTATTTACCATTGTGTCCTAACACAGCTATCTCCAGAGTTAGCCCTCCATTTTAGTCACCCTTACGACTGGCAGTATACCAATGACGCAATTCTACCCCTTCACCTCACAAAAAATGAGGATCTGGATGGAGTGACGTCATCATAGTAGCAAGAGTTGTAGTAACGACACCGCGAACAAGCCTTGACCTGTATCTGAACACTCCGGGTTCTCTCAAGTCAGATGTCTTGCGTCATAATACGTTGTCGCATTCCTTTACAACACCAGATCGGAAAAATACAGCTTAGCTCGCAAAGTTATTTTTTTTCCGCTGACATGTACACGTCTCCACATTTACTGTAGTCAGTACACCTTCATCGTAAACATATTTCAATCAACGTGAGGATATCTGAATTGCACTTAAGCACTTTAGTTTCTGAGTTTATGTCAACTCCACGTTCAAATCCTTAGGAGTGGCATTTACTCTGCTCACGTAGGGCTGAAGTGCCCCCTACAAGAGTTAGCCAAGGAGGTTAGATAGACGACAGCTTGGTGCACAACATGCCTGACTCAGCTAACGAACCTCGCAAATTCGCCAATTCGCCAATGCAGACACAACAACAGCACAGGTTGCTCAGCTCCTCCGTAAGGCAAGGGTGCCCCTGGAGGAGCTTTACTCTGCTACACCCCTACCACATCAGAATAAAGTGTCCTACAAGAGTTGGCCAAGGAGGTTAGATAGACAACAGTTTAGCACACAACATGTCTAGACTCAGCTAAAGACCCCTAGTTCACAAATGCAGACACAACAACAGCACAGGTTGTTCGACTCCTACCTATGGCAAGGGTGCTCCCTGGACGATCTTTACTCTGCTCGACCCCCACCACATCAGAATGAAGTTGTGACACTTGCACGGAGATGAAATGTGTTGACACTTGCACGGAAAGCCAAAACTTCCCGAAAATTACTAAGCATGGCTATTTCAAACAGTGACACTTGCACGGAGGTCCAAGGAGAGTTGGAAACCCAGAAACAGGGGAGGGGAAGGCCCACCCGGTAAGTGGAATTCATTGCTACAGTTGATACCTGTGTGACTACTAGTGTTCCGTGTGGAACTGGTGATAATTGCTCTGCAGCTATGGAATTCACTGAGACCGCCTTTATTTATTTACGACGGACATCAGTATATTGTGGACTATACCAATAAAGATCAAATGATTTATTGGCGGTGCGTATATTTCAAGAAAAGTAAATGTAAAGGAAGAACAACAACGAAAGATAATACAGTTTTAGGTGAAACAAGTCATGTTTGCATTCCGGACGACGCGGCGAATGAAGTAAAAAAAGTGTAGTAAATGCAAAAAAACGTGCAAGGGAAACAGACAGTATGATTTCAACAGTTTACACCGAAGAAGTAGGCCAGCTCTTCAATAGAGGCTATGACCTTGTGACATCGCTGCCATCACATAGAAGTGCCAAACAATCATTACATCGCATCCGACGGAAAAGAATGGGACCTACAAAAGACCCGATCTTTTCTGGAGGTGCAATAATACAGGAAAGACACATAGCAATGAACGATGGTGGGAAATTCCTACTTGAAGACAACAGGGGGCTTAAAGACAGGATATTAGTGTTTGCCAGCGAGAAAGGAAAATTTGCTTTATCAAGTTGCTTTTCCTTCCTTGTCGACGGGACCTTCAAAAGTTCAAGCAAGCAGTTTGGGCAGTTACTTAACATCCACGCCCATCTTGCAAGTTCTTGGGAAGAAGCCAACACGATACCAGCTGCCTACGCGCTGTTACCAAACAAGAAACGGGAAACAATATGCTCGTTTGTTCGAAGCTGTTAAAAACAACGTAGTAGGATGGAACCCTGTGACACGTATTACGGACTTCGAAATCGCCATCATCCAATCAGCTAAAACGCTGTTTCCATAAGCTGAGATTTATGGTTGCAACTATCATTTTAATCAATGTCTATGGAGGAAACTATAAGATTGCGGACTTGTTACTGCACTGTTACTGTACGGGGAAAAGGAAGAAATTAGACTTCATATTCGAATGTGTTCAGCACTAGCGCACATTTCCCTATACATGATTGATGATGGTTGGCTATGTATTCAGGAGAGCTCGCCTGAAAATCAGAATCTACAGGTGTTTTACGACTATGTCGTCGATCAATGGCTGGATAACGAGCACATGCCAAGGAATATGTGGAACTATTGTGGAAGGCGGCATCGGATCAATAACGTTTCTGAAGGCTGGAACCAAAGAATAAACAGTTTAATTTCGAGAGCGCACCCGAATGTATATTCGCTGATCAAGACTCTTCGAGAGGACGCAGAGTACTACGGTCACCAATTTGACATGATAGTTTTGAATATCGATGGGAAGAGAAGAAAGAAATCAGCAGTGAAGATCGATGAGAGTATTTCAAAGGTCTTAAAAATACCTGAAGTTGATGGCAAACTAAGATCATTAGTTTGTGTTGCTTACGCTCAGGAACTGCAGTGAAACTACCTTGGAATATTACAGGATTTGTAAATCATGTAAATATTTAAATATATAAATATTTTGAATCATAATTAATAAAGAGAAAACGTGACAATGGAATATCACTGCATAACCATGCAAATATCTTGAATCAGCACTTAAAAAATAAACAACATGACGAACTTGCATAAAGTGAAAAAAATATATCTATGAGGAACGCAAAGGGACTACCTCCCAGTGGTGTTCCCTGGAAACGGCGCTAAGTCGGCTAGATGTCTCTTACAATGTATAAAATTGACCAGAAAAACAAACCCCATGACGCAACAGCCCTTGAAGGGTCTTGGTCTACCAAGTGACCGCTGCTCAGCCCGAAGGCCTGCAGATTACGAGGTGACATGTGGTCAGCACGACGTATCCTGACGGTAGTTATCCTTGGCTCTATACACCAGCGCCACTATCTCGCCATCAGATAGCTCCTCAATTATAATCTAATCACGTCGAACCAGCCCTCAGATTCAGGTAAAAATTCCTAACCTGGCCAGGAATCGAATCCGGGGCTTCCGGGTAAGAGGCAGGCACGCTCCTCCTACACCATGGGGCCGGCATTCATAAAATTAACAGTTACTTATAAATTGCATCTAAATTCACTACGGTACCGTGATCACCAGAGCCAGGATATTTGATGACCTGTCATCTTTCAGTTGGTTCTAAATAGACATTGCTAACTTGTATAGAAATCCTTATCATAGTTCCCACATAGTAGAAATGCTAATTACCGAGCAAATGGCCGTGCGGTTAGGGTCGCGCATCTGTGAGCTTGCATTCGGGAGATAGTGGGTTCAAACCCCACTGTCGGCAGCCCTGAAGATGGTTTTCCGTGGTTTCCCATTTTCACACCAGGCAAATGTACCTTAATGAAGGCCATGGCCGCTACCTTCCCAATCTCCCACCCTTCCTTCGCCGAAAACCTTCGATGTCTTAGTGCGAAGTTAAACAAATAGCAAAAAATGCTAATTTATTAGATCATTTTTGTCATTTTTGCCATTTTTTATTATTAGGTCATTTTATAAATTTGTAAGTCATTATGCGGTCATTTTATGGAATTTATTGTACGGCTCCATGGCTAAATGGTTAGCGTGCTGGCCTCTGGTCACAGAGGTCCCAGGTCGATTCCCGGCAGGGTCGGGAAGTTTAACCATAATGTGTTCTGGGTTCGTTCCGCTGGCACGGGGGCTGGGTGTACGACTCGCAGATCGCCTACGGGAGTCAAATCAAAAAGACCTGCACCTGGCGAGCCGAAGACTATTTTATACTTTTTGAGTCATTTTCTTAGATGTTGAAGCATTTACTGGTGTGGTATTGGATTTCCAGGAGGGGCCAGTATGTATGTGCATCTTCGTCACTCCGTGCAAGTGTCACCATCCTACTTCTGACTCATCAAGTAGAGTGAAAGGCCCCGTGCAAGTGTCACCATCCTACTTCTGACTCATCAAGTAGAGTGAAAGGCCCCGTGCAAGTGTCACCATCCTACTTCTGACTCATCAAGTAGAGTGAAAGGCTCCGTGCAAGTGTCACCATCCTACTTCTGACTCATCAAGTAGAGTGAAAGGCTCCGTGCAAATGTCACCATCCTACTTCTGACTCATCAAGTAGAGTGAAAGGCTCCGTGCAAGTGTCACCATCGTACTTCTGACCCATCAAGTAGAGTGAAAGGCTCCGTGCAAATGTCACCATCCTACTTCTGACTCATCAAGTAGAGTGAAAGGCTCCGTGCAAATGTCACCATCCTACTTCTGACCCATCAAGTAGAGTGAAAGGCTCCGTGCAAATGTCACCATCCTACTTCTGACTCATCAAGTAGAGTGAAAGGCTCCGTGCAAATGTCACCATCCTACTTCTGACTCATCAAGTAGAGTGAAAGGCTCCGTGCAAATGTCACCATCCTACTTCTGACCCATCAAGTAGAGTGAAAGGCTCCGTGCAAGTGTCACCATCCTACTTCTGACTCATCAAGTAGAGTGAAAGGCTCCGTGCAAATGTCACCATCCTACTTCTGACTCATCAAGTAGAGTGAAAGGCTCCGTGCAAGTGTCACCATCCTACTTCTGACTCATCAAGTAGAGTGAAAGGCTCCGTGCAAATGTCACCATCCTACTTCTGACTCATCAAGTAGAGTGAAAGGCCCCGTGCAAGTGTCACCATCCTACTTCTGACTCATCAAGTAGAGTGAAAGGCTCCGTGTAAATGTCACCATCCTACTTCTGACTCATCAAGTAGAGTGAAAGGCTCCGTGCAAATGTCACCATCCTACTTCTGACTCATCAAGTAGAGTGAAAGGCTCCGTGCAAATGTCACCATCCTACTTCTGACTCATCAAGTACAGTGAAAGGCTCCGTGCAAATGTCACCATCCTACTTCTGACCCATCAAGTAGAGTGAAAGGCTCCGTGCACATGTCACCATCCTACTTCTGACTCATCAAGTAGAGTGAAAGGCTCCGTGCAAATGTCACCATCCTACTTCTGACTCATCAAGTAGAGTGAAAGGCTCCGTGCAAGTGTCACCATCCTACTTCTGACTCATCAAGTAGAGTGAAAGGCTCCGTGCAAATGTCACCATCCTACTTCTGACTCATCAAGTAGAGTGAAAGGCTCCGTGCAAATGTCACCATCCTACTTCTGACTCATCAAGTAGAGTGAAAGGCTCCGTGCAAATGTCACCATCCTACTTCTGACTCATCAAGTAGAGTGAAAGGCTCCGTGCAAATGTCACCATCCTACTTCTGACTCATCAAGTAGAGTGAAAGGCTTCGTGCAAATGTCACCATCCTACTTCTGACTCATCAAGTAGAGTGAAAGGCTCCGTGCAAGTGTTCCAACCCCATCAGAATGAAGTGTCCTACAAGAGTTGACCAAGGAGGTTAGATAGAAAACAACTTAGAATGCATCATGCCTAGACTCTGCTAAAAAAACCTAGTTCGCTAACCCATGTTCTCCCAAGTCAGGCGCCCCTTTTAGTAGCCCCTTTCGACAGCATTCCATAATATAACGACATCCTATTGTCTGAAGGTGTCAGAGGACGTAACGCGTGGCTAGAGGTCGATTGAGGGTCGCGGCCATCTTGCGCAGTAGCCCCTGGGCCAGCTCCGCTTATTTTTCCCTACTCAGGGCATTTGGTATTTTATGAACCCCACCAGAAAAGGTTTCCATATTTGTTTTCTCGCGTTTTTCACCCCTTTGAATAACACTTTCCTTTCATCTTTAGATATGGTCGATATGGCTTACACTCTACCCGCAGATACACGACGTCAAATGCCCTTATGTCGGAAGAAAGTCGTATTTATTGTTTCTATGTCCTAGTTGGATAGCTTTTATTTGTATATTCAGTAGTACGTTTCCTTGCTTAACATGTTCTTTTTGTTGTCCCCTGTAGGAACGTCTTAATGAGGTTTACTGTCTTAAATGGCATAAAAGAATACTTAAACTGCACTATTCATTATTCATAAAATAAACACATCGGTAAATTCAATAGCAAATTTTAGAAAAATTCCAACCTACACGACGGCAAATTTTATCCAGGTTTTGAAAGAAATATTTTACGTTCACTATGATAGCTGTGCTCAACAACAACATTGAATATTGCAACAGAGCCAAGGATTCTCAATTAGAGCAAAGTAACACAAAGTAACACAAAAGCAACATAAAAGACGTATATGCCAACATATAAATTTCTAAAACACTTGATATTATAAGTTATAGGAATCCGTGTGATGTTGAGTAGCAAGAGGAAGATGTGCCTCAAAGTGTTCAACAGACTTTGATTCTTGTGCAGGCAGCAAACATGGCACGTAGTCTTCAGGATTTTCTTCTGTCACGAAGTGATGTGCCAGAACCTGTGTTAAATTCACGTGCAGTGGTTGCTGACTGCCTCGAATATTCGTTTGTGTCTGGGAGTGTTCAGAACAAATTCTCAGACTTTTTCATAATATGAAGTCGAGGAGATAATGTACCGGTACAGGGTAAAATTTGAGATGCTGAAAACTTCTAATTATAACATTAACACATACATATTCTCGACAGAAAACTACAAAAACACTGCTTCCTACCGAAAGAGACCAGAATGGATTTATGTTTATACTTCTTATCTCTAACATTCTCTATTTGTTTTTCAACTTCATAAAGGTTATGAAAATAATTTTCAGGCCCCTCTACAGATGACAGATATCTACGATTTGCCTCAGTACTGGTAAGCATCACTTCACTGTGCTCTTCTTCTTGTTGTTATGCTACCAACTCCTCCACACTTCTTCCCTCTGCAGTTATCACAGAATACTCCCCACAAAAGAAGTCAACAGTGCAGTTTGACTGCAGCATTCTCCATACATACTCTTCACTGGCCGGCAAGAGTTGAAATTGTAGTCTGCTTCACATTTTTCCAAGACTTTTGAATAAAGAGAAGCGCACCCAACATTGAAACATACATTGATAAGAAATTAAATATGTTTCACATGGTTCTCCCCATAGAATGACGTAAATCCGGCTCACTCCCATGTAAGGAGCGATTTCCCTCATTGAAGAAAATATTTAATTACTTGCGTAGAAACCATCTTAGACTAAAATGAACTATAGAAGTGCCCTAACATAAATATTTACTTGAATGTAGTGTATTTAATAGTTGAACAATCCTATTTTAATTTTTCTATCCTTTACGCAAGGAGTTCCAAGAGCTTTCACACTGTGATACAGAGCTCGTTTCTCCCTAATAGTTGAGCTCTGTTTTTGTTTAAACAGTAAGTTATACCTAAATATTTTAGGCAGTTTACTAACAATCTACGCATGGAAATACATTTTGTGTACTTGTAAATTGAAGATTTACAAGGTTTACATGTACTTGAATGGAATAAATTATAATAGTCACGGCATTTTCTATATTTTGAGGGATCCAATTTATATAGGCCTACCTACAATTCGTAAGTGACATACACGGACTATAATACACTACATGTACTATTTACAGTATTTACAGTCTTCACAGTGTAATGTCATTTACAGCTGTTCATTACAACACACACAGAAGCAGATCATGTTCATCCCGACTTCGCTATATTTGTATTATTCCATTCCGAAACACGATCGTTTCCTTGGTATGTGAACTTTCCACGCTGGCCACCATTTCCATAAAAAGAGGTTCTCATCAGATGATACTTTGCCATCAGGAGTATAAGCTTCCAAACACTTTGTTACCAGGTGGTTAAATACTGGCTTTATCTCGTATATTTTGGGAGGAATTTCTCCATTATACGCCTCAATGTCAGAGAAAAGTAAAAGCGTTTTGGAGGAAAATATAATAATAATGTTATTGGATGAAACGACCTGCCTAAGAGCTGTACCAGCACACTGACGGACTCACAAACATGATCAGGAAACGTAGACTAACTTTCTATGGGCACACACAGAGAATGGACAACAACAGACTTAAAAAGAAAACCTTTGATGTAGCAAGCAGTTAAAGCAAGAAAACTATTTCGTATCATGAAATATATGAAGACTTAAGGCAGGTGGGGATCAATAGGCAAAAGATAGGTGACGGAAAGGAATTGAGAAAGAAATTTAAGGATACAAAATTTATAGTAAAGGAGAAGAAGAAGAAGAAGAAGAAGAAGAATACGACAGGAACACTGTGGACAGGACAAAGGAAACAGGATCACAGCCAAAGGATTAAGAGTTTCGGGAATTGAAGAGGAAGAACGGAAAGAGGTGAAAATTTTGTCATCATGAGACATTCGAGTTCAAACACTGTACATAAGAGCAAAAATGATATGAATGAATGAAATAATGTTATTGGCTTTACATCCCACTAACTAATTTTGCGGTTTCCGGAGAGGCCAAGGTGCCAGAATTTGGTCTTGTTGTTTCACGTGCCAGTAAATCTACCAACACGAGTCTGACATATTTTAGCACCTTCAAATACCACCAGAATGAGCCAGGATCAAACCTGCCAAGCTGGGGACAGAACGCCTGCCAGCGTCTCAGCCGCCTGAGACACTCAGCCCAGCGAGAAAAATCTATTTGTGTCATCAGCTCATAGAAAATAGGCGTAGTCAACAAGCGATTGCGAGAATTATAATGTCGTAATTTATCTTTCTGTAAAACCCCCTGCGGCAATAGTATGCCCCTAAGAAGCTTTATTACTTCCTTATTTGTACGGTCCGGGTCTTAATCTCGACTCCTTCGTTAAATCCTACTAAACTGGGTTCTTTGTGCGATTCTCTCCCTCGCATCTTTTGTCTGTTCAGCTGCAGAACTTATTTCACTGAGATCACTATCCTCGCCATTGAGTTCTAACATTTCATTTATTATGACCCGTAAATATTCTTCCTCCAATGGTGGGGACCTGTAATTCCTTTTAGACATTTTGGTGGTAGATATGTAAGAAGAAGAATAGAACCCTGGTCTCTGCAGTTTGGTAGAAAATCATGAATTGTGCCTGCATTACGGAACACATGCGAGGGACATTACATGTTCTGTAACTCACTGTAAACCCACTAGAGTCGCGAAGGAAGAACTCGAGACCAGGGATAATAAATCAGGCCGCAGTTCCAATGTGTCATCAGAAGGGTCTGTGCAGTATTATAATCTCCAGAAATCCCTTTTACAGCAGTAGTAGCCTATTGCATCCACGGGGCGATTAGGCGATGAGCTAAAGCTTCAGCGCGAGGCTATTAGGCTTTAGGTCGTTCTTGCCTGGACTTGAGTTGCGTTCTATTATGATGCTAGAAACACGTGGGTGATACGTTGGTACTGGGAGATCATAGCTGGAAAAATTCACCTCAGAGGGCAGACTCATCCAGAATACGCTGATGAAAAAGAAATAAACATCTGCAGCAAGGCAATGCAAATAGAATTGGCGGATATATGCGCGTTCCCAGCCGTGCAAGCCACTTGTAGCCGCGGATCACGCCGCATTGCCCAATTAATGGGTTAATAATATATTAAAAATAATTTGTTGGGTAGGCAACCTGCCTGTCAGAAGTGTTCTGCGTTTGTGTAAATTTGTCGAGTAGGCCACCGCTCGGCAAAGCTGTCATGCGGTTTGTGTAGCTTCCCCTGATATTCTAAACCTGCTAGTTTCGCAAGAGCCTTATCGTAACATGTGCGCTGTCTGCTTTGGTCATCATACCGTGGTTGTTCGAAGAGTTATACGTTACTTGCGACGCCATTTTACTTGATTTACCCCGTCTTGAGCAGCCCAACGTGGTGTAAATAGCGGGAAGCATAAAACGTCGCAAACATAAATTTGCGGAGTGTAGTATATTGTGAGCTGATGCAAACAGAGCGGACCAAGAAAATATGTTGTAAACGACGTCGAAACTTAAAATTCGGGACAGTAATAGCGGGTTAATACTGTAACTACTTTAAATTTTATGAAAGTGTTAATGAGGTTGATGGAATATACTGACCTAACACCAAACCAGCAGGAGCTGGATAAAAGGAAAGGAGGAGGATGTTGAGACTTCACGGTCAGAATGGAGAGGAGAGGGTCGACATCTCAAAGAGAGAATCTTCTTGCTCAATATAAGCCATGACGCGGTATATGATATCAGTTCTGAATCTGGCCCTAGTATTGGCAAGGAAAAGATTCTGAGAGCAATAAAACTTGGCAAGGAAGGAAAAGGCACCAGGACAAGATGGAGCCCTCGTGGGAATTTTAAAGTTGCTGAATAACAAAGCTTTCAGCATCATCATACAAGAATGTAATGTTATTTACAACAATGCCAGAACAATAAGCCTAATGAGCAGGGAACGGATTTTATATGTACTAATAATTATTGAAATATGTACATACACTGACTGACAGTGACAACGCAACACCAAGGAGGAGTGGTTCGAAAGGGATGAAAGTTGGGGAAAAAACAGAGACGGCACGGACGAATAATTGATGTTTATTTCAAACCGATATGCAGGTTACACAATGCGCACGGCATCGACTCAGTAGGATGTAGGACCACCGCGAGCGGCGATGCACGCAGAAACCCGTCGAGGTACAGAGTCAATAAGAGTGCGGATGGTTTCCTGAGGGATGGTTCTCCATTCTCTGTCAACCATTTGCCACAGTTGGTCGTCCGTACGAGGCTGGGGCAGAGTTTGCAAACGGCGTCCAATGATATCCCACACGTGTTCGATTGGTGAGAGATCCGGAGAGTACGCTGGCCACGGAAGCATCTGTACACCTCGTAGAGCCTGTTGGGAGATGCGAGCAGTGTGTGGGCGGGGATTATCCTGCTGAAACAGAGCATTGGGCAGCCCCTGAAGGTACGGGAGTGCACGTAGCGGTGGGCATTTAATGTGCCTTGAATACGCACTAGAGGTGACGTGGAATCATACGCAATAGCGCCCCAAACCATGATGCCGCGTTGTCTAGCGGTAGGGCGCTCCACAGTTACTGCCGGATTTGACCTTTCTCCACGCCGACGCCACACTCGTCTGCGGTGACTATCACTGACAGAACAGAAGCGTGACTCATCGGAGAACACGACGTTCCGCCATTCCCTCATCCAAGTCGCTCTAGCCCGGCACCATGCCAGGCGTGCACGTCTATGCTGTGGAGTCAATGGTAGTCTTCTGAGCGGACGCCGGGAGTGCAGGCCTCCTTCAACCAATCGACGGGAAATTGTTCTGGTCGATATTGGAACAGCCAGGGTGTCTTGCACATGCTGAAGAATGGCGGTTGACGTGGCGTGCGGGGCTGCCACCGCTTGGCGGCGGATGCGCCGATCCTCGCGTGCTGACGTCACTCGGGCTGCGCCTGGACCCCTCGCACGTGCCACATGTCCCTGCGCCAACCATCTTCGCCACAGGCGCTGCACCGTGGACACATCCCTATGGGTATCGGCTGCGATTTGACGAAGCGACCAACCTGCCCTTCTCAGCCCGATCACCATACCCCTCGTAAAGTCGTCTGTCTGCTGGAAATGCCTCCGTTGACGGCGGCCTGGCATTCTTAGCTATACACGTGTCCTGTGGCACACGACAACACGTTCTACAATGACTGTCGGCTGAGAAATCACGGTACGAAGTGGGCCATTCGCCAACGCCGTGCCCCATTTATCGTTCGCTACGTGCGCAGCACAGCGGCGCATTTCACATCATGAGCATACCTCAGTGACGTCAGTCTACCCTGCAATTGGCATAAAGTTCTGACCATTCCTTCTTGGTGTTGCATTTGCTCTGTCAGTCAGTGTATCAAAATAACACAATTTTTATAGTTCTGTATCATACAGTAGTGTATACTGTGGAAAGAAATTTTTCATCTACAACATATTGTATCCGAATATGGCGTAATATGGTTAACATTGAGATTGCCGCAAAAGGCTAATTTAGTTAGGTCAGTGGGCCATTTATAACAGCTGTGTTGAAGGCCAGGATGCGATAACCTTGGAGCAAGTCGCCTTAAAGCTCATAGCTGCATAACCACGTGGCGATCCGTTTCTTTTCTCGTATTGGCCAAGAGCTTAGCATGCGACAGATATGAATAGCTAACATTTTCAAGGCTAGCACAGCAGGGCAAGTTTTCAGAACTATTCACAAGACCAGTTTCGAGCCATGATTTTTAAAGTAGACGTGAAGATAATTTATGATTGGTTTCCAAATAATCACACACCCTAGACTGTGAACTGATAAAGGCAGTGTGTAATCGACGCTCAACTTACTCAGCTCTTAATCTACTGCATTCATACTGCACTACTTTACAGCACTACTTCACTTCGTTTCCCCACTGCAATTCTACAAGATATTCTACGCCAAGCGATGTTTATTAGCCGTGATGTCTCATAAAGGGAACACTTTATTTCGCCTTCTGCAAGACATAACCATAACATTAATCCCAGAACACGTGTGGTATGCATAAATCATCTGAAGCCGCAAGTTAAGTGTCGACTGACATTTAAATAGGCATGGTTGGAGCACATATTAATGTTCTGTTTTAGTTTCAGTGTGTGTGAGGGGGTGTGTGTGCGTGTGTATGTGCATGTGTGTGTGTTTGTGTTTATGTGTGTGAGGAAGCCTACTGTTACAAGAAGCCTGTAAGACAAGGAACAAGGGGAATCATCATGCTGCTTGCAACAGGAATCTCTACCTTCATCACGGTGGACTTTGGAGGGGATATTCCTTCCGGAATGTGCTACTATGAGGGGAGATCCCACCACATCCTAAAGGGTGCTAAAGGGACCAATCGTGAGATTTGCCAGCCAGGACTGAATCAACTCCGATCATAAAAATTTAAGTACCTTTTCTTTAAATATTAATTTCCTTCTCAGAAGGATTTCATTCTTGAAATAATGTTATCTATTATTTTGTGTTGTTACATATTCTTATCAATTCTCATCTACTTATTGGTGTTGACAAATTTTGTGAATGATTGAAATACACTAATGTCCTTTGTTATGAAGAGAATTTTCATTTTTGTAAAAGTATTTCATTAATTGAAGTTGGCACTTTCTAAGCCTATTTCCGATTGGTAAGATGATTTTGTATTGTTGAACACAGTTACGCATGCAACAGTCATGTCCGTCATCAAATTGTGATATCGCATCATTAAGACATATTAAATGCAATAAAGTATAGAAGGCACCAAGTTCCTATACTTCAAAATCAAAAACAAACATTGGCGCCCAACGTTGGGCTCTCAATAACCTGAGATATTCAATACAAGCAAGTTCATGAAATGTGAAATGCAGAAGTGAAAACAATGCGTCGCAATTAAGGTTAAGCACCGGAGTAAAAATACAACACATCTCGAATTCGTGGAATCATTCACGGATATTGCATTCTCGTTCATAACGAAAATCAGACCGCTGAAGCCAACAACTTCAACGGAGTGCAGCATAAATCAGGCAAGTACGATTCGATGTTACGTACATACAAAGAAGTAAAGACAAGATTTCAAGATTTACATTCTTCTCACCACTCACTGAAAGAATCTCCGTGAGACCGTGAGTCTCTTCGACATATACACCATCCTTGCTAATATATACGCTACTCTTAGATTCTATCCTCTTTCCCTTAGTGCATGTTCACAACATAAACATGCAGTGACCAACATAATAATAATAAGAAAATAATAATTCAAGCCCATTGATCCTCCTGTTGTCATAAATATAAAAGATCCATATTCCTTTGTCATATAACCTCAATTCAGCAACACGATTCCTTTGAATTTATACATAACCTTCACGCAATCCCTTCGAACTATTACAGAATAGGCTAACCTTAATTTCAATATGTCGCAACTAAACAAATTGAAACAATCGCGTGGTCGAGTAAAAGGCACGTTAACAAGAATAATAAAGTCGATTACAGCGGACATGTCAAAATCAGAGGCGAAGATTAAAATTAATAAATGTGAAGAGCTATGGAATTCTTTTGAATTACAAATGAAAATAGAGGAAACTGAGATCACTGATGAAACAGCTGCATTAAAGTTTGAAGAAGAATGTGAGGGAGAGCGAGAGCTATTTGAATCTATTTATTTCCGCGCAGTTACACAACTGCAAACTATAATAGATGAAGCAGCGGATGTTCAAAATAATTTACTAGCTGAAATGAACACGGCAGTAAACAACGCCGTTCATCAACAGGAAGTTCCACAACATCATAACAGAAGAATGCAAAAATTACCAGAAATCAAATTACTGGAATTTAACGGCGAATTCACAAAATGGTTGCTTTTTAAGAACAGTTTTGAGTCAACCATGCATAATGATACTCAACTAACAAATATCCAAAAATATCAGTATCTGATCGGTCTTCTGCAGGGCGAGGCACGCAAAGTCATTCAAGGTTTTACCATTTCAGAAGAAAACTACACAAGTTCGTGGAACTTGCTTGTAGATACATATGATAATCAAATGATGATAATTGAGACACATCTATATGAACTTTTCAAGTTTCCTACAGTTTTTAAAGAGAAAAAATCTGAATCACTCAGGCAATAACGATTTCATATTCAAACTCACATGGCTTCATTAAAAACAATGAAGCAACCGGTACAATATTGGGACACATTGGTTATTCATCTAGCAAAGAAGCAGCTGGATTTCATTGAGAAAAGAGACTGGCAGGACAGGGTGAAAGGCAACACTCCAGACAAGATGCCAACATTGGATGATTTCTTGAAATTTTTAACTGAGCGTTCCCAATCATATATGCTTTTAAATCATAACAAAACCAAGGCATTGAACACGAAGGCAAATCCGAAGGACAAACAACCTAGCAAGAAAGTTGTTATGACGACGTCTCAGGCAAGCTGTAATCTGTGTGGTGGAAGTCACCCCATTTTTACATGTGAAGAATTAATTAAACGATCAGTTGAAGAAAACTGCTTCGAGAAAAAGGGCAGTGTCATAACTGTTTGAAACCAGGACATATTGCAAGAAATTGCAGAGGATCAAAATGCAAAAAATGTGGACTTCTTCACAACACACTTTTACATGCTGAGGAAGATGACAAACAGAAACAAAATGTTAAAGAAAATCAAGTGCCCATAAACCTGTGTGTCGAATCTCAGCATTCACCTGTTTCACTCAATGTGAGCTTGGCGAAAGGAATAACATCACAAATACTTTTGTCAACAGCTTTAATTGATGTGAAAGATGTTCACGGAAGAAGAATGACATGCCGAGCCTTACTGGATCCGAAATCTCAGTCGAATCTAATAAAGGAAGGTCTGTATATGAAACTTGGTTTACCGAATGTCAAGACAAACACACAGATCATTGGAGAAGATTGTTTAAAAGTGGAAACAAAAAGGATCACGATAGTACACCTCGCTTCAAGGAATGACGGATTTGATGTGGAAGCAGAATTTCTAGTTTTGCCAACTATAACGGGGCGATTGCCACAGTTGGAGATCAAGAAGGACAAGATTATTATTCCAAAGGGCATTCGCTTGGCAGATCCCACATTCAACAAGCCTGGAGACATAGACATGTTAATTGGTGCAGGACTTTATTGGAAAATAGTCATAGGTCCACCCAAGAATGAAGCTGAAGGACAACCAGCTCTGTAAAACACCCGATTAGGCTGGATTATAGGCGGTGAAGTTTTTGAGAACAAACAATGATCAACTACAACATGCATGAAAATTAGTAATTAACAATTATCAGATCAGATGGAATAATTTTGGAAACAAGAAGCAATTCCGGAGATTCAACATTACACATCAGAAGAAAGAATATGTGAAAGACAGTTCACGGACACTGTTTCGAGAGATACAACAGGTAGATTCATCGTAAGGCTCCCTATCATGCCAGATGTCATCCTCGGAGAATCAAGAAAACGCGCACTAAACAGACTAGAATCATTAGTCAAGAGGTTAAGCAGACACCCCGAACTCAAGACAGCTTATGCAGATTTCATGAATGAATATGAAAAACTAGGACATATGAGCTTGATTGAAAGAAACCAAAATCAAGATGTACCAAATTCATACTTCATACCCCATCAACCAGTGGTACGTCCAGATAGTGACACCACAAAGGTCGGAGTGGTATTTGATGCCCCGGCAAAAACATCACTCGGGACATCACTCAATGACAAGCTCATGACAGGACCTAATTTACAGCGAGATCTTTTTCACATTGTACTTAGATTTCGCAGCCATAAGTACGTCATGACGGCAGATGTGGAAAAGATGTTTCGGCAAATACTCATCCATCCTGAAGTTCGAGCATTCCAGCAGATTTTGTGGAAAGAGGAATCTTCAGCCCCTGTGAGGATTTATCAGTTGAATACAGTAACATACGGAACAGCATCGGCACCTTACCATGCCATGAGATGCCTAACTGAATTGGCTACTCTTCATGAAAATGAATTTCCAGCAGCAGCAAAGGCTATTCACGATGATTTTTATATGGATGACTGCTTAAGTGGAGGAGACATTCTAGAAGACGTGATCGGGCTACGGCGGCAAATACTACATATACTCAAGAGTGGTGGAATGCATTTGAGGAAATGGAGGTCCAACAGCAAAGAGATCTTGCAGGATTTGGAGAGCAAAAGCGACGAAGGGACATTACTGGTTTTAGGCAAAGGTGAAGCTAGTAAGACTCTTGGACTCCTCTGGGACTCAGCACAAGATTGCCTCCAGTTTCGAGTTGAGCTGGAAAAGCAGTCACCAAGATCCAAAAGAGAAGTCGCCTCCAAAATCGCACAGATTTTTGATCCACTAGGACTCGTTGGTCCAGTACTGATCAAAGGGAAGATGTTGATGCAACACTTATGGGCAGATGGATTTGAATGGGATTAGCCATTGTCTCGAGAGCACCTTCAGATTTGGAATGAGTACTATACGTCATTAGAAAGACGGAACAACATCAGAATTATGAGAAACATAAATCCTGGGAATTGCTATGGCTCTTTTGATTTGTTTGGATTTAGTGATGCTTCAGAGAAGGCGTTTGGAGCATGAATTTATGCAGTTTGTCAAACGCAAAGTGGTCTCTACATTTCCAATTTACTTTGTGCGAAGACGAAAGTAGCTCCTTTAAAAACCATTTCGTTGCCAAGACTCGAATTGGAGGCAGCCCTTCTTCTTGCACAACTTGTCAAAACAACAGTGAGTGCTTTGAAAGAAAAAATTGGTCAGATCAGATTATGGAGTGACAGTACAATTGTTTTGGGAGGGATCAACACTGAGCCAAGGCTGCTGCAGACATTTGTGGCAAACAGGATTGCAAAGATTCAAGATGCCACTGATGCAACCAACTGGAAGCATGTTCCTTCGACTGAAAATCCAGCCGATCTTCTCTCAAGGGGAATTACTTCAGCAGAACTCGAAGATAAAAAGCTGTTATGGAATGGACCTTCTTGGCTTCGCACACAACGTCAACAACCAAAGAATTCAGAAGAATTTGAAACAGAACTACCAGAGCTGAAGGTCACAGCAGTTACGTTGACAGCAACATCAACCAGCAATCTACTGAATAAATTCTCGTCATTTCCGAAATTATGCCGTATAGTAGCATATTGTCAAAGATTCATTTATAATTGCAAACTCAAACCGCCAGAAAGGAAAAAGGGTTCACTAGAAATACAAGAAACTTGTAAAGCAGAGAAACAGGTAGTCAAATGGACACAATAAGAAGCATTCTCTCAAGTACTACATGCTTAATTAATAATCAAGACCTCCCAAAGAAGAGTTCTCTAAAGTCACTCAGTCCGTTTCTGGATAGTGATGGACTGATTAAGGTTGGAGGAAGGCTTCGTTTTTCGGAGCTAACATCAGAACAGAGACATCCTGTGCTTCTACCAGCAAATCATCACATCACCAGAATGATCATGGAAAATGAACATCGTCGTCTGAAGCATTGTCCCCCAGAGCAACTGCTACATGCAACTCGACAACGATATTGGCCTATCAGCGGCAGAAGAGAAGCGAAAAGAATTGTCAAGAGGTGTCTGAAGTGCTTTTGTTACCATCCTACAGTTCCAGAGGTACGCATGGCAGATTTACCAAAAGAAAGGGTTACGTTAGTTGTTCGACCCTTTGTTACCACAGGAGTGGAATATGCAGGTCCAATATCTGTAAGAGAAGGCCACCGAAGGGGTCTCATTCATACTTACAAGAGTTACGTAGCTGTATTTACATGCTTCAGTACCAAGGCAGTGCATTTGGAGTTGGTGTCGGAGCTAACGACCGAAGCTTTCTTAGCTGCACTGCAACGATTTACGGCGAGAAGAGGTTTGTGCAAGCAGCTTTTCTCTGATAACGGGAAGAATTTCGTTGGAGCAGCCAACGCACTACAAGATATCCAGTCCTTTTTGGAAAAGGGGTCAACGAGCATTACCTCTTCACTCGCTCAGCAGCAGATACAGTGGAGTTCCCTTCCTCCCCGGTCACCCCACTTTGGGGGATTGTGGGAAGCAGCTGTAAAGATGATGAAAAGACATTTGCTGACTGAAACACAAGGACGCGTGCTAACTTTCGAGGAAACCTACACTATTCTTTGCGATATAGAGGCTGTATTAAATTCACGTCCCCTTACTCCCTTGCTAAAAGATCCAAATGATTTAGAAGTCTTAACACCAGCACATTTTCTTCTAAGTGACTCGATCGTGCAACCTGTGCAAAGGGATTTGTTGAGAGAACCCGATAACCGCTTGTCACGTTGGCAGCACTTGCAGGAAATTCGGCACAGGTTGTGGCAGAGATGGCAGCGAGAATACCTGCAGGAATTGCAAAAACGCGTCGAGTGGCATGATACCAATCGACGTATTGATGTTGATTCTTTGGTGCTATTAATTGAGGACAACATCCCTCCTCTAGAGTGGCCCAGAGGTAGGATAGTTCAAGTTCACCCTGGACGAGATGGTGAGGTGAGGGTTGTCACCGTTTGGACGGCTGGAGGAACTTTCACCCGAGGCATCAAGAAAATATGCCCTCTTTCCATTGAAGGGGATGACAAGGAGAACTGAATTCAAGATTTCCTGTGATATTTCTAACTTTGTGTTATTTTTTATCCAAGATATAATTTTAATATTATATTCTTTTAATCATAAAAATATGATGTATAGAGTTTTGTATTAACGCATATGTTAAGAATAAGTATTTTTACAATAGGTATAAGATTACAATAGTTCGTTGAAAGAACTCCTTTCAAGGGGGGCAAGATGTTATGAAGAGAATTTTAATTTTTGTAAATGTATTTCATTAATTGAAGTTGGCACTTTCCAAGCCTATTACCGATTGGTCACATGATTTTGTATTGTTGAAAATGGTTACGCAAGCAACAGTCATGTCCGTCATCAAGTTGTGATATCGCATCATTAAGACATATCAAATGCAATAAAGTATAGAAGGCACCAAGTTCCTTTACTTCAAAATCAAAAACAAACAGTAAGAATACTTGAATTAATCTTGCACATATGAATGTATACAATTATAATAAGCTTGATATCAGTATCGATAGGTACATTTATAGTTGCATTGATTTTTTTAAACCATAATTAAGAAACATATTACTTATCTCATGTCTGAAGAAGTTACAATGAAAATCCAAAACAAAAATTTCAAATGAGAATCCAGTGATGTCCCAAAGCTAGCCCAAATAATACTAACAGGAAGATATACCACTCCCTCCATGATAAATAAAGAATTATCCCTCTCTTACCCAATGAAACATATTAAAATAATGAAAATGGTTATATGACCGGATGATATTCAGTTAAATGAATATAATATGATGAATTCAATTAGGTTTACCATGAAGATTACGAGTTCAAGAATGATATTATAATATGAATCCAATTTCTTTTCACTATTGCTGATAATTTAATTCCTATTTTAATTATAAAACATTAGCATGCTAATAAATTAGATCTAGGCTTATTTATGTGTATCTTTTCCCAAAGTAACTTATAATACGTAGAAATAGGATAGTATTAGAGCTATTTAAGGTTAGATATGCTGAGTAATGAACCTCGTATCAGGTTTTCACCTACTTGCGGGGGAATTGAATGATTGATTAGAATTATGATTACTCTTCAATGGAACCTACGACTGTTTTGTGTAATTTGAGAGTTTAATGAGATGTTTTACCCTGAAAACCGAATGTAAACCTCCGACCATCGTACTTGTACATGCGAGAGACCCCCGCGTACATGATGGTTATCTTAGTTTTGGGTCATTTGCAGCCGAGGCATGATATTATGATCGCCCAACGAGAGTTATATGAGTAGATAGGTGCCGATGACAGGAGAGAAGATGGTAGGAAAGGTGTAATACGTAAGTAAGGATATGACGCTGAAGCGAACTCACGACTATGGCAAGATACTACACTGTAAGTGTTTTTCCAACTCATCCTTAACTTGTTCCAACTAGTGAACTGAATATTTCAAAATGTGAAGTGCGTACCGCGACAGAATGTAACGTTGCATCAACTAAACTCTACGTTTTAGCCCTGCGGTGTTTGAACACTTTTCGAGTCAAAAACTTATATATAAACTACTTTTGTTTACCAGGGACTTGCACCTGCTGTGAATTAATATTAATTCTTATTCTTGGAAATTGTAAATTTAATACTCAATGATTGGTAGCGGCTTTCTAGCCCTAATAAGTAGGGGTTAATGCAATGTTTTGGCAGGGTTATTAACCAAGCGAGTTGCTGCAAGGATGTGGAACAAACGTTCGTCTTCCATCTTAATTTTTCTACTTCTGGGTTATATTATTAAATTAATTTGTTTGGTATTTTCGTGATTTTTCGACGTCCTGTTTTTCTTTTGTCTCTTAATATGTACATGCCTATTGTTGTTTGGTGGCCTATGATTGGCCATTTTCCTTAACTACCTAGCGTATTTTCGTTGCCATGGGAATATTATGTTGATTGATGGTGATGCTGATTGTTGATGGATGTTGGTGGAAATGAATTGATTTCCCTGTTATGAATTTAGTATTGTGGGTTGTTTAACCTGTTTTTCTTTTAATTAATTTTAGCATTTTTCTCTCCCTGCTGGCATATTTTCCTACCCTGTGTCGCGGACCTTATTATTATTATTTTGGGGTAAACTAAATCTTGGAAAATTGATTGTAATATTTCACCCTTCCTTGTGGGAGCTCCTTGGAATATACCCCAAATAACGTTTCAGTATCAAGAAAATCACTATTTAAGTACAACTATATAACCATTCTCTAAAAGAGGGAGTGTTTCACTGACATGGGCATAACACATATGAAAAAGATTTCAAAGTCTTTTAAGACTTACTGGAATCAAAAATGATAACCTCCCTAAAACCAGTAGCTAATTATAATGAAACTGAAGCAAATATTTATTTAAATCAAGAGAACTGGTCAAACAGACAAAGGTCTGCCTTCCAAAAATTAAAATTACCAAGTTTCGACAGACATAATGTTGTGACTATACTTCAAGGGCAATTTTTAAATAAGATCACTAGAAAATTAAGGCATAACTGGAATTAAAAGTTTCAAAATATCACCTTGTCCCTGAAAGTTTAGACAAAGAAAACCCTAGTAAAACATTGCCATGATTGAACCAAATATAACCATACTGTAGAACTTAATTCATAACCACTACCACTGCCCTAAGCTGATTGCATTGGAGTATGCGAAGCACATCCTTGACAGTACAAATAAGCTCTGTCCCGCTTGTAGCATTATAATGAAGTTAGACATTATCATCAGAATCTCGACATGTTCATTAAGGCTCGTCTCTACCCCATTTAATCCTTCTAATCTGAATGGGTTGCATCGACCCAGATTTAACATTCAATTGCTTGTAACTGACAAAATATGAACTGTATATGCCAAAAAACTTGTGCATTTGTTCATCTCCTTTAGTAGGTATTGACATGATTTAAAAATATTTTTCAGTTGCTGACTACTCTACCAGTTCAAAAAATTACATATATGATGAATGGATCAAATGGACATATCCATTAATATCAATGCTGCCCTACCTGCTGGTCACTACACAAACAATGTTGGACTACCTCCACGACTAGGGAATGCTGCATTGTTTCTGTGATCAAATATGGCTGGTCATCAGCGGTTAATGAGAAATCTATATGAAATTAGTGAGAGTAAACATGAAGAGGAAGCTGATGATGCATTGGCTGATCCTGAATTTGCGTTTTCCAAAAAACTGATGACGATCACGTTTCTCTGGAGGGAGAAGAAAATGACGAGCTCCAAGTATTTGGTTATAAACTACAAGATGAGATTGACTCTGTACAAAAAGAAGTGTACATATCTCGAAATGGGACGGAATGGAGAAAACAACCATATTGACAATCAGGTGTAAGGTACGTTCCACATTCAGCAGAACCCCTATTTAACGTTTTTACAGGGACCTGAATTTTTATTGTTAAATGGGGGTTAACATATATTGTGCCATCATACGTTATTTACACAATGACAGCAATAAAAGAAGGAGATATCTACATTATACACTGTACTGTAGTTACAGATTGTGCTTCATTTTGACAATTTTTTGTTGCTGAATGCAAATCTCTTCATTTTAAGGTTTTTCTTACAAGGTTATGCATGATTTTTCATAAAAGGCAGAAAAGATACCGAACTCACACAAACCCATTAAAATTACTACAGAACAGCAATCAGTTTGTTTAAACATTATTGCGGATGTTTTCCAAGCAGCAGCCGACTCATTAGCATGTATTTTCTAAATCCAATTGACTGAACACCCATATTACATTTCCTTCTTAAGAACTGCAATAGCATCAGTCCAGAGGATTGTTGCAAACATTGCCAGTTTGCTATTTCAAGCGGCATCACCTAACCTAGGTATCAATTGCAAGAAATCAGCTTCATTTCCCGTATCAAATCCTATTTACAAAGAAACAGTAAGAGTAAAAATTTCCACCTATTTGATACTTATATTTGCATTAAGCAAATCAATTAATCACACACAGTACATGTTTCATTCCATTTTGAAACATCTTCAGCTGTATTACATTGCTTAGGTAAACACATTAAGTATTTATCTTTTTAAGAACATCTCAAACAGGTACATTGTTTTTCTTAAAATCTACATAAATTTAAAATTTGAAATAAATTAAAATCAATGTGGATGGTTGAATGGGGTGGTGAAATGAGAGGGAAATGGATCTGTTTATGGTTAGCCTATTAAACAAAATCTATTCACTTGAACAGGTGTTGTAAAAAATGTTTCCAGCACTTTTATCACCAAAATATTCTGCTTGTCTTCTAATAAAAAGTTTTTTTGAAAATATAACTTCCCTTTGTCACTGTTCTGAATATTACAAGGTGTTCTCTTCGTTTGCTCCTTCAAACGTGATTGCTATTTGTTTTAAATTTACAAAAAAATCTCTTGAATTCAGTTAGTTCAGGAACACTGAAGCTGATTGCTGTTTTACTATTAATAAAAGAGCTTCCCCGTAATCTTGTTGCTAAAATCTACTATGTCCTTGGAGGAGCGCAGCTAATGCAGCCTTTGTCCCCATACAACCATCCACATTCATTTTAATTTATTGCAAATTTTAAATTTACGTAGATTTTAAGAAAAACAAGGTACCTGTTTGAGATATTCTTAAAAAGATAAATACTTAGTGTTTTCACCTAAGCAATGTAATACAGCTGAAGATGTTCCAAAATGGAATGAAACATGTACTGTGTATGATTAATTGATTAGCTTAATGCAAATATAAGTATCAAATAGGTGGAAATTTTTACTGTTATTCTTTCTTTGTAGCATAGGTTTACTGCGCACATTTTATAAAAATAAATTTCAAGCTCCGTGTAGAATAATAACAATTTTACTATAAATATACATGGGAAAAGCCATTCTGAAATTGAACAAGATGCGCAAGTACATAACCTAACCTCTGAAATTAGTTATGCACACCACTGTATCTTGAGAAGTATCACATTATTATTTTATTTCAGAACATAGTAAATTAAGCAATCTTTTACTTCAGCTTTTATTTCTAAGAGTTAACAAGTGCTGTCATTGCACTTATTGCAAAAATATGTTATCCCGATGTTTAATACACCAGTCTGTGTTGTGAGAAGACCTCAGACTCACTCAAGATCAATTCACTCATGCGTAGCAATGAATCAACACAGAAGATGATTGATCACATTCAATATAAACCCTGGAGTAGAGTGTATGGATATTGGTAATGGATGAAAACTAACATGCCTGAATTTGCCTGTGATAATGGACGAAACAGTAAAAGGATTCTCATTGTATTGTAAATAAAGGATATTGCACAGATTAATACAGGAATTTTCAAAGATTATAATAACATTGTCATTAAAACGGGGGTTCCGTTCTACTACATCGGCCGCGAACAGATGTCAATCAGAGTCAGACATCTCACTTTAGCTCTAAGTGCCCATGCTCCGAAGTCCTCTTCTGCCTTGAATCATCCTTAGCAAGCTTACGACATCTTTTGCAGTGGTTCTTAATGTCCTATAACCAAAATGAATAGAAAAATAGGAAAATTTTAACATTTTCTTAACGCTAAATGCGAGTTTTGCCCTACAGTATTTTGAATTATGTAAAATTGAATATAAAATTGCATTGCTCTTATGGAATAATTTTCAGGACCTGAAATTTCTTCCATTAAATGCGGGTTTATGCTAAATCGAGGTCACACAAAACTGGGGTTGAACTGTAATATGAACAATGCTATTGCTTCATTTACATCATGGACCTATATCTATAGGCCTATATGCTCTTCAATATTTTAGTTGTTTATATTAATAATACTTCAGAGAAACGTAAATTTCAATTATGCGTATTCCAGATTGAGTAACATAATAAGAATTGCACCTGGACCCACGAGATATGCTCTTCAGAGGACAGGTGATCCCAGATGTTGGCAATGAAGTTATTCATCATTGATAAAATGCTGGAAACCACTTTATGGGAAAATTTTGAAATGAAGAGGGTTTTTGCAGATAAAGGGAAAGCTAGAAGCCCATTTCTTTGATAGAGTTTGAAGCATTTCTAGATATGTACGATTTACGCAATTTGGAAACAATAGCAGTTTCTGTTTTTTGTTAACTGCTAATAATCACAATCAACAATAACATGCAGTTATCTATATTTGCAGGCTTGATTTTGCTGGAGTCTAAAAATCAGTGGGCAAATCACTTCGAGAAGTATGGAATGAAGCAGACGGTCACGCTATCCTTCGAGCTACAATATCTTTTCAACGGTCCTAAATGATAACCCAGTTTTGAGCTTCGATAATAAGGAAGAGAGACCAGCTCATACAAGTAATGGCAAGTTAACAGCAATAAGAGAAGTTCATGATATATTCGTTTCACAACTAACTAAAGTGTTCGTTCCATATGAAAATAATACTGTGGATGAACAGCTGGCTTCCTTTAGGGAAAATGCCTCTTTAAGCAGTATTTATCTACCAAACCAAGAGGAAAATATGCAACAAAATTATGGCTCCTCTCGGATTTGGACACGGTTTATGTGTGCGCCTCTACAGTTGACACTGCTACACCAGTAAACAGAGAGAGAAGTGAATAATGGAAGGAATGTGGTATTGAGACTTGTCAAAGATATTGAGGGAACAGGGAGAAACGTCACTACAGACAATTTCATCACCGACTTTACCCTGGCTAGTGAGCTTCTGAAAAAGAACCACAATTTCAACAATGACAATTTCCTACTGGAACATTCCTAGAGACTTAACACTTGCTGATCCCATTTTGCATACTCCTCAAATGGACCTATTCCCAAGAACTCAAATTTTCATACACCATTTAATAATGTATCAGCAAACTCATAAAAACTAACCAGTTCTCCAAAACACAAAATTGAGATGAATCTCTGATGGACAGGTTAGTACAATTACTTACGAAAGATAAAAGGTGAACATCAAAGAGACATATGCACGTGCTGGACAAGAAAGTTTATACTATGGATTGTACACAGAGGTAAGATATAAATAATGCACAAGCAGTCAGGAAAATACAAGGACACTAGTGCATGAACAAGAACTGGCTACTTCAGATGTATTGAAAGACAAGGCACAACAATTTACAAACAGTACAACACAAAAAAAATCAAAAGGTAATTCACAACCAAACACAAAGGAAATACTACAAAGATCAGTGAGAGTGTCACCAACATTTACAATTAGTTACATTAAACAGAACAGACATTTCCTAACCAACTGTACAATGAGAAATAAAGGAATATTATGTAACAAATAGAAAAAAATAAGAACAGGTGACTGAATAAAAGATCAGCATTTTCAATTACAAAATCTGGGCATACAGTAAGAATTGAAATGACTAGAAAATATAAGCGTAAGCAAGTTCAAGATAAGACTATTATGCAGTTCAGGAATGTAAACAAATTTTTAATTCCAGGATTTTTGAGAGAATTGACACACAGAAAGTTCATTTTAACATAAATTCCAAAAGCATTCCAAATAAAGGAATTACACATGCAGCTGCACCTTTATGGATACATAATCAAATATTACCACTCAAGAGTCTTGATGATGATGATGGTGATGATGATGATGATGATGACGATGCTTGTTGTTTAAAGGGTCCTAACATCTACGGTCATTGGCTCACTCGAGAATCAAGCGCAGTTTACAATACCTTATGGTCAAGAATAAGTCCCATACCAGTGTGAAAATTTACACCAGCATTACACAAAGATTTCGCCCTCTGTCCAACAGCCAAAGAGTGCATCAAGGTAACAGGTAAAGACAAATACTTATATAGACGACATGAAGAGGGGAGGTAGAGGAAAAGCAATGACACATGGCACTAGAAATGCCGAAAACATCCATGAAGAGTGTAGAGTGTACAATCTAAACTGATGATGCCATCCATGTTTGATGCAGGTAATCGGCTGACTGCAGTCCCGTAACTGCAGCAGTGTGCACATGTCAAATGCCAGGAAGAAAGCAGTGGTAAATGACTAATGCGGCAGAGGTGAGTTGACAAGATAAAACCTATGCCTCATCAATCTCTATTCGTATGTAACCTACAAAACAAAATTCACTATTTTGGATAATATAAGAGAACAACACCAATGGAAAAACAGCATGAAACAAACTTCCATTAACACATGATGACAGACACGTCTGTTAGATACACTGTATAACTCCCTGTGAAGAAATGCTTTAAAACTTGGTTGATCTAAACAAATGGAAATTAAGCATGTCCTGTCCCTGGAAAAAAAGTCTGAAAAATAAGAAGTTTTGCCAGGAATATATTAAATTCATGTTAGAATTCAAATCACTTGATAACATGAGAGGAATGTGAAAACCTGCAAGAAGAAAATAACTATTAAATTCCACATTACCCTGTCATAAGTCATTCAAGTAAAACAGCAAAAACACTTGTTAAAATCAACGCTTCAGTCAAGACTGACAATGGCATTAGTCTCAACTACATACACCATGAAGGGTCATCCACTCAAGAACATCTCTTCTCTATAATCATCTGACTGCGGGCTCAACAAATAGCATTTACGTGTGTATGTCAAATTGTTTAGCAATAAAATGTTGCTCTGTGTAAAATGCAAGGCAGCAAAGCTTTAAAAAAAATTGGTTTTCATAACTCTCCCTTCAAGGTCTGAGATTTGCGGAGCCTTTCTCTTGACAAGACTATTCAAAGAATACATTAAAGGCTCCCAGTTTGAAGTTGCTAAAGATACAAATGAGTGGCACCATGTGCCGTCCAAAGAGAAACCCGCCGACTTAGTGTCCAGACGACCACAAATGAACACAATTGTCAACAATACAGTTTGTTAGCATAGTTCTGGATGGTTGAATCAAGATCCTTTGAGTAGGAATAAATGAAAATGTGATGTTCCAATTAATCTCCCAGTTCAAAAAATGCTACAAATGCTTCTTAGAGACTTGATGATGACTTATTCATAACAAAAGTTTCAAGATTAAAAAAGTACAGAGAGTAGCTGCATATTGTTTTTGATTTATCTCAGATTGTTATAAACAAGAGTGAAATTCAAGTCCACTGTCCATATCGGAGTTGAACCCTCCACTCAAATGTTGCATTAATGTTCTGTAGAAAATATTAAATCATATTGATTATAACAATAATCATAGATCAAGAAGCCATCTCCTTGTTGGCAGAAGACTGCACAATATCTTAATTCTAGTGGGGAGGAAATATTAGATCATTCTGTATATATATATATCATTATCTCACTAATCTAATTATCATTGCGGAACAACTTCGACTACTTCATCATCGCACTCAACCCTTGATCACATGTCTGAGAGGCAAGTTTTGGATCCCATCAGCAAGGGGGGCGGTAAAGAAGCAACATTTATGCACGTCTCAAGGGTCGTAAGTTGAACGCAGATACTTCTGAACAATTAACGCAAAATACACAAAGTGTGCATGTACCCATTTCTTAACACTTACCAAGAAATGCACCAAACAACAACGAAAACAAAACACATTACTTACCATAAGGGCAACAGCACCAAATACGACGCGTGGAGGGCAAAATAGGGAGTGAAAAGGGCTGGATCTTACGTTAACATTTGACAGGTTGGCAGGTGAACATTGTTAACTACTAAATGACAGACGAAATAAAATTGTAAATACGATGTTTACTTAAAGAAAAAAAACAATTCATAGCATTTATAGTTAAATAAATACTTTCTTTCTTTAAAAAAAATAAAGGGTAACTAAAGTTCTTTCAAAACACTTAACATTTAAATAAATGAACAGAATTCATTAAAACTTACAGTAAGAGATTCCTACTTTCAAAACTTTAATAATTAAAGAAGCAATAAGATAAATAAATGAATATTATATTACTAAATTGTACTAACTCAGACCAGTAGCAGAATTATAATACAGAAGAGGATTACAATCTTATTAACAAATCCCTTTTGTAAAAATATTATTTTTAATTTTAATATTAGACTTTAAACTTTAAGGTATACCTTTGTAAATTAATTACTGGCCATAGATAATTAACTTGTTGCAACAAGGATTCAATCTTCCTTTTGTCAATCACTAGGCAATACACACCATACACACGAACCCGAAATATGTGGCAGCAGAACCAAAATTACAAAATAAATTAAAGAAACGAACCAAAAGTTAATAACTAGGAACCAGAGAAATATTCCCCAAATTCATACAATATTACAAAGGGAGGAAAAAATAAAATTATGTTCCACAGTGTAAACAGAACAACAACACACGCTAAAGGTCCACTAGCAACTCACGACCCAAGCTATTAAATTTTTTTAATAATAGGCAAAGCCTGCCAAAATCTTTAGCGTTCACCAGATAATAAATATTTAGGCTAGTGACGTAACAAAGCAAGAAGAAAACAAAACTACGTAAGAAGAAGGAATGTGAGCGTTAATCACCTCGAAGTTCATGAACCGGGCAAAGAAATTTCAGATTTCTACAACCGAGGAGTACTGACATGACTAATAATAATAATAATAATAATAATAATAATAATAAAATTATAATTACATGTATCATGAGATTAAATCCATACAAAGTGGCATTTCCTATAAGGAATAATTTTACAAAAGACCAAGATGGTCGTTATTAAATTAACCACGAGGTGGCCTTGGAACCACGACAATGAGCACATGAGATAAGACCGAACGCGGGAGACATCGGCAAAAAAGGGATTACATAGCAACAAGACACAATTTGGAAAATCACACGAAATCAGGTACAATCAGAGCACGCATTTCAAAATCAGAAAAAACAGGCAGTAAGAGAAACACACCGTGCAAAAATAATAATAATAATAATAATAAAAATAACTATACTAATAATAATAATAACAACAATACGAACAACCAAAAGAATACGCACACCGTATATGGTGCAAAAAACCAAAAACGTACAACTATCTCAATAATAGCAAGGTAGGAATGACATAATGCACATATGCTCACCGCGTGTTTCCGATTCACCTCGTAATTAAATTTACATATCACTTTTACATGAGAATTTTATCAATAGTGATTTAAATTTTTCAGTCGGCTATTAAATTTCCAAATACCGGGTATAGAGTTCAGATTCAATTCACACTACATTGGCGATAACTCGAGGTAGGCCTAAAATTAAATAACAGTGACAACGTTGGTTCGTAAACGGACAAGATAATGTTTTTGAAAAGTCCAAGACGACGGTTGTAAACAATGTCACCTCCAAGTAATCCACTGAAGTTGGCGTTGCTCCAAAATAATTTTTGAATAAATATTACTTATATGCTGGTGGTTTTGTATCCAAATTAGTGTAATCCTTTATCACAAACTTACACCAGAAACATGTTTTAAGAGGTAATCTGCCTGCCTTGGCACGCAGGCCCACAGTCAACACTCACATAGTAGAATTAAAAGAATCAGTAAAATACCAAATCACTATCACTAGAGGAACATAAGATTGAAAACGTATTTAGGCATATTGCCTACTGTACCTCCCGCCTAACCGGGAGTATCCAGCTCCATTTCGTTACTTTTCAAAGTCTTCTAAGGAACAAGGCTAAATGCGTCCATCTCACAGCTCGCTGAGAACAAGACTCCTCGCTCGCTAGTTGACGAGACAGAAAAACAACTGCAGAGCGCTCCGTTCAAGAGAGACACTACGCATGCTCAAGTCAAGGATTAGCTTATTGGACCAATAAGGAAAATCAAAATTATTGACGTAATAATGGATTTTAAATCCATTTTAAATAGCCACAGTACCAGCACATAAATTAACGGCAATGCAACAATGGCCGAGAATTGCAGATAAGGTCCCCACACACAAATACATATGTTCAACAAATGAGGGTATCGTAAATTATTGTCACAGAAAATATTAAATCATATTGATTATAACCATAATCATAGATCAAGAAGCCATCTCCTTGGCAGCAGAAGACTGCACAATATCTTAATTCTAGTGGGGGGAAATATTAGATCATTCTGTATACGGTATATATCATCATCTCACTAATCTAATTATCATTGTGGAACAACTTCGACTACTTCATCATGGCACTCAACCCTTAATCACATCTCTGAGAGGCAAGTTTCGGATCCCATCAGCAAGGGGGGCGGTAATGAAGCAACATTTATGCCCGTCTCAAGGGTCGTAAGTTGAACGCAGATACTTCTGAACAATTAACGCGAAATACACAAAGTGTGCGTGTACCCATTTCTTAACACTAGGATAGACAATTTGCTGGCTCAATTCTCATAAACATTTGCGTGAGATGGAACAAGACCAGACTGCCTAGCTACCAAGTCTCTCTATGATAGACATGATACCTGATCTCACAACAACTACATTGCTCGCCTCTCTTTGTTCACTTATTTTCACAGAGGTCACCCCCTGAACATTTACAGTGATAATGGCACAAACTTCTTCAGAGCAGCTAAGGAAATCAAGGCCTTTCTGAAAAACAATCCTGAGAAAAACCAGCTCTTCCCTGCAACTGCAGGCATGGGACTGATACAGCATTCCATCCCTCCTGCAGCACTACACTTTGATAGAAAACGAGAAGCAGCTGTCAACAGTCTGATATATCACCTTAGAAGAGTGATGAATTCTTATTTCTTGGCCAACAAAGAATGGACCACTCTTACAACACATACTCACATCTCCTCACTAAAGTTAAATGACGACCCTTTTGACACTTCTTACCTAACTACATCCAATTTCCTTGTAGGAGAGAAAAATACTACACTCCCTGATCATGATTATACTTCCTCTCTCATTATCCAGATGGCTGTATATTGAGCAGCCAACCCAGAATTCCTGAAAGAGATTGTCAATTAAATATCCCAATAAATAGCCCATAACAACACAGTGGACGATGGCAGTGATCAGGTGAGTAATGGGGAACATACAAAGCCTGTCCTTTACCACACATAAAACAGAAAGGCAAGATCACTCTTGAAGGGCTCATTTATTCATTGAAAGTTTAAGTAATATTATAAGTCACCATAGACTAGCATCATCACAGAGCACATTAGGAAGGATAAGAATGTTTTCTACTTGTAAGTGATGTCCGCCAGTAAGCAAGCACTCACCTGCAACTTGTATCTACAAATAATTGTATTATCTAGAAGTCAATAATTAATATAATCAAGAAGATTACAATGGTGTTTCATTTGGAACAACTAGTAAAATACCCAGGAACAGTAACAATAAAGTGCCCCTTATAGCAACTCCGTGTTTGAAAATATTCACTAAGTCAAAAATATTAGTAGCAATGATACCACCTCCCAAATGATATACAGTAGAGGTCTTTGGATCTATCCCAACTGCTGCGTGATACATAATGCACGATCTTAAAGAACATGAAGGAAAGGTGAAAATTAGGTAAGTAAACGGTCAATCTCATAAAAAAGTGTATCAATCATATGTATTGAAATGAAGGGTCAACCACTGATATCTGTTCAGCAATTTTCTATTTTCAGTACCTAACAATGGCTTATCAAATTATGCACATTACCTCAAGTGAGTTTTCCTGCATTGGCCCTGGCTCTGTTAACTCTGATTTGGCTTCTTTTTTCAGTGGTATCATTTCTGATACATTTTCAATATTTTCCTGTGGAAAATAAGATACATAAGTTATGCACGTAACACACATTTACAAATACTGTCACCAACAAATGAGCGTGATAATTTACTACTTCCAAGTATTACAGTTACTTTCAAAATTTTACTACTGTTTAAGAGAGATTTCTACCAGCAGAGGATTTCAAAACCAAAGGCTGCACTGAGAATGGTGTTATCATCCTTGTTCAAACCTAATGTCAGAGAAAGCATGAGACTGAGAACCAAATATAAAGTGAGAAGCATTTTCTAGCCATATCAGAAGATATCCTACCAGAGATGGAATTGGGACCATCTCGCACAAAATTTTGGAAGCAATCTGCCACAGACATAAACACTAAATTATATTAATTGATTTTATGTATCCAATTACGTCTATCAAATCATTGAGGTTGTTTGAATCACATCCAAGTATTAAAACTGTCGTAAATCTTTTGCCATACAGTGAGAAATATTAATACTATGCTCTTAACATACATTTTGTTTAGACAGACGGATCAAAATCCCTTGAAACATTTTAATCACTTTCTATAATCTGGTTTTTGCCAAGCTCACAGGGGATAAACACTGCATTTAGACAGTTCTGTTCATCCAAGTGTAAAAATAAAAAACGAACATGAAAAAGCAGGCTTATCACAGTCATAGACCAGGGAAAGATGTGTTGCAGGTCCAACATAAAGCAACTACAAATGAAATGTTTTACTACTACAAGGATGTTATGCAGTGTTCTGTGAAGAACTGTGGGGATGAGAACACCATCAGTGTTGGAGTGTACATCTGCAGTTACAGAAGCTCTTTCATGATCTACGAAGGTAATCCAATAAATAAGTTTCCTTATTTTTTCTCTGCATACCACATGTTTTAGAATTAAGTTGGTACTGTAGGAACTTCCACTGGCGTATGGCTGGGGTAAGGTGATTTTCAACAGCACGTACTTGCTCTGTGTTCACCAGTACGGCGCTACCTGCCATGGAGCTACCACTTGAAAGCGTTTCCACTTGTGAAATCTGTCCTGTTATTCACTTTTCCACGGCAAAAAATGAAATGGCTACCAATATTCATTGCCATTTTGGTGTGCGTTTATAGTGAAAGATGCATGCTGGCATTCATGGTTCCTGGAATGGCAGCAAGATGTACATGATGACAGCGCAGCGCCAGGCCCATTACAGCCACTGTTGGTCAGAATGTGGTGGACAAAGATTAATGCGTCAGCACTGATGAGATAATGAATCTACTGCCTCCCGGCACGGAAACTGGCAGTCCTTTATTGCAATGATATTGTTGAATGTCTTGCAGTATTGAAAAGTCTGTGCAAGATGGGTCCCAAGTTTTCTTACTGATGCTAACAAGCAATAACAGAACGAGGTAGCCTGAGCTTTCCTCCAAATGCTTCAAAGAGAGGGAGATCAAATGTCTTCATGCACTGTTACTGGAGATGAAAGCAGGGTGCATTATTCAACTCTAAAAACAAAACCACAAAGCATGCTATGGAAGAAACTTGGCGAACATGCTCATAAAAAAGAGCCAAGACCTCAGACTCTTTTTTACAATTTACTTTACATCGCACCGACACAAATAGGTCTTATGTTGACATTTGGAGAGGAAGAGCCTAGGAGTGGGAAGGAGGCAGCTGTGGCGTTAATTAAGGTACATCCCCAATACTTACCTGGTATGAAAATGGGAAACCACGGAAAACCATCTTCAGGGCTGCCGACAGTGGAGTTCGAACGCACTATCTCCCAGACGCAAGCTCACAGCTGCGCGGCCTTAATCGCATGGCCAACTTGCCCGGTTAGACATCAGCCTCTGTAGGCATTGTTTTGGCTACTGCCTTTTGGAACTGTAATGATGTTGTATTGGTTGACCGACTGCCCCAATGCACTGTGGTCACACATCAGAGGTCCTCCACGGTCCTCACGAAGCTTAGAGTTGAAATCCAACGAAAACGTTCTTGTCTTGTCTCAGAAAATATTGCCCATTCAGCTCAAAGGACGCAGGATTTGCTGCAGAACTTCAAAAGGGACCTTTTTCCCCATCCACCTTATTCTGCGGAACTTGCCCCGAGTGATTTCCATCTCTATCCACAACTCAAGTTGCACCTTGGAGGTAAGCGGTTTGCAACTGATGAAGAGGTGGAAGAGGAAGTGCACCGCTGTCTACAGAGATGGGACCCGACCCGGTATGATGAAGGTATCAAGAAACTGCTGCCAAGATAACAAAATGTTTGGACTGAAATAGTGACTATGTGGAAAAGTAGTGTACGAGTTGTAGAATGAAAATTAAATATTTCTCAAAGGTAAATAAAACCAAGCACCATGGGGCAACAGCCCCCGTAGGGCCATGGCTTACCAAGTGACGACTGCTCAGCCCAAAGGCCTACAGATTACGAGGTGTCATGTGGTGAGCACGAACAATCCTCTCCGTCGTTATACTAGACTTCCTAGACCAGGGCCACCATCTCACTGTCAGAGAGCTCCTCAATTTTAATCACATAGGCTGAGTAGACCTCCAACCAGCCCTCAGATGCAGGTAAAAATCCCTGACCTGGCCAGGAATTGAACCCGGGGTCTCTGGGTAAGAGGCAGGCATGCTACACCCACACTGCAGGGCCAGCACAAGTGTAAATAGCCTGCTTGTATTTTTTGTAAAATAGGGAAACCTATTTATCGGATGGCCCTCGTACTAAAAGACCTTTAAATTTTTCACTTGGATTCATGAAACATTTTGACAATACAGGGGTGCAGGAGGGACTGTGATCTAAGGCTTACATTCTATTACAAGTTAGTTTACTAGTAAAAGCGAATTAAAGTATAAAAGTCCAGAATATACTCACTTATCCCATTTAATACAGAAGAAATCGAACAGTAGCTGAACTAAGGAAAGGAAGATAAAATGACGCACAAAATGGAGAGTTTGTTAAAGATGAAGCCATACTTTCCATTGTAGACTTAGTTAAATGTAACAAAAAAACTTTCTAGTTTGTCAAACATACAATTTTAACATAAATTATTACAATATAAACATACCCGAAAAAAATAAACACTCCATTATACAGAGAATGACATGTTTCATTCTACAAGAACATCCTCAGACTCTATGAAATCACACAAAATATGCATATACACTGACTGACAGAGCAAATGCAACACCAAGAAGGAGTGGTCAGAACTTTATGCCAATTGCAGGGTAGACTGACGTCACTGAGGTATGCTCATTATGTGAAATGCGCCGCTGTGCTGCGCACGTAGCAAACGATAAATGGGACACGGCGTTGGCGAATGGCCCACTTCGTACCGTGATTTCTCAGCCGACAGTCATTGTAGAACGTGTTGTCGTGTGCCACAGGACACGTGTATAGCTAAGAATGCCAGGCCGCCGTCAACGGAGGCATTTCCAGCAGACAGACGACTTTACGAGGGGTATGGTGATCGGGCTGAGAAGGGCAGGTTGGTCGCTTCGTCAAATCGCAGCCGATACCCATAGGGATGTGTCCACGGTGCTGCGCCTGTGGCGAAGATGGTTGGCGCAGGGACATGTGGCACGTGCGAGGGGTCCAGGCGCAGCCCGAGTGACGTCAGCACGCGAGGATCGGCGCATCCGCCGCCAAGCGGTGGCAGCCCCGCACGCCACGTCAACCGCCATTCTTCAGCATGTGCAAGACACCCTGGCTGTTCCAATATCGACCAGAACAATTTCCCGTCGATTGGTTGAAGGAGGCCTGCACTCCCGGCGTCCGCTCAGAAGACTACCATTGACTCCACAGCATAGACGTGCACGCCTGGCATGGTGCCGGGCTAGAGCGACTTGGATGAGGGAATGGCGGAACGTCGTGTTCTCCGATGAGTCACGCTTCTGTTCTGTCAGTGATAGTCACCGCAGACAAGTGTGGCGTCGGCGTGGAGAAAGGTCAAATCCGGCAGTAACTGTGGAGCGCCCTACCGCTAGACAACGCGGCATCATGGTTTGGGGCGCTATTGCGTATGATTTCACGTCACCTCTAGTGCGTATTCAAGGCACGTTCAATGCCCACCGCTACGTGCACTCCCGTACCTTCAGGGGCTGCCCAATTCTCTGTTTCAGCAGGATAATGCCCGCCCACACACTGCTCGCATCTCCCAACAGGCTCTACGAGGTGTACAGATGCTTCCGTGGCCAGCGTACTCTCCGAATCTCTCACCAATCGAACACGTGTGGGATCTCATTGGACGCCGTTTGCAAACTCTGCCCCAGCCTCGTACGGACGACCAACTGTGGCAAATGGTTGACAGAGAATGGAGAACCATCCCTCAGGACACCATCCGCACTCTCATTGACTCTGTACCTCGACGTGTTTCTGCGTGCATCGCCGCTCGCGGTGGTCCTACATCCTACTGAGTCGATGCCGTGCGCATTGTGTAACCTGCATATCGGTTTGAAATAAACATCAATTATTCATCCGTGCCGTCTCTGTTTTTTCCCCAACTTTCATCCCTTTCGAACCACTCCTCCTTGGTGTTGCATTGTCACTGACAGTCAGTGTATGTACAGCATTGTTTACGTTGCATAAACTTGTCAATGATAGAGAGTTCAGTGATAATATGAGCCAGTACTGACAAATAAGAAATTTACAAGTATTAATATATCGAGAAAACTCCTGAACTTATCTAGACTGCCAATGCCAACTTTGTTGTCACCAAATACTATTTCAGGACTGTGGTCATGGAGAGGTAAATGGAAAGTTTTGAGTATAGCACATACCTTACGGGGAGAGGAAGGGAAGCATGAGAGGGGAGAGCCGAACATTGTGGATCCCTCCTACTGGATGTTAAAATCTAGTACACTGTACCATGGAGAGGAAAGGGGGATGTAGGATGGAACGAGTGGAGCACTGTGGAATACTCTTTCCACACTGGAGAGGGGAGAGAAGGTTATTAACCTACTTCATGTTATAATGTACTTTTATGTAAGATGGATGAATGCAACTGAATGATTTTAGATGAATAATGTATGGAATTGAAATAGAGAATATCTATAGGATATTATTGTGATAAATGCCAATTTAATGAGTACGTATGGTCCAGATATTATGTGAGTAGAGCGATGTGCGGGGAATTTTTTAAGTGTGTATGGTCATTTAAGTTGGTTACGTTAGCACTTTTTGTGATGTAGATCTCGATTGCTTCCCTCATATTCGAAGATTTTATTTTATTTTCAATGTGTAAAATTTTTAGATCTATGTTGATGTCTGTGAAATAGTGTGAACTGTCGTATATGTGCTCCCCAAAGGCTGAATGCTGATTATATCTGATCGTTTATTGTGTTCTTTGAATCTAGTGTGGAAATTTTGTTTTGTCTGACCTATATTGGTGGCATTGCAGTTAAGTTCTTGGCACTTGAGTTCATAGACTCGTGACTTTGAGAAAGGGTCTTTTTTGTTTAGGTGCACTTGTTGATGTGTCTCTGCAGTGTGTTGTTCATCCTAAAGGTTAATCAAAACCCTGTTTCCTAAAGATATAACCTACTTTTTATGTGTTATTATTAATGTAGTTGAGAACCAAGTGTGGTGGTTTTCCAGGGACTTTTCTTTTGTTTGTTTAATATTTTATCTACTGTGCCTGGAGGGTGGTTGTCTTCTTTTATGATTTGTTTAACAATTTGTGCCTCTTCATTGAACTCCATTGTGCTCACTGGTATGGAAACAGCTCTGTGTATCATTGTATTCAATCCAGCTATTTTTAGTGTGTATGAATGGTTAGACTCGTCAATAGCATGCAACACCTGAGTGGGCTTGCTATACACTTTGTAAGACAGGTTGCCATTATTCCTGCTGATTGTGGTGTTATTTTCTTATTAGATTCTTGCTCCATTGTGAAGCTGGTGGAATTTTGTAAATCATTTAGTGTGTTTAATAACTGGTGTGCATTAGTGAAGTCATTATCATATGCACATGATGTCGCCTACATACCTGCTCCAGTATAATATTCCTTTTGAATGCTGATACATTCAGAAGATGTTTTCAAAGTTATTCAAAAAATGTTTGCTATTATACCTTATAATGGTGAGCCCATGGCTAACCCTTCTTTGTGGCAACTAATCTTGTCAGTGAATGCAAAGAAATTTTGGTGTAGCATTGTTCTAATGAGGCTAATTATTTCTTTGGTTTCCTGCAGTGAAGTATTTTCTTTATGAAGATTTTCGATAATTTTAATGGATTCATCTATTGTTACGTTGGTGTACATGTTAGTGATGTCAAAGGGTATCTTTAACCCTTTAACACCCATATTTTTGCTCCGCTTATCCCCAGGTTTCAACGTATTAATTAGGAAACATTCAAGCAGAGCACACCGTTTCATTTTCAATAATATTAGAAAACATGCCATCATTTACAACATTTAACATACCATCATGTCCATTTCTCTATTCGTTGAGTCATAAGTTTGTCGGTTCAAACCCCCACCCGTGCTGGAGATACTCAACACTGAGGTAGGCTGTATTTGTCATATTCTCATGTTGTCTAAATCCCCCTAAGCCAATAAAGATGAGATTCTGGAAGTGTAATGGTGACCTTGTATATCAACTTTCATTTCCTCTAGCAAGTGTCTTCCCATTCTGTTTCTATTTTACTGAAATGCGCCTGTTTGATTGCTGCATTGAAATATACGCAATCGGTAATGTCACTGAATAGATTGTCTCCGCCCAACATATGAAAAAATATAACCTATTTCTCATAATACTCTTTTGAAATTATTGATAGGTTCAACATAATCCATATAATCATTGAGTAATGAAACAAAATGTTTGTGTTACCTGAATTGCAGGCGCATCATCATCAGGTCCGATATCTAGATATCCGTTTTCACTTATATCACAGTTATCAGTAAAATTATCTTTGTTGATATGTTATTTACTCACTAAAAATTTACCACCACCCCTGCTCAACAATTTTGTGTCATTTCTTATGCCGCTATTCAGCTCAGTCTCAATATCCGCAGTATTCAATCCCGTCATGTTTACGAACTAAACAGCTGACCAGCACTCGCGGAAGTTCAAGTCCGTTGCCTAGACAACTTCAAGACAAATTCTCACTCTTCTTTTATTTCCTAAGCCTGGTATATTGTACTGCATGTTCATCAAAGCCTAATAAACAATTCACTACCAAAAAATACAAAACTATTGCATAGATTGCACACATATGCAGATAATGCAGCTGGGTGTTTTCGGGCAATATGGACCGTAAGGCAAAGTGAACAGTCGGGTGCTTTCGGGCGGGAAGTGGTTGATTAGTTCTAGGCTGGTTTTAATTTATCTGTCTTCTTTAAGTGAGATTTTCTCTTTTAGGATTTTTTCAGTTGTTAGCTTAAATTGTAAATTGGCACATCATAATTTACTATTGGTCTAATGGGACATGAGCTTTTGCGTATTTTGGGGATGGCTCTTACTGTGGGGAGATGAGGATTTTTTGATAGTGAGGCATTCCTTTTCTTGTTCTGTGAGAATAAAGTCTGTTTGCTGGATAGCTTGTTTTATTTTGTTTTGAAATATATTTGTAGGGTCACATTGTAGTTCTTGAATTCTGTTGTTGTTGATAGCAGCTATTGTTTTTTTCTATATACCCAAGAATAGAACATAACAAGAACTGTCAAGAGTATAGATCTTGAATAGCAGTGCACTCGCATCTCAGATATGTTCAGACACCGTTCTCTTCTGTAGTGTCTATAATTTAGAACTCAACCAGCAAACATTTATTCAGAGAACAGTGTGCATAAGCAGCAGAATTTCACCTTTAAGCAACTCCTGGACAATATCACATCTATAAATTAGCAGTTCACAGTGTTGGGAGTAGATTTTTGCTGCCGAGTCACAATTATTCAGTGAATATCCCTCTTCCAACTCTCAAGGTTTTCAAAGACTCTGAGGTGCAAGAATGATGTGCAGGAATTCACTTTTATGCCAGTATAACTACAGACGTGTGCTGGGATATTCAGCTTCATCAAATAACTCTAGAATGGACCCAAATTACACTCCCCAACATGAAAGTAGAATGTTATCACATCAGCATGTAAGCTATCAGATGAAGAGAGACTGAACTGTAAGCCACACATTCAGAAGATTACAATGGACTGTGTTTACAGTAGCAACAGACAGAGCAAGGAAAGATGATGACAATAAGTCGCTTCTTCTCCAAAATTATTTCACAGCTTCTCCGCCAAGGCAGAGTTTTACTATGAGATCACCCAACATTAGTAACATTGTAAAGAAGTTTAAATGATGCAAATCTTATCTGGAATTTCTTTTGGTGGAAAAATATGTTCACTATGAGATTCAAAGTCCTACTGGCCATAACCGAATTAAATCCAGCACCCACAATTGTCCTTCAGTTCAGCAGCTACTAGCACTAAAATTGGATAATGTATGATAGGAGATGATGTCAATCCCACAACGGTACCATTATCAAACCATGGAGAATAAAAACATAACCATACAACCTACAGAAATCCATTTCAATAAACGCCAGAGGTAATCAATAAACAATAAACAGTCATTTGATGGGTACTTAGCTCATGAATTGTCCTGATGCCTCTATCTTGAAACGCTGCCTGTCACAACTGCATTGGTAACTGGACTTAACCAAGGTTCCTTCACTATCAAGTCCATAACTTTAATTCAGCTTTTTGCCACTATCAAACATAGCATGCACTGCCATCTCCCTAGTAAATGCTAGAGGCCAATTGTCCACTTGGCGACCATAATCTGGGGGCATGTGCCACCAGAACCCCTTTCCTTGCCCCATGAACAAAGATTGTGTCACTAGTTGGACCTATAGATGTATATAAATACTGTTGTTTGTACTTCCTAAGAGTTGGCTGCCTTGCATAGCACATTATCACATACTCCCAGACAAAGAAACAAAAGAGAGACATACTTTTCCTACATGCCCATGTAGCAAATGGCAACTGCTGGGGTTAATATTGGGGAAGCACGTAGTAAATTATGCCCCTGCCAAACTTATTCAGCTACTAAGGGTTAAATTCTGACCTCTATTAAGTTATTTGCCATGAGACTCACAAGTGATGCATTTGTTGTTCTTTCAAGCCAGGCTGGTTCCTCTTTGATTTTTACTTGCAGGTCCATTTCACACTGCAACTGAAGTAGTTAGAAGGTACTGGGGTTCTTGATTACTTCCAATGATTTTACACTAAAACATAGGCCAGAGAAATATATTACCTTATTGCTGTCATTGCTACTTAGGTTATCTGTCAACAGACTAAGCATTATGCTTGAAATTTTACATGCCGTCAATATTATGAACATACCAAAAAGACTCAAAATTTTACATGACTGTTAATATTGTGATCATACCTATTGGACGTCAAGTTTTCTATGACTGATACTATGCAGAAGAATCTCTATAACAACACTGATAACCATAACAAGAATTCTACATATGATATCCTAAACGGAGACTTCTCAAAATTTCGAACCCTACTACCATATGTCGCAGCCTACAGTGTAAAGAACAACTCAACATTCACAGCGTCACTATTAAATTGCAAACGTAGGTAAATAACACAGCAAAACAATAATTAAAATTATGCACTAGATATTGTAATTTCTTTCTGAAACTAATATCCGCGATTCTTCACCTGCGTAGCCCTTCAGAAATATTCTTCACTCCAAAAAATTTTGATAGGTAAGGTAAGTTACGTTATATTGCTACAACACACGAGGAACAGATTTGCTGGCGACACAAAGGCCGGGAGTTTTCAAAAATAATGCCAGTTATATGTGTATACAGTTTTAATGCTTAAGTAGAAATAAAATTTAAGAAAATTAAAAATATTAAATGTTAAAAATATGTAGAATGCTGAAACTGAGAAAGATTAGTATTAACTTCTTACTGTTCCCAATTGAGATGTATAATTTTCGCAAAAGTAAATTATAGAACTTGAACCTTACCGACAATAGAGATTGTGGACACAGTGTAAATGATAGAAATCACAATTTCTCTATGAAGAAAATCTGTAGCACAATAAATTAACGGAATAGGCTGTACAAATGGCTAATACGCGTCTTATGTAACACATACCTCACACCTAGAGACTAAACCTGATATTTTAATTCAGTGTAATCACTTAAAACAAACACTTAAAGAACGGATTTGATTTGTATCAGTCAGTAGAACGGGCTGAATTTAGGAAAGGATGAATTACCAGTGACAACTACAGAGTACACGACACTTCTTGAAAACAGCACTGGGTGCAATGTCCCGTTATATTTGTAACTATCAACTATCAATACAGTCCTGTTCTAGTGGGCTTTACACGTGGTCAAAGAGAATGAGTAAGAGATGACTCTCAACGTTATTTTTCACTTCTGTACGCAACAGCTGCACATAGATCGCCAGGAATTGCACACCAGCGCCTCTAGTGTAAACAGGGCTGAACTAAAATTACCGGACGGGTGATTTAAATCATTTAGCGCGCGGAGGGTCCCCATGTTCTCGTCCCCCCTCCACTCTTAAATATTATATTAAATATATTTTTTCTTTTTTTATTTCTCTTATATTTTTCCTTCATTTCCTTTTCATTCTTTCCTTCTTTCTGTTACCTTTTTCTGAAATACTGCATTCTGAACAACCATACACCTGGAGGTTGGCCTGTGCTTTATTATTATTATTATTAATAATTTTTTTGCTGGAGGAAAGAAGCTTACCACTTGTGCTGCTTATTATAATTATTTCAATTATGAAGCTATATTTTATTTTTACTAATTCACAAAGCCTTCAAGGATTGGAGTGACTGGCCTTGCCTGTGATGCATTTGTTTGTTTCTGCTGAGGAAAAGGAAGCTCACTCACAAAGGTAGGAAGGAAGTGACCTGAAGGTGAGCGGGATTGGCAATACTTATCTCAGATTAAGACCTATGACAGAAATAGACACTAACATCCCCTCGTACATCAGTCCTCTTTAACACTACTTAAGCCAACTGTAACAGTCAATAGTATCAAGATATGCCACTTATGCAGGAAATAAAATATAAATACAATGCAAGAAAGAAAACCATGCACAGGAACCAAAATGGTGAAAGGAAACTCATATGCTAAGGAGGGAGTTTGTAGGATTCAAAGGTAAATTGAAATGAAACATGATCTTTTGATTTATGGGGCTATATTCTACCTACTATCCACAGTGTTACAGGTATAAAATTGTGTAGAAATTTGAACAAAAGTTTTAGTGATCATAGTATATCATAATCTCATGACATTATATTCAGCAGTGTTAATCATCAATTAATATTCATCAGCCAGAAAACTATTCAATACAACACAAATACAAGATCAATAATTTATGAAAGAAAGACTGGAACTGACAAGGTACAACATAATACTTTTCTCTCTTATTGCAATTTAACGTTGCACTGACATTGCAAAAGTTTTCAGCAACACCATTTGTATTTTCCCAAGGAACTTACTATATGATACATCTTTCAGTCTGTCAAAAGAGGCACCTAGGGCCACACACTGAAAAATATTGAGATTTGTACTTCTTTGGCATCTAATAGAGGACGGCAAATCTCTGGCAGAGTAGTGTTTGAAGAAACCAAGACATGATAGCACATACTCTGTTCCTACATACTGCACCAAAACACAACATATCATTCAATCAGTCATCTGCATTTAGATGATAAACAATGTCAAGCTACAAAATTGTATGCATCCCTTGTATTCATTAACCTACACTATTTACAATAAAAAATGTTCTATTTTATGTTACAGTAGGATAAATCAAAAATTTTCTGCTACATGGAAAAGGATGGAATCATGAATATATTTGAGGGTTTAAAAGACAAGAGAGAGCTTACAGATTCTGTGATTGCTCCCTCTTACAACATGCAGGAGGTACAAATAATGCTTCCTTTCAGTCCATCCGCAGGAGAGGATTTCTAATAAATTTACAGAAATATGTTGCATCAGGATCTACATACAATAATATGGCAGCTGATCCAGCACAAAACATTCCCATGCCAAGTCACAACATAGCTCCACCTATTAAGAGCTATGTCCGAGGAATTGCTTGCTAATTTAGTACAGTATTATGAACAATATGCTGCTACTTCCGCAACATTACGGTGTGCAAGGGACTTTGCTGTGACCTAGACGAAATGCCAGTTGAAGACAGTGGAAACTCACTTCAGACAGTGCCATTTGTACCTACTGTATATCGAAGGCAGAAAACTATGTTGGTGGTTGCAGAGTAGGATGATCTGTGGTCTGACAGCATGCACTCCAACCGGCCAACCAAGCAGACGAGGGGTGGCTATGGTTCCACCGTGTTTCTACACCTCTGCATTTCGGACACAGAAACGGGCTGTTCCCCTACCACTGGCTGTCCTGAGAAGGGTTTTTCCTTTCGCCTGCAGTAAGGCGAATGATGGGACAGTTCCTAGTATATGTCATGGCCACCAAACATCTTGCCCTCACCACCAATCTCCTTGCTTAAGATGATGATGCTTTTTGATTAAAAGGGCCTAAAATCTAGTTCATTGTTTTAAGAGAAAGTACAACTAGGCAACCATCCCCTATATATATTAGTAATCGGAGAGAAGAAATGGAAGGGGGCTGACACTAGGAAAAATGATGGTATCAGCTAAGGAGGACCAGGGCCATAGAGGGAAAATAAGACTCCCTAGGCCTCCATACATAATACAATCGGGGGCAGAAAAGAACAGGTCGTGATCGAGGTAGATCAGATAGGTTATATGAAAGTGGGGAGCCTGGCACAAGTAAGCGGAAGCAGTGCCAAAATTCAATTAAGGGCTCCGTGGTCGCCTACCCAAGCTTCCAAGTGCAGAGCCCACATGGGACCCCTTTTAGTCGTCTCTTACAGCAGGCAGAAGATGCTGTGGCTGTTATTCTACTGGCCCTACCCACAGGGGGACAACTATGATAAGGCTAGTTGCTTTACGTTGCACCGACACAGATAGGTCTAATGGCGATGATGGGACAGGAAAGGCCTAGGAATGGGAAGGAAGCAGCCATGGCCTTAAGGTACAGCCCCAGCATTTGCCTAGTGTGAAAATGGGAAACCACAGAAAACCATTTTCAGGGCTGCCGATAGTGGGGTTCGAACCTACTATCTCCCTAATACTGGATACTGGCCGCACTTATGTCTCAATTATCCGAAATTAATTTGCCTTGGTGTGGTATGTTTTCATGTTCTGGCCTCAGGAGATTAGTAAAACAAGAACAGTAAGGATGCTTACCTCAAATATCTTGTACTTTTCCTTCAAACACGCAAACGACGATAACAGATATTTGCATACAAATCAAAGTAAAGCAAAATGTCACAAACGTAAAAAACGTGGTCGTCCCACGTGGTCCAAGTTGTCAAACTCAAATCGACCAATAGCAATTGGGAGATGTTTCTACCAATAGGAGCTGCCGTATTAGTCACGTGGGCTTAGGGTGAGTGACGTGATGTACAACCATGCGGGTGGAGGGCAAAAGTATTCAGTCTGAGCCGGGCCCTCGGAAAGGTAGGACCTATGCCGCTGTCAAACGGCAGTTCGGTTCACTGCCGTCTCAATCCTACATATATAGATTGAGACGGCGGTGGTTCGGTTATTGATGTTGGGGAGGAAGGGGCGTTAGCGTTGAAGGAGGGATTGGATATGGGTAGGGTATAGTAGCCATTACTGAATTAAAACAGCTCATTTGCGAGCTTTAATCTGAAGATGCAACAACCCGACAACATTATGGAGATCATTTTGCAGTTGCTCACAATCTTGAAACTTATATATTACTCAGTACAGAATAACATCATCTGCGAAAAGCCTTATCTCTGATTCCACTTCTTTACACATATCATTGATATATATAAGAAAACATAAAGGTCCAATAACACTGCCCTGAGGAATTCCCCTCTTAATTTTTACAGGGCAGGATAAAGCTTCACCTACTCTAATTCTCTGAGTTCTATTTTCTAAAAACAGAGCCACCCAGTCAGACACTCTTTCATCTAGTCCAATTGCACTCATTTTTGCCAGTAGTCTCCCTTGATCTACCCTATCAAATGCCTTAGACAGGTCAGTCGCGATACAGACCAATTGACCTCCTGAATCCAGGATATCTGTTATATCTTCCTGGAATCCTACAAGTTGTGCTTCAGTGGAATAAACTTTGCAACAGTATGGCTTCTCTTCTGTTTGTGTCCGCATATGAACAGTTAGATCAGACTGCCTTCCTTTGTGAATGATTTGCCACAGACACTGCAACTATTTGGCTTCTCGCCTGTATGGGTCCGCATATGATCCGTCAGACTGCCTTTCCTTGTGAATGATTTACCACAGACATTGCAGCTGTAAGGTTTCTCTCCTGTACGGGTGCGCATTTGTTCGGTTAGTTTGCCTCTCTCTTTATGACTCGCCTGTATGTCTCCGCATATGTTCGGTAAGTTTGCCTCTCTTTACGAATGATTTGCCACAGACACTGCAACAGTATGGCTTCTCGCCTGTATGGGTCCGCATATGACCGGTTAGAATGCCTTTCTGTATGAATGATTTGACACAAACATTGCAACTGTAAGGCTTCTCGCCTGTATAGGGCCGCATATGACCGGTTAGAATGCCTCTGTGTATGAATTATATGCCACAGACATTGCAGCTGTATGGCTTCTCTCCTGTATGGATCCGCATATGACCGGTTAGAATGCCTTTCTGTATGAATGATTTGCCACAGACATTGCAGCTGCATGGCATCTCGTCTGATTGGGTCCGCATATGATCGGTCAGACTCCCTTTCCTTGAGAATGATTTGCCTCAGATATTGCCGCTCTAAGGCTTATTGCCTGTATGGGTCCGCATATGACCGGTCAGACTACTTCTCCATGTGAATGATTTGCCACAGACATTGCAGCTGTATGGCTTCTCGCCTGTATGGCTCCGCATATGATCGATCAGACTGCCTTTCGTTGTGAATGATTTGCCTTTGCCACAGACATTGCACATGTATGGCTTCTCGCCTGTATGGGTCCACATATGATCGATCAGACTGTCTTTCCTTCTGAATGATTTGCTACAGAAATTGCAACTGTACGGCTTCTCGCCTGTATGGGTCCGCATATGTACGGTTAGTTTGCTTCTCTGTATGAATGATTTGCCACAGACATTGCAGATGTATGGCTTCTCGCCTGTATGGGTCCGGATATGTTCGGTTAGTTTACCTCTCTTTATGAATGATTTGCCACAGACATTGCAGATGTATGGCTTCTCGCCTGTAATGTTCCGCATATGAAAGGTCAGACTGCATTTGCTTGTGAATGATTTGCACTTCAGGGGTCGATTTTCCTTGTGTCTCTTCAGATGTCGCAATAGGTCCAACTTCCTAGCCAGGACTTCACTGCACACACTACACCTAAAACTAGATGATCCGCCGTCCGGAGGTTGAAGATCTCTATAGCTCACCTCGGGTCTCGATCTATAGTGACAAATTAAAACCATGTGACCAATAGTTCAACAGACAAATCCACTACAACTCTCACACAGGGGATTTGCTACTGGACACTCCAATCACTGATATCCAGTGCAGAGAGCTCGTTACACATAAACAATACATTCCTGAGAGTAAACATCATCTGAGGTTAAATTTCAAAAGCTCTTACTTGTTACGAGAATATGTTGCGTCTTTTCTTAATCACGATATCACGCGCAAGAATCTTCTCACGCTTTAGAAATGTACGAGTTAATTTTGAAGAAAGCATGAGAAGTGGTCCAGCCTAAAAGGGTAAATACTCGTACAAGCTCCTTAATCCAGCACATATAATTATATCGAAATCCGTAGTCTGTTCTCCTACATAACGAACGGCATATGCTTTGGAGTTTTGATCTTGTTGAAGCACTCTGCGCTTTGTCGCAGGCAAGTAATAATTTTTGTAAAGGACCTTGTTCTTGAGGTTGTTTGAGAAAATGTCTGTGTTGTAGATATTAATAAAGTTGAAAACGTTTGTCGACATTCAGCAAGATCTGTTGAAACATGGCTAATCTTTTATGAATGTTATTTTGTCACACAAATATACATATTGTATTTGTGCATTGTTATCATATCACTATACCATTTCATTATGTCACTGTGTCGCTTTTCCGAAATATGTATCTTTGATGTGCAATCAAACATAGCCAACCTATATATAGGACGGTAGGTTTATACAAGGACGTTCATACTTACTACCATGTACTACATCAGTCTACGTCTTAATTCCTGTATTTAACACGGAAGCCACTAATCCTGATGAAATCCTGGAAAAGCTGAAATATAACAAGTATACGACGGATCTCTCGCTAGCATTGATACTGTCTTTTCTCCTCAAGACACTGCTGTTAAAGACATTATGAAGGCAACACAGAATATGGCATTGGTGGTAGCGTTTTATTACAATGTTCTAATATTCTGATTTTAAAACCTAACGCAACCTATCATGCCCTTGATTATTCTTACACGTATTACTTTAACAATACGGATAGAAGGAGCATGAAAATCAAGGCTTGAGCCAAAATTCGAGATGACAAGACGTTGAATTGCACCGTAGTGGATATTGCTGCTATGCAAAAGAAGGAATATTATTCTATTTATTTCAAAAGATCACGGGCAACGTGATTATTTTTAGTGGATTCATAACATAGTTGGATAGCATCCAATTCTGAACCTGTCTCCCCACGACAGAGTAGTTCTACATATTCTACGGAAGAAGGGCGGGAAATGCAAATTTCTTGGTTAAAGGTGAGATCCGCCTACAACTGCCACATGGGAAAATCGATCACGCAGGCTAAAATATATCGTAACATGAACTGGTACTTTCCAATTCATGCTGTATGAACTGAATTCACATGGCCCAGTCGAATGCACGACTGGCTCACAAGCAAAGTAATGGGAGGCTCGACCATGTATTGTTACTGCACTCTTTGGAGAAAATAAGTGGACAAATGAAAGGGGGTCATTGATTCCAGATATGACAGACTAAATCTCTTGATCATCAAACAAGATATTGATGTTGACACCACTAGACAACAGGGGGCAGAAAATACGACACTGGATTGTATGTCATGCGTTCTGTGGCATATCACACCAAGCAAAGGTGCAAAAGCCTGTAACCCTTCTTCTTTACGCGAATACGTGATTCCTGTGACAAGTAATTTATCAGGTTCACAATTAGTTTTCAGTAAAATAATGTTTCATTTTGCATTGATAAATATTCTACACGAACCAGCTATATTGCTGTAACACGTGGCGCCTCCCAGGTGACGGATACGGGTTCCCCGCTGGCCTGCCGATGAACATGAGCAAAATATAAAAGCTCTCGCGTACCAAACATGTACAAAGTCTTTAATGGCAACTTTGGCGGAGATGGAGACGTTCACTAGGAACCAGATGGCGGAAGAGGTACACTAAATTTCGGGAAGATAATGCAGAAAAGAGGGTAGCATTTCTTCTCTAGAGGAGTGGCTGCAAAAGGCATCTGTTCTCCATGTCCGCAATTGCGTTACTACCTTCCGTCATGAGCCCTTAAATGCTTCAAGACAAGCCGGCCGTAAAATAATACCGTCACATCATTACAGAAATATGTCTCATGGTATCGGAGCCAAGGTTAGTGCAGCCCCTGGAAGGGACGCGCATTGCCAGTGACCAGTCAGCATGAAAAGTATGCTAGGGTTACCGTCGCACGGGCTGTGACGGCTAACCATGCTAGTACCCCTATTTTGTATCCCATCATTGAATTATGCCTGGGTGAAGCAGCGAATAAGCCACTGCGCTTGAGAGAAGGCTTGTAGGCATCTGAGAGGTGCCGAAAAAAAGATGGAATAGAGAAAAGTCTTGTGAAAAGGGGTGTGGTTACTAACTGATGTACAACAGAAACCGAAGAACAGCTCATGGTGTTGATATTGTCATATCAGCTAAATCTTACGGTTCAGTCTCCGAGGTACAAAAGTTTGACAATCGCTTGATGTAACTTGTCCGCATTGGGGAGAGAAGGAAATTCCAATTTTTCAGCGCAACGCTCCACAAACTGACGTGCGCATGAAAACCGAAGATGCGTTCTGGGCACTGCCTGACAAGAAGACCGCTGCCACTGATCTGAATGGACGTGTCAGACCGAGGAAAGAAGAACAAACAGTCCATGGCGTTCATGGACATGGAGAAAAGAACGACGATGCCCAACAAATTCGCGATTATGCAGAAACTGATCATCGCAAACACACGGTTCAAAAAGAGTGATATTCATCTACTCTGTACTACAGTGGCTCCCATCCAATTCGCATTGACTTCATCCTTGTGAGGGGGTGAAATCTCGAAGATGTTCTAGAGATAACAGTTGCCCCTTATTAAATCCTTGCGATGCAACAACGACCAGTCATCTAAGCTGTGGATAAAGTCACCAAGAGCCCAATACTTCACAGGAAATAGACAAATTGGGATCAAATGGTTGCCCCTGAAGAAGGAGACTAACGTCGTTGCAAAAGTTACAGAGTCACAAATCACCATAGTTGAAGTGAGCCGGACTAAACTGAAAGACGCCTTTCGCTCTATTCCTGGAACAATTAAGTCAGGGCGACGACAACGAAGGATTAAACATGACATATGGCCAAGGAATGAAGATGTTAAATATGCAGAACGGTTGAAAAAGCAGCTGTACCACGAGTTTCTTGCTCGTTGGAATGCCTACAAGGCAGCCACTCGTAAAATGAAGGAGGTATTTGCCATAACAAAATCAAACCGGTAGGCAGGTCCATATGTGAAACATGACATGCGCGAATTCGAGCGGAATTTTTAACGGCTAGTCAATCGAGCCATCGCAAAACGTCAGAAGTCCAACGTTTTTACGGCATCAATGAGGAAACAGACGATTTGCTACTGGACAGGCGGGAAGCGCGAGTACACTGGTGGAACTATTTTGACAACATCTCAATCATGGAATTTCCGTATCTACCAATCCTAATCACCTCCTCTGTTGAAGGTCCAACGTAGGAAAATGACGTCACTAAAGTCCAGACTATGCTGAAGGAAATGAAACCAGGGAAAGCCATCTGTCCCGATTATCTTCCAGCAGAGTTTTGTTTCTCTCAATGGGGGGATGCAGCAGTGTGGCTAAAGCAAGCTTTTCAACCATATCATAAAAGAACGTCAAAAACAAACAGACTAGCGACGGAGTATCAATTCAGAAATGAGGCGGTCCGTTCCAAAACTCGTCTTATCCATTTTTTAAAAAAAAATGAGTTAGAGGTAGCATTGCCTTCTTGGTGATGTTTGTGATAGTCCTAACACAAAATTAAGCACCAAAACGCGCCTTTTCCCATAGAAATCTGTCACCAAACTTAGACTATTGTTCCATAACTCGCCTTATCCACGGCGCTTGTCGTTCCAAAACTCGCCATATACAATCAACCAATAGGAATGGATAATTTCAACACGTGACTCACGCTACAATTTACCCGCGTTTTATGCCAGTCCTTCCCCTCTTTGACTTGTTCTTGAACTGTGTTAGTCTTTCATGCAGTTTTGTGCTGTGAATAGAGTGTATTAAGATGACCGAAAATATTGCTCTTGTTGTGGAAGGTATATAAAACTTGCTAATACAGAACAGTTTCACATTCAGGTCTGCCAAAAGACATTCTTGAATGTATTGCATGTCAGGAAAGATCGGGTTCAGAGGATTGCCAGAAATCACTTCACGACAGAGAAACTTCCAACAGAAAAGAGGGGAGGAGCTAGGATCAAACCAGAGTACACTGAAAAGAAGCACTCCGTGAAACGTTTCATTGAAAGTTTGCAGTGTTGTGAAAGTCACTATTGCCGCGGAAAGTCACCGGTCAGACAGTATCTACCTGGAAATTTAAGCATCGCTAGGCTTTACAAAATGTATAACAAAAAATCGCCTGAAGAACTCAGGGTGAAGCGGTGGTTCTTCCGTGAAATGTTTACGCGTTGCTACAACATAGGATTCGGAACACCAGTTACTGACGCTTGCTCAAAGTGCATAGAGTTCAAGGAGAAAATTAAACTTGAAAGTTCGAACGTAGCACTGAAGAATGATTTAATCTTGGAACTTCTAACTAAGGGCTGCAGCTTTTTTCAGAATGCTCCAAGAATAAAGGGATAGCATGGCAATATTTTCATTTGACTGCCAAAAGAATCTTGTGAATCCAAAAGTTCCAGATCAGATTGCCTATTACAGTCGCCAATTGTACACCTATAATTTTACCATTGTGAGGGGTACCTCACATGCAAAGTTGACAAAGGAGAATGTTTTTACATACACATGGATGGAGCATGAATTCAACAAGGGGTCTAATGAAACGACATCTGCAGTTTACCATCGATTATCACAAACTGATTTGTCAAACTTCACTACTATACGAATTTGTGCGAGAACCGCAAATCTACAATGATTGCAATGTGCTCATATTTCTTGACACACACAGGTCCGCCTAATATAGAAAGTGTTGAATTGGTCTTTCCTATGACAGGCCACTCATTTTTGCCCTCTGACGGGGTATTTACTCAAGTCGAGAGAGAGAGATATGGAAATGCTCTATAATCTGTAATCCAGCAGAATATGAAGACATCTTTAGCAAACATGCTGAAGTCTTCAAGTTTGGCAGAGACTCCTCGGTGAACAATTGGAAAATGGTATCTGAAAATATGATGAAAATGCCTGCATCTTGGCACTGTGAATTTTCTTCAGTGAAACGATTTGTTATTAGCAAAGACTCGCTGGGAAATGCCACCCTTAGAGGAGAACCTCCTTACAACTCAGATATCGGTTTAGGAAAATCGGTAATGTAAAAGGGAAAACGCCTGACGAGATATGCTAATGCCACCTGAATTATTGCCAGGAGTAAACTTGAATCCCGCCAAAGTAAAGGACGTAAAACGTTTGCTTGAAAAGCATTTTAGAATGGATTGGGATAGGAATGTGTTGCTTTCTTTTTATAAGAATCTGTTCACCTCAATTTCTGTAGACGAAAACAATCTTGTTGTAGAAACAGAAGTTCTTTATGATGGACCTCAAGAGGAGGGAACAGACTTGAGAGTTTGATTAACAACAAAGTGATGTTTTATTGTTCAAGTTACTTCTCTTGCGAGTGCAATGTAGCCTATAAAGAAAGAATTTTCTCCAAATACTATGGATAGGATGTAAATATGATAAATCACACTGCTGTGTTTAATTTATTTGTGAATATCATTATACTGATAGTAAAAAGGTACATGAGTGTAGTGGTGAGTTATATTACAACATTATATTCTCAATCCTTTCATTTTTCTTATTTAAAAATAAGTTGTGTGAGGTAATATATTTTGAATTTGTTGGGTGCTCCAAAACTCGTCTTATCCAAAATACAAATGTAATTTATTGACGTTCTACTAATTATATTTATAATTCTTCAGTAAGACGACCCTATGACATTGGACTTGAACGCGTCGTAATACATTTAAACAAGTGAGACTTATATTACAAAAATTACAGGTTTTTCGCTTTTCCTGAAAAATCACTTATGATGGATAAGATGAGTTTTGGAACAGACCGCCTCAAATAAGGGAAGCCCTGCCGATTTTTCTAATCACGGCCCGAACATACTTCTGAGCCTCGCAATAAGAGACTTAGAACAAATCTTCGACAAAAGGATTAGCGATTTAGACAAACATACAACAAGCCAAGCTGGCTTTGTGTAAAATTGTGGCGCAATAAGAGAAACCCATGCTGCCGGACTATTACTTGAGAAACACTGTGAAAAGAATAAGAGGCTTCATCACAAATTTCTGGACCCTTCGAAGCCCTTCCATCGGGTACTTCATGACCTAATCAGTCAGCCCTACAAGTACATGGCATTCCAGAGCACCTTGCTGAGAGGGTATAATTGCTCTACAAAGAACAAATGAGTTGTGTTCAAGCTGCCGCAGGAGCGTCTGATGACTTCCGCATAACTGTAGGAGTCCATCAAGGCCCCGGCTTATCACCACTGCAGCTCATTCTTGTGATGGACATAATTACCACAAACCTGCGCAGTCCAATACCATGGACACTTCTCTAAGCAAATGATATCATTTGGCTGAAGAGAATAAGCTAGACCTGCAGCATCAAACAGAAGACCGGAACAATCGACTAGCCCCATAAGCCCCGCGCCTGAACAACAACAAGACAGAATACATTGCATTACATCGTCGAGAAGTTGGAACCATGCATGTTGACGTTGAAGATATAGCACGAGTAGAGGTATTTAAGTATACTGGCTCCACAATCTATGATTATGGCCGACTTACTGATGAAGTCAACTTAAGGATATACAAAGCCTGACTGAAGTGGAGAATGACAACAGGCGCCCTTCCGAACTTTGGACGAAGGGCCATCTCTAAACTAAGTTCTACCGAACTGATATCTGTCCTATCGATATCAATCCTGTCGTTTTCTACGGCAACGACTGCTGACCAGCTCTAGAGGTAGAACGCCAACTAAGCATCATGGATACGAAGTTGCTTAGGTGGAAGGCTGGCATAATTAGACTAGATCACATTTCAAATGATGTTATTAGAAAACGTTTCAGCATTGCACCGATCCAGAAGAAAATTGGGGAAAGGCGTGTGCGCTGGTTTGGGCATGTGTTGCTAGTAGAGGACGATACATTGGGAAAGTCAGACTATTACACAGAAAGTCGGTGAAAAGAGGCGCTAGAGAAGAACCAGACAGCACAGACTCATAAAGTGCACAACGGCCTGAAAGTTGGAAGACTACATGCACACATGGCCCGAGACCGAACTAACTGGAGTCAATGAACCACAACACCGGACCCTGCCACCAGATGCAGACTGATGAATATTCTGTTACAAAAATGAAATGCAATGGATAATTTACACATCCTAACATTCAAATTAGTTTATTGTATGTTCAAATTTTCTCCCCTAATGCCTATGTCCAATATCTATGAAAACTTATTTTCACAAAATAGTGTTTGAATGGCTGAACGCTTCTGGATTTCGTGTTTATGTGACTCCTATAAATGCATTGTGAAGAAAAACTTATAACTCAAAAAAATAAAAAAAATGGGTATATCTGTGTTAAATGGGAAGGACAGTTTGAATATCCAGTGAAACTCTATGAGTACCTACAAGAGAGGAGTCCGTCAGTGTATTCTAGCCTGAATAGAATTTTGCAATTCATATGTCTGCTTACATACGTCATAGACAGCAGACAATCATATTAATCAGTTTGTTATTTTCACTCCGATCACGCCTATAAATATGAAGACCATGGAGGAGTGGCACAAAGTGGTCAGCTCAGGGCCATGTGACACTCAACACCCTAAGCCTGGAAGGAAGCCACATAACTAAGTGGTTACTTCAGGACCATCTGTCTCTACACAAACGGAAGTAAGCCTCACCACTATTTAGCTCAGGGCGATGTGTCTCTCCACAAATGGAAGGTAATCTCATCACTAATTGGTAACCTCAGAAATACGTGTATTTCCACAAGTCAGCAATTAGGAAATTTTATGAATCTTAAAATCTTTTCTTATGTAATTCAATACCCAACTGGCATGGCAAATAGTTTAGACATTTTAAAGGAAGTCATTTAAGTTGCGGCATGACATTTGTAGACTGCTGAAATGAGAGTGAGGAAATAATAGCGCCTGAGGTGAGATATAAAACAAAGTGGGAAGTAGCAGATAAGATCCGGTCGACTGAATCCTTCAGAAGCATCCAAAATCTATGATGTAAAATGGAATAAGCTACGTAAACAATGGACTGTCCTCTGACATATATGCCAAGAAAAAAGAAGACATATAAAATGCATGTCGCTTTGCTGGTCTCTGCACAAAATATGTTTAGAAAGTAGAAAGCTAATTTAGACTCCATCAAAAATAGAAATATGATTTTGTGTGTGAAAAGGATTTATAAGCAACATTTTTACTGGTGGTCATAATACAAGATCGTTCTCTAACGTCGCCTACTGTGTCCCGTTACACATGAATGACAAAGAAACAGAGAGTGTGAGCTGGTCTTTGGTAGTTCTGAGGACCGACATGAATATTTCTTGCCACTAGTTGTGAAAGTACAGTAGGAACAAGTCAGTGCATCACATAAAAGCCGAGAAGACTCTAACCACTCACAAAATCAAATAAACCATTCAGAATTCATAGTTTCCATCACAAATCTGGTTTGAAGTCAAACCTTGGGCTATGACTAGCCATCGCATGACCTGCTGATACAAGGGCTTGGTTAAGAGCACCAATCCGAGACTATACAATCATTTCCCACGGATTATCAAAGATCACTTCACACAGTAACCAACAAAGGTGTGACAGCAAAAAATTAATTAGCAATGTCACAACTACAGTTCAAAAACACTACTGTATTAATTGTTTTAAAACAGGACATACACTTGTGGTACTTTGTACGGTCAGTGACAATAATTACAATTTTGAAAGAATATTATATCACTACGTTATTTACCTATTATTATTATTATTATTATTAGCATAGGGCAACAAGTTAAATACATATATACAAATATATAGTATTTACAAATATACACAGACAAGAAACATGTTTTATAGCAGAATGTCCAGTTGAGTGATCGACTGTATAGCTTCCTCTGTTGGTTCCAAAAAGTCACTCGGGCTACCTGTGTAGGAACGTCGTGTACATTCACTTACAATATGGGGATCATCTGCCGAGATGCACCAAAGTCACACTCTGGTGATGAGATATATTTCCACTTATAAAGGGCATCCCTGCGTCATCCATGATTTGTTCTCACCCAATTCAGTGGTCCAAATCTTACGCGGAATATGACGTTCACCAGAAAAGATGTTGTGTAAGGAACTGTCTGTGGCAACTTTCCAGCGACTTCTCCATTCTTCTAAAGGGTGAAAATTCCCATCAGCCAATGCGACAGCATCATGCAATGATGGATGTCGTGACTCCAAACTCGTTACCTTGAGAACAGGAATATCATCCAAAACAGGCATGATGAGGGTTCATTTCTATCTTCTTGAACTCTCGGATGGGAGCATTTTATCTTTTAAAAACAGGTGGCATTATACCTGACAGAATTGGGAGCCAATAAAGGGATGTGGACTGGATAGTACCAGATATTAACCGCAAGCTAACATTCAGTTGAGTATCAATTAGTCTTGTATATGGGCTATCCAGCCAAACTGGTGCACAGTACTCACCACACGAGAATACCAGTCCCAAAGCAGATCATAAAGTCTTTGCTGATGAACCCCAACTTGAGCCATACAATTTCTGAAGGATAATATTACGTGTTTTGAGCATTTTTGACAGATTCATAAGATGTTGTTTGTAAGATAGTGTGCGATCAAGTGTAATCCACAAATATTTGGGATAGCTGCTATGCCGAAGTCCTTGGTGACAAAAACGTATGCGAAGTTTAATGCCAGCTTGGCGATTATTCAGGTGAAAACATAACACTTCTGTTTTCTTAGAGTTAGGACACAGTTGCCATTTCTTGAAGTACGTTTCAAGTGAAATCAGGTCTCTTTGTAGCACTTCTTCTGTCACACTAAGGTATCGATTTTGAGTGGCTAGTATTATGATATCAGCATAACAAAATGTTTGCGATGATCTATCTGGGGGATCGGAGATATAAAAATCGAACAGTAGTGGAGACAGTACCGATCCTTGAGGTAAACCATTTTTGAGCTTCCTTTCTCTACTCATACTATTTCCCATACACACTCGAAATTTTCTGTCACTGAACATATTGCTTATAACCTGCACGATGGTCGTACGGGGTGCAATTCGGAGAAGCTTGTAAATTAATCCTTCCCTGCAGACTGCGTCAAATGCTGCTGTAAGATCAATGAAGACAGCTGAGGTCTTGAGTTGTTTCTGGAAACCTGCTTCCATGTGGAATGTCAGTGAAAGCACTTGATCGCAGCAGCTGCGATTTGGCCTGAATCCAGCTTGATCAACTGTAATATGCTGAAAAATAGTTGCGCTGATTCTGTTGTGGAATAGCCTCTCAAAAAGAAGGGCAACTGGTCTATAATTGCTTGGGTCATTGGCAGGCTTACCTGGTTTCAAGATAGAAATCACTTTCGTTCGTTTGAATTCTGCTGGGAGTTGTCTGTTCTGTAGAAGGTCGGTAAAACACCTTAACAGCCAACTTCTTGCATTCTTCCCTAAATGAATGCGAAATTCTGGATGAATGTCATCAAAATTGGAGCTGTACTTGGTTTAACGTCTTTGAGAGCAGCATTGATGTCTTGCACCGTAAGCGGTTGTGAATACCTTGATGTGCGTGGTGTTCTTGATTCCAGAGTTTGGAGCTGGCGCCGTATGTATTTGGTATGTCTCTTATCTGATGGAGTTTGGGAAGTTGTGACGATTTGAGATGCTACTTCATCCGGAGTAACTCCAGGCTCTTGCTTCACCAAAGGTGTCCTTCCTCCAAGTTTTCTGCGGTGCCCCCAAGATCTTCTACTGGAATGAGTTAGGTCAATATTCTCCAGTGTCTCAATCCACTGTTCTCTGCGGGTAGTATCCATGCTGGAAAGAAGTTCATCAGCTATGTCTTCATCACCAGTATGCAGATATTCGTTATAGAGTGCATCAGTCTCTACATTCCAACCAGGGATGTATTCTTTTCTATGGCATACTCTTCTTAGCCGCCATCATAACTGCATCTACGAAACGCTTGTAATTGTGCTTGGGAGCAATCCACCGAACACATTTATCCAGTTCAGTGGTGAATGTTGACCAATTTGCTTTTCTGAAGTTCCTTCGAGCATGTGGTATTGACCGCACAACAGGAATTTTCATGCCTATGTCCACTACAATGGGGCAGTGTTGACTGTGGGGAAAATGTCTTAACACTTTACGACTGGCATGTAAGGGCTGTCCTGCATCATTGCAGCTAACAAATCACAAGTCAGGATTGAAATCCCTATTTCATGCAGCTGACTGGAAAGTACCAAGATCTTTTGGGTCAAAAATCAGATGGAGATTGTTCATTTCTGTCTATTCTACGAGTTTCTTTACACATTCATTGTCAATCGAGTACTTCCATAGTTCGTGATGGCTGTTGAAGTCGCCTATATAAACTGCAGGGTGTTGAGCAGTCGGGAGTACGGTACCTGACCACTGTGCATTTGGGGGTTTATAAATGTTAAAAATAGTAACATGTGCCACTCGCACAGCAACACAATGGATGTCTTCGTCTTCGTTATCAAAGAGCAGTGAGGCATCTTGGATATTATTACGAACATAAGTAGCTATACCATGTGCACTGTGAAATGTTGCACCAAGAGCTGTGAAACCATTAATGAGGCCCCTTTTCCGAAACTCTTCTTCATTGGCTGTATGGGTTTCCTGTATAGCCAGGATAACTTTGGATAGGTGGTCACATTTTGCTCTGCTGATGCTTTCTACATTAAGCTCGAAAACATGGATGAAAGGTCCGATGTTTCTTGTCTGGTAGCTCTGAGAAGAGCCGATTCCATGAAATACTTCTGCCATTGCTGGAGGATCTTTAAAAAGATAGGTCCAGCAGCCACAGTTATTGCTTTCTTAGCACCACCCGGGGGTCACGTGTAGGGCACTTTCAGGGTAAACCTACAGACGTGAAGCAATAATGTACCGCCTATTTATCTACTTTTATGAGATAATAAATTCGCTTACTTGCAGAATTCTGAATTTTTTTAGGCAACCTGCACAAATTTAAAACTCCACTTGTACCTTTCCATTTTATTAGTTAATAATAATTGTGTAAGTATGTTTGCAATCAACACACTAGAAGCACCTGATTGACAATGAACACTAAAATGAATCAGAAAGTGTGACCACATCACTGGAATGAACATAAATTCAATAGCACAACTTTTTTACGCTTACAACAATGCACAAGTTTTCTTTGAAAACTATGATACCGAAGATGTAGCATAACTGACCTCAAAGTTTCATTTCTACAACACATTATCTGCTTTGGCGTCCACAAATGGAGGAATCTGACTTAACACACAAGAGAACAGAAATGATCAGAAAAAAGGTATCTAACCAAATAATTTCAAAATTACATTCTTTGAGTCATCACATTATTGAACTCAGCCATCATTATATTGATTAATGAAACTGATTATGTTAGTTTTAAATATTTATTGTTTACAATGAACATAAAACTTAACAATTTCGAATTTGTAGATTTAATTTTTAATCTACAAATATCGCTTTTTCTGTGTGTCACTGTTGGCATGAACGTATAAAAATATTACTCAGAATATCTGGAAGCAATAGCTTCAGATAGCATTTCAGATGATACGAATGTGATGAACAAATGATGCAGAGAAAGTGAAAGAAAGAACACTTTTTCATGGTTGCTTAAAGGTATTGTAAACAAATACACTTCAAAAATATCTAGCTTACCAGAAATTCTTTTTGTAGATATATAGTGAATAAAACTACGAGTACATGATGGAACATTAAAAATGATCTTAAAGTTCCTGAATATTTTAGATAATTTTAACCAATAGAATCTTCACATATTAGTGTTTAAATGTAACCTTGTAGAGACAGGATTGAACTGATGAAAATGGCCACTTTTGGAGATAAACCAACCACTACTGAACACAACTGTGAATAGGTACAACATATTCCATATTGTATAGGACTTGTAGAATACGTACTTTATTTCTTCTTTGATGTATGGCAACAGCTGATCATCAGTTTGTTCCTCTATGAATATTTCCTCCTTAGTATCTTCGGAAGGCTGTCAGTAAGAAATAAGAAAAGTAGAATAAAGAAGTAAGGAAATAAAAATATATAGGCCTAAAATAGAAACAGCTGAGAAAATAAATTTCATAGTGGCACAAGAAGACTATAATTAATTTATCTACCATTTAAAAAATATATAATGGAAAGGAACAATCAAATGAAAATCCCATTAAATGCAAGAGAGGTGTCTACCTTGGTGGCAAATGGTACACAAAAACACATTATCATCAAGCACTAAATTTTAAAACAATAGAGATGAAGACAATTTCCTAAAAACAGTATTATACAATTTTTGCTATTTTTTTTCTATTAAGCACACAGCTCATCCTTAATAAATGTAAAGAATTTACAAACTCTTACTCATAATATTTTCCGTTTTACAAACATAATCAACACACATACCACTTGTGCAACTACTTCAAATAATACTGTACAAATTCTATTAGGTTAAAATTTACATTGCATTTACTTATTTATTTTATTTTTTACCCTTTTTGGAACCTAACTTGCACAATGACCTGCTGTGTTTTTTAACCTGAATCCCTTTTGCCACTGCTTTTCAAACAATTGATGAGATATAAGAACATGAAAAGGAACACACTGTTGGACAGCAGTAGACACAGTAGCATAGAAAGGAGGCAACATTGCAAATTTGTAAATTTAAATTCACCTACATATTTGTGAATATTCAGCACAGCATATGTACACATACGTGTATGTGAACATGTACAATTTTAGGAAAATAAATAATAGTAAGCAGTATCTCCAAATCATTGCCCAATACCATTCCTTGCTTCTGTTTCTCTTTCTGTTGATCCCTAATTCCACAATGACTAGCCATTTTCTTCATCCTCTTATATTCATATTCCCCTGTTCCCAACTTCCTACATAATACTTGACTTGTCACCTCTTTGTTCATTTCCATGTTCCTATATACTTTCTTTCCAAAAACACTTCACTGTAATATCAAATAATCCCAAAGTACTCCCACCACTTTCCCAACAAGTGGACAATGCTTATATCATAAGCATAGAAATATCCATCATCCCCTTCTCTATATCACATTAAGATTAAAAGCATAAATCAGTTAATGTCCCAATCAATGAATGAATCAATCAAACCACAGCAATTAGGGCTGTTGGTTGTTTAAATAGAAAAAAGATTGTGGAAATATATGAAACAAATTATTTCAATCACTAAATCATCTTCCTATAAGTGAACATTTGCCAAAATTTGTCCCCTTGAATTCAAACTTATCTCATGTTGCGACCTTTCCTAGACTTAAAGAACATGATTTAAATGTATTCATCAACTAATGTCATTCCAAGCCATCTCTCCAATGACATCTCAGAATATACTGTTTAATCAAAAACTTGTCTCCTTTCTCCAAGTCTCCCCAGCTGAAATTTTGCAACATCTCTGTAACACAACTCTTTTGTTAGAAATCACCCGCAAGAAATGGAGCTATTTCTGTGGATCATTTCCTGTTCTCTACTCAAGTAATACTGGTGATGGTCTCACACTCTCATTGTGGATTTGCTGGAGATTCATATGGCCTCTCCTTTACAACCCCTAAAAAACCTCTTAATCATATTAAGAGATCTGTAAATTTTATTTTCAATATGTTTAAATGATTACCATAATGAAGCTATATCCTTATTATGAATAGCTAGGTACTTACAGAGATCCCCATGAAGAAATTTCACCCATCAATACAATAATAAAACCGGAGAGGACTCTTTCTACTTGTGAAACAAAGAAACTGACTTTTCACCACGTTTACAAGTACAGCATTGCCCGATGTCCATCTTACAATATTGTCAAGGTCTTTTTCAGTTACTCATAATCCTGAAACTTATTTATTACAAAGAGCCTCATCACTTATTTCAGTTCATTATTCATATTGTTTATATATATCAGAGAATAAAGATCTCATAATACTACCCTTTGGGACCCAATCCCATAATTGTTACAGGATCAAATAAAGCTTCACCTACTCTTATGCTCTGAGTTCTATTTTGTAGAAATACACCAGACGTGGCCAAATTTTAATGGTAAAAGGTATATTTCTAGCTTTATATAAACTATCGACCTTTATAGCCTAATCCCTGAACTTGTTTGGAGGCAAAGTTTCCACTTGGGATATCCTGGTCCACACTATTGTATTTTTTTCATACAGTGGCTACAGTGAGAACCACAATGTAATTTCATTATTCACATCGTTTTGTGTCATTTTTGTTAGTGAGCATGTTTTGTTGTTTATCTTTATTATCTACATATTGTTGCTGTTTGGATGTAAATAATGTGACCTATTGTTAAGACTGTGCATTCTGTAAATTACATGTATTATTGATACTATTCAGGAGTTCAGTTGTATTTCTTAAGAATGGTTCTAGAGAACTGTCAAATTGTGAGGTTATGGGAAGACGAAGAGACCTTTCGCCAAGAAAATGCACTGTCAGAGAGCTACTTCTTGAGAAACGTCATTCACAACAAGAAATAGATTCTAGATTGCAAATACCACAGCAATCTGCAAGTAGAATTTTAAAATGTGAAGATAACGGGAAGACAAAATGTGATGATGATGATGATGATGATTGTTGTTTTAACGGGCCTAACAACGAAGGTCATTGGCCCAAGACAAAATGTCAACAACGTGTTGGAAACTGTGGGCAAAAGAAGAAAACAACCCCAAGGTGGAAGAAAAACTGATTAATATGTCAGTAAACAACCGCAAGGTTACTAGTTTGGATTTACGTAAGAAATTAGAAGAGTATGGGTCATTTTTATTAGCCAGGACTCCGAGGCGAGAGCTGTTTAATGCTGGAATGAAAGCAAGATGACCTCAAGGCAAAGCGAAGTTTACTCCTGCTATGGCTGCAAAGAGTTTCCAGTGTGCCAAGACTCTCCAGAATTGGTCATCTGATGAATGGAAACAGGCAAGTCCATGACAATTACTGTAATTCCTAAATTATCATACATTATTCCATTATAACCCAATCTAAGTGATGTAACCGTACAGCACAGTAAATGTATGAAATTCTTCTTTTAAACCTTACAGCTTATTGCATTTAATGCTAGGCTTATTTGTTTTATTTATTTCAAGTTCGCTTTAGTGACGAATTGGTATTTCCTGTTGAAGAAGAGACAAGTCAATATGTCAGAAGATAAGGAGAAGCATTCCATCCAGATTGAGTGAGGCATCCAATTTCAGTGATGGTCTGGAGTGTGTTTTCTTGGTATGGCCGTGGACGATTATATATTGTAGAAGGAACTATCAGACGTGAACAGTATAGTTTTGAGAACCCGTTTGGTAGCTCAGGTGCAAGAGTAGTTTGGCCAAAGTGAATTTATTTTAGTGCAATATGGGCCTCCTTGCCACAAAGCCTAGAAACAGTCCAGACATGAACCCCATAGAATATCCTTAGCCGATAGCAAAGAAAAGTCCAAAGAAAAATAACGACAAAAATTGGCTTGATTAAGAAGCTCGGTCAGATGAGGTGTCATGATGACGATTTAAAGAGTCAGTGTAAAATACTGTTTGAGGGTATGCCCAGTCTAATCAAGTCACTCATGAAAGCTATGGGGGTGCATACCAACTACTAATGTCATGAACTTAAAAATTGGTAACATCTCATGTGATCAATTCTCAAATTTTTAATGTTTAATAATTTGGCCATATCTTTATAGTCACCCATTTAGCCACTGTTTTATCTGTCCCAAACGCACTAATTTTTTGTCAGTAGTTTCCCGAGATCTACCCTAAGAAAATCCTTAGATATGTCAATCGTGATACATTTGACTTCCTGAATCTAATATATCTGCTATATCCTGCTGGAATCCACAAGATGAGCTTCAGTGGAATAATATTTCCTAAACCTGAACTACCTTCTATCGAGCCAGTTGGTAATTTCTTAAATGTGTATAAGGTAATCAGAAAGAATGCATTCCAAGAGCTTGCATGCAACACAAGTCAAGACGACTATTGTGTAATTACTAGCTTTAAGTTTAGCATATTTCCTCTATACACAGAGTGCTACTACACTAAGTATTCATTCATCTGGTATAGCTGTTTCATACATACTCTAATCAATATCTCAAAGAACTGACTTTCGTGTATGCCCAGAAATTTTACCCATCTCAGCAGCATTTCTAGTTTAAAATTTTTGTATATTACCTTCAATGTTCCTTATAGTGGATATTGTAATTTCAAAGTATTAGGTGAAATTGTCAACTGCGTCAGGTACTGCAAAAGGACATGACCAAACCATTGGTGACATATCCTATGCGTCACGAGTGACGGCTGCGATGCCCATCGACTAATGAAGTATACACATTCCCATGTTGTGTAATTGCTACTTCATACCTTTCTTAATCTGTCAACATTCAACACCGTACACAGCAACAAGCCGTAGTAACACGGCTGAAAGTAATTCCAGTATCAAGGAAGACAATGTACACTGCCGGCTGGTGCTCTCAGTGCTTTTCAATTAGCATTCTGGCAGTGAAAATTGAATGAGTTGTTCCAACACCCTTAATGAAGATGCATTGTATAGCAATAATGCCGGCGATTTCACCCAGTAAATAATGAAGGCTACTCTAAAAGATCTTCTCATGTACAATTGGGTGCAATTTGGATGGTAATTTGCACATTCTGCTGAATCGTCATTTTGCTCAAAAATAGGCACAAGGATGTTTACAGTCCAATGACTGGGAACAGAGCCAGAGTCAACTCTGGCACTGAATAAGCTTGTCAGCCAGTTGATAATGAGTTCTTTAAACTGCCTCATCTTCCAGAAGTTTGCTGGATGGTCATCCGGTCCTGGCGCTTTTTGGTCCTTCATATTCCTAATGGTACTCTCCACTTCCTTTGATGTGATGCATAAGATGGGACTTACCATCAGGAATAGGGTGATGTGGTAATTCAATGCAGGGAATATCTACAAATGTTGTTGCCAGTGATTGAGGATTTATTGTTTGTCCTCTAATCACTGGTCATCTTTGTCTCTAATGCAGACAGTGTGCTCAATACTTGTGTTAATTTTCGTCAGATGGAAAACAGTTCTCTTCTTCTTCCCTTGAACTCAGTGGTGTACAGAGTTTATCAGGACTACACCGACAAAAATTCAAGGATGCTCTTCGTATTATGTTAAGAATAATGGTTAATCAGACTGGCGGGAAAAATTATATTTTTGAGAAAATGAGGTTAAATTGTTATTTCCTGGTGCACGATTGAAATTGAAGAGCTGCTGCCGCTTTTCAGGGAAGACAGGGTTAGGGAGGTGTTGTGGAGTGTATGAGCAGACAGAGATAATGCTTCCTCATACAACTTCGAAAGGATTCTCTCTAACAGGCAATATCCACAGTCCATTTATCTAATAGCCGTAACTGCACACACAGTTAAAGAACACACTGTATTTAAGACACACATGTTAGTCAAGGAAAGCACCAGATTGTTTCTCCTCTCGTCTGTTTGTCGCAGTAATATTCTATATTAATTAACATGCTCGAAGGTTGTGTATTCCTTCCCTCATAATATTGTAAACTCAGTGAAATACTGAATGAAGGAATCAACACGCCGAGTGATTTGATTACAGTGTATGTTCAATAAGGCCCCCTCCTACTTTGGTGTATAGTTCACTATGGCGTAGATGTGAGTGACTATGGGCTATGTGGCGAACGGTTTGGAAAGCGGCCTGTATTCTTGTTACAAGATGTCTTCTCTTTCTATAGGGTTCACATAGTAGTCAATTCGTGCAGAACAAACTGTACAGTGCCTACCGGAGTGTGGAAGCGACTATGCGAAAAGAACGAGAAACTTGTGCATTCGCATCGAGAATTACCTATTTCTCCAAATTTCACTTCCCCTCCCTTCTCTTTTCTGACGCACAGTGGCTGACTCTCTGACATAGCAAATAGAGCAAGTTCATCAATCTGAACTGCATGACCGGAAGTAACAAGGTCACTTTAATTTCCTCAAAAGGAAACATTACCCCGAGGATCTGACTGCACCATCATTCTCAACATTCCACGAAGAGCATCCCTGATTTCTCTGTCAGTATATTTCTGATACACCTTGTACACAGGTCATTACAGTGAGTGCATCTCGATTGAGATTTATATACAGTATGCCTTCGTCTTATCCTACAACTCTTCTTGGACTGCAATCATCCATAGGAACGTTAGATATTCAATACAATAGGAACTAGGTTATATCGTACCCAAGTTTACTGTGATGGTTGCAGTGAAAGATCTGTAGAATGTGTCTACATGTTGTCAAATGCAGTAAGATCAACAAGAGGAAAATTTATGTTGTTGCTAGGGTCTCCTTCTAGTCTTTAAGCTTCCACCACTTGATATTCTCGGGGGCATAGAGGTCCTTAAATCCGCTATGCCTACCTTATGCAGAGGTGGGATACAGTCAGATGATATGGCATTCACATCCTTTCTTCGTCGTAGATCACGGTGCTGAACAACGATCAGGTCAATTTGCTTGTTGCAGTCACCACAAGTGAAACCTCAAGTATGAGTTCCATCATCATTTCAGATACCGAAGGTATTACCAACATGGCAGCTATAAAAATTCTTAGTGACCATCATGCGCATTAAGGTCATCACAGAGAAGTGGAAACTCATCTTCAGGATACGCTGCAACATGACCTCGTAGTTCCTGCCAATGCTCTTCCTTATCCAGGTCATCACAGCCTGATTGTGACATAGAAAACACGAGTTCGAGAGGATGCACTGTCGAGTGTAATTTACATAAGGCTGTCGGAATAGCGTTGAACCACAGCAACTCAATCTTGCACGTTTGCGCACACAAGGAAATCAACACCATTCCTGCTGGATGTAACCTAGCAGATGAGTTCACAGACATCTTTGATGTCATGAGCTTTCTGGCCTTTCCAAAGCGAGCAACTTGAAATCTAATTACATAGCTACACTTCAATTCTAAACCGGACTTACATTATCCAAACTACAACAAGTTAACAGGAACAATAGAATGAAAAGATTAAGTAATAATAAAGCAAGAATGATATTTACTAATAAATTAACTATTCAACAATAATTCTAAGCCACATTTAGATGTATCCTAACTACAGAAGTTTAACTGAAGCAACAAATATTCCTAAAGTATGAATCTATGGAACTTATGAGAATGTTAATATTCATTGACTATGTACATAAAATTTAGTTTCCTTGATTTATCAATGAGACAAAAAGGCGAAAAGTTTGAAAGTAATTATCAGTCAAAGAACAGTGGCCAGATATAATCATAAATTTAAGCCTTATTAATGAAAGTTAATTGAACATAACCTACAGCATATTGTTTATTTGATGGTTTCTACCATTTCTCTTTCAAACCGACACAGATAGGTCATATGGCGATGATGAGCTAAAAATGGCTAGGAATGAGAAGGAAGCAATTGTGGCCTTAATTAAGGTACATTCGCACCATTTGTTTTCTGTGAAAATGTGAAACATGCACTTCCGAGCTATTGACAGTGGGTTCGAGCCCAGCATCTTATAAATGCAGGCCTAGAGCTACATGGCCAGTTATTCAGTACAAGGAAGCAATTGCTTGAATTCCTTCTCTTCCAATAATTATTGTGAGAGTATGTTAATATGTAATTTCAAACAATACGTTAAAAAGTAAGTTTTTATTTTAGAAATTCAGCTTTCACAGTTCCCCAGATTTACATGCACATTTGGACATAAGTTTTCATATACATGTCCAAAATTTTATGATACATGGGGTTACTTTGGAAAAGTAAACAGTAAAGTCGAATCCCAAAATTCTATGCAGAGCATGCTTTCTTCCCTGTGAAGTCAAGATGGGCTGCCTACGTATGCTCTTCGGATCTAGGTGGCCCTTACTTCTTCGCAGCTTCTCTGTATGCCCTTCACCAAGAATCCCTTTCAGAGACTTATCAAGCTTATCGGCATTGTAATTACGATAGACAATGCTTCGAAATTTATGCTTATATTCTTGCAACACATTCCGAAGTAACCCCATGAAAGAACCTTACACAGAAGAACAGCCAAAGACATGATTCTTGAGGTGATCAAGCTAATGCAATTCGAACCTAACAGCACTTCAGTTAGAGTAAAACAATTCACTTGAACTAACATTTCTTGACAATGTGAACATTTGGTAGCACACGATACAACTAGCAAAGTCTCTCACTGAGGGACAAAGAAAAAGAGACAACAATCAAGAAAAAGGTTTATCACAATAGTTCTATGAACTTTGACAGTCCTACATCAACACAGATCTATCCATATTAAGAAACAAAGTACACATTTATGTGAAGATAAACCGACGTCCAGAATTATCGCATGGAATATTTGGAAGAGAAGTGTATGAAGATACCAGTAAATTGCAGGGTATATGCTCTAAACGGGAATCGTGGATCAAAGGTATCTGGGCATAGAGAAATACTCACGGGTCAATTTATCTCCAAAAGTGAGGAGACAGGGTTGGATCAAACACATTTCAATGACACATGGGTGAAATATCAATTAAGAAATAGTAAATGTTATGATTATCATTATTTTACTGTAAAACCAATTATAGTATAAACATTAACAGCTAAAAGATAGCTGGGCATCTCAGAGAAGTTAACTGTTAACAATATAGAATGACGATGCATAAGCACTGTACAAGTCTATAGATAGTTCCACCTTAAAGTTCTCACAACACTTTATAGTGCAAATGCAGTTTTCACACCACACACAGGATTTCTACAAACCAATTTTACTAATTCAACAAGGCATCAATATATCAAAATAATACACTTTTAAGACTTCTGTATAATTTATACAGCAGTATACACTGTGGAAAGAAATCCTTCATCTACAACACACTGTACCCGAAAATGGCATAATTGGAGTTAAAACTGAGACTGCCGCAAAAGCTTAATTTAATTCGGTCAGTGGGTCATTTATAACAGCTCTGGTGAAAGCCAGAATCTGATTACCTTGGAGAAATTCGCCTTTAAGCTCATAGCTGCATGGTTGTGTTGCGACCCATCCCTATTTTCTTATTGGTCAGGAGGTTAGCATGCGACAGATATGAACAGTTAACATTTCCAAGGCTAACACCACCCGGCAAGTTTTCAGAATTCTTCACAAGACCAGTTTTGAACCATGATACTTTAAGATGACGTGAAGAAATGTACGATTGGTTTCCAACTAATCACACCTTCTAGACAGACAGCTGATAAAGGCAGTGTGTAAACCACGCTCAACTTATTCAGATTTTGCTCTACTGCTTTCATACTGCTCTACTTTAGAGCACAACTTCACTTCGCTATCCCACTACAATTCTTCAAGATATTCTATGCCAAACGCCGTTTATTAGCCGTGATGCCTTACAAAGGGAACACATTATTTTGTCTTCTGCACGACATAACCAATACAATATTAATTCCAGAACACGTGTGGTGTGCAAATCATCTGAACCCACACGTTACGTGTCGACTGACATTTAAATAGGCTACGGTATCGTAATCTATAATCTTCATTTCCGTATTGACGAATTACACAATTAAAAATAGGAAAGAATTTCCACCAATCAATTTTTATTATTGCTTATATTAAGCTACAGGACCGGTTTCGACCCCATATACAAGGTCATCTTCAGCTGAACCATGAATACATATTTATATAATGAAGCTTTGATTAAATTGCATTGTCAAAGGAATGTTATATGATGATGTGCATTTAGTCATATACAAATGGGGCATGTCTTATCGTGAATTGGCATATATGTCAGTATGTACATTATTGCAACTGTATGTCTAAAATATTATGTTGAGGTCCTAAAATTAGTGTATAAAACATATCTTCACTTAAACTAACTTATATATATATATATATATGTACAGGATAAAATACAATATATAAAAAACATTTCGTGTACATGAACATTCATATCTTGCTTGTTGATCAGTTCATAAACTCTCGTATTTAAGTCCCATTTACATTTGTACACTCAGCTGCTGTTCTTGGAGTTTAAAAGATATGGTTGTAAAATTGCATGAGTAAAAGATTAGTCTTCATGTGAGATAAAACACTTTCCAATTTAAAAAAAGAAGAAAATGTTGCCAGATGTATGGATAAAATTCGGCTAAAATATGTTCAGCCCTGCTATGTATGTTGCCTTATGTTAGTTTTTTTTTTTTGCTAGTTGCTTTACGTCAATCTTATGTTAATTTCAAGGACACTTCCTCTAAAGCATTACTTTGTCAATTTTATATTTTTCATCTAAACAGTGTTATGTGGCTGAAGATGTTGATAATATACGAAACATGTACCACTTTTGACCAATAAAAATTGCCTTAGGCAATCATTGTATCGACTAGGTGGAAAATAAATAAATACTTCATTGTGAACAGATAGGTCTTACGGCGACGATGGGACAGGGAAGGGCTAGGAGTGGGAAGGAAGCGGCCGTGGCCTTAATTAAGGTACAGCCCCAGCATTTGCCTGGTGTGAAAATGGGAAACCACAGAAAACCATTTTCAGGGCTGCCGACAGTGGGGTTCGAACCTACTATCTCCCGAATACTGGATACTGGCCGCAATTAAGCGACTGCAGCTATCGAGCTCGGTGCCTTATGTTAGAATCAAATCTTGTTGTCCTGTGGCATCCGTAAAATTGGGTTCAAAGTAATGGCTCCTTTCCCATTTGTAGCTGTGCAATAGTGTTATGTTTATCTGTGGAAGATAAGATTGAGCTATGAGAGATATTATGTTGGAGGAATGTCTAAAGGTTATGTGTGTGAATTTGTATATGTACTTACTATTGTTGGTGTAGCCGAGTTGCGTTTGACGTGCGAGCTTGCAATAATGTACATACTGACATACATGCCAATTCACCATAAGATATGCCCCATTTGTATATGACTAAATGCACATCATCATATAACATTCTTTTGACAATGCAATTTAATCAAAGCTTCATTATATAAATATGTATTCATGGTTCAGCTGAAGATGACCTTGTATATCGGGTCGAAACCGGTCCCGTAGCTTAATATAAGCAATAATAAAAAAACAAGTATTGATTGGTGGAAATTCTTTCCTATTTTTAATTGTGTAATTCGTCAATACGGAAATGAAGATTACGATACCGTAGCCAACCAGGCAAAACGGAACGCATACAGATTGCGAAACTTAAAGATCAAACTAACGAATGCCATTAAAAGCATTGATTTTCTGAAGGAATGTCTAAAGAATGACTTAACACCTAAATTCTTGAGAAGATACAACAATAAACACAGGCACACCATACAAACTCATAATACGCAAAAAAGAACAAACAAAATCTGGCTAAAAGAAGAAATAAAGTTTTTATACCGTAAAAAACCACATCTCAACAACGAACTATACAGAATACATTTAAAGGTATCTAACGAGTTACCACACAGCTATTGGGATGATTTTCAGCAGATCACGGCAGAAAAAATAAGGAACTTAGCCATCAACAAACAGAATACACTAAATAAGAAATTAGAAGCACTTAAACAACCATCCAAACCAAACCCAAAAACCAAAACTCCGAACACGAACTCTCCAACTTTTCCTAACGAAATCACTGAACACAAATTCCACCCACCCGTAAAAAATCTCACAAATACGACTTTCAACGAAATGGAAACTGTTATCTTGAGCAAGGGACCCAAGCACAATTGGGGTAACACATCAACCTTCCAGAACATTACAACCACTATCACCGAAATAGAAAACGCCGTACAGAAAATCCCACACGAGCTACGAGATGAAGTCAGATATGATATTAAAAAAAGGCTCCCACAATATATCGACAAAATTCACAGTAACTCCCAAAACAATAACTCTACTAATAAAGAACACATCAATAAACTCAAAGATACAATAAAACAGAATAATCTACTGATAACGAAAGCCGAAAAAGGCAATACCACAGTTATTATCGACAAAGACCAATACATATTAAAAACCAAAGAATGTTTTCAAGATAACACTTTCCTTATCAAACGCAAAGACCCTACTAATAACATACAAAGGAACCTCAAAATCTTATTAAAAAATACACACTTTCTTTTAACAGAAGTAGAATCCTCTAAACTTATAGTAATGAATCCCCAAATACCCGCTGTTAAAGCTTATCCTAAGATACATAAAGAACATATTCCAAGGAGAGCTATTATTAACTACAGAGCAAGCCCAACCTATAAACTCTCGCAATTTATTCAAAGATTTCTCAAAAAGCACTACGTATTCTTAGCTAAAAAAACAGTATGGAACTCAATAGATTTTTGTAATAAAACAAAAGGATTAAAGATTTAACCATATCATAATCTCGCATCATTTGACATAGTAAACATGTACCCGAACATTCCCACAAAACAAACAATAGAAATAATTAAATCTAACCTAGAAAGCCACAGCAATCTAAGCACTTTAGAAATAGAAGAGTTAATTAAATTACTTAATTTTGCCATTAGTAACAACTACTTTAAATTTCATGATACTATCTATCAGCAACAGGGTTTACCGATGGGATCTCCTGCTTCTGGTATAATTGCCGAAATTTACATAGACTATTTAGAGCACACATACATCAACAAAATAGACAATATATTTTTTTGGTGCAGATTTGTTGATGACATTTTTGTCATCATCGATAATAGGTCCACAAATGAAATTGATATATTAGATAAACTCAACACAATAGATTCCCATATAAAATTTACCATGGAAACCGAAAACAATCGCAATCTGAACTACCTGGACATAACGACAACTAGACATGATGACCACCTTTCTTACAGAATATACAGAAAACCCACGCAAACCTCAAATACAATTAAAATGGATTCCGTTCACCCCAGTACACACAAAAGAGCAGCCTACTATAGCATGATACACAGAGCATTCAATATACCGTTAACGAAAGAAGATCTAAACAAAGAATTACAACTAATTCATGACATAGCTAAGAACAATGGATACAAGAAAGAAATGGTTAACAAAATCATTCACAAAATAAAATCCCAACCCAAAACCAAACTAACAAAAGTAGACAAATCCAAGAAAGATTACGCACTATTCACCTTCAATGATGCAAACATATACCCCATAACCAACATTTTTAAAAAAATAACCTAAGAATAGCTTTCAGAACTACATACAATTGTACCCACATCATACACAACGTCAGAACAATCAATAGCAACAACAAATACAACCACTCAGGGGTATACCGTATCAAATGTAATAATTGCGAGACAAACTATGTCGGACGCACCGGTAGAAACTTCCTAACCCGATATAACAAACACATAAATGCGGTAAAACACAATCATTTTTCCTCAATAGGACAACATGTCGCAGACTATAAACACAGTTTTTTTTTTTTTTTGCTATGGGCTTTACGTCGCACCGACACAGATAGGTCTTATGGCGACGATAGAAAAACACAGTTTTACAAACATCGATAACGATATGCAAATCCTAAACGTCAATCCCAAAGGCCCCATGCTCAACATAACAGAGGAATTTTACATTACTCTAGATCAGTACACCAATCCAAATTACAACATAAATGAAACCACAGAAAAAACTAACATCATCTTCAATACAGTTATCCCCGCTCTAAAAAACTCGTACCTTAAGTTAATTGACAAACAGAACGCGACACGTAACAGAAAAACATCAAACAACACACCCAGCTCCACCCCTACCCCCACAACAACAACTCTCCCTAACCCGCCTCCTTCCCTTCCCATCACAACAGCTAGTATGAGCCCAAGAAGAACACGAAGTAGTACACTACAAGCTCACACGTAAAACGCAACTCGGCTACACCAACAATAGTAAACACATATTCAAATTCACACACATAACCTTTAGACATTCCTCCAACATAATATCTCTCATAGCTCAATCTTATCTTCCATAGATAAACATAACACCATTGCACAGCTACAAATGGGAAAGGAGCCACTACTTTGAACCCAATTTTACGGACACCACAGGACAACAAGATTTAATTCTAACATAAGGCAACATACATAGCAGGGTGAACATATTTTAGCCGAATTTTATCCATACATCTGGCAACCTTTACTTCTTTTTTTAAATTGGAAAGTTTTTTATCCCACATGAAGACTAATCTTTTAGTGATGCAATTTTACAACCATATCTTTTAAACTCCAAGAACAGCAGCTGAGTGTACAAATGTAAATGGGACTTAAATACGAGAGTTGATGAACTGATCAACAAGCAAGATATGAATGTTCATGTACACGAAATGTTTTTTATATATTGTATTTTATCCTGTACATATATATATATATATATAAGTTAGTTTAAGTGAAGATATGTTTTATACACTAATTTTAGGACCTCAACATAATATTTTAGACATACAGTTGCAATAATGTACATACTGACATATATGCCAATTCTCGATAAGACATGCCCCATTTGTATATGACTAAATGCACATCATCATATAACATTCCTTTGACAATGCAATTTAATCAAAGCTTCATTATATAAATATGTATTCATGGTTCAGCTGAAGATGACCTTGTATATGGGGTCGAAACCGGTCCTGTAGCTTAATATAAGCAATAATAAAAAACATGTATTGATTGGTGGAAATTCTTTCCTATTTTTAGTTGTGTAATTCGTCAATACGGAAATGAAGATTATAGATTACGATACCGTAGCCAACCAGCAAAACGGAACGCATACTGATTTCGAAACTTAAAGATCAAACTAACGAATGCGATTAAAAGCATTGATTTTCTGAAGGAATGTCTAAAGAATGACTTAACACCTAAATTCTTGAGAAGATACAACAATAAACACAGGCACACCATACAAACTCGTAGTACGCAAAAAAGAACAAACAAAATCTGGCTAAAAGAAGAAATAAAGTTTTTATACCGTAAAAAACAACATCTCAACAACGAACTATACAGAATACATTTAAAGGTATCTAACGAGTTACCACACAGCTATTGGGATGATTTTCAGCAGATCACGGCAGAAAAAATAAGGAACTTAGCCATCAACAAACAGAATACACTAAATAAGAAATTAGAAGCACTTAAACAACCATCCAAACCAAACCCAAAAACCAAAACTCCGAACACGAACTCTCCAACTTTTCCTAACGAAATCACTGAACACAAATTCCACCCACCCGTAAAAAATCTCACAAATACGATTTTCAACGAAATGGAAACTGTTATCTTGAGCAAGGGACCCAAGCACAATTGGGGTAAAACATCAACCTTCCAGAACATTACAACCACTATCACCGAAATAGAAAACGCCATACAGAAAATCCCACACGAGCTACGAGATGAAGTCAGATATGATATTAAAAAAAGGCTCCCACAATATGTTGACAAAATTCACAGTAACTCCCAAAACAATAACTCTACTAATAAAGAACACATCAATAAACTCAAAGATACAATAAAACAGAATAATCTACTGATAACGAAAGCCGACAAAGGCAATACCACAGTTATTATCGACAAAGACCAATACATATTAAAAACCAAAGAATGTTTTCAAGATAACACTTTCCTTATCAAACGCAAAGACCCTACTAATAACATACAAAGGAACCTCAAAATCTTATTGAAAAATTCACACTTTCTTTTAACAGAAGTAGAATCCTCTAAACTTATAGTAATGAATCCTCAAATACCCACTGCTAATGCTTATCCTAAGATATATAAAGAACATATTCCAATGAGACCTATTATTAACTACAGAGCAAGCCCAACCTATAAACTCTCGCAATTTATTCAAAGATTTCTCAAAAAGCACTACGAATTCTTAGCTAAAAAAAAAAACAGTACGGAACTCAATAGATTTTTGTAATAATACAAAAGGATTAAAGATTGAACCATATCATAACCTCGCATCATTGGACATAGTAAACATGTACCCGAACATTCCCACAAAACAAACAATAGAAATAATTGAATCTAACCTAAAAAGCCACAGCAATCTAAGCACTTTAGAAATAGAAGTGTTCATTAAATTACTTAATTTTGCCATTAGTAACAACTACTTTAAATTTCATGATACTATCTATCAGAAACAGGGTTTACCGATGGGATCTCCCGCTTCTGGTATAATCGCCGAAATTTACATAGACTATTTAGAGCACACATACATCAACAAAATAGACAATATTTTTTTTTGGTGCAGATTCGTTGATGACATTTTTGTCATCATCGATAATAGGCCCACAAATGAAATTGATATATTAGATAAACTCAACACAATAGATTGCCATATAAAATTTACCATGGAAACCGAAAACAATCGCAATCTGAACTACCTGGACATAACGACAACTAGACATGATGACCACCTTTCTTGCAGAATATACAGAAAACCCACGCAAACCTCAAATACAATTAAAATGGATTCCGTTCACCCCAGTACACACAAAAGAGCAGCCTACTATAGCATGATACACAAGCATTCAATATACCGTTAACAAAAGAAAATCTAAACAAAGAATTACAACTAATTCATGACATAGCTAAGAACAATGGATACAAGAAAGAAATGGTTAACAAAATCATTCACAAAATAAAATCCCAACCCAAAACCAAACTAACAAAAGTAGACAAATCCAAGAAAGATTACGCACTATTCACCTTCAATGATGCACACATATACCCCATAACCAACATTTTTAAAAAACATAACCTAAGAATAGCTTTCAGAACTACACACAAGAGTACCAACATCATACAGAACATCAGAACAATCAATAGCAACAACAAATACAACCACTCAGGGGTACACCGTATCAAATGTAATAATTGCGAGACAAGCTATGTCGGACGCACCGGTAGAAACTTCCTAACCCGATATAACGAACACACAAATGCGGTAAAACACAATCATTTTTCCTCAATAGGACAACATGTCGCAGACTATAAACACAGTTTTACAAACATCGATAACGATATGCAAATCCTAAACATAAACCCCTAAGGCCCCCTGCTAAACATAACAGAGGAATTTTACATTACTCTAGATCAGTACACCAATCCAAATTACAACATAAATGAAATCACAGAAAAAACTAACATCATCTTCAATACAGTTATCCCCGCTCTAAAAAACTCTTACCTTAAGTTAATTGACAAACAGAACGCGACACGTAACAGAAAAACATCAAACAACACACCCAGCTCCACCCCTACCCCCACAACAACAACTCTCCCTACCCCCCTCCTTCCCTTCCCCTCACATCAGCTAGTATGAGCCCAAGAAGAACACGAAGTAGTACACTACAAGCTCGCACGTCAAACGCAACTCGGCTACACCAACAATAGTAAGTACATATACAAATTCACACACATAACCTTTAGACATTCCTCCAACATAATATCTCTCATAGCTCAATCTTATCTTCCACAGATAAACATAACACCATTGCACAGCTACAAATGGGAAAGGAGCCATTACTTTGAACCCAATTTTACGGACGCCACAGGACAACAAGATTTGATTCTAACATAAGGCAACATACATAGCAGGGCTGAACATATTTTAGCCGAATTTTATCCATACATCTGGCAACCTTTTCTTCTTTTTTAAATTGGAAAGTGTTTTATCCCACATGAAGACTAATCTTTTACTCATGCAACTTTACAACCATATCTTTTAAACTCCAAGAACAGCAGCTGAGTGTACAAATGTAAATGGAACTTAAATACGAGACTTGATGAACTGATCAACAAGCAAGATATGAATGTTCATGTACACGAAATGTTTTTTATATATTGTATTTTATACTGTACATATATATATATATAAGTTAGTTTAAGTGAAGATATGTTTTATACACTAATTTTAGGATCTCAACATAATATTTTAGACATACAGTTGCAATAATGTACATACTGACATATATGCCAATTCACGATAAGACATGCCCCATTTGTATATGACTAAATGCACATCATCATATAACATTCCTTTGACAATGCAATTTAATCAAAGCTTCATTATATAAATATGTATTCACGGTTCAGCTGAAGATGACCTTGTATATGGGGTCGAAACCGGTCCTGTAGCTTAATATAAGCAATAATAAAAAAAACAAGTATTGATTGTTGGAAATTCTTTCCTATTTTTAATTATTTAAATAGGCATCGTTGGAACAGATATTAATGTGCCATTTTAGTTTCAGTATGTGTCAGTATGTGTGTATGTCTTTGAATGTGTGTGTGAGGAAGCCTACTGTTACAAGAAGCCTGCAAGACAAGGAGAAAGCGGAATAATCATGCTGCTTGTAAGAGGAATCTCTACTTTCATCATGGTGCACCTTGCAAAGGATATTCCTTCCAGAACGTGCCACTAAAAGGGAAATCCCACCATAACCTAAAGGGTGCTAAAGGGACTAATCGTGAGACGTTGCCAGCCAGGACTTAATCAACTTCCATCATAAAAGGTTGAGAACCTTTTTTAAATATTAATTTCCTTTTCAGAAGGACTTCATTCTTGAAATAATATTTTCTATTATTTTATTTTGTGTTGTTACAGATTCTTATCACTTCTCATCTACTTATTGGTGTTGGTGAACTTTGTGAATGATTGAAATACACTCATGTCCATAAAATCCAGAGCACCTTGAAAGACTAGGAATAGGAAGTTCATATTCACAGGATATGTGCATTAGTATGTTCTGAAGAAAGAATTACCATTTGAAACATGTCGATCCTCAGGTTCAAGGTCCAATATCAATATCCCTGCGCACAACCACGGACTGGTAAATTGTGCTTGCGGCTCTCGTTGTCGCTATAAACCAAAGGTAATGGATCAGTGTGACTTGAGCAGAGGTGCATGATGCCTCGCAGACGTATGCAAGAAAAGTACTGTCAAATTAGTCACTTTGAATGAAGGCGAATTATGGGCATGAGAGAACGTGATACATCTATCTGGGAAATTGCAGCTCGTGTGAGAAGACGTGTGTCAGCAGTGCAGCGGATGTGTACAGAATGTTTATAGAAGGTCAAAGATAACTACGAGGTGGGTCCGGTCACACCAAACAGACCAACCCCGAGATGATCGACACCTCATCCGGATGGCACTGCAGCACAGATTGGCATCCTCCTCGGCTATGGCGCAACAGTGGTACAGTGTAACACATCGTACACTATCAGGAGTGAAAATCCATCCCCGTTGATTACGATCTGGGTTACCAACGCGTCGTCCAGTTCTCCGCCTACCTTTGAATAATGTGCATAAACATGCTAGACTGTAATGATGCATGGAACGACGTCACTGGGAACAGGAATGGCAGCAGACAGTTTTTTTTCCGATGAATCCAGGTTCTGTTCGTTTATAAATGATGGCCGCATTCTCGTTCGCCGCAGACAGGGGGGAGGCATCACACTGACTGCATTCACACAAGACATACAGAGCCAACTCAAGGCTTTATGGTGTGGGGAGCTATAGGGTACAAACATGAAACACAGCTGGTGCATGTCCAGGTCACTGTTAAAAGTTTGACATACGTGAACGATATCCTGCGACCCGTAGCCATACCCTTTCTGCACGACACCCCAGATGGCATATTTCAACATGACAATGCGCGACCACATGTTGCTGCACGAACACGTGCCTTCTTGTTGTCACAGGATGTCAGGCTGTTGCCCTGGCCCACCTGATCATCGGACTTGTCGCTAATCAAAAATGTGTGGGATATGGTGAAAGGGCGGGTGCGGCGCTGCCAACCACCAAAGATGAACTAAAGGACCAGGTGATGGCTATACCCCAGGATGCCATTTGCGCCTTGTACGCATTGATGCCCTCACACTTGGAACAAGTTATCAGTGCCCCTCGAGGACAAAGTGCTTACTAAGCAACAGGGCACATGCCATACCTGGGTGACTGAAATGCTAATCCTTTCTGCAGAAGATACTAATGAACATGTCATGTGAATATGAATTTCCTATCTCTAGTCTTTAAAGGTGTTCTGTTTTATGAACATGAGTGCACTTCTATCAGTTGAAATGTGTTGATAATTTAAGTCTTCAATTATTTGAATGCCACTAACAGTGTAGTGCACTAACAATCAAGTGTTAAAAATTACAGACCAATTTGTTTAACTTAGAACCTAAAAGACTAACTGGGATGGATACGGTGCATTCCTTTGTGAATTTTTTATATAATGACACCTCATCTTGCATCATTTCATCAATGAAGTATCAACTGTCACCCAAATGTTATTCATGTACATTAGGAACTAAACTTATGATATAAAAGTAAGTTATGTTAAAAGTAATGAACGTGGATTTAATGACTGAGTGTTAATAATAGGCTTTAATGCCACAGGATGCTCTATTTAAGAAGGCAGATAGTGCTCAATGGAAATAGTCTAGCCTTGTTAAGTGACAGAATGGGATGATAGCTCATATTTATGAACACTGAGGAAGTAGCAACGAATATTGCATTATGGACAGTATATTACTGAGCACATGAGGCGACCAGCTTAGTTTAAGGTAATAATCACCCTCATGTTTAAATTTGTTCCCACATGCCGCTGTCTAATATATGGTCACTTAATGACATGTTGCCAGTGCCAATAGATCCCGATTATATTAGAGATCTATGGAAGAAGGCTAAGAGTAACTTTAAAGCTTCCCATGAAAAAGCTAGAGAGGAATATGATCGTGGACGGAGGCCTACCAATTTAAAAGTTGGAGAACAGGTTATGGTAAAAAAATTTGTGCCTGTGGGCAAGCTTGCTCCCAGACTTCGTGGGCCATGTATTGGTTTGGATTTCTTAACCCGCTGTCACCTTATTGGTCAGCAACCCAGCCAATGGGAGGATATTTAGGGTTCACCTTTCTCAGGTGAAACCAGTAAAAAATTCCTTATTTTAGTACATAGGCCACTAAATCTTGGCAGAAAGCAAAGGTTATATTCCTTACAGTAATGATCTTAAATCATAAAATTAATTAGGTAATTTATTTTGAAATATGGAGGCCTTCTGCCCCGATCGTAAGAAATTCATATCATGTATTGTAATTAGATTTATACAACCTTCCCCTCCAATAAGGGTTTCTGTTTGTCCATGGCCTAGTGGCCATAACCTAGCCCCAGTCTCCAAACCCCGGTAAACAGACACACACTCATCCGCTATGCCGCCCACCTCATAAAAACCTGCAAAATAATAAAGACCCTCAATCTCCAGCAAACAATCTCTGTCATCGAACAAATTACTGCTTCAGTGCCCTCTAAGCCAATGACAGCCATGTTGCAACATCTGGCGAGCGATGCCGGTGTAGGGTAAGGGCCCACTCCACCCTGATCCAGTCTCCTTCTGAACAGTACGCCGAAGCTCCATCCTTTCCGGCAAGGACTGAGGTGCGATAACTCAACCGCCTACCCATCTTGGAGCAGTATTACTATATCTTGTCTGTGGTGGGCACCACCACGGCTAACCCTCTCAAGGTAGTGGGAGAGGCATGTCTGAGGGTACATGGGGGGTCCCGGGGGATACCACCTGGGTATAGGCAGTGTCAGTCACTATTACCCTTCAAACTTGAACTAGGCATCACGGACTTTGAAAACTTCAGGAAGACTTCAAGACTGGTTTTCAATTTTATTTTTCTAAATTGAACATTCAGCAAGAAGTTTTCCATCCATGAAATTCCAACAAATTTTTTTTGCAAATTTCTACAGTGTCACCCAGGGAAAGACTACTGGGGGAGGGCGTCTGTACTGGGAGGTACACCTCAACCCTATGCATTTAAATGAAGTGCCTTGAAGAACGCTATCTACCACATAAAAATTGAAACAACTAGTGCAGGAAGTTGGCATGTTGGTCAACAGATGTTACTACTAAAGTGTTAGAGTAATGTGTTATTTTTAGATTTCCTAGACTGACTGGATTTCACTTGTTTTTTTTGTGTATCACAGTTGGCAAAAGCTATTTCAAGAAGTTTGGACTTCTCCCCATAGATGTCTCTATTAAAAAACTGATGTTATGAACTCTGGTGTAAAGGGGAACAACAAGAAATTTAAAGAAATGTTGTGTTTATAGGTTTTCTGAACTGAACGGATTTCCTTTGTTTTTGATACTTCCAGGTTTTCAACACTTCTTACTCATCCCGCCAGCTTTGGACTCTGGCCAATAAAAATTTTGTGTATTTATTTTTCTACCAATCATAGGCTTCTTTTAACTTTTCGATTGTCCAATAAAAATGAGGGGGTGTGTCTGGTCTTAGCCCAGAGCCATCGCGAACCTTCCACTCGGGAATAAAAGCTGACGCTTATTTGAGTTAACTTGTCTTACTGATCGTCATGCTATTGAGTGTGTGTGCTAAGAGAGGGGAATGGGGCCTCATCCATCGGCAGGCAGAACATCAGATAAGGTAATGGCCACCAATTTTCTCTCTCAGTAGTTATCTCCGCAAGCTGACTCGAGCAGAAGGTTCCAATCTCTAACTATGTAACAGTCCATTTCCTAAAATGTAAACTTCTCTTTCTTCCCATGTAAAAGTTCGAGTAAATCAAGTGTACTTAACTGAAATTTGGGAAAAGAGAGTGTAATACTCTCTCGAGTTCCCTATCAACTTGTTTTGAGGTGACTATGTTTTTGAAACAATATTCTATCTGTAGCCTTGTAACTTAAATGTCCTCCATCTAGTCACCTCAGTAGTGTGGGACAAGCCTCTGCATCGTCGGGCCACTAGCCCAAGTAGGGTTTTAATCTTTGATTTCAGGGAGCGCATGTTTCTGCCTCCATAATTTTGATTTTTGGGCCAGTAATTGAAAATATTATTTTTCACAAAGGCCCGGCAGAAAGGGTACTCGATACCCCTGTGTAAACTTAAAAATCAATTGATAAGGTCTTGTTAAATGTAGGTTGTGCCTAGAGAGGCAATGGTTTGCTGAAGTCCAATAATACTAGAATTGTCAGTTTTTGCTCATCAATAGCCTGTCTTATATCGTCAGTCACGCTTAGTAAGGTAGTACACGTATTACGATTTCGACGAAAACATGACTGGTGTGGGTCTAGTATGTCGTGGTCATTGAGATAGTTTGCAATTTGATTATATACAATGTGTTTGAGTCCCCTGGCTATTATAGACAGTATATTAATAGGTTTGTAATCACTGTTTAGTCTAGAATATTTTGTTTTTGGGAAGGGCTGTACCAGGGCCATTTTCCAGACATTTGGAAATACAATGTTTTGAAAGGAGAGTTGTATATGAATGTCAATACTGGAATAATAGCATTGATAATTTTCTTTAGCGTTATAATGTATATATTTTCCACCCTTATGAATTTGGTTTTAATTCGCAAGAATGCCGCTTTCACATGCCTACGGGTGGCGTGTTGTAAATTGCCCGCAACAGATTTTCTTTTGCTTCTTCGTTTAATTGAATATGAGATGCGAAGCGATTATTCAATTCATCAAGAGAAATCTCCAAATCGTCTACCTTGTCCAGTTTATTTAGTCCAAATTTTTGGATTGACTTCCATAAGGTAACGAGACTTATGTCAGGTTTTATAAGGTCATGGGCATACCGTAGTCGAGCGTTTTTTACTGTCAGAGTCATTTTATTATGTATTCGTTTGCAATAGATAAAGTTTTCCTCTCTCGGGTAAAGTTTGTATTTCCTATGAGCTGCATCCTGCTTAGCCATCATTGCTCTAATATCATCATTTAGCTACGGGGAGAGTCTTCTACAGATGCATGATGTTCGTAGAGGGGAGTGTTTGTCAAACAATTGTAGTATCATGTTATTGAAAGTGGTGACCATGTCGCCAATGATGGTTTCATGAGTTGACTTCTGCCACGGGATCGAAAATGGGTCTTCCAATAATTTTTCATTGTCAATACGGCTATAGTCTCTGTAAGTTACGTACTTAGATTTATGTATGGGACATTGCAGTGCAAAACACATAAAAATAATGTCATGGGCTGACAGTCCAGGAGGAGATGTCTAGCCGTAATGTAATACTCTGTCAGGGTTGTTCGTTACTATTAGGTCCAGTAGTGTGTGTGAAGTTTTAGTGTGGTGAGTGGGAGAAAGCGGGAGGATCCATCAGTTAATCCAACACAGAAAGGAGCCACACTCATACACGTCTCAAGTGTTCTAAGTTGAATGCTGATACCTCAGAACAATTCATGTGAAATACACAAAAGGTGGCTGTAGCCCCAACATACCAATTCCATAAAACTAGCAAAGACTATTCTGGCCCAATTCTAATAAAACATCGTGTGAAATCGAACAAGACCAGAATGCCTAGCTACCAAGGCTGTCTACATAGACATGATACCTGATCTCACCACAACAACATTTCTCTACGCACTTTATCAACTTATTTCTCATAGAGGTCAACCCTTGAACATTTACAGCAATAACTGCACAAACTTCTTCAGAGCAGCTATAAAAATCAAGGCCTTATGGCAAAACAACCCCCAGAAAACCAACTTTTCATACAACTGCAGGCATGGGAATGACATGACATTTCATCCCTTCTACAGCACCACACTTTGGTGGAATCTGGGAAGCAGCTATCAAGAGTCTGATATAATACCTCAGATGAGTGACGGATTCTTATCGCTTCACCAACAAAGAATGAACCATTCTTACAACACATCATCCTCTCACGAAAGCTAAATGATAACCCTTTTGACACTTCTTAAGTAACTACATCCCATTTCCTTATAGGAGAGCCAATTACTACACACTCTGACTATGATTATACTTCCTCTCTCATTACAACCTTGTCCACAAGGCTATATTTTCAGTAGCTAACCCAGAACTCGTGGAAGAGGTGGTGACACGAATATCTCAATAAATGGGCAATGAAATACCCCATAGCAACATAGTCATACTGAAAGAAGGTGGCATGTATACTATGAAGTGGACGATGACAGTGATCAAATATGTATCCTGGTAATGACAAATTCATTCATGTAACGCATGTTCAGGTGAGTAACAGTGAACTTACAAGACCTATTCACAAACACTATCCCTTACGAAGTATGGAAGAGAAAGGCAAGATAACTCTTGAATGGCTTATTTCTTCCATTGCATGTATAAGTAATATTATATGTCACAATGGACAAGTAACACCACAAACCACATTAGGAAGTATAAGAATATTTTTTACTTGCCACGAGATGGCTACAATGTGTGTTGTATATAAGCGAATGCTCACAGTAAACAAGCATATTACCTGCAACTTGCATCACAAATTACTGTATTATCTAGAAATCAATAAGTAATATAATCAATAAGATAACAAAGGCGAATCATTAGGAAGCAACTAATAAAATATCCTGTAACAGTAACAAGATGACGAATGTAATAGCTACTTTGTGTTCAAAACTATTTACAAATTCAAAAGTAAAAGTAGGAATGATACCAGCTCCCAAGTGATATAAAGTACAGGTCTTTGGAATAATCCTAACAGCTGCACAATTCATAATGCAAAATTGTGGAACAACTTGAAGGAAAAGTAAAAATTAGGTAAGTCAAGAGTCAATCTCATAAAAAAATATAGTTTCTGTAGGACTATCAATCATGTACACTGATATGAAGGATCAAACCCTGGTATCTCTTGAGCAATTTTCTAACCATTTCCATTACCTGACGATGGATTATGAAATTATGTACATTACCTCTAGAGAGTTTTCCTGCGATGACCCTGGCTCCGTTAACTCTGATTTAACTTCTTCTTTCACAGCTATCACTTCTGATACATGTTCAAAATTTTCCTGTGGAAAATAACATTTATTAAGTATGCTCATAACACTCATCTACAAAAAGAGTCACCACGAAATGAGCATGTTAATTCATTAATTTCCAGTATTAAAGTTACTTTCAGAATTTCATTCATGTTTAAGGAAGATTTCTACCAGCAGAGGATTGTTATAACCAAAGGCTGTACTGAGAATGGTGTTACTATTCTTGCTCAATCCTTATGTCAGAGAAAGAATGAGACTGAGAACAAAACACAAAATGCGAAACATTTTCTAGCCATATCAGAAGATATACTGCCAGGGATGGAATTGGGGCCATCTCAAACAGAATTTGGAAGGAAGCAGCCATAGGCATGAGCACTAAATTGTATGAACTGTTTTCATATGAACAATCATATCAATCAAATCTTAAAAGATATTTGAACCAATTAGAAGTGTTACAACTGTTTAAAATAATTATTTTGTTCTCAGCATAGAGTTTGTTTACAGACAGATTAAAATAACTTAAAATAATGGAATCAAATTCTCTACTCTGGTTTTGCTCAGATCACAGGGGCTACATAAAGCATTAAGAGAGTTCTGTTTCAAACAGCATATTTCAATGCTTCCAAGTGTAAAATAAAAAACACAAACATGAAAGAAGCAGGCTTATCAGAGTCATATAGCAGCAAAAGATGTGATGTAGCCCAAAGTCAAAGCAACTAGCAATGAAATATTTTACTGCTGCAAGCATGTTATGTAGCGTTCTGTGAAGAACTGTGGGGATGAGGACACCGTCCGTGGAGAGTCAGCAGTGTTGGAGTGTACATCTGCAGTTTCAGAAGATCTTTTAAGATCTATTACGATACATTTCAATTTCTCACTTGGATTCATAAAACATTGTCAGCACTAAAAGAGTGGGGAGGGAGGGTGGACTGTGATCAAAAGCTTATGTTCTTATATAAGTTAACTTACTAATAAAAGTAAATTAAAGTAACAAGTTATAGGATATACCAACTTAAACCATTCAATACAGAACAGTAGCTGAACTACGAAATGGATGAAAAGGATGCAGAAAAAGGACAGGGAAATTATGACAAAGAGGAAAGAAAAAAATCTATTTAATGTGCCCTAAGTCCTAAGGGTGTCAGAGCCCACTAAGAAGGAGCATATTAAAGAAATTATTCTCAGTAATCATGCATTCTAGAGCCCTTGCACATGGTTCTCTATATAACATACAATCTGACCTGAATTTGAGGAATAAAATGAGCTTATCACTATTCTGCCTTTCTAAATGAATTCAATGTCTGAGCAAAATACTTATTTTGAGAGAACATAATTTCAGTTTTTGAGCTATTTTATCCCTTGTATGCCATAGGCAAATCTGCTCTCTCCTTAACACACATATCTTTTAGCACATTGTGGATGTGAGGGAAACACAGAATAATCACACTTGTGCTGACATTTTGTTTAGAAGACTGGTGTATCCAGTCTAAAAAACACTAACAAAAGATTTGTGATTTAACTTCTTCTCTACTAATTATGGTAGGAGTAACAATATTTAACATGTGGTGCTAATGGTGGTGCAGTAGTGTTGGAGGATATTAGTTTAAAAAAAGTACAATGGGCCAACAGTCCTCTATTATAATCAGAGGGGAAACTAGAAGAGGTGCAACCCCTAAACGAAAGTCATTTTGATACTGAAAATAAAAATTCTACCACAACCATAAGTTCCTAAGAGTTGGCAGCTTCATGTAGCGCTTTGTGGTGTATTCCCAGACAAAGAAACAAAACAGATTTGCACTACGCATAGATGCTCATTCAGCAATTGGTGACTCCTAGTGTTAATACTGAGGAAGCACATAGAAAATTATGCCACTGGCAAACTTATTCAGCTATTAAGGGTTAATTTCTGACCTGTATGAAGTTATCTGGAATGAGACTTACAAGTGATGCAATTGTCGTTCCTTCAAGCCAGGCTGGTTCCTCTTTGATCTTTACTTCCAGGTCCATTTCAAACTGCAACTGAGTAGTTAGAAGTTACTGGGATCGTTGATTTCTTCCAATGACCTTACACTGTATCATAACCCAGAAAAATATATTACCTTATTGATGTCATTGCTACTTATGTTGTTTGTCAACAGACTAAGCAACAATCTTGTAATTTTACATGACCATCAATATTATGATCATACCAAAAAACACGAAATTTTACATGACATTGATATTGTGACCATACCTATAGGACCTCAAGTTTTCTATGACTGATACTTTGATCAAAGCTAAGAAATTCCAGTTTTACATGACTTCTAAAACAGTGATCACTTCCATAGTAAATATAAGTTAACATGTGTGTCAATATCAACATCATAGTCAAAGGACTCCTAGTTTTACATGACACCTTATATCTTATTAATAGCTACATAACATACAGTTTTATATGGAACTGAAACAGCAACAAGATGACCTTTCCTGTTAAAAATCCAACGTACGTCGCTTGTGATTGAAATGCACAAAACTTCTTGAAAATTCAGTGACAATGCCGTCTGCATATCACTCTGAACACCTGGGTCCATATCTTTGACACTTTCTACCATTTTTATACTTTACAATTAGCTTCAAAGCTAACTGAACAAGTTCACAGTTCTTTGAGATTTTCTCTATCAAAATTTTCCTACCCAGGATCAAATACTCACAAACCATTCTCCTCTCATCAAGCTGATTCACTATCTCTTCATTTGAGACACATTCTATCAATCTGATCTTCAGGGACTTCTGATAACACGGCCTTTAAAAGGCTTCAACTCTGTTTTTCCCGGCACCAGTTTTTGTCTATGATTTACTTCCACACGGTGTCTTACTCTATACTCAGTGTAAACATAATTTTTAAAATTTTCAATCTCTTGAACGTAAAGAACATGATTGAGAACAGATAGGAATTTAGGCTGGATTCAGTGATGATATATATTGATATTGAGAAGGCATATGTTCGTGTTCCATGGTAAGTGGTCTCGGATGCATTGATAAAGAAGAAGGCAGGGAGAGGTGAAGAACCAATTAAAAAAGCCATGAATGAAAAGTGAGTAAGTAGTATGAGTACTATGATAGAACTAATAAAATGGTTCAAAGTAGAAGCAGGACTTCAAAGAGGATGTGTTTTATCTCCTCCAATCTTCATTACAGTCATATACAAAAGTATACAACAAGAAATGGGAACCAAGGAGGCAAAGGCCTTACTCTTTGCAGATGACACAGTAATATGTGGAGAAGATTAAACGGAAGCACAAGAACAGGATACTGTATGGAATCAGGAGATAGAGAAATATGGAATGAGAATAAGTGTGGAAAAGTGTTGATAGTAGTGGTGACGAGGGGTAATAGAAAAGGAAGTGGGAATATTGAAGTAAATGGAAGACCATTAGAAGTTGTGGAAAGCTTCAAGTATTTGGAGAGAATAATTGCAGAAGTTGGGAAAATAAATTAAGAACTTGGAAAGAGAATTGAACAAGCCAATGAAATATACTAATGTGCGAGATGTAAAGTCGGTAAATGGGACATCCCAATGGAATGCTAGGAAATTTTGCAACCAATATACTACACACCAATTTTGACATATGCATCAGGCACATGGACAACAACAAGAAAACATGATGAAAGCAGAATGCAAGAGGCCAAGAAAAAAATTTCTCACAACAAAAATTGATAGGGAGGGCATGAATGGATCAAGTATGAAACATAGAAATCAGGGAGAGAATTGGATTCCCTACACTGAAAGGCTAGATAGAGACCTGTAAGCTGAAGTGGAATGGACACATGATAAGAATGGAAGAGAATAGAGTTCCAAAGTAAGTATTTACAGTGAAAATCATAGGAGAAAGACACTGGGGATTGCCCAGAAAGGGGTGAATGGATACAGTAAAGAGAGCACAGAGAAGGGTGGAGTAAAAGTAGAAAAAAATATTTGAGGAAGGAAGGGTGGAGAGAGAAAAACTGAGGTTTTTGATTCACATTTCAACCCAGAAGACTGGAAATGGAAAATGAAGAAAATTATGTTGAAATGAAGACAAAAATTTATACAATACTGCTATCAGCTCATTTCATCGAACAATGCCACCGACCTTTACTTAAGTGTCATTTCTTTATTTTTCTGTGCATGTCATGTCTAATGTCACAACCGAGTGGTATTTACTAGAGCGCCACTTGAAGGGAGTTCCATGACAAACAATTGGTTTAAATGTTAAGCAGTTTTTATTGTTTCGCAGGTGGTACAAAAATTGTCTATTTTGAATACCTTGAGTAGTGCCTCAGAGAATTCATTTCACCCAATAACAGTGTTCGTAAGCCACTTTGTGATATTTTACTGTAAATGTAAACACTAACAATTAATATTACAATTTCTCGTACAGGTAATACAAGCTTCGTTCCTGTGGCTAATTGTGTCGATTCTTACACATTGCCAGGGAACAGATTTCTATGTAAACACATATCTACTCAGGAAACTATGCTCAATTGTATTTTGTATATTTCAATGTAGGGGCAATACTGTGTGCCATGTTTAATTGTTCTGGCCATCACAGGTTATTCTCTTAATATGTTATTGGTTTTACTTTCAAGCATACACCTTTTAGAGTTCCCACAGCCAAAATTTATTCCTGAAGATTGTTTTTCCATTTCTGCTAGCAGTTTAATGGTGCACTAACAACTCCAAGGGAAAGGAATAAGATTAGGTACACAGCAGCACTAATTAACCCATTAGTGCCTGAATTAATTTTTTTCTGATATTTGCTTACTTATTGTGTTTTCCCGCATGTCTGAGACCAAAATAAACTAATAAAACAAGTTTCAGAATTTTGGAATCGCTAGGTCATAAGATATTTGACGTTACAATATGGCAACGCTAGGCGCTTGCACTACCTATTTTAAAACAATGAGTTTTGAAAGTCGAATTTAGGTTGCAAAGTGGGTTTTTTTCGTGCAATAACAATGTTGAAATATCTTAGCATTATTTATTGTAATAATATGGAATATCAGTTTTTATTCACATCACGGCAAAAAAAAGAATTATTGAACAAAGGAGAAAATATTTGTTTACAGTATATAGAGACATATGTACAGTTCGTTGCCTGTCAAAATAAAACACTCACTGGAACAATAGAATATAATCAAAAATAAGAAAATGATGAATCAAAGAACTTCAGATGCAGTTATAAACTATTAGTCTATACTTTCGGAGGCATATAAAAGCCCACCCTCAATACTTGCGCGTTAGCCACAGAGATAGAGAATGACAATCTTTCACTGTCTTCATATCATCCTGCATGTCCCAATAAGAACGCTTAGAGGGCAACCTATTATATCCAGAAATGAAAAGTATGGCGATAAAGCAACGAATTTCATCAGAAGTTATTTGTGGGTCCGTACAATTTAAAAACACTCCATACATTTTAGTCTCTCGAACTAAATGTTCTATCAGCTGGTTATCTGTAAACAATTCAAAAATTTCAACAACAGTCATGGATTTTCACTTGCTATAACTAGGCTCCGGAAATGTCAACAGTCACCCAATATTGCAATCAGCCCCATCGGTCTATCTTGGTTTTTATGTTTGATTTATTATTTCCTCTATCAGTTATCCGCTCTTTCGCAGTGTTGGTTATTGAAACAGATCTTGCATCAGTAGACAGAAAAGGCACTTCCTCCTCTGGTAACACACCTTCACCATCATAACTAATCCCGATTCTTTCATTATTTACAAGCTTCATTTCAGCACTAACACATAACTGTCGAGAGAGAGATTATCAATTAGCCCACCATCATCTTCATCACCAGGAGCCCTCATCTGTAAGTACATTTACATAGGGCGGTTCTACAAAAATGTCACCGAGATCTTCAGTCAGTAGCATATCCAGTGCTTCTAAAAGAGAAAATCCCTTCCTGTAATGAAGATGTATGAATCAGTATGAAGTATTATGATCTGACAGCTGCAGCAATTTTACTGAGTATAAACGCCTAGCGTTGCCATATGGCAACGCTAATGATACAACAAGCACTACTATGGCATTGTGCGCCCATACTGTTTGAAATACTTACAGCATATATAATGAAGTGTGCACAACCCTACTGTAAACATAATCCAATGAAAGAACTTCACTTATAGATTTTATATCCTTCGTACGTGAAGCCGGCAGCCATTTCGCAGGAATCTTAAAATAACCAAGAGTCCACCAGTCTTTGTGTCACAACAATAGATTTTAAAATGAAATAAACGTGATTACTAGATTCTACAAACGCTTCTATAACTGTCGAATGACACCACAATCTTCCAGATTATTTCTTGTTGCCTACAGCATTAAAAGAAAAAAGGTGCGAAAATCGTTGCCATATGGCAACGCTAGGCGCTAATGGGTTAAGGTTAATAAATGATAAAATGGGGAAACCACGGAAACGTTTTTCAGGGCTGCAGATCCTAGGATTCGACCCCATGCAAAAACACTGCCACTCACTCCTGAAAATCTTTTACACACCAATAAATCAGAGATACAGCCTAATGTTACCTAAATCATCACAAATAAATACCAGAATTAGCTGCTGTGGGGCATTGATGTGATACAGAAGAATCTCCATAACAACACTGATAGAAAAAGATACAGATATCCTAAATGGAAACCTCTCAAGAATTTGATCCTTACAACCGTATGTTGCATCATACAGTGTAAGGAACAACTCAACATTCACAGCGTCACTATAAAATTGCACACAGAGGTAAATAATACAGCAAAACAATAATTAAAATTACACACTACATGTTGCAATTTCTTTCTGAAACTACCATCCGCTTTTCTTCATCTGCGTTGCTCTTCAGAAAAAAATCCTCATTCCACTAAAGTTAGATATACGATATATTGGTACTACATACAACTTGCAGGCACTTGTATCGCAAAGGCTGGGAGTTTTCTAAAAAGCAAGCTAGTTATATGAGTATTTATTTTTAATGCTTAATTAAATAGAAAATTTAAGATAATTAATAACATTAAATATTAAAAATATGTAAAATGCTGAATCTGGGAAATATTAGTATTAACTTCTAATATTCTCAGTTGAGATCTATACATTTAGCAAAAGTAAATTATTGAACTTGAACATTACCGACAATATGTTAGAGGTTGTGGACGCAGTGTAAAAAGATCACAATTCCTCAATGAAGGATATCCGTAACTCATTTAACGGAATAAGCTGTGGAATTGGCCATTACGTGCCTTATAAAACAACATATCAGCTACTTCGACACAAAACCGGATATTTGAATGTTGTTTAATCACTTAAAATTACCTCTTGAAGAACAAATTTGATTTGTAATAGTCAGTAGAATTTAGAAAAGGCTGTATTACTATAGTATGCGCACATTTTAGTGATAGATTTTTGTACTCGTTGGGGGAATAAAAAGGGAGCACTGTCGGTTTCAGTAATACTGCCAACGGAATGGAAATGAAATCTGAATTGAATCGATAATATGATCGATCGCTATGAATTTTCTAAACCTTTATTATCTTAAGCACACAATTGTGTCACACACACACAACATATAATACTATATAACATTTCCCGATGCGAAACGTGTTCTTAGCATGAATTCTATAGTTTGGCTTTGCTGTGTAAACAACAACAGTGCGAGTACTTAAAGTGTACGCCAGGTGTCGCACAGCGATGGTAAGCGATTCTTAGTTTGTGTTTCAAAGGTTGCCAATACGAATCTCGAAGATAACCGAAGTCGACCGATTCAGCACTACGGTGTTAAGTGCGCAGATAGTAGTGACAACTACCAAAACCTACTATACTGAGAGTCAACTCAAGACCTTAGAGGTCCCTTTAATGTTAGTCAGACTTCTGGCCGGTGAAAAAAGGCTTCTGCAGCGCCAAATAGTTCCCTAGATTTGTTACTTGTTCCTGAAGTCAGGAGCTTTCTTCAGTATGGTTAGATATTCTGGTGAACTGACTTGATGAATTAAAATTTTGCCCTGTATAAATATGGAGAATATATCACATGTTGTATGTTATTCAGGTTCGTTACCAATTGTTATATTTCATACGTAGATGGCTATGAATAGTTATTGTTCTTAGTGGTGTATGTAGCAAAATAATAATTATTTAATATGATATTGATATCTTATTGCACTGTGTACTTAGTAACTTTGTTCGATTTCATTCCACTGCTGATAAGTTCGCATAATATGTGTGACGTTGAAGATGGATCCAAGAAAACTGTTCGCAATACTGGCTGCAACAGCGTGTTCACTGTTCAGTATTCATAATGGCTGCCAGCTGTGAGCAAGGCGTGTGTGATGCTGCGCTTGAGTCCCCTGTGAAATACTTTAAAGCTAACAAAAGTGGAGAAAAATAAAGTAGAAAATCTAAACCAAATTGTTTTAAAAGTTTACAGTAGCCTACGAGATTAGAATCCACTGTGGACTGTGGAAGACGTGAAAAAGACCGCGCAGCTGATCGGCGATTTTTTTTGTACAGTGTTTAAGTCGCTCGCTTGGAATTTAAACTCCACGGAAAATCCAAGTCTCCAGCGAAAGATCGATGTGTCAGCTCAGCACTCGCCGTAAATAAAACAGGAAGGGCCTTAACACGGTATGGGAATAGGATCCTTGGCGAATTCGATGATGATGATAATAATAATAATAATAATAATAATAATAATAGACTAATAATAATAATAATAATAATAATAATAATAATAAAATATGTACTTTATATTCGTAACCACCCTTTACCTGCAGAAATGTTGTCATGCGAGGAACATGAGTTCGTTTTTACCTTCCGAATGACGAGACTACAATATTTACAACATTCCTGGAAGCATTGTATTTTGCAATCCCACTAACGGGTGGGTTTTTCAGTTTTTTTAACTGTGAGAAATTGACACTGACAGTCGTTGCACGAGAGCGGAATCGTATACTTATATTGTAAGTCCCAATGTGCCTCACACAAATTGCATTATGAAATAAAAATAAACCTTGCTTCTCTTGCCTCGGTATTCGTCAGTAATCTGTAGATTTTACATGGTCAATAAAGGAATAAATAGGTATGGGACGTAATCAAAGGACAGCTATGTGAAAGGAAGTGATTTCGTTTGATGCTTCACTATTTCAGAATGAAGTACTGCACTTGTCAGATGGACGCACGGCGTTATTGATAACCTGGCTGTGGCGGAGATGGAGAACGGGACGACCCGGAAGGGGGAACAGGGGACGTGCTCACATGCGGAAGGATACTTTTCCTAAGCTCTTGACTTGAATTTCATCATAGAAATTAGAAGGCCTGGACAGAAAGCCAAATTCTTGCATTAAAAGCGGGGTAATAGTTTTTCTCTTTCCCACCGCTAGGTTCGCGTTTATGTTCTGTTGTTGACGCGAATTCTATGATTACGTATGTTACTGCAACATGTTTTATGAGAAGAAATAACATATTAAACTTCGTTTTATAAAGGCCTTATCTAACATGAAATATGAAGAGTTTTGTACTTTTTAATTTATTCGGTCTCACGATTTGCAATATATGGATGGTTGTTGAGATGCACTTAACATTTGTTTAGTTATGTGCCTCCAAATTACCGTCAAGGTGGTGGTGGTGGTTATCGTTTTAAGAGGAAGTACAACTAGGCAACCATCCTCTATATAACACTAATCAGAGAGAGAAACTGATGAGTGAATATCGATACTTCAATGTTTTCAGACCAAGTGGACTGTGTTTTAACACGTTCCCTGCGGCAGTGAATTTCGATGACTTAATGTTACGTCGTATCGGCCCACCGGTGACCCGATGCTGCCTTTAGTTATTATCGGTTCGGGTCACAGGTGGCCTGACGAATTTGACTTGGTTTACTCCCTAGTATGAAATCCTAAACAATGCAAGTGCACTTGTTGTGTGCGTTATTGTTGAGGAGACATTCCAGCGTATTTATCTGTGCGACAGTGTTCCGATTCAACAACTGCGTGAAACAGAAATGACCCCGGAAGTAATTGGGTCACCGTTGGGCCGATCAAAACTAGCAGTATGCCTCGATCCTTTACTTCAATTGGAACACTATGTTGCCATTAGTTAATAGAAATTCGTAACTAGGACGTAGTTACTTACTTCGCAATTCTGGGAAGTTTGCACCGACGGATAAGAGTAACATGTTTCGGGGCACATGGTGACCCGAACCGCACGGAACGTGTTAATATGTATATTGTTTAAAAATTATGCGTTTGTGACTGGGCGACACGAAAAGAGTCCATACATTTCCAGAAGAAGAAGAGAGAGAAACTGGAAGGGACCAGACACTTCGAAAAATGAAAGTAAAGGCCAACGGAAGACAAGGGCCGCAAAGGGCGTGAAAATGAAAGACTCCCTAACCCTCGGAAACCTAATAGCGTCGGGGTCGGCAAAGAACCAGAGTTGACCAAGGAAGGCCGGATAGGATACACGAAAGTTAGGAGCCTGGCACAAGTAAGTGGAAGAAATGCCAGGACTCAGCTAAGTGCCCTGTGGTCGCCAACCCACGCTCCAACTTTCAGAGCCCCTGGGTCCAATTGCCGTCAAGTTTCTCTTTCCATTCTGTAGGTTAAGATGGTTTATTGTTGCGTGCCTAACTGCACATCTGACACAGCAAAGAAATATACACAAATATAAATTTTCACCTTTATCCTAAAGATCCGAGTTTAGGGGACAAATGGAGGCTTGCTATTTCTCGACAGGGCAGCAGAAAAGGATTTTCTTGGGCTCCTAATGATAACTCCAGGATGTGTAGCTTGCACTTTGTCGAATTAGATTACAGTGTAAGTACAGTGAGGTGAATTCTGCTCCCCGACAAAGTGCCGACGCAAATTCGTCTTCTTCTTAAAAATATTAATATTTACAACGCGGGCGTTAGGATATCTCGGAAAATGTAACCTTGTCCGAAAGCTGAAATTCCGTACCGCTCCAAAGTTTAAAGAGACGTTTCAGTGTCGCGACTGCGATCAAGCACACATCACATACGTTATACTTACAACATTATTCAGGTCTGTTCTTTATTAAACAAATTCAACAGAAAGCCTCTGAGCAGAAAAGTGTTGAAATTAGTGAAAAATCGTGTGAGTACTTCTATACAGGCCTATTTCCCTATTCTTTATTCTTGTATGATAATCAAGTGCTAAATGAAAGAAATATATGAAGTGTAGTGTGTTCTAAGTTGTTTTATATATTTATATCTGATTCACACCGGGCATAATGATAATAAAATGTATTATTTCAAGTTATTGTATGAACAATATAAGGATATAGACAGGACATCAGAACATAAACGCGATCCAAGCGGCAATTGCCTGAACTACATTGTTCGCCCAGAAATGTGTCGGCTTGTCCAGGCCTTCTATTATAGCGTAGGCAACGCAACTACACAGCATGCGACACTTCTTCTTCTACTTGAAATGTGAATGGGCTTGTTATATCACCCAGTTCCAATACTTGTAATAAATCACACTGTAACACTCATGTATACCAAAATACACAATTGTGGGGAGAGTTGTAGTTGAACTTATCCCTAATGTCTACAATTGTAGTATGCGATTCTTACTGAAAAGGGCACTGGCAGCACTGGGTGCAATGTCCCGCTATGTCTGGCTCAAAAAGGATATATAAGAGAGAAGGAACCTCTCCGGGTGAAAGAAAGAATACGAAAGCAGATCCGTAAGTCTTAACGTATGTGGACAGCCATGGAAGGAGGGATCAACTGACTGAACTTTACGAACCAATTCTTCGTACACTAAGGGAAAAAAATCGTAAGGTTTCTTATACATATATACTTGCATTATCATTATAGTCCGTTATGCCTTTCAGCGTTCAGTCTGCAAGCCTCTGTGAATTTACGAAAACGGCACGTCGGACAATCCTCTATTTGCAACTAGTGCCGTGGCCTCATTTAGTTCTATACCTCTTATCTTTAAATCGTTAGAAACTGAATCAAACCATTGCCATCTTGGTCTCCCTCTACTTCTCTTACCCTCCATAATAGAGACTAATATTCTCCTAGGCAACCTATCCTCCTCCATTCGTCGCATATGTCCCCACCACCGAAGACGGTTTGCGCGTACAGCTTCATCCATAGAGTTCATTCAAAACTTAGCCGTCAGCTGCTTGTTCCGAGTACTCTCCTGCCATTGTTCCCACCTGTTTGTTAAAGCAATAATTCTCGCTACTTTCATGTCCGTTACTTCTAACTTATGAATAATATATCCTGAGTCCACCCAGCTTTCGTTCCCGCAAAGCAAAGATGGTCTGGAAACACACCGATGTAAATACAGTATCGTCCTGGAGCTGACTTCCTCCTTACAGAACATTGTTGATCGCAACTGCCAGCTCACTGCATTGGCTTTACAACACCTTGATTCAATATCACTTACTATATTACCATCCTGGGGGAACACACAACAAAAATACTTAAAATTATCTACCTACCTGTTCCATGTTTGTATCACCAATCTGACATTCAACTCTGTTGACTTTCATACCTACTGACATCAATTTAGTCTTGGAGAGGCTAATTGTCATTCCATACTCATTAAACCTATTTTCAAGTTCCAAGATACTAGACTGCAGGCTTTCGGCACAATCTGCCATTAAGACGAAGTCGTCAGCAGGGGCCAGATTGCTTACTAAATTTCCACCCGCCTGAATAACTCCTTGCCCATGCATACCTACCCTTCAGCAGATAATCTACGTAAACTACGAAGAACAAATGTGAAAGATTACAGCCTTGTCTAACCCCTGTAAGTATCCTGAACCAAGAATTCGTTCTACCATCAATTCTCACTTGAGCCGAATTGTCATCATGAATGCGTTTGGTTGATTTTAATAGTCTACCCTTAATTTCATCCCCCTCCCCTCTTCACAGTATGGTGAACATCTTATCCCTCGGCACCCTGTCATATGCTTTCTCTAGATCTACGAAACAAAAACACATCTGTCTATTCACATCGTAACATTTTACATTTACCCGGTGCGTACTGAAAATTGGATCTTGACAGGCCCTCCGTGCTCTGTAACCACACTGGTTTTCATGCAACTTCCTCTCAACTACTGATTGCACCCTCCCTTCCGAGATGCCGGTGAATACTTTGCTTGGTATAGTAAACATACAGGGAACGGATGTATATGTACTAATAATTATTGAAATATGCATATATATATGGTAGTTATTTTTATTGAAATATGGAATTATATATGGTCTCAAAATTACACACATAAAATAAATTTCTATTTAATATCAAAGTTCAAAAAAGCTAAACAAAGTAGATCTACATGCAACATTATGTTACACTTTTCATTTTAATATATTTGAAGAACACACAACCTCTTATTCTCTGTTACCAAAAACAATGGATTACAAAATGTTCTTTTAAGTGCTGGAAAGTGAATCTTCTCCTATTATCTCTAAGGACAGATTTATATTGACTGAAACTACGTTCAACATCGGAAGAGGTAACGGGGGCATAATTCAACTTCACGATATATGCTGGGGTTAAATCCAATGTTAATCCTACACTTAAATCTCCACACAGCATTGCAGCAGTCTTTGTCATTTCTTCATATCTAGGATTCTTTGAAAGTACAGTGGCCACCTTCATGTTTGGTACATCTGTAACTTTACCTGCACCACAATTTAGTTGTTCCACAGTTTTATTCACAATTTCACAACTTTCAGAAAGAGAGATTTGCGAATTTGGTGCCTTTTGCAGTGTTTTTGTGACGCATGAAAAATTATGCTGAATGTAACGTAAGTCATTTATCACAAATGTGTCGCAGACAACTGTTTTCGCGGCTTCAATTATTGAGGCTGCATCTTCAGAATCCATGGCATGCAGAACATTTTTAATACAGTCTATATATTCAACATAATATTCAACCGCTTGCAACCACGTAACCCACCTACTTAGAATCGACTTTGGCGGCAATGGAATCTCTAGGTATATTACTTTCAAAAGATGAACTCTTATGTGGGCTTTGAGAAAAACTTTTTTCACTGAGGAAATCAATAAATCCACTTTGGGGTGCCTTTTACCACTTCTGCCACACGATGCAAGGCATGTGCTACACATGTTAAATGAGTCATCTTAGGATATACGGTAACAACAGATAATGCTTCTTCGGCTTTTATCATGTAAGGTGCGGCATAGCTAACAAAAAGTAACACTTTATTATACTTAACGCCCTGTGGCCAGAAGATACCCATAGCCTCATTGAACAGTTTTGCTATGGTTTTGTTATCGCACTCTTCTAGAACATCACAGTGTAAGAGAATCCGTTTACAATAATCTTGGCTTAACAAACCAATGTTACGTTGCCAATTAGCCTGCCTTCTTTGTCTGTTGTCTCATCAATGGAAACCCAAATTGGACCGTCTTTAATCTCTTGCCTTGTCTTACGAACAGTTTCATCGTATATGGCTGAACAGTACGTTTTTCTGAACGTTCGCTCATCCGGGATGGATCGTTTAGTATATTTCTCGAGGAATTCCCTGAAGCACTGATTATAAGAGAGATACGTCAGCGGATATGAGAGCATGGCAGAGATCGGTGTTGAACTCGAACGTTACACTGGAAGTTGCTGGTTGTGTCGTAAACAACTGTCTCTGCTTGGAATCTCCTTGTTTGGTAGCCTGGTCTTAACTGGTTGAAACATGCAGTTGGACTAGGAACCTCTGAGTAGATGTCAGTATACAAAGACACAAATTAGAAAACAATATCTTACTGTCAGGTGATAAACCATCTTCTTTGTATTCTGATACGTAACTTTTCAATTTTAAACTTGTTGACTGAGCTACTTTAGGCATATTGTAACAACGTTAATGTCTTCAATGAATATCAATATACAACTGCACACACTGAACGTACAAGAACACTATGATCCGTCTCACTGCTAATTCAAACTGGGAATGACTGGCAGTCAACTAGATGGAGTTATGAAGCAATCAACGGGAAAGTCCGAATTACGAACTAATCCGGAAACCACTAACACATCGTCGATGAATGAGATTTCCCTAGTTTCGAACTTATGGCACAGACACAGTCGATGTTATATAATTCAGCTTAACAGTGCTGTAAGTGTGATATAGATAGTCACGGTACCGGTACTGACCGGCTGATATCCACCACTCCCCGGCTCAACCTCTCTCTTCCTTCGCACCACTTATCAGATTATTTTATCAGCCCAGACGTGGACAGGCGTGATAATGACCTGCACACCAGTTAAAATATTAATATTCGAATATAGATTTTTAAATTATTTCTCCATTATTGATAGGACTGCTAATTTAATATTGTGCCATGTCACTGTGTATAATGAAGTTTATCCGGAGCACAAATGGCAGCTATGTCGTACGAACGCCAGACGTAGAACGTCAACTTGTGCTTGAATGATAAGAAAATGATACACCCGTCAGGTAAAAGAAGGTAAGAAATTACTGAAGGCGGTGAGAAGAGACGACATCGATATATTCTTAAAATTTTATTATTGAAAAAAATTCGGTTTCCACTGGATATACTAGCCGAGCAATACACAGAGCTTTTGGAGGAAGACTGATTGAGAAGAGAAAAATAGATAGAGTTGGAGAAAATAATAACAAACATCTTCACAAGCAATAGAAGTCATCGGTGAAATAGAAGTTATAACGTTTCTTAATATAAAGCTGCACAATTTAATTGGCAGAGTACCTTAGTACGACGTCACGGGAGATCAGCAAGAACTTGTATACAACGAAAGGAATTCAATATTAAGAAGTCGCAGAATAATAATAACTGTTGCACATAGACGTAGAGAAAGACTCTAAAATATAATAAGCCACATAATACGAAGCAGTAATCACAGACTACCAAGTAGCTCATAGTAGGCTTTTTTATCCAGCTGATGACGAAATGACCATGTTGATCTGTTTTTCCATGTTCACCAGGCAAGAAACTGGCTACATCATGCGCTAGACGTACAGAGGCAGAGGCTACCTAGATGAAGGCATCACGATCGACAAGTCCAGCCCATGAGAACCGGAGACGAGCGAGGACCATTCCAAACGTTCCCGACAGGCTGATATGATTCCGTGAACCAAGACACCGCATGTTTTAATCAGCTGGACATGTGACAGCAGAAACGAGAGCGGGAGGAAAAGATAAGTCTTGTAAAAACATTCTTCGAGTAAGTAGTTTCAGATATTTGTTATTTGGAAAGTGCCATTTATATTTGCATTCCTTACTCGAAAGGTGCTATTTTTAAATGTCCTATAAGAGTGATGTTACGTGAATGGTTAGCTGAACTCACAGTATCAGAGGTTATTACGTAAACTTCTAAAATATGAGATAAATCCATTGATATAGGAAGTGATTACCCAGTGATAAGTTACTTTTTTGCATTCGTAATGTTGCCCTTGGTGAAGGAAATGAGGTTTGTTCATTTAAATGCGATGGGTATTAAGCCATATTGTGTTCGACATTAGGTCTATGATAATGCATGTACATTCAAGTTGAGGTAAGATATGATCATGGAGATGTTGTTATAAGGTCGTTGAAAGACATAACGAGATAATTTAGGGAATTCGAAGAAAGTTTGAGAATAAAATAGGATATTTGATGGATGAATAACGGCGAGGTCAAGTTAAGGTGAATTATGATGTTGTTACAGCATTAAGATGAGACATGATGCGTATTATATGAAATAAATGAATTGTATATGGAGCATGGTAATGGTAGGAGGAATGATGATGATGATTATCATTATTATTATATCGCAAATGTAGAGACAGATAGTCTCTAGGAATGAAATGAGGTCAATTGATGCTATTTGAGATAAATAATAATAATAATAATTGGTTCTCAAACACATGCTAATCTTCCAGGAAGATTTATACAGTATCAATTATAATCCAAATATCACATCTAAGTTACTTATATGATCATCGAAAATGATTCCACACATAGATGAAATTATGAATGCAACTTACGCCTGTAGAACTTCCTAACCATAGATATTTTTACTCTGGTAAACTAAGCTCAGAAGTTTATTTACTTACATTATATGATGTCACTGGTGATATTATTCATAAATTAAGATTGATGGTAACAGTTAGAGTCCTCTCACAAACCAGATTGCCTAATATTTAATTGAATTACGATAGATGCTTGTTAGATGTGAGTGATAGTTTGAATATTAGGACACATATAACTTCTGAACTGACACTTAATATATATGTATTTTTGTGAAATTAGTATTTCTTTAACGAGCAGCTAAATTAATAGTTATAATGATATTTTGGTTATTTATGTTAAATAGAAGAATGACTTAGAGGGTTATCTTTTCCTCAATGCCAACGACATACTGTATCGAAAACTCAGAAAAGTTATTGAAGACAGGTGAAATGCTTTTGACACTTAAAAAGAATGGTTTCTCTGATAATTAATATCCCTGATAACTGAATGTGATAGTTACTAGCAAATGAGTTTATCATACCGCGAATTAAGTTGGGAAATAATTAATTAAATCATAATGAAAGTATGTAAGAACAGATTATGTAATGTTGAAAGAAGGTTGTAAGCGTGATCCTGATTATATCTTAAAAAGTGTAAATATCTTGCGTCAGATATAGTCAAACTACTCCCAATCAAAAGTTGTAATATATGATTTTTCTTTTCTTGTTACTTGGAGGCCTCCAATTTTAAAATACTTTGAAAGCATTTGATGAGATGCGACATCGATGAATTATTATTCACTTCTTTAATGATATTCAACGCACTTAAAGTTATTTTTCAAGATTTCATTCATTCTTTTTTAAATAAATAGTATTGTTTAAAACTGCTAATTCTTTCAATAACTTACTAGATTATGGACTTAGTTTGTAAATAAACATAGATTAAGTATTGTGCTACTTTATTTGGATACGAACCGGTTTCGCGATTTGGAGACGTCCGTTGGCGTAGGTTTGTTCATCCGATGGTTTACCACGACGGTGCTTTCTCTAGTTTCGGAATTGATAGCCCAGAATTTTTCGTTATATTTTGGAAATTGACATTAATTTGGAGCTAGCCTGGATCTTACGCGACCCTACCTGCACGCGGGATGGCGCATGAGAAATTGGCGCCCGGCGTGGTCACAAACAAGAGAAAGACACCGCGGGACCTAAAATAAATGTTCGGTGCGTAAATAATTGGCCTAAGTGTGAGGCAAGAAAGAGAGAAAGACGGCGTGGGACACATAAATAAGTGTTGGGAGCAATGAGTATTTTGGCCCGATAGTGCGGCAAAAGAAGAAAACGTCCAATGTGATTGCTAAAACAAACCGCACCAGAGGACGTCAAAAATCCAGTGCAAAGGAAAGGATAGGTGGATGCCTCACAATGCAGGAGAAGAGACAAGAGAACAGAGTGAAGAAAGAGTTAGCGAGAGGCGAGAATTAACAAGCAACAATCAGAGCAAGATGTTAATTTTTTTAGGTAGCAATTTAGAAATTTAGGTAGGATATTAGTCCAAGATTTGATATTGATTATGAGAAGTCATGGTATTCAAGTTTCTTTTTAAAATATATAAAAAATTAAATATGAGATTGGGAGCTAGATTAAATTAGAATCACGTTTCTTGAGTCAAACATTTCTGAGTTTTCGAACAAGAATAGGACAAGGTCGTTCGTGAAACCTAGTCTAGGTAGCTAAGCCAACTTCCAGAAAACATTCGTATATTTACGAAGTATAGTTATAAGAATATTGTAGAGTGAGATATTGCACATAGAGCAATTTTACAAAAATTAGAGTACTGATAGGCCCATAGAGAATATTTAACAAATATCACATGACGACATTGAACCACATGAAAACGCATTTTGAAGAATACCAGAGAGGACAAGATGAGAAGTGGACGAGAGCGGAAAAGCGATAAAGATCAACAGAGAAGAGATACAAAAGACAAGGGAAGAGCAAGGTGGATTATTTGAGAGGTCGAAACAGATGATAGAAGAAATGAATAGAAAGCGAGATGCTAAACAACAGAAGATGATGGAAGAGATCAGAAAGCGTGATGAAGAAGCAAGAAAGAAAAGGCAGGAAGAGATGAGGGAACAGGAAGAGAAGCAGAAGGAACTGATAGAAGAAATTAACAGGAAGCATGAAGAGATGAAGGAGAAGATGAAGAGAGCTCAACGAGAACAGAGAGAAGAAATGAATAAGAGGCATGAAGAGATGAAGGAAGAGATTGGAAAATAGGATCCGAAGTGGTCGAAATCAAGAGCGACATGTACGAAAGGAGAGAAGAAACGAGTGGGATAATGGAGAAGAAGAAGAAAGAGATTCAGGAATAAGTAAATAAGATCAGAGGAGAGTTGTCAGAGAGTAGGAACTACCTCCAACATTTGAAAGAGGACGATATAAAAACGTTAACCGAGAGCATGGTAAGGTTTAATGTCGATTCACAAGAAAAATGGAAACAATATGAGAAGATCGATAAGGTAAATGATGGAATTCAGATGGTGTATAGAGATATAGAAGTAAAGTTCATAGTAGCTAAGGATCAAATCAGTGACAAGCTAAGCATAATGGAGGAAGAGATAAAGCGAAGGAAAAAAGTGGCTAGCCAGAGAATGGATAAAACCTAGGAAGGGATCCAGCAGATTCAAAAACAGATGCAAGAAATCCGTGAGGAAACTCAGGCGACAAAAACAGCTATGTAGTGCTGCAGTGAGAGACATAAAGCTATAGAGCTGCAAATAAACGATAGAGAAGTTACGCCTACGGTGATAACAGAGTCTAACCATTGTAATGGGGAGATAAACGTAGAAAATGTTAATAATGGGAGTTCTGCTGTCATTAATATCATTAAAACGTACGATGTTAGGCCAAAATACTTTAATAATACACCCAGAATCTCACCCAAACGATTCCTCAGGGAGATGGAGGATTACTTCAAAGACAATAACATTCCTGAAGAGAAAAGTCTAAAGGTCATAGAGAGGCATCTAGACTCGAATCCAAGTACACATTCCATGAATACAACGATTTTAAAACAGCTTTCTTACGAGGATTCTGTAAATCAGAGGAGCTACAAAACCTCAGGTTAGAGCTCTATTCAAGAAAGTATGCATCAACTGGACAAACCAGATACAGCGATTATTTTGCATATTAATTTCATCGCTTCCAGGATCTCTATTCACCACCCAGTGAGTTAGAGGCCATCAAAACCATTCAGAGACAGTTCCCACCAGAAGTCCAAAAATTGCTACCTGCTGCAAATGTAGAGACTGCAGTGATGATAGAGGACACTCTTAGTTAGATAGGACTACTGTGCCGCATACCGGTAGGATAATTAGAAACGTAAATGGTGAGGAAACTATCAATATGGTAATTCAAGAAGATGTAGACAGAGACATGTCTGATGAACAAAGGAAAACAAGTAGGAAACGATAATGGAATAGTCGAGAGAACAGAAGGAATGAAGAGGAAACGAATTCATATAATCGTGAAGGATATACAGGAAATAGAAAATATAGACTATACACGCAATATAGGAACCAGTTCAGAGAAAGAAGAGGAAGGTATAATGCTGGAAGAAGAATGGAATATGGAAGAAGGAATAGTCGAGACAATCAAGATAGAGAACGTTATAATCGGAGATACATCCAAGAATTAAAGGAAGCCAGAAATGTTAAAGATAAGTGGGAAAGAGCGATCCGAGATAAGGACGTCAATGGAGATGTAGAAAGGGCTGAAAGTCTTGAGCTACAGATGTACAAACGTAGGAAACAAGAAGAGCAAAGACTCGACCCAAATGCTAAGGATTTTTAATGTAGAAGAGAAGAGGATAGGGTTATAAGTAAAAAAACCCGCCAATTTCCGCATCGATGGGGAGATTGAAAATGTCGAAGACGCAGGGGACAACAAAATTCTAAGTTACTTAATTGCACAAATTGATTCGTGGGAGATAGATTCAGAGGACTTATTAAAAGATGTATCAGTGAATCCCAGGAAGAATAAATATAATTTACCCATTATAGTAGCAAGGATCGGTAATATGAGGGTACACTGTCTCATAGATTCAGGTGCCAGTATTAGTGTGATATCAAAGGAGCTCTTTTAAGAGATAGATGGGAAGGAGGGGTTGTTGACGATACCTTTATCAAAGGTTAAAATACTTGGAATAATACCGGATAAAACGGTGGAATGCAAAATTCAAACATATTCGGAGATCAGTACGGGGAAGATGAATTTCGAAACCCCATTCATTGTTATGAATAAAATTAAGTATAACATTATATTTGAGATAGATTTTATGATGGTGGCGGGTATGACAATCGACATGGTAAAGCAAAAAAGTACGATTCCATATATCTGGTGAGGATGCAGACTATATCCAAGAAAGGATCAAAATAAATGAAAATATCTATATAACTGATGGCATGGAATTAAAACAGGAAGAAGTTGATGCTCGAATGAGAGAATATAAATGAATATGAGATGGGAGAAGAAGAGATGAACATGATAAAGGAGGAGTACTGAATAGCATCGAGAAGGTTATGGCTATTGGAGAAGAAAGTGAGGTACCGAATATGGGAGAGGCTGTTGCCAATGCTAAAATATTGCCAGTGGGAAAGTCAAGATTAAATGAGATTTTGCAGAAATATTCTGAGGTATTTAAAAATAAACCCGGACAGATTCCAAATTTCAGATACAAATTGTTGGTAAATGACTGGACACCATACAGGGGTAAAGTATACGGCATACCAGAGAAGCATTTTACAGAAGTCAAGAAAATGATAGAGGAGATGGAAGACAACGATATAAAAGTTAAAACTTACACTCCATACTTAAACCCCTTGGTTATGGTGATGTAAAGAAACGGGAAACATGGAATATGTTTGGATGCCAGGCAGTTAATTGAGAAATTAATACCCGAACACAACCAAGTACCGAAAATCAAGGACAATATTAGGAAATTCAAAGACATGAAATACTTTACTACCATGGATTTCACCTCGGCATATCATCATATCATCCTCGAGGAAAATCGAGATTACTGACCGGATTTATGTTTAATAAACAAACATATGCTTATTGTAGGCTTCCGTTAGGACTATAGAATAGTTGTGCAGTCCTAATAAGAGCTTTGGACAGGAATCTAACGCCAGAAGTAAAGGAATTCCTGGTCTATTACGTGGATGACCTGGTTTTAGCAACCAAAACATTTCAAGACCATCGCAATAAACTGACGAAGTCACTAGAAAACCAGAAGGAAACTGGATTTAAGATAAACTTGGAAAAGTCAAAATTTTGTCAGGAAGAAGTATTATTCTTTGGACACATGATCGATGGTGAAGGAGTACGACAGAATCCTGTGAAAATTTAGGCAATATGCGAATTTCCTCGTCCGATACGAATGAAACAAGTCAGACAATTACTTGGAATGACTTCACTATTCACAGGCCGTTGTAGGGACTATACCCAAACGGCAGCACCGTTACAAGATTTACTGCATTCGAACAACAGATGGAAATGGGACGAAAGAGCGGAGAAAGCATTTCAAAAAATGAAGACGTTAATGGTTAAAAGTATAAAATTGGGTTATCCAGATTACGGAAAGGAATTTATAATTCAATCAGATGCTTCTAATATAGGCCCAGGGGCATGTCTATACCAAGAGAAAAGCAACAATCCCCAGAAACAGACGTATTTAGCATTTACTAATCAAAAACTAAGGAGCCAGGAAGTAAATTATACGACCACGGAACAGGAGTTACTGGCGACAGTTTATGCATTGCAACAGTGGAGGAAGATTATCTATGGGTATCAGATAACAGTAAGATCTGACAACAAGGCACTCATATTCGGTTTGCAGGCTCCAATTACGAGTGAAAGGATAACTAGATGGTTGCTATACACTCAGCAATTCCAGATCAAAAATTGAGCACTGTAATGTAAAGGATAATATACTGACAGATGCTCTAAGTCGGAATCCTATTGGGAAAGAAGAGGAAATTCATCAGATAGAATTAATCTCGCAGGATGAAGAACTATTGGAGATACTTAAAGATTTGGAATATTTACAACAAGCAGATGAACAGTTGAAGCAAATTAGAGGTAAATTAGAAAGCGACGATCTTGTTGATAACGTAAACACAAAAATAACGCAGACGTATACAATCAAACAAGGACTGTTAATGGCTGCAATGGGGAAAGATAAAGAAAGGATGCGAATTGTGTTACCTTTTATATTGCAGAGAGAGATGGTCTGGCACGTACATAGAATAACTGGACATGGGGGTATACAGAAGGTTGTATGTATGTTCAGTCCGTCAGCGATTCCGCTGGTGGGATCCTCAACATCTCTACCATCAGCTGCCGTAGAATGCCTAGGCATCACTGATGATTCGTACTAGGGAAATGAGGAGTGAGGTAGTTTCCTGTTGCTTTTCTCACCGAGCTAGAGTTGCTATTACATATCAGTCTGCCAAGTTCACTGAAATGCATACACCAACTGACCCTATGAGCATCATTTTCAGACCATTCATAACAGGGACTGGCTGCATAAGAATTGGCATTACTAGCATCGCTCATACCTCAGTCACTTTCATATTGTCAAAGCCAAGGGTAAGACAGAGACAGATTTATGAAGGTAAGAAAATTGCTCTAGCCTATACCAGAAGACATAGTGCACTGTAGACACTAGGTCCTGCCAGCAAAGGCATATAGAGAAGGTTACCCAACTCATATTAGAAAAAAATCACTTGGAGAGGAATAAGATCAGTGAAAAACATAGTGAGAGCCTGTGATGTTTGCCAGGAGGTAAAACATGGGAACTGTTTGGTGAGGCACGAGCCAAAGGCAATACTACCACAGAGAGCGAAAGAAATCTATGCCATATACATATTTGGGAAGTTACCAACAGCCAAAAGGGGACATAGATTTATAGTCGTGGTCATGGATATATTTTCAAAATATGTATCACTCCAACCAATTCAAACGAGCCAATTCATAACGGGTGCTACAGCGTTTAATAAAGTATGTATTGCCAAAAATGGGAAGACCAAGAAAGATATTATCAGATAGGGGAACTCAGTTCACGTCAACGCAGTTTCAAGAAGCAATGACAGAACTAGGAATTAAGCACACCCTGTGTTCCGTAAGACATCCAGCTGCTAATCCTGTGGAAAGATGCATGAAGGACATAGCGAAATTCTGCCGCATATATTGGTCAGTTTGCCATTGGAAATGTATAGATGTAATATGAGAAAATCGAAAACAGCTTAATTATAACACACGTGAATCAACGAGACAGGTACCAAGTATTGTACATCACAACATGTACCCAACAAGACCATGGGACGCAGTAATCAAACAGGATAATGAGCAGAGACTAAGCCAAGATCAGAGCAATCAGCTGGTCAGAGACAGGATGTACCGACAGTCTCAGAGAAGACTGAGGAGAGTACAACATAAGAGATTCCACCCTACGTTGAAGGAAGGTGACCTTTTACTAATCAAGAAACCGACAGTTTCCAATGTATCGGCGAAACTATTTTCATAATTTCTGCATTTGATCGATGGACCATTCGTAATACGTAAATCATTCAATAATAACGCATATTAAGTCAAATTCATGGATGGTACATACAAAGGTATTCACAATTAATCGAACATGAAGATTTATTTTAAGGAAGAGTGAAGAGGAGGGAGTAAATAACATTTACAAGCAGGCAAAAAGGTATAATAGTATCTTACATATGAAATGTGTGTAACAATAATGACGAAAAAGGGAAGAAAAGGAAGGGAAATGAGTCGCAATGTAGCAAAGGACAATGAAATGTCACATTCTAATATAAAGATGTGTAAATATATTGCAAGCAATAATTTAGAGTCCCCTCAAGAATCACCTGACCTGGATTGTACTGGGAGAGCAGTCGCCAACACCCACTCTTGAGCGTCATTTGCAATATCATTAAATATAAATGAGATATTTTTACCATAAAATAATATAAACAATAAATATAATTGACTGAAATGTCCGGAATTTGAGTGTTAGATTTCAGCTCCCTTTGCCAAGAAAGGTACTCCCTCCTCTGACATGCCAGCTCTCGCAGCTCAACAATCTTCTCTCTAAACTTACATTCCGTCTCCACCTCCTTCTCACCTCCTTCTTTACGTGCCCACCCCATCTCCTTGACTTTCTTGTCCAACGCCTCATCCCGTTGTTCTATCACCATTTAGCTTTCTTTCAGTACTTCTTCGCACATCCTCAGGTTATTCTCCCTTTCATTAAGACTTCCCTCTTATTCTCACAGCACTCCGCTGGTTTCTCTCAGCTGCAACTCCCTCATGTTCACCTGTTCCGCCAGTGACCCACGGGATGCCCCATACTCTTCGTACCGTGTCTGCAACAAACAATAACACCACAAATTAACAAACAGCCCTCCTAATAGTCGATTTACACGGGACGCTTTTAGAGGCACTGGCCATTTTAACAAATACCTGAAGGGAAATGGATTTAGTTAAAAAGTGCCACAGACACAGCAAAATGTTATCTAGTATCCTACCATGTGGACTGAATATTACCGGAGTGAGGTCGTGATCGAAGAAGGAAAGCATTGTACGCAATGTTGACATGGAAGTTATATGTATTGTAGAGGCCCGACCAGTGCCCAAGTATCATATTAAACTATTAAACTTTATGTGGATTACTTTGATATTTTACAAACTATTTGAACTTTGTACTAATTCTTAAGCGTATAATTTCAAGTTTTATTTTTAGATTCGTTTCGCGTCAACTAAACTTGCTCCTTCTTGCTGCCTGCGTTTTATGGGAATCAGCTGATCTTTTGAAACAAATAAGTGACATGTGTATTTACGTGCCGTGCCATCGATATGTACACACTTACAACTGTTTCTTGGACTGTCACCAATCTGCCTAGGAACAGCGAATTGGGCATTCTTCGTTTTACCCCTCCTCAGCCCCAATGCTAAAGGAGGCTGAATGTGTATTTGAACGTCATCCAGAATTTTAAAAATCATCTCAGCGATTCCAAGAACAGTGGATTCTAGTCTAACATTGTTCGTTTTCCATTATTTTTACATGTCACCCACTCCCGTGATAATGCTAGGGATATCATACACGCCTTTTCCAGACAGTAAGTCATACGTTTTCTGCGATTTGCTTTAAGGTGACGATGTGATAGGAAAAGATAGGGATGAGGAGAAAGCAACCATACCATTCATTAAGGAACAGTCCCAGCATCTATGAAAATGGGAATCCACGAAATACCATGTTCATAGCTGCCGACGGCAGCAAGGTACGTGACTGGTAAGTCATATGTGTATCAAATTTGGGTGAGAGCTATGCTAGAACCTACAGACATACATCCGTAATCTACGTCATTTTGAACTTTCTTTACCACTTACCGCCCCCATGCCTATGGGGTTGAAATTCAAAATTAACAGCATCCGGAGTGTCACTATTCATCTCGGCGACCCAGAACATACTGCATTTATCACCAGTATTGATCGTTTTCGAGTATTTTTACATGTCAAGATCCCCCACCCAACCCCACCACTAGGAATGTCCGGCTCAAGTTTGTAGTGTGCTGGCCTTTGGTCACAGGGGCACCGGAGTAGAGGAGCAGTGGGGTTCCCACAGTCACGGGGGGTCTGCCCTGGCTACACTACTGGAGGTCATTGACCCGAGGTTATACATCCCTAGTATAGTAGGCGTGCAATGTTGATTTGCGGATTTTGCATAAGAGAGCGAGTCTAACCTCACAGTCGCTTCCTTGAGGGGCCTAACTTTACTTTAACGGCTAGTTGCCCTTCCCGGTACCTAAGAGAGCGAGCCTAACCTCACATCCGCCACCTTGAAGGACCTTTTCTTTGCTAGGGGCTTTACGTCGCACAGACACAGATAGGTCTTATGGCGATGATGGGATAGGAAATGCCTAGGAGTTGGAAGGAAGCGGCCGTGGCCTTAATTAAGGTAGAGCCCCAGCATTTGCCTGGTGTGAAAATGGGAAACCACGGAAAACCATTTTCAGGGCTGCCGATAGTGGGATTCGAACCTACTATCACCCGGATGCAAGCTCACAGCCGCGCGCCTCTACGCGCACGGCCAACTCGCCCGGTTTTGAAGGAACTAGCCTAAGTTTTACGACAAGATTCCCTTCCCGACGCCAATTTCAAAAGATGGTGGTTATACACAGCTTCTTATAAGACGGTTTAGGGGTGCTTGCTCAATATGGCGGCTATACGTAGGCTCTTACGAGACGGCTTAAGGGCAGCGCAAGATGGCAGCTATAGAAAGACGGCCTACGGGCGCTTGTGAAAGATGGAGGGTATAAGTACGCTCTTATGAGACGGCCTAGGGGCGCTTGCAAAAGATGGCGACTATACATAGTCTAAAATGAGACGGCATATGGCGGCTATACATGGCCTCTTAAACGACGGTCTAGGGCGCTTGCGCAAGATGGTGGCTATACATAGCATCTTATGAGACGGTCTACGGGCGCTTGCGAAAGATTGAGGCTATAAGTACGCTCTTATAAGACAGCCTAGGGGCGCTTGCGAAAGATGGCGGCTATACATAGCCTCTAATAAGACGGCATAAGGGCGCTTGCGCAAAATGGCGGCTATACATAGCCTCTTAAAAGACGGTCTAGGGGCGCTTGCGCAAGATGGAGGCTATAAGTACGCCTTTATAAGACGGTCTAGGAGCGCTTGCTCAAGATGGTGGCTATACATAGCATCTTATGAGACGGCCTAGGGGCGCTTGCGAAAGATGGCGGCTATACATAGCCTCTAATAAGACGGCATAAGGGCGCTTGCGCAAGATGGCGGCTATACATAGCCTCTAATAAGACGGCATAAGGGCGCTTGCGCAAGATGGCGGTTATACATAGCCTCTTACAAGACGGTCTAGAGGCGCTTGCGCAAGATAGTGGCTATACATAGCATCTTATGAGACGGCCTAGGGGCGCTTGCGCAAGATTGCCGCTGCTCTTACGAAACGGCCTAGCGACGCTTGCACAAGATGGCGGCTATACATTGCATCTTATGAGACGGCCTAGGGGCGCTTGCGCAAGATAGTGGCTATACAATGCATCTTATGAGACGGCCTAGGGGCGTTTGCGCAAGATAGTGGCTATACATAGCATCTTATGAGACGGCCTAGTGGCGCTTGCGCAAGATAGTGGCTATACATATCATCTTATGAGACGGCCTAGGGGCGCTTGCGCAAGATAGTGGCTATACATTGCATCTTATGAGACGGCCTAGTGGCGCTTGCGCAAGATAGTGGCTATACATAGCATCTTATGAGACGGCCTAGTGGCGCTTGCGCAAGATAGTGGCTATACATAGCATCTTATGAGACGGCCTAGGGGCGCTTGCGCAAGATGGCGGCTATACATAGCCTCTAATAAGACGGCATAAGGGCGCTTGCGCAAGATGGCGGTTATACATAGCCTCTTAAAAGACGGTCTAGAGGCGCTTGCGCAAGATGGCGGCTATACATAGCCTCTAATAAGACGGCATAAGGGCGCTTGCGCAAGATGGCGGTTATACATAGCCTCTTAAAAGACGGTCTAGAGGCGCTTGCGCAAGATAGTGGCTATACATAGCATCTTATGAGACGGCCTAGGGGCGCTTGCGCAAGATAGTGACTATACATAGCATCTTATGAGACGGCCTAGGGGCGCTTGCGCAAGATAGTGGCTATACATAGCATCTTATGAGACGGCCTAGTGGCGCTTGCGCAAGATAGTGGCTATACATAGCATCTTATGAGACGGTCTAGAGGCGCTTGCCCAAGATAGTGGCTATACATTGCATCTTATGAGACGGCCTAGGGACGCTTGCGCAAGATGGCGGCTATACATAAGCTCTTATGGAGAAAGCTAGCTCAGGGGCCTACTGGACAAGGTGGCGGCTATACACAGGCCCTTATGAGACGGCCTAGGGGCGCTTGTGCAAGATGGCGGCTACCCAGGCTCTTATGGAGAATGATGACGCCATGGGCGATTGCACAATATGGCGGCTATACACGGGCTGTTATGGAGAAAGATGACGGCAATGGGCGATTGCACATTATGGCGGCTATACACGGGCTGTTATGGAGAAAGATGACGGCTATGGGTGATTGCGAAAGATGGCGGTTATACATAGGCTCGGCTATACATGGGTTCTTATTAGAACGCCTAGTGCTATAAGAAATAGTTTGGTTACATTTAAGCCACTTGCAGTCGAATAAATTATCGGATAAACATGTAAATTGAAATTTCGGTTCGGAAATATACTATTTGAATCTGTTGGCATGGGTTATAAGCATGTAGCTCATGCGGAGAAGTGAAATTAAACAAAACGCCTAGTGCCATAAGAAATACATTGGTTACATTTAAGTCCCTAGCAGTCGAACAAATTATTGGATAAACATGTAACTTGAAATTTCGGTTCGGAAATATACTATTTGAATCTGTTGGCATGGGTTATAAGCATGTAGCTCATGCGGAAAAGTGAAATTAAACAAAACGCCTAGTGTCATAAGAAATACATTGGTTACCTTTAAGTCCCTAGCAGTCGAACAAATTATCGGATAAACATGTAACTTGAAATTTTGGTTCGGAAATATACTATTTGAATCTGTTGGCATGGGTTATAAGCATGTATCTCATGCGCAAAGTGAAATTGAACAGAACGCCTTGTACCATAAGAAATACATTGGTTACATTTAAGCACCTAGCAGTCGTACAATTTATCGGATAAACATGTAACTTGAAATTTTGGTTCGGAAATATACTATATGAATCTGTTGGCATGGGTTATAAGCACGTAGCTCAAACGCAAAGTGAAATTAAACAGAACGCCTTGTGCCATAAGAAATACATTGGTTACATTAAGCCCCTAGCAGTCGAACAAATTATCGTATAAACATGTGACTTGAAATTTTGGTTCGGAAATACACTGACTGACAGAGCAAATGCAACACCAAGAAGGAGTGGTTCGAAAGGGATGAAAGTTGGGGAAAAAACAGAGACGGCACGGACGAATAATTGATGTTTATTTCAAACCGATATGCAGGTTACACAATGCGCACCGCATCGACTCAGTATGATGTAGGACCACCGCGAGCGGCGATGCACGCAGAAACACGTCGAGGTACAGAGTCAATAAGAGTGCGGATGGTGTCCTGAGGGATGGTTCTCCATTCTCTGTCAACCATTTGCCGCAGTTGGTCGTCCGTACGAGGCTGGGGCAGAGTTTGCAAACGGCGTCAAATGAGATCCCACACGTGTTCGATTGGTGAGAGATCCGGAGAGTACGCTGGCCACGGAAGCATCTGTACACCTCGTAGAGCCTGTTGGGAGATGCGAGCAGTGTGTGGGCGGGCATTATCCTGCTGAAACAGAGCATTGGGCAGCCCCTGAAGGTACGGGAGTGCCACCGGCCGCAGCACATGCTGCACGTAGCGGTGGGCATTTAACGTGCCTTGAATACGCACTAGAGGTGACGCGGAATCATACGCAATAGCGCCCCAAACCATGATGCCGCGTTGTCTAGCGGTAGGGCGCTCCACAGTTACTGCCGGATTTGACCTTTCTCCACGCCGACGCCACACTCGTCTGCGGTGACTATCACTGACAGAACAGAAGCGTGACTCATCGGAGAACACGACGTTCCGCCACTCCCTCATCCAAGTCGCTCTAGCCTGGCACCATGCCAGGCGTGCACGTCTATGCTGTGGAGTCAATGGTAGTCTTCTGAGCGGACGCCGGGAGTGCAGGCCTCCTTCAACCAATCGACGGGAAATTGTTCTGGTCGATATTGGAACAGCCAGGGTGTCTTGCACATGCTGAAGAATGGCGGTTGACGTGGCGTGCGTGTCTGCCACCGCTTGGCGGCGGATGCGCCGATCCTCGCGTGATGACGTCACTCGGGCTGCGCCTGGACCCCTCGCACGTGCCATATGTCCCTGCGCCAACCATCTTCGCCACAGGCGCTGCACCGTGGACACATCCTTATGGGTATCGGCTGCGATTTGACGAAGCGACCAACCTGCCCTTCTCAGCCCGATCACCATACCCCTCGTAAAGTCGTCTGTCTGCTGAAAATGCCTCCGTTGACGGCGGCCTGGCATTCTTAGCTATACACGTGTCCTGTGGCACACTACAACACGTTCTACAATGACTGTCGGCTGAGAAATCACGGTACGAAGTGGGCCATTCGCCAACGCCGTGTCCCATTTATCGTTCGCTACGTGCGCAGCGCAGCGGCGCATTTCACATCATGAGCATACCTCAGTGACGTCAGTCTACCCTGCAATTGGCATAAAGTTCTGACCACTCCTTCTTGGTGTTGCATTTGCTCTGTCAGTCAGTGTATATAGTTTGAATCTGTTGGCATGGGTTATAAGCATGTAGCTCATGCGGAACGTAAAATAAAGAATTCACGTTGCGCTATAAGAAATACATTGTAAATATTTAAGCCCCTAGAAGTCGAACAAATTATAAATTATAAATTGCGAATCTGGACATTAACTAAAGTGAATATCATACAATAGTCAGTGTATCTTACGCACACATTTTACATCAAGACTTGTAATAAGTATTATTGTTTATATAACTGACGCCGTTGCAACTACGGTTGGATATGAAAATTTCACCTCCAGTATCTCCGTGCCACCAACTGCGACTCTGCCAGAACCATTACATCAGCATGCAGATGAGGACGGTAAGTATGGACCAAATTTCCACATGATTCAGGGCCAAGAAGGATGTACACTGGGGAGCCCCGGATTGCTACACAAGTTGGTAAGTACCCTTTTAACTCCTATGAGTCTTATGTAGCATTACTTCCTTTATCTGTGTAAACATAAGAATTAAGAAAGTTGAGCGCAGAAGCGATGATAGACACAGACAATATTCAAAATCCTAGCTGAGGGAGTTTCAGTTCCAGAGCACACAACCTGCTGTCGTACGCGGTTTCGCTCGGTGTAATGATCAAGTCCCTGCCGTATAAAATAGCAAGTGTCTTGTAAAAGATCTTGTACAGACTTCAACATTATACACTGACTGACAGAGCAAATGCAACACCAATAAGGAGTGGTTCGAACGGGATGAAAGTTGGGGAAAAAACAGAGACGGCACGGACGAATAATTGATGTTTATTTCAAACCGATATGCGCACGGCATCGACTCAGTAGGATGTAGGACCACCGCGAGCGGCGATGCACGCAGAAACACGTCGAGGTACAGAGTCAATAAGAGTGCGGATGGTGCCTGAGGGATGGTTCTCCATTCTCTGTCAACCATTTGCCACAGTTGGTCGTCCGTACGAGGTTGGGGCAGAGTTTGCAAACGGCGTCCAATGAGATCCCACACGTGTTCGATTGGTGAGAGATCCGGAGAGTACGCTGGCCACGGAAGCATCTGTACACCTCGTAGAGCCTGTTGGGAGATGCGAGCAGTGTGTGGGCGGGCATTATCCTGCTGAAACAGAGCATTGGGCAGCCCCTGAAGGTACGGGAGTGCCACCGGCCGCAGCACATGCTGCACGTAGCGGTGGGCATTAAACGTGCCTTGAATACGCACTAGAGGTGACGTGGAATCATACGCAATAGCGCCCCAAACCATGATGCCGCGTTGTCTAGCGGTAGGGCGCTCCACAGTTACTGCCGCATTTGACCTTTCTCCACGCCGACGCCACACTCGTCTGCGGTGACTATCACTGACAGAACAGAAGCGTGACTCATCGGAGAACACGACGTTCCGCCATTCCCTCATCCAAGTCGCTCTAGCCCGGCACCATGCCAGGCGTGCACGTCTATGCTGTGGAGTCAATGGTAGTCTTCTGAGCGGACGCCGGGAGTGCAGGCCTCCTTCAACCAATCGACGGGAAATTGTTCTGGTCGATATTATTGGAACAGCTAGGGTGTCTTGCACATGCTGAAGAATGGCGCTTGACGTGGCGTGCGGGGCTGCCACCGCTTGGCGTCGGATGCGCCGATCCTCGCGTGCTGACGTCACTCGGGCTGCGCCTGGACCCCTCGCACGTGCCACATGTCGCTGCACCGTGGACACATCCCTATGGGTATCGGCTGCGATTTGACGAAGCGACCAACCTGCCCTTCTCAGCCCGATCACCATACCCCTCGTAAAGTCGTCTGTCTGCTGGAAATGCCTCCGTTGACGGCGGCCTGGCATTCTTAGCTATACACGTGTCCTGTGGCACACGACAACACGTTCTACAATGACTGTCGGCTGAGAAATCACGGTACGAAGTGGGCCATTCGCCAACGCCGTGTCCCATTTATCGTTCGCTACGTGCGCAGCACAGCGGCGCATTTCACATCATGAGCATACCTCAGTGACGTCAGTCTACCCTGCAATTGGCATAAAGTTCTGACCACTCCTTCTTGGTGTTGCATTTGCTCTGTCAGTCAGTGTATGTCACAAGGTCATATGGAAGTGCTTAACAGCGAGAGGAAGGTGAAACAGCCAGAGGCGATGAACTACGAAAACACAGGTTAAACCTACTATTCATATATTAATGTGTATGATGAGTGAAAGTTAGTTAAATGAGCTGTAGGGAGCTGTCTCATAAAACACGTATGAACGTATTACTGTAAATGGGACAACAACCAGCTTTTTCTCTACAGATAATGTACAGCGAAGACACAGAGTAAACCTCCCGTATACGAGGTTTGTCCGGAAAATACGTATAAAAGTTGAATAATAACTTTATTTGACAATTATTCAGGTATTACAATATGGTCTCCTTCAAAGTACTCTCCCTGAGACAAGATGCACTTCTGCCAACGCCGTTTCCACTGTTGATAACATTGTTGAAAGTCTTCAGTTGTGATGCTATTCAGTTGCCGTGTCGTTTCTCCCTTGATGGCTTCCACATCATCCAAGTGCCGCCCCCGAAGCACCATTTTGCATTTTGGGAACAGGAAGAAGTCACAAGGGGCTAAATCGGGTGAATAAGGTGGGTGGTCTGTCACGGTGATTGAGCTTCGGGCCAAAAACTCACGCACAACGAGCGACGTGTGAGCGGACGCATTGTCGTGGTGAAGGATCCACCTGCCCCCTTGTGCCAAATCCGGTCGAACTCGGGCCACACGAGCTCTGAGACTTGATGTTGATGCGCTGTTCCTCAATCAGAGAGAGCTCCATACCGAAGGCAGGTGAAAACGGGTAACTTTCAACAAGCAGCCGCACACTGCTACTGACACGCAGAGCTCTCCGACTCGAACTGAGCGTTGAGAAGATTGGCGACAACAGCAGTGCCACCTGGCGGCGCCTCCACGATACGTGATACGTCACCCCGACGGATTTATACGTATTTTCCGGACAAACCTCGTATACATCAATGTTCATTACATATACGGAAGGAATTCATGAATTTCACTGAAGTTTCTTTGACTGGAATAATATTTGATATTACATTAAGACGGTCAAGACCAAGGCTCAGACCAGACTTTGTTTTCTATTTCTCGGCATTGTTAGTAGCTAAAGCAACACTTTGGTGCTATTCAAATTCATTGTCGCAGTAAGGTTATGGAAATACGGATCCAGTAGCCATGTGATTATCCCGGTAGACTAGCGCAGACTATGCTTTTTAATATACTTATGGCGCAAACTGTTATGCTGATAAGAGTATGGAAATCAATCAATCAATCAATCAATCAATCATTCAATCAATCAATCAATCAGTCAATCAATCAATCAATCAATCACTGCCGATCTGCATTTAGGGCAGCCGCCGAGGTGGCCATCACTTCAATGATTTCAAAGAAATTGGAAATTTATTGAACATCTACCTTGGTAAGTTATTCAAATCCCTATCGCTTCTTCATATAAATGAATATTTACCACTATTTTTCCCCTTGAATTCCAACTTTATCTTCGTACTAACTGATGTAACCGAGTTTCGCTACGGGATTCTCAGAAAGACTGACTTTGTGGTTTCTCGAACTGAAGTCAACATACGTCATTACAAAAACGGCAGTAGGAATGTAGCGATTAAAAGCAATGTTACCACATAAAATACTCGGATCAAATGGAAAACTGTACATTTTCTCACTTTTAACCATCAGTACTACGCTGCCGATCTAACAGGCCAAAGTTCCAAGACTGGACTGACTAGGCCGCAGACAGCCGTGAACACTTCTCTGCCATTATTCCGTTAAATATGCACACTTCTCATTCCAAACAGTGCCTCAGAGTAGGGATTGAATAGCTCGAATGCTATGATGAACCAGTGTGTTACGTACCAGTAGTATCGGAAAAATTTATGAAACAGAGGAATGGCATGCTAAAGAAAGTTACCTAACTCTAAAGCTACTTCCCGCCAATATTTAGGCAGACTGTTACACAGGTATGGCTGAGCGAGTTGGCCATGTGGATAGGGGCACTCAGCTGTGAGCTTGTATCCGGAAGATAGTGGATTCAAACCGCACTATCGGCAGCCCTGAAGATTTTATTGCGTGGATTCCCATTTTACACCAGGTAAATGCTGGGGCTGTACCTTAATTAAGGCCAAGGCCACTCCCTTCACACTCATAGCACTTTCCTATCCCATCGTCGCCATAGGGCCTATCTGTGTCGGTGAGAAGTAAGGCAAATTAAAAAAATACTCGGTACGCAGCAGTAATCCTATCTGTTGGAGGTGAGTGGCAACAGAAGACAAAGCACATCACAACAAACAATGGTCAACGTAATGTTTTTGTCGATCACTTTTATGAGTTTTATATATTGTAGGCTTTCACATTTAGTTCTCTTTCGACTCTGTGATATTAGGGTGACTTTTAAAATTACTTATAGCATAGACTGTAGTTCCGTATATTCCGACTTTTAGTACCGATTTCCATTCTATCCTGTTCACCCATTTTCTCGTGACTCGGCGCTGATAAGGAAATAGTAACAAAAATCCAAATTCATGAATATCTCTGATCATAGCCGGTATAGTAACAACGTATAAGACATAAATGATCGGAAATATAATACTGAATAAAATTAGTTATGTAGTATTTATCGATACGACCACAAATAACATAGTTATTGGGAATTAAATTTGAGGCCTACCCCTAAACTACCATTTCATTCAGCGCGAATAAAATAAAATTATTTATGGCCTAAATTGTAGCGACTTTGTATACGGATTATCATTAAATTCTCTTCAGGCGTTTTCTCGTGATGCGTGTACATACATACAGAGAGACAGACAGAACAGACAGAAATTATGGAAAAGTAAAATGTGCATTTCGTTGTTGCTGTGGGCACGACTGATACAGAAATACCACCCTTTTTAAATTCCGAGCAATGTACAGACAAAACTCTTATTTTATATATATATTGTAATCTTTCCTACGTTACAAACACCACTAAAAGTTATTCGTCTACTAATGTCGTTCCACGCCATCTCTCCGCTGACAGTTTGGAACATACAGCTTAGTCGATCAACTCGTCTCCTTTCTCGCAAGTCTTCCCAGCGTAAATTTTGCACATTTTTGAAACGCTACTCTTTTGTCGGAAATCACCCAGAACATATCGAGCTGCTTTTCTTTGGATTTCTTCCAGTTCCCGAATCAAGCAATCCTGGTGAGGGTCCCATACACGAGAACCGTACTCTATTTGGGGTCTTTCCAGAGACTTATACGCCCTCTCCTTTACATCCTTACTACAAACACTACACACCCTCAAAGCTTTGTGCAGAGGCCAGTACCCTTTATTTACAATCAAGATTTATATGATGCCCCAATGAGGATCTTTCCTTATGTTAACACCTACGTACTCAACCACACCTTACTATTCATTATGCTACGAAGGTTGGAACTTAAATAGTGGCAACTATTTATTTACAACAGATACAAAAGAGTTAGATGTTAGCAACCTGTACTGCCCTTCAGCGTTGTGTATAACCCGTTGCCAGCGATGTGGAAGTCGTAGTATACATTTAGCAGAGCCTGTTCTGTTGATGGTGCGAATGGAGCGGTCTACTGCCTGTCGAATCTCTGCAGCAGTTCTGAAGCGAATGGTCACGAATCGTCTGGTTTCGATCACTGTCCAGTAACGCGGGAAGAGCGCAGGACGACCTGCCCGATGAATGTCCGCCACAGTTTGCCGACCATCGTTGAGGCTTTTACCCAACGTGCCACTGTTCTGTAAGGCAATGCAGGATCCACGCAAGCCTCTTGAAGACCTTAACGACACTGTCGTGCTGTGCGACCTCTGGTACATTCAATCTTTATCCAGCTCCGTTGTTCCTTTCTGAAAAACACAGGGACCACTAGCTCACACGTGACTGTGTTTCTCTCGCTTGTGCGCACGCAGGTGATGTGAGAAGAGCGAGTCCATTTGCTCTGAAGTAAGGCAGGTATGTAACCAACGTGTGCTATCAGCGACAATATTAGATTCCGTTGCATAGCGTCTCCACAGCAGTGTTGCCACTATTTAAATTCCAACCCTCGTATTTTCCTTCTTTGGCATGTATCGCGCCTTGTATCGGCTCAGTATGGCTGATCATCCAAAGAGCAGGTCTGCGTTATCGAACAACTCGTCTCTATGTAGACAGATGGCGACTCTCGCTCTCACGTTCGTCATTCATTATTTCTGCCTAGTCTTGTCCTTTTTATCTGCCCTCTTGTTTATTCTTGTTCAGTGTTGTAAAAGGAAATGGCGGCTGAAGTTTCTGATATGGCTTTTCTATCCTATAAAAGAGATTTTATCCGATATAAATATAGTATTGCGAAACTATATATTCCTTCGGGAGACTTCTTGTTCTTATTAACCACCAGGTAATTATTTTCTTTTACTTACTATTTTACTATTTCTGGTCCTCCCAAGACTTGCCATGGTTTCCTTTAAGTGTTTTCTAGGGTAACGTACTTGTTGTATTTTAATTTTATTGCAGACTTGTTTCTCATTGATTTTACATTCTCGTATGTCTGCCAATTATTACGTTCTGTTCGTAATCCAAGGGCAGTGTAGATCCCGTTATGTTTTCTGCTCAGTTTGATTAGTTCGTGTTTATGTATACATGTGTGGAGACCAATTTTGTGTATGCATGAGCATTCTATATTTTGCTCGATTCCGTCACCGTTTGGTGCTTTCCTGCTCGTCCACTCTGTACTATTCATGCCCACTCTTGATGCGTGGTATGGATGTGTACTGATAACGAGAGTTTTGACTTCGTACTTGTAACGTTTTCTCCATGTATTATGACCTTCCAATGACGTGTAATTACATGTCAGGGAGTCATTGAAGGTCATAAGTATGATAAATGCATATGGACGGCATGGATGTAAAATAAACTGTTGATGCACGGCGAATTTATATATATTCGTAAGATATGAGCCGACACAACTCGCGAATTGATAGTAGATCTTATGGAAGAGAATCGATAGATCAAGCTCAGAACCCCGTGGTATACATCGGACCGCGTGAAAAACAGTGTAGTCACAAGCGGGTATCAATAAATATTTACAGTAACAGCTGAGAAGAAGATAGGCCAGACATTACATCTAGTATAACAGATGTCAAGGAGGCCATGGATTGAGCCGGAATTATATACAGTTAATTATCTAACAGGCGTGTGGTGTGACGTATTTCAAGTGGAGAAGAATAAACAATGGTAGCATGTGTTCCTTTGTGAATCTCTGTGATAACGTTTCCTCAATGTCAAAACCATATGTAAAGAAGTCAGGATCGTAGTTATGTAGTTTATGGAAAGCAGCCTCGTTATTATTATTATTGAAATAATGAAGTTTGAATTTGTTTTAATGTCAATTCTTGAGTAGTACAAAAAGGATCGTGAAGCAAATAGAGAGTTCAACTCTAGTATGCGAATTAAAGCTCTTAAAAATTTAAGAAGTTGAGGCCGAAATAACGTTAACAAACTAAGTATAGCATTTAGCGATACAACATTTACACAGGCCAGTATTAATCTATAACAGTGGATTAATAAATCTGTACGAATTCGCTCTAACTATTCTGTTCAAGTGTCAGGTTGAACTCAAGATATTGCCTATATTTGTGAATAAGAAAGTCCATATAGAAGAGATGTCCGAGTAAACCAGTAGGATCCTGGTGGATCAACACTCTGCCGAAACGGACGAGATGGCTGAAAAAATAACCTGACTACCAATACCTATGGAGAAGCGAAGAAGTCAGATGAGTAGTCGAACCTTGCCCTTCTTGTTTACTTGTAGATGCTTATAGTAGAAGTAGATTTTTTTTAATGTCACACAGGTGATGTAAAATGAAATAACTTGAATGCTCTAACGTGCTAACGGTGTTGGTAACGTCATGTAATGCTACTACGTATATTAGAACATCGTTTTCCGTTGGTGAATACTAGGGTTAGGCGATCTTTCCTGCGTTGTTTTCCGCGTTAGTGGAACAGCTATAAGGCATGTGTGATCTTGAATGTCACAGGTAAGTTTTGATGTGCTGATGTGTGAGATATTTGAAGTGGTGATCTTATAATAATGTATGATTCCGCGGAGTGCTGTGATATGTTTAGTCGATCGACTCAGTGATGGTTGTATGAATAATAGTGAAGCTCTTCAAAGATATTTAGCTCATTTATGTAGGGAATCATGATTGTTCTCATTATGTGGTGGACATTGTGTGGCGTAAAATAAGTAGGGTCATCTAAAGGTATAGTTGACGGTATAAGTAGAGAATGATTTATTGAGTGGTGAATTGCGGTAGTAATTTAAATCTTTGAGATGGCCAATGGTTAGGATAGTATTATTGAGAGGTATTTCCGCCGCGTATATTTGATTTTATTAGATGAGCGTGTTTCGTAGCGTTGTTTGAATGCTTTTCGAAGAGTTTGGTTAGGCATGCGAGCTGACTTGAGTTTAATTTGGTATCACATGGGTAGCGGAATATATTTACGAATATACGAGTAGGATCTTCGACAAGCTACTCGAACGATAATTAGATTGTGAGATTATTGTCACCTGTACTGTAGATCAACTTGTGGTACTGCTAGATGTAGTAAGTTAGCGCTGTAGAAGTATTTTCAGCAGGATGGAGTGGAGCCGATGCAACGCAGATCGTCTGGCATTTGATAGTTTTCTTATTTATGTCAGTAGTTAGTACCTTATTTCAGGTGCAGCCACATGATGCCGTTGGTTGGATGGAGACATGCAGTTAATTGATTATGGAACACTGATATTATTATGTATTTGATGGATTTTCGGTGTTTATCATGCGCTGTTAGAAAATTCAAGTTATTATTAAGTTAGTTAGGTAATTATAATGAAGTAATAAGAGAAGTAGAGCAGAGAGGACAGGTTCGTCTAGTAATACGTCAGAAATGAACAAACAAGATGAACTAATAGAGATTGAAATTGCTGATTTTCCATTATATTAATTTATATTTATTTAAATGAATCAGTGTTGCGTAATGATGAGATTTTAACTTAATGACTGACAATTATTTTTCAAGATGGACTTGATTCTTTTAATACGGTGCGATAAGAGATGCACAAAGATAATTAATTTTTTTTGTTGCATATACAGTTGTTCAATTGTAGTCAGTTAATTTCATTTTATTAAAATTATTATACTTCCAATTTCTCATTGCAAATTTTCATTTATGTTTAATTTAAGTGAACTTATTATCTTGAAACTGATGTTAGATCATCATCAGACTAATTATTGATAGGATGTGACCGCTTTCTTTCCGAAGGGCCATGCCCTGAGTGGAGGATCATGTAAACCACTGAATTCTAGTCGAGCGTATCATGAAATTTATTATCATCTCCGAATTAGGCGTCCCACGAACGGTCACAGTATGTATTCCTTGCATCTTCCACCTGCCCTCACGTTACTTCTTACTTGATAATGTTTTCTTTGTGCCTGAAGGATAATAGATTTTTTTTGAGAATTGTTGTCGCCACAAAAAAGGGAAAGAGCCTGACGTGGCTCAACCATACATATTCTGATGTACCTGTATGTTATATGTATGTAGCGTAACCCATTGTATTATTGTTTTCTTCGTTATGATTGTAAGACTATTCTTATTATGTGTTTTATTTTCATTTGAATAAACACCCCTTTATTTAAGATTATTAATGTCAGAATATATGTGTATCGATTTTAGTGTTGTTTCCTATACTTGGTCTATTGGTATCGGGAGCGAAGTTCAGCTACTGACTGTTTCCTGCCAGTTTCAATCACAATCTACTTTTATCGTCCCTCTGCGTCACTTTGCTACATCTATTTATGCGGGGGTGGGGGTGTGGCGAATTGAGTGAGTACTTACAATGATACCCATAAAAGTTTTCACCCCTTCAACGCAGAAATTTAAAACGAGAGGACTCCCTATTTGTGAAACACACAACCTGAATTTTAACACACGACTGCGCCCTTTCCATCTCAGAAAATCATCGCAGTCATTTTGCAGTTGCTCACAATCTTGTCACTTATTTATTACTGTATACAGAATAAAATCATCTGCAAAAAGCCTCATCTCGGATTCCATTTCTTTACTCATAAATCATTTTTATATATAGGAAAATATAAAGGTCTAATAATACTGCCTTGAGAGATTCCCATCTTAATTATTACAGGGTGAGATAAAGCTTCGCCTACTCTAATTCTCTGAGATCTCTTTTCTAGAAATATAGCAACCCATTCAGTCACTATTTTGTGTAGTCCTATTGCACTCATTTCTGCAAGAAGTTTCCCATGATTCACCCCCAAATGCCTTGGACAGGTCAATCGCGATACAATCCATTTGTCCTCCTGGATCCAAGATATCTGTTAGACCTTGCTGGAATCCTACAAGTTGAGCTTCAGTGGAATAACCTTTCCTAAACCTCAACTGCCTTCTATCGAACCAGTCATTAATTTCGCAAACATGTCTAATATAACCAGAAAGAATGCTTTCCCAAAGCTTACATGCAATGTATGTCAAACTACCTGGCCTGTAATTATCAGCTTTATGTCTATCACCCTTTTCTTTATACTCAGGACCTACTATAGCAACTCTCCATTCATTTGGTATAGCTCCTGCATACAAACAATAATCATATAAGTACTTCAGATATGGTACAATATCCCAACCAACTGTCTTTAGTATATCGATTCTAGCCGCTTTTCTAGTTTTGAAATTTTGTATCTTATTGTAAATGTCATGGTTATCATATGTAAATTTTAATACTTCATTAGCATTAGTCACCTCTTCTAACTGGACATTATCCCTGTAACCAACAATCTTTACATACTGCTGACTGAAAACTTCTGCCTTTTTAAGATCTTTGCATACACATTCCCCTTGCTCATTAATGATTCCTGGAATATGCTTCTTGGTACCTCTTTCTGCCTTAAAGTACCTACACATACTCTTCCATTCATACATGCATACATTACATACATTATCAATATAGACTGTTAAGCCTTTCAGCGTCCAGTCTGCAAGCCTCTGCGAATTTACTAAACGTCGCCACAACCCTCGATATGTAAATAGTGTTGTGGTCTCATTTAGTTCTATACCTCTTATCTTTAAATCGTTAAAAACTGAGTCTAACCATCGTCGTCTTGGTCTACCTCTACTTCTCTTACCTCCATAACAGAATCCATTATTCTCCTAGGTAACATATCCTCCTCCATTCGCCCCACATAACCCCACCACCGAAGCCGTTTATGCGTACAGCTTCATCCATCGAGTTCATTCCTAATTTAGCCTTGTATCTCCTCATTCCGTGTACCCTCCTGCCATTGTTCCCACCTGTTTGTACCAGCAATCATTCTTGCTACTTTCATGTCTGTTACTTCTAACTTATGAATAAGATGTCCTGAGTTCACCCATCTATCGCTCCCGTAATGCAAAGTTGGTCTGAATACAGACTGATGAAAAGATAGTTTCGTTCGGGAGCTGACTTCCTTTTTACAGAATACTGTCGATCGCAACTGCGAGCTCACTGCATTTGCTTTACTACACCTTGATTCAATCTCACTTACAATATTACCATCCTGGAAAAACACACAACCTAAATACTTGAAATTATCGAGCTGTTCTAGCTTTGTATCACTAATCTGACATTCAATTCTGTTGAATTTCTTACCTACTGACATCAATTTAGCCTTCGAGAGGCTAATTTTCATACCATACTCATTGCACCTATTTTCAAGTACCAAGATATTAGACTGAAGGCTTTCGGCGCAATCTGCCATTAAGACCAAGTCGTCAGCATAGACCAGACTGCTTACTATTTTTCCACCTAACTGAATCATTCCATGCCATTTTATACCTTTCAGCAGATGATTCATGTAAAGTACGAACAGCGAAGGTGAAAGATTACAGCCTTGTAAGTACCCTGAACCAAGAACTCATTCTACCATCAATTCTCATTGAAGCCCAATTGTCAACATAAATGCCTTTGATTGATTTTAATAATCTACCTTTAATTCCGTAGTCCCCCATTATAGCGAACATCTTTTCCCTCGGTACCCTGTCATATGCTTTCTCTAGATCTACGAAACATAAAAACAACTGCCTATTCCTCTCGTAGCATTTTTCAATTATCTTGCGATACTGAAAATCTGATCCTGACAGTCTATCTGTGGTCTGAAACCACGCTGGTTTTCTTCCAACTTCCTCTCAACGACTGAACGTACCCTCCTTTCCAAGATGCCAGTGAATACTTTGCCTGGTATACTAATCAATGAGATACCTTGATAGTTGTTACAATTCTTTCTGTTCCGTTGCTTATAGATAGGTACAATTACTGCTTTTGTCCAACCTGAAGGTACCTTAACAACACTCCATGTTAATCTTACTACTCTATGCAGCAATTTCATCACTGCCTTCCCACTATACTTCAGCATTTCAGGTCTAATTTCATCTCTTCCTGCTGATTTATGACAATGAAGTTTATTTACCATCCTTTCCCCTTCCCCCAGCGTAATTTCACCAACATCATTTTCCTCCTCCCCATGAGCATGGCTGTTCGCAACACCACCACGATGATTACCTTTCACATTGAGAAGGTGTTCAAAATATTCCCTCCACCTCTTCAGTGATTCCCTGGGATCTATTATGAGTTCACCTGAATTACTCAAAACACTCTTCATTTCCTTTTTCCCTCCCATCCTAAGATTCTTTATTACTGTCCAGAAAGGTTTCCCTGCTGCTTGACCTAGCCTTTACAGATTATTACCAAAATCTTCCCTCGACTTCTTTTTGGATTCAACAACTATTTGTTTCGCTCTGTTTCTTTCATATACATTGGACCCTTATTCGTTTGAAGACATATTTCACTTTCTCTAACCTGGGCCTAGAGATACTTAGTTCACTACAGATAAGATAGTAGTCTGTATCATCGAAAAATCCCCGGAAAACTCGTACATTCCTAACAGATTTCCTGAATTCGAAGTCGGTTAAGATATAGTCTATTATGGATCTGGTACCCCTAGCCTCCCATGTGTAGCGGTGAATAGCCTTATGCTTGAAGGATGTATTTGTAACAGCTAAACCCATACTAGCACAGAAGTCCAGCAAACGCTTCCCATTCCTATTAGCTTCCGTACCTTCCCCACATTTACCAATCACCCTTTCGTATCCTTCAGTTCTATTCCTAACACTCGCATTGAAATCGCCCATTAGCACTATTCTATCCTTGCTGTTGACCCCGACCACGATGTCACTCAATGCTTCATAAAACTTGTCAACTTCATCCTTATCTGCACCCTCACATGGTGAATACACGGAGACAATTCTAGTCCTAATTCCTCCAACAGCCATATCTACCCACATCATTCGCTCATTTACGTGCCTAACAGAAACTACGTTACGTGCAATGGTATTCCTGATAAAGAGCCCTACCCCAGACTCTGCCCTTCCCTTTCTAACACCCGTCAAGTACAATTTATAATCTCCTATCTCTTCCTCGTTATCTCTCCTTACCCGAATATCACTTACTCCTAGCACATCCAGTTGCATCCTCTTTGCTGACTCAGCTACTTCTGCTTTCTTTCTTCCATAAGCCCCATTAATATTGATAGCTCCCCATCGAATTCCATTTCGTTCGCCAAGTTGTTTCCAAGGAGTCGCTCGCCTTTCAAATAGGAGTGGGATTCTGTTACTCCTATAGGTCCGAGGCTTGCTTGAAATGATCCGAGCTCAGTAAATTCATGAAGCAGGATGCTACCCTACTTACACATAGTCCAAGTGAGGATCTCTCGTCTAACGGGTTATGGACCACCGGTGAAGTGTATAGTCCTAGCCGCCTGAGCACAAGGAGGGCCATGACTCAAAATATGTCCGAGATGCCCACTCCCATTCCATACCAACTCGTATCCCGACTCTCAGGACCACTTAATAGGCCACTCAGCCGTTTCCCGTGGTTCACGAACTAGGACGTGACTACAGTAACCCACACCATGAACCATTCCATTTTTCACATAAATTTGTATGACCGCCAATTATGCTTGCAATGATGTTATCCTTAGACGACTTCTTTGCTATATTCAATTTCCTAGTAAATTTCCTCTATTTCTCCTTACTTCCACAGCAATTTCCAACTCTATTTCTTTCCAATCTGCACCATCTTATTAGTCTCTTTACTTCTCTTTTGTAATATAGTGTGTCTTTACCATTCCTTTCCACCTTTAAAGGTAAAAACCTATTTTCACATTCCTCAACTATTGCCTCAAACCCATCACAGAGTCTGTTTACAAATTTTTTTTTACGTTTACCACCGATCTTAGTTACTTTTAAAAATCTTCCGGATGTCTTTCTTACCAGCCATTATGGTACTGCCTAGTAGTCCTACTTTCAAGACCTTCTTTTCTATCACATTTATATACAAGTATGACAAGAAAAAAGCATCATGATCACTAATACCAACAATTTCTTCGCTTTCTCTATAGAACTCATCTGGTTTTACCAGCACCACGTCCAGAATATTCTTCCCTCCAGTTGGTTCCATCACTTTCTGAATAAGCTGTCCTTCCCATATTAACTTATTTGCCACTTGTTGGCCATGCTTCCTGTCGTTCGCATTACCTTCCGAATTGACACTTGGCAAATCGAGATTTCCCGCTACAATCACACTCCTTTCCATATCGTATCCCACAGAGCTAATTTTCTTATAAGATAATTCTGAATCAGCGTCAGCGCTTCCCTTTCCATGTGGATCCGGTAACCACAAGTATCTCCGTAGATTAAATCTGTAATCTAGTTAGAAATCGGCCGTGTAAATAGCGGAAGCCCTTTATTGCTATTGGCGATCAAAATGCTGATAAGATTATGAAAACTAGAATCAAGAAACAGTAAGGATCTTCATAGATTAACGCTAGCTATGAGTTTAAACAGAATCTATCCTTGGCCACGTGTCTCCTTAGAACACGAGGCCTGTATTCTAGAACACTTGAGCTGACGTTGCCATGATTCGGCCGCTCATTTCTTCGTCAGATTCCTACAGCTGGGTCGTATCGTGCCGATATCTGAGAAAGGGTTGGTTTAGGTCCATAAAACGTGCTTTACCGAGGTTTGTTCTTCCTCGCGTCATGAGGCTTAAAATGGGCGTTGCCTCGTCCTTGCACGACAAATTCTATATTTCGTCCCTCAATTAGCCTTTGCTAATTTGCCGAAATCTAGATAATGGAAAGGGCTGTCCAAATTTCATGTAGACAGCGTTACCCGCAGTGTCCTAAATATAAGTATACAAAATTTGGTTCAGATTGGTGCAACAATAGAGATTTGTATAAAGAAGAGGCAGACAAATATTCTGCTTCGCCAAGGAATTCTACATTGTAATGAGAGTGATAGGCGAAGTAGTGCACACATTGTGAATAGTATTTCCATTCCTTGACCCAGAAACAAAGGTTTCGGAGGAATGAAAATCCATTTCACCAGGTCTGTCAACACTCACCTCAGTCAAAACCCCGCATAAGATCACTTCTTATTTCTAAACTAAAACATTGAAGAGCAACCATCGTATAAATATTTCAACGTCATAGGGCGAAGGGTATCACAGAAATGAACATTTTGTCGTCAGGCTTCACCCCTGGTCAGAACTCTTTAGAGGTGTATTTCTTTAAGACCACATTTTATTTAAAATCTAAGAATGATTACGAGCACAAATCATGAGAAATTTTTATTTCGTAAGTCAAACTGTTTCATTCTAGTGTGTGAAGATGGTTTCACTAGATTTTCCTGGTTACTTCCGACTAAGCTGGCAACCGCTCAGTCCACATTTCTTGTTTGAATACCATATTTGCGTCTTTTGGCCCCTGTCAATATATAGTTTTCGATAATGCTAAGGCATTCACATCCAACTTATTCAGTAAATTCAGCTTTGATCTGTCTATATCACATGTAACTACGCTAACTACTTCGGCTTATTATTCTCAACCACCTTTGGCTGAACGGGTCAATCGTAATCTTAGATCTGCTCTAATCGCATTACATCATGAAGATCATTCCAGGTGGGATACGTCCCTGCATTGGTTGGCCTTTGCTTTAAATTCAGCGGTTCATGAGTCCCATAGGTTTACTCCAGCTTCTCTTATGTTTAAATTTGTTCCTAACACGCCGCTCTCTAACCTTTGGTCACTTAATTATATATTGCCAGAGACAATAAATCCCGATAATATTAGACATTTATGGAAGAAGGCTAAGGCCAATCTTAAAGTTTCCCCATGAAAAGGTTAGGGAAAGATATGATCGTGGACGGAGGCCCACCAATTTAAAAGGCGGAGATCAAGTCATGGTTAGGAATTTTGTTCCCGCGGGCAAGCTTGCCCCCAGATTCCATGGGCCGTGCGTTATTTTACATTTTTTTGACACCAGTTACATTATTGGTCAGTAATCCAGCCACAGAGAGGATCCTTAGGGTTCACGTCTCTCAGGTGAAACCTGTGTAATTTAATGGCTATCTACTTTAGCCATTTAAATTTGGCAGAAATCGAAGGTTATGTTCCTTTTTATTTTTTATAAGAATAGATTTAAGACCTTCTGCCCTGTTGGGTATATTAACTGATATGTACGATCTTATACTCTGAATTTTCCTGTGGTTAATTCCCTGGTGGCCATTACCACGCCCCCGTCTCCTGCATCACCGCACTTTCAACACACACTCACCTCCTACGCCGCCCGCCCCTCTGCCTCACCAATAAAAGTCGTACTCTCTAATCTCAAGCAACAACACTTTTCTGTCGCCCAGATCTTACTGTTTTAGTACCCTCTCAGCCGTTAGCTGCCGTGCTGCAACATCTAGCGAGAGATACAAGAGTGGAGAACGAGCCCTCCTTCTGAACGACACGCCGGAGTCCATCTCCCGGCAAAAGCTGAAGTGCGGTAACCCTACCGCCAACACATCTGGGGACTGCACATATACATCTAATCTGCGGCGATCATCACCACGACTACCCCTCTCATAGTAGCGGGAGAGGTGTATCTGAGGGTACTGGGGGGGGGGTGTCCGGACGACCTCACCTGAGTATCGGCAGCGGCGGCAGGTCTTGCCGTCAAACCTATCGGCATGTATCTAGCTTCCGCGACCACAAGGACACTTCAAATCTCGATTTACTAATTTTTCTACAAATCTACTTTTTTTTCAACTGGAAATGTTTTCTCAGAATTCTTCTGTGTCACCCCAAGGAAGGACATTTGGTGGGGAGGTCTGTACCGGGAGGTACACCTCAACTCCGCTCATTCAAAATAAGCGCTTTAATAAACTCCTCTATCGATCAAAAGGTGAAACTGATACTACATGAACTTAGAACTTTGAACGGAAGATGTCACTACTGAAATATTAAGTAATTGTGTATTATGAAGTTTCCTAAACTGATTGAAATTCTTCTCGTTTCGTTTTGCTATACATCAAGAAGTTTGGACATTTTGCCACAGATGTCACTACAAAAAACTCTGATCATGCACTCTGTACTTTTAGATTTTCATTACTGAATCTATGTTCATTTATTTTTGGGTTGGCAACACTTCATTTTCTTTCCGCCAGTTTTGAATCTGGCTAACCATGAATTTTTGTAATTAATTTTCTACCAATCCCGCATTTCTTGTTCACTTTGTATTGACCAATAAAATTGAGAGGGTCCAGAATCCTCTCGAACCTTCCCTGAGGGTATATAAACTGCGGCTTTTCTTGTTTCCTTGTCAACTGATCGCTGTCTTTCTAAGTGTGTTAAGGCAGGAGGCGGGTCGCCTCTTTCTTCGGCCGGCAGAACATCTACACGGTAATTGTCACGTAAATTCTATCTTTCTTGCTGTCTCCGCAAATTTATCCGAGGAGAAGGTTTGAATCTTTAACTATGTAACAAACATTTCTAAAATGTAAATTTTCTTTCGGCTAATGTAACATTTCATAAAGTTTTTAACTGTAAATCGGGGATAGAGAGTGAATTACCCTCTCGAGCTCCCCTTCATCTTGGTTTGATGTGCCTACGTTTTCGTAACTGTTTTCTTCCTGTAATGTATTAAAGTGATTTCCATGCGAGCCACCTTGGTAGCTTGGGACTAGCCCCTGTTTCATCGGCCGAGAGCCTTGCAGGTTTTTAATATTTCATTATCTGGGAGTGCAGTGTTCGCCTCCATTCAGTTTGTGTTCGGGCCATTTATTTAACCTGTTCTTTTCCGCAAAAAACCGGTAGGTTGGGTACTAGATACCCCTGTGTAAAATTATTTGCATTTGCAATTCGTGCCTGGCGAGGCCAGAGATTGTAATATTTTGATGTAATGTTGCCTTGAGCGGGCTGTAAGAAACCGAGAGCATGTAAGCTCTTTTCAAAGTTTTGTAATAGTGAAGAGTGCCTCTGGAAGGCTAGATATTGCAATTTTGGGAGCAAGTGCTCTTGAATTAGGGGATTTCTGCGTTTGACAGAATTATTCCTCATTTTGAATTGTACATCTTGTAACTTGAGCTCGTAGCTCAGAAACTGTAAATCGGGGCTTGAAGCCCAAACTTGTTAAATTCCCGATTCTTGGGGTGTTCCACCCTTCTTTGGCATTGTACCTGATATTTCATTGTTCTTTCACCTGATGGAAATTTGTCACACTTGATTTTTATATTGAAAGAAATATAACCTTTGTTAACATTTTAATTCAATTCTTGATATTGTAGTTAGACCCATTCATACCTGCACCTTCCTTCACCTCTCTGCGTTCCACGTATACCCCGGAGCACAGAGAATTGGCATTGTTGTCATCAGGCCTCACCCCATCACGCACCTCATCAAAACCACTCAGGGGTGTGTTGTTGGAAGACCATTCATCTGAGATATATAGGAGCAACCATCGTGTGAAGTGTCAAACTCTTATGTCAAACAGTTTGAGAGGAATGAATATTTTGGTCATCAGACTCCTCCACCTAGTCAAAACCCCTTACGGTTGTATTGTTTTAAGGATAGTTCTTTCATAAATCTAAGTTACACAGCAGAACCATAATATGGAATGTCTATCTCGAATGCCAAATTGTTTAAGAGAATTTGATATTTACGTCGTCAGGTCTAACCCCAGTCAAACACCCTTAAATCGGGAGTGGTAGCATGGTGTCTTCTGTGACCTGGCAGAAGTGTATTTTGTTTAATTGCGCTTATTTTTAAACTTAGTGGCCTTGGCTGCCACATACCTCTCCCCACATTCGTTGCATTTTTCCGGATGCCTGTGGCATTGTAGTGTAGGGTGTGCATTCATATAAAGAGGGAGTATTGTCAAGCGGTGCAATAAAGTGTCTCCTTGAACCCAACACCACCGTTTCCGTTCGTCTTTCTCAACGGTTGTGACCATAGCAGGAAAGGATTGCGTTACAAAGTGGACACAAACTCCGCCCCCTAAAATCTAATGTACTCGAACCCACAACGTTGTCACTCATTTAGCGGGAGTGAGAGTAACAGCAAGAAGTGAAGAAGCCTGAAGAAGTTTGGAGCATTCTTTTCACGAATGATATCTTGCAACTAACTTTAAAGTGTACGAACATGGAAAGTGAAAGAGTCAGAGGAAATTATACTCGCAAACGAATTACTTATCATTGTCAGTGAGAGAATAGTAATCCATCCCCACGACCCAGGGCTATGCATAACGTAGTCAGAAGAACGTAAGCCTGTCAGCTGAATTCAGCAAGATAAGGTGTTTAATAAGGATTATTTATGAGCATGTCAAGATTCATACGCTGTGAAGCTAATTAGTACTGAATATATATATTTATTTTCGATAAAATGTCATGCTATTGAGTTAATAACCATAATACATCAATATATGATACATTGAAATTAGTAATTTTGTTATTAGAGCAAGTTCAATCATAATGGTGAGAAAGTATCTCCACTCCACCTCGCACGTTACATCAATCTGTCCAAGGTTAAACCCCAAGACACAGAGGAGCAATTCCAAGCTCTTATGCTCTGGAGGATTAACGATGCCGTTTTCTTTTCTCTCTGTGTGGATTCTCCTCTCTATATTTTTCTTCGTATTAAATGAAGTAAATAAAGAAAAACGTGTGTTTTCGTCCACGGAAATTAGGGAACGAATTACGAAGACGCACCAACACGAGAAATCTCTCTCTTGTTTGATTTCGGAATTAGCGAAGGAAGTGAAAGTGTCTGCATCATTTGTATTAAACGGGCTCCACATCACTTTCACAGACGAGACTCCAAGAACGCTAAGACACCAAATTACCTATATGAATTACTTCGAGGAGTTATCCATCGTGCATTTATCAGTTTTGGATAGATTTGATGTAGTATAGTTAATGCTAGGTTCTTTTATTAGCGAGTGTATGTGGCCAGTATCACTGGATGAAAAGAGTAGCCATGTACAGTGAGAGCCCCTGGAAACTAAGAACGTGTATGTCACTATTGCTGCTTTCTATCGGATACCTATAGCAACAAGAACTCCCCCCTGCAGCCTCGAACTACACTCACGTTCATAAGAAACATAACACCTTGAAAGACTAGATAGGAAATTCATACTCACAGGACATGTTCACTAGTATGTTCTGCAGAAACGTTTAGCATTTCAGTTACCTAAGTTCAGCAGGTGTCCTGAGTCCTCCATGGGCACTGATAACTTGTTCCATACGTGATGGCATCGACACGTATAAGGCGTGAATGACGTCCTGGTGTATAGCCATCCGGAATCATTCACCTAGTTCCACAGTTCATCTTTGGTGGTTGGCATTGCGACACAACGCCGCACTATCTTTTCACCATACCAGACACATTTTCGATTGGCGAAAAGTCCGGTGATCGGGCGGGCCAGGGCAACAGTCTGACATCACCTAGGTCAAACTGGTCACAGTGCCCTGGACACGCACCAACTGTGATTTGTGGTTGAACCCAATAGCACCCCACACCATAAGGCCTTGAGTTGGCTCAAACAAAACAGAATCTGGATTCGACTGAAAACACTATCTGCTGCCATTCGTGTCTCCAGTGACGTCGTTCCATGCACCATTGCAGTCTAGCATGTTTATGGACACAGTCAAAGGTAGGCGGAGAAGTGGACGACGCGCCGGTAACCCAGGCCGTAATAAACGGCGACGGACTGTCACTCCTCATAGTGTACGATGTGTTACACTGTTCCACTGTTGTGCTAGAGTCGAGGAGGACGCAGATCTGTCCTGCAATGGCTTTCGGTTGAGATGTTGATCGTCGCGGAGTGTAGTGAGAAAGAAAGAAAGAAAGAAAGAAAGAAAGAAAGAAAGAAAGAAAAATCATTGTACTCTTATGTCACGAATTAAACACTGAAGGTCTCGCCTGCACTTCAGAATGATACAGTGCCTACGTTTCACATTAAAGTACCTATATTTCCCAATGTTACCCATTAAATGTTTACTTTCAGAATTTTCTCTACCTGTTAATTATGTATGATGATAATTTATGTAGATATCTTTATTGTGATAGGGACTGATATTTGATAAATTGTTTTAAAAGTTATTGTTATCTGTTTTTCAGGTTTATTATATTTTGTCCTTCTGACAGATCAACAATTTGTCTAGGAAATAGTTGATCCACTGAAGTTAATAATAAAACGAAGTGATAATGGTAAGTATTGTCATGTCGCACCATGGATTTGTACACAATTCCAACTGTTAATGGGACTGTCACTAATCGACCGTAGAAACTGCACTCAACAATAATCTCGGCCAGTTCGGTCATTTTCCTTTTCACCCCAAGTTGGCGGGTGCTGGAACTGGAGTTAACTGTGTATTCTACACTATTATCAATTATTTTTACATGCTACCTTCTCCCCTACTGGCCCTAAGATTGTTACTGATATATTCTTCTTCCTCCCGCTAAGCATGCTTTGACAGATGGTAATATGATTCCCAGGTTTCGCTGAAATAGGACCTGCGATTTACGTGGAGATGTGTAACAACCTCCTCCCTCACACATGAATCATTTATATTAAGACGTCAATTTATGAAGAGGAACCAACACGAATAACAGAAGACTCACCATGTGCTGCCATATACAAGAAAGAAGTTAATAACGTAATTTGTCGCAAGATAGTGGGGCTTCCAGAGTTGTATGTACCAACAGTACTCTTGAATTTCAGCTTTTCTTTTCCCTCTGTCAGTAATATCACAAACATTCCAATAGATTCCCAGCGGGAAAGGGGAATAGGGTACAACAGATAAGGTAGCCTCTTTGGTCTAAAAATGGCCTTGAACCTAATTACAACATTTGTAACAAACATTTCAGATGAAGAACACACAAACACAGATTCCTACCGAAATAGACCAGAATAGATATATCTACACTTTTTATTTCTGATGTCCTCTTTTTTCTTTCCAAGCTCCTTAAAGGCATGAGAATTGCTTTCAAGCCACTCTATAGAGGACATATCTACGATAAAGTGTTCACTGCTGCACGTGTCTCAGCATTTTAAGGCACCACTTCACTGTGCTCTTGTTCGTCTGCTTCTTCCACTGGTAGGCAAGTGTCGGGACGATTCTTGAAGAACCCTACTATCAAGAAACGATTTGAGATCGTAGTTAGCTTCACAGCCTTCTAGGACATTGCAATGAAGTTAAGTGCACCGAAGATTGAAACTCTAAATTATGATGGAACATTTCCAGCATCTATAAGGAATTAAATAAGCTGTACCAACTTCTCCCAATAGAATGACTTAAAGTGGTGTATAATACCGACATCCATAGCGTGCAGCATGCATGTGCAGTTATCAGGCAGAAATTCTAACAGCACATTCCTGAAATTAACATCCACAGGATCTGTAGGACAACAGTCGATGAAAAGGATTTTCCTATTTTTCACACCCATTTTTGAATCGAGAGCAGCTAACTGCTGTCAAAAAAAGATGTGTGGGCGTCAAGCTTTAGGGTTGGCATCATAGGCAGTTGCCAATGATCGCACATTCTTGAAGCAGGGGGCTTTTTATATTTATCCATCACAAAGGAGTGGAGCATCTCAGAGCCACCAGCATGGGCTTACATCAATGTGAGCCCAATTTCCTCAGTTTCACACCACGGCATTTATCACATTTAAATGCGAAAGGCATGCTGAGCAACACAATGGAAAACAGCCCAGCTTCATCTAGGTTTAAAATGTTCCTGCAGTCTTCCATTGATTCCCTCTTCCACAGATTCATCACTGATTGCGTTTCTCAGTTATATGATCTGAAATTTTTAATGCCAAGAATATTTGCTACTTTATGTGCAATTTACGAACAGCGTCTATCTCACATTCATACGTTGTACACTGGTTGCATGGTTATGGTGTCTGTTGTTTTGTCCCACACCCATGTGAAGAACACATTGAAAAATAACTTTTGGGTACGCAACCCGCTCAACAGAAATGTCCTACCTTTTGTATAAATTTGTTAAGTAGGTAACCCTTTCATCATAGTTGTTAGGCGACTTGCGTAGTTTCCCGACGTTTAAAAAAGGCTAGTTCTGCCCATGTGTGGTTCGGTCATCATGCCGTGGTTACATAGGTCAGTTGTGACACCATTGTACTTCGATTTTTCCCCATCTCGAGCAGCCTGACGTAGTGTAAATGGCGGGACATAACAGGTCGCAAGACGATTTTAATACATTGCGAGCGCAGAGAAACTGAGGGGACCTACAAAAATGTTTTAAATGACGTTGAAACATAAAATGCTGGAATGAAAAAGCGGGGCAATACTGTAATTACTTAAACGTTCACAAAATACTTTAGGAGGCAGCTGCTATATACTGAGCTGGAGAAGGTGAAAGGAGAAGGACGATGAGCCTTGTAGGTCAGAATGGAGGGAGAGGGTGGAGAAGTCACGTAGAGAAACTTCACACTCAATATAAGCCGTGATCTGAAATAAATTCGGAATACAGTCCTAGTATTATCAGTGAAGAGATTATGAGAGCAATAATACTCTATGTTCCGAGGTATCTGTGGAACAGCAGAGGTGAAAGAAGGTGCGGGGGTGAACGGGTCTCAAACTACGAAATTAAAGTTAAGGTAAAATTTAACAAGGTTATATTTTCTTTTCAAAATCAAGAATAAGAAATGACAAATTGGCAGGTACAGAGTAGCAAGGCAACAAAAGTACAATTACAGTATTTACAGGATTTGGGCTTCGAGCCCCGAACTCACAATTCTTGAGCAATTAGCCCAACCTTACCCCAAAAACAAGATACAACAGAGGGGCAGAAAACCCCAATCATGCCCCGGAGCACTGGCTCCCAATTACACAGTAAAGCCTCCTAGAGGCACGCAGAAACAAATTTCAAAAGAGCGAACCGCTCTCAAAGTTTAAGCCAATCAAAGGCCACACCAAACTCCACCTTCAAGTTGTCCTCTAAGGACATAAGCACAGGGGTAAAATACCCAACCTACTGAGGCCTATTAAGTAAGGAAACATGAAAATTACATGGCCTCTAAAATACCAACTTGAGAGGAGGCGTTCTTGCACTCCTAATACATTTTGTTTAAAACCTACTTGGCACTAGGCCGTTAATGCAAGGGCTAATCCCATACTAAAGAGGTGACTTTTAGAAGGAAACGATTTACATTACGTTAAGGAAGAAACGGTTGAGAAAATAAGTTCACCTCAATGCAATATGAGTGGGAGCTCGAGAGGGTTAAGCACTCTCTATCCCAATATGTAGTTAAAACAGAAAGAATTGACACCGAGTGTCTTTACATTTTTAAAGGAAAGTTACATGGAAAAGGCTTCGGACCTGCCCCGAGAGTTAAACTGCTGAGCTAGCAAGAAAAGAAGTTATTAAAAGGCCATTACCTTGTGGATGAACTGCTGCCCGAAGAAAGAGGCGCTTTCCGCCTCCTGCCACGTACTTTACACACTGAAAGATGTTACTGAAGTGGCGCAGAGACCCTAAAATCAGCAGTTTATATACTCTCGCGGAAAGTTCGAGGCGTTTCAGGAATGAGAACACCCTCCCACAAGAATTTTATTGCTTAACCAAGAAAAGCCCTACAAAAAATGAAGAAGAAACACATTATTGATGGAAAATTAATTCGAGAAATTCGGGATAGGCTAAATTCAAAACAAGGGGAAAGAAAGGGTTAATATTGCCAACTTAAACAATGACTGCAAGAAATTTAACAAAGAACAAACTTATGAATTCAAATTTTCTAAAAAAACATAGTTCTTTCACTTCGCACTAGGGTGCACAATTGTAGTTCTTCAGTAGTGTCCTCTAGAAGAGAATGTTCACACTTCTTACTACAGGCAAAACAAAAATACGTCGAAAACGACCCAGTTCAGAAACTTCAAAATTTCCAAGTAGTGACATCTTCTGAGAAACTTGAAAATTAACACAGTAGATAAAGTTCAGACTTCCTCCAGCAGAGGAGTTTCCACTGGCGCAAAGTTTGAATTAGCGACGAGGAGGTGTACCACCCGGTACAGACCTCCCCCCACAAATGTCCCTCCAAGGGGTAACACAGAAGAACATAAACTTTTATTTCAACATAATGTCCAAGCTATGATGTTGATATGGAAGTTAATTGCAGAAGTATTTACCAACAAATGTTCTTAAAATGATTGGGTCCAGTTTCAAAATTCTTGTAGTAACTTTTGAAGTAATGTCTTTATGTTTGTAGAAGTTGAATTCAGAAGGAAAAACTTTAAATTCTTGAAAGAGAAGAACATTTTCTAAGTCCACCCGATATTGCAGTAAAATCCAAAAAGGTAATAATTGTTGATGTGAAACGTCCATGTAACTGACTAAATATATCAGTTGCCGATGACTTTGACGGCCAGGCCAGCCGCCGCTGCTTGAGTCCAGAGGAGGCCGCTCGGACCCCTCAAGTACCCTGTGATACCGCTCGCCCGCACTATGAGAGGAGAAGTGGTGTTGAAGCACGCCGCGCCCCCGGCGAACATATACAGGCTGCGGGCAAGTAGCAGGTTGTGCGCCGCACATCAGCCTTGGCCGGGAGGAGGGCTCCGGCTCGCCGTGCACAAGTCGACCTCGCTGGAGTAGAGGGGGCCCTTCCTCTATCCCAGTCGCGGCACAGCGCCGCGCGGCTGCGGGGGCACTGAAACATTAAAGCTCGGCGGCAGAATTTTGTTGGACCATCATCGTTTTTTTTGAGGGCACAGGCTTTGTGGAGAGGTTGAGGGGCCAGCGGCGTGAAGATATTCATGTCATGTATAAGCCACTGTGTGTTATGTTAGCAGGAGACGGGAGCGTGGTAATGGCCATGGTAAGGCCAGGATGGCAGTTTAACTGATCGGAGGAGGTTTACAAAAATAATTACACACAAAGGAAACAGATTCCAAGGGCAGAAGGCCTTAAAAGTGAAACCCCTCAAAAAATATATAACCTTCCTATTTCTTTCAAAATTATATGAAGCAAGTTAACACAGAAATTACACCGGTTTCACCTGTGACAGGTGAACCCTAAATATCCTCTCGGTGGCTGGATTGCTTACTAACAACGTAACCGGAGTAAGGAAATCGAGAATGATACACGGCCCATGAAATCTGGGGGCAAGCTTGCCCGCGGGAACAAAATTCTTGACCATCACCTGGTCGCCTACCTTCAAATGGGTGGGTCTCCGCCCACGATCATATCTTTCCCTAACCTTTTCATGAGACATCTTAAGATTGGCTTTAGCCTTCTTCCAAAGATCTTTAATGTTATCTGGGTCTATCGTCTCAGGTAGAATGTCACTCAGAGACCAGAGGTTAGAGAGCGGCGTGTTGGGAACAAACTTGAACATCAGCGAAGCTGGCGTAAACTTATGAGATTCATGAACCGCCGAGTTCAAAGCAAAGGCTAACCAATGGAGGGACGTGTCCCACCTAGAATGATCTTCATGATGATAGGCAATAAGTGCGGACCTGAGATTACGATTAACCCGTTCAGCCAGAGATGGTTGAGGGTAATAAGCAGAAGTTGTCACATGAGAGATGGACAGGTCAAAACAGAATTTACGGAATAAGTTAGATGTGAAAGCCTTAGCATTGTCAGACACAATATATTGACACGGACCAAAAGAAGCAAAGATTGAATTTAGACAAGTAATGGTGGACTGAGCGGTAGCCAGCTTAGTCGGAAATAACCAGGAAAATCTTGTAAAACCATCTACACATACAAAGATGAAATTGTTGGCATTTCCCTTCGACTGGGGGAAGGGTCCTACATAATCAATACACAGGCGTTCCATGGGGCGCGAAGCCTGATGAGAAGACAGAAGGCCTACCTTGGTGGACATAGTGCGTTTACTAAGCAAACAAGATTTACAAGCCTTTACTAGTTCACGGATTTCACCGTCCATACCTTTCCAGATGAACCTTTCACGAATCTTCTCACGAGTTTTAAAGATTCCAAGATGCCCCCCTAATGGGGTCTCATGATAGTACTTGAAGATCATAGGTACAAGAACAGCTGGAACGACAACCTTCATCATCTTATCATGCCTCGAAGGGCAACATAGAACACCATTCCTCAGTACATAAGTGAGAACATGTTCCCCAGAAGAAAGGGTTTCCATTATCGGAGCCAGCGTCGGATCTTCACGTTGGTACTTCTCGATATCCCTAAAGAGCATGGGAGCATCTGTTAAGATGGCATTAACATCAGATAGTATGGACTCGGGAGGAGATGAACTATCGACCGGTTCATGGGTCTCGACGTCGTTGGAAAACATACGGCTGAGTCCGTCAGCGACAACATTTTCAGTACCTCTGATATGCCTGACATCGAATTGGAAGGCAGAAATTCGGATGGTCCATCGGGCTATACGACCAGTACGACGCGGCCTACCTAAGACCCAGCTTAAGGCTTGATTATCTGTCTCCAGGTCGAATTTGACATGTTCCAGATAGAGACGGAACTTTTCTAAGGCAAATAAGACTGCCAAACCTTCGAGCTCATAAATGGAATACTTGGCTTCTTGAGCCGACAGAGTCCTAGATGCGTAGGCGATGGGTCGCCTCTCTAGTTCAGTCTCTTGAAGAAGGACTGCAGCTACCGCCGACGACGACGCGTCGGTTTGGACGATGAATTTCTTCGAGAAATCGGGCATAGCAAGGACAGGGTCATTACAGAGAGCTAATTTAAGATCTTCGAAAGCGTCTTGTTGAGAAGGTCCCCACTCAAATTTGATGCCTTTCCTACGAAGAAGGTTTAAGGGCGCCGCTCTATTAGCGAAGTTAGGAATAAACTTCCTGAAGAAATTCACCATACCAATGAACCTGGCGATACCTTTGATGTCCTTGGGAGGTTTAAAATCACGGATGGCCTGTGTTCTAGAATGATCGACTGCCACACCATCAGGTGACACAATATGCCCTAGGAATGACATGGAGGGCTTAGCGAAGGCAACCTTGGACAACTTACCAGTTAACCCAGCCTTACGAAGGCGATTGAGAACTTCTCGCAGATTATCTAGGTGTTCTTCAATAGTCTCCGAAAATACGACGACATCATCCAGGTAGTGATACAAGTACTCAAATTTGATGTCGGAGAAGACCCTATCTAGCAGTCTAGTGAGTACAGCTGCTCCCGTGGGGAGCCCGAAAGGCACGCGGTTGTATTCATACAAATTCCAATCCGTGGCAAACGCTGTAAGATGTTTAGACTCTTCGGCAAGGGGAATTTGATTGTAGGCCTGATTCAGGTCCAAGATGGTGAAAAATTTAGCTTTACGAAACCACGAAAAGCAAGAATGAAGGTCAGGAAGGGGCACAGATTGTAACACCACCTTCCGATTGAGAGCCCTATAATCAATGACAGGCCTGTAGCCACCTTGGGGTTTCGGGACTAGAAAAATAGGCGAAGTATACGCCGACTTAGAGGGCCTAATAATACCATCCTTCAACATCTGATCGATGATTTCTTTCAGAGTCTTCATTTTAGGTGGAGATAGCCTATAAGGTGGAAAACGGACCGGAATCGAATCCGTGACCTCAATTTTGTATTCAATAAGGTCAGTAACACTAAGAGTATCACAGAACACCTCTCGAAATGACTGACACAACTTACGAATACTGTCAGCCTGCTCCTCAGGTAGATGTCTAAGGTCTAACAACATCTCATCCTGGGTAGGCGAAATAGAGGAACATGATACAGAATTACACTTTAACAAGGGGATTTTACAATTGGAAGCAAATTTGAATGTGCACGACTTACTCTGAAGATCGAGCACAAGACCAGTGTGAGAAATGAAGTCAGCTCCCAATATAATGAGGCAAGACAAGTGCTTAGCCACAAACAATTTAATTTTCGAAGTAAACTTAAGAATACGAATTTTGACATTTAAAGAACCTAGAATTTCTAATGGAGATGAATTAGCCGAAACATATTGGACCGAAGACGAACAATAGTCAGGAAGCTTACAAACAGATTTCAATTTTGAATACCATTCAGCCGAAATAATAGAACAAACACTGCCGGAATCTAATAGAGCTGTAATATGCTCATTATTTACTTCAATCTTAAGAAAGGGAACAGGTGCGGGGGCATCCGCCGCAATCCTAAGACATTCTTTGGGGCATTCAAAAAATAAATCTGAAGATTGAGTTTTCCCTGAATTTTCGACCTGTTTACCAGGGGCTGAGCCTTGGGAAGCAGAATTAGTCGACTCAGCCGAAGCCGCTAGTCACTTATTATTATTGGCATTGGTGGAAGTTGCACCAGAAGTAGAGCAGGAGGGGGTGCTATTCAAATTTGGGCAATTCTTGGCGATATGTGAGAAAGCCCCACATTTAAAACAGCCTTGTGATGAACCAGCTCCATTCCTTGTCCCACCAGACTTGATTGATGGGCACTTGTTCCGAAGATGGTCAGGCGACCCGCAAGCATAACATTTACGAGGTGTGACTGGTCGGCGAGGTGGAGGCCGAGGATTACAAAAGGAAGGAGGGGGTTCTTTCGCGATACGCAAGGAATCGGCGTATCTAACTCCTTCCGCTGAGACGGCCAATGCTTCGAGTTCAGAGAAGGTTTGCGGGCACGCCGCGAAACACAAATATGACCTATAGGATGGTGAGATACCTTCCACAATAGCTTGTACAATCTGATCTTCCCACAATAGCTTGTACAATCTGATCTTCAGGGAAGTGAAGAGCAAACACCCTAGTATAGAACTTAATACTTTGGATGAAATCTGACAAGTTTTCATCCAAGCGCTGTACACGATAATAGTACTTCTGAATAAGGGAGGACCTTGCCCTAGCCGGGATGAAGTTAGCTAGCAAGTGGGCGTGGAAGTCTTCAATAGTTGATTGCTCGGCAATGGCTCTTACTATTTTGTCTGAGAGAATACCAATTGCATAGGGATAGATGATTTGCAAAATCTGACATGGGGAAAGAGATAAAACAAGTGCATGATCCTGAAATTCAACTAAAAACCTTAAGAATGAAATTACTTCACTGGTAGTGTTAACAGAAAACTTAGAGATACCTGCGAGCAACATTGCTAATGGATGAGGCAAGCTGCTGAACCCAGGTGACATAGTAGGTAAAGGTTTAAGTGGCAAAGAAGTTAATTCAGAACGTACATTATTCAACGAGGTACGGCGTTCAGATTCGTTGTCCAATGGGGCAGAGGTTGTTTGAGCTCCAACGGTTTTCCTATTGACTTCTCCCTTAGGAGGCTCTTCCTCGCTACCTACATTCACCGTGGTGGGTTGATCAGTTTTGGGAGGAACGTCCCCAGTTAACAATTGGGTAACCTTACTGGACAATTCAGAAAGATTTTCAAGAACCATACTAGCTTCCTTCCTCTGAACGTCATTCAACTTCAGAGACAACAGATCGTTAACTCTATTAGAAAAATGAAATAACCTGGCTGCCACACGTTTAATTTGATTAGGAGAAGGATCATTCTCTTCAAAAAAACTAACTACAGATGCTAGCTCAGTAGTATTGTCAGTGATCGTGGAAAGAGAGTCGTCAATTTCTTTCTCTCCCAAGGTGGGGATGGATATGGGCAAATAGAGGGACTCAAATCAAATCAAATCAAAATCTCTTTATTTGCAAATGAGGTGTCTACCTCGTTGGCAAATGGTACACTAAAATTATTATTGTCAAGCACTAAATTTTAAATTAACAGGAGACGAAGAAAATTTTCCTAGAATACAATATTATACAATTTACGCTAATAATTTTTTCTATTAAGCACACACATCATCCTTAATAAATTTATATTGTTTACAAAATTCTACTTATAATATCTTACAAACATAGTCAACTCATATGCAGTACGGTATGTGAAATCACTTCTACTCTCTAAGCTTATTTGTGTCTACCGCAACCGTGCCTCCAGATTGCACATTTCTGATAGTTAATTCATAGATCAACTCCTCCTTGCGCAAATAGTTAAGATGGAGAACATCGCGAGGGCCGGGCATGATGACAGAACAATTTTGAAAAAATCAAAAATTTCCAGCAACAGAGAAAATTGTTAGAGTTCGGATCAAAGCAATGTTTAGCCGTCAAAAGGGGCTAAATTGAGACCCATTCAACCACGCTCTGCTACCACTTGTTCGAAGGTATCTGTGGAACAGCAGAGGTGAAAGAAGGTGCGGGGGTGAACGGGTCTCAAACTACGAAATTAAAGTTAAGGTAAAATTTAACAAGGTTATATTTTCTTTTCAAAATCAAGAATAAGAAATGACAAATTGGCAGGTACAGAGTAGCAAGGCAACAAAAGTACAATTACAGTATTTACAGGATTTGGGCTTCGAGCCCCGAACTCACAATTCTTGAGCAATTAGTCCAACCTTACCCCAAAAACAAGATACAACAGAGGGGCAGAAAACCCCAATCATGCCCCGGAGCACTGGCTCCCAATTACACAGTAAAGCCTCCTAGAGGCACGCAGAAACAAATTTCAAAAGAGCGAACCGCTCTCAAAGTTTAAGCCAATCAAAGGCCACACCAAACTCCACCTTCAAGTTGTCCTCTAAGGACATAAGCACAGGGGTAAAATACCCAACCTACTGAGGCCTATTAAGTAAGGAAACATGAAAATTACATGGCCTCTAAAATACCAACTTGAGAGGAGGCGTTCTTGCACTCCTAATACATTTTGTTTAAAACCTACTTGGCACTAGGCCGTTAATGCAAGGGCTAATCCCATACTAAAGAGGTGACTTTTAGACGGAAACGATTTACATTGCGTTAAGGAAGAAACGGTTGAGAAAATAAGTTCACCTCAATGCAATATGAGTGGGAGCTCGAGAGGGTTAAGCACTCTCTATCCCAATATGTAGTTAAAACAGAAAGAATTGACACCGAGTGTCTTTACATTTTTAAAGGAAAGTTACATGGAAAAGGCTTCGGACCTGCCCCGAGAGTTAAACTGCTGAGGTAGCAAGAAAAGAAGTTATTAAAAGGCCATTACCTTGTGGATGAACTGCTGCCCGAAGAAAGAGGCGCTTCCCGCCCCCTGCTACGTACTTTACACACTGAAAGATGTTACTGAAGTGGCACAGAGACCCTAAAATCAGCAGTTTATATACTCTCGCGGAAAGTTTGAGGCATTTTTGGAATGAGAACACCCTCCCACGAGAATTTTATTGCTTAACCAAGAAAACCCCAACACAAAATGAAGAAGAAACACATTATTGGTGGAAAATCAATTCGAGAAATTCGGGATTGGCTAAATTCAAATCAAGGGAAAAGAAAGGGTTTATATTGCCAACTTAAACAATGACTGCAAGAAATTTAACAAAGAACAAACTTATGAATTCAAATTTTCTCAAAAAAACATAGTTCTTTCACTTCGCACTAGGGTGCACAATTGTAGTTCTTCAGTAGTGTCCTCTAGAAGGGAATGTTCACACTTCTTACTACAGGCAAAACAAAAATACGTCGAAAACGACCCAGTTCAGAAACTTCAAAATTTCCAAGTAGTGACATCTTCTGAGAAACTTGAAAATTAACACAGTAGATAAAGTTCAGACTTCCTCCAGCAGAGGAGTTTCCACTGGCGCAAAGTTTGAATTAGCGACGTGGAGGTGTACCACCCGGTACACTCTATAAGAAAGGAATAGACACCAGGATACGATGGAGACCTCGTGGGAACAAATGTTCCACACAGAGTTTAGCTTTAGGAATGTTCTTCGCACAAGAGAAGAAATTACTTATGTACTGGTTTTCCCTCAAAGATTCTGAAATGTCCATTGTGATATGTTTGTTTCTCAGATTATGAGGAAGCCTTTGACATATGCAACATTCTAAAGTTATACGTATCCTCAACGAAACTGGAATTGATAATGATATACGTACCTTTTAAAAACTTACACTCGAATCGAACATTTGCTATATGATTTCGTGGAGTTAACAATCTGGCAAAAATTGGCATCCAGTCTGGTAACCAAGGAGGGTGCGTTTCGTCTGCAGTACTCTTGAATTTATATTGAGGCAGGCCTTGCTAGATGTGCGCCAGGGAATACTTATTAATGGCGAGCATCACAATATCAGGTACGCAGATGATAGTTCTACTTGCCGATTCCTTGGACGCTTTATAACAACTGATGGTTAAAGTCAAAACTTATAGTTTTTAGTAAACAAAAGTATTTTCGGTGCAATTTCTAAACGGTGGCGAAATTTCATAAAGTGAAATATTTAAATACCTAAGAAGCTATATTAATTGAGATTGGGACCAATCAGTCGAAATTAAAAACTGAATAGAATGGAACGTCTTTGTAACAATCAGTTAAATACTGAACAGTAACTATTTGAACATCCGCACTAAGCTTTGATTGGTGAGATACTACACTTTCATTATCTTTCTATATGATGTATAAATAAGGACAGCGACTGCAGCCACTGCAAGCTACAATAATAAGAAGCCTTTCAGATGTGGGTCTACGAATATCCCGTACAGATCATGTCATACATTATGAACTATTACGGACAGTCAGGAAGGATATAAAAATTACCAAGACTGGTAAGAAAAGAAAACAATATCCGATACACAAAGAGAAATCCTGAGATCTTAGGTTTACTTCAGATTTTACATAGAGGAAAGGTATTTCAGTAGTGGGAGAGAAAGACCTCGAATGAACTCACAAAATTTCTTTTGAGATTTGGCTAAATACTGCAATGACAAACCTTTTCCAAACTGCATTTTTAGTAAAGTGTTACGATCATTACTAATTGTTCAGAATAGGATGAACCTGGGATCAGGAATAAGGCTTCAGCAATCCCAGAAGAAACATTGTACAGGCATCATTAGAGGACGCAATTAATGAAGAAAACCAGACCATGATGATATTTGTTGTTTAAAATGGATCCCAAAAATGTACAGGGATCATTAGAGGATGGCGACTACTGTGTGTGAGTCTGTGATATCCGTAGTAGATAATGGTGTAAGATGCAGTGAAAAATGTGGCAAATGCAGAAGAGTAGTTAAAAATGGGATTCTGTGTCGTAAGTGTGATGAATGGTACCATTTTCGTTGTGCAAATATTGTAAATAGGACTGATATTGAAGAAAGTGAGTGGCTGTGTCCCGAGTGTAAACAAACTGATAGTGAGGCAGAACAACAAGAAAGAGAGACGAAACTATAATTAAGATTTTAGGAGTGCTACAAGAGGACTTATGCGCTCTGAAACATGAAAATCAATGCTTAAAGGATAGAATAAAGAAACTGGAAGATAAAGAAGGCATTGGAGAAGAAAGATCGCCGTGGACGGAAGTGACGCGTGGCCATTTTAGGCCTAATGTTAAACATATGGGAGAAACTACGTACAACTTAAAACCGGGAAAAAACTCTTTGCAGTGCCAAAATAGATTTCAGTTATTGCAGCAAGTTCCAGAAGAAGACACACCAAGTTTTCCAAATTATCTTAAATCCAGTGGAGCTAAGAAAACCAACCGAAAGTCAAGATCGCCAAAGATTCATCTCTACGCAGACAGTCAAGGGCGGGGTATGGTAGAAGGCATCAAGGATGAGCTGCAGAATCCAGAGACTGAAGTTTTAGGACTAATAAAACCAGGTGCCAAAACCGAAGACGTCCTTTCAAGTTGTGATCCTGTGTCAGAGAAGGACAATTATGTGGTGATTGTGAGTGGTACAAATGACATTGCTGCAAATGAAGGTGAGGAACTAATTACGACTCTCAGAGGTAAGATTTCCAAACTACCTGACTCAAAAGTAATTGTAGCAAATGTGCCACCCAGGTATGACCTTTTAGAGGACTCATGTGTGAACAAAGCTGTACATGATGTAAATATAAAAATCAAGAGATTGTGTAAGAGTTTTAGAAATGTCTATTTAGTAGATACTTTAGGTCTTGGCAGGCAAATGTTCACTAGACATGGGTTACATCTAAATGGTAATGGAAAAGCAACTCTCTGTAGACAAATTGCTACAATTATCAACAGAGATTTGCAAACTAATCGGTACTTAAGAAAACCCATACCACTAAACTGGCACATACAGGGAAACTTGCCAGAAAACCCAGACCCTTAAATCAAGATCTATGTACAAGGATCTGGGTTCCAGGGAAGTTCTCAACTCATGAGTCAAACGTTACCCAATTGCAACAGTCAAGTTTTAGGAAGGAAGGAGGTCTGAGATTGCTCTTGGTAAACTGTCAGAGTGTAGTAAATAAACAATTAAAATTCGGTACATTGATGGAATCTTATGAGACGGATGTGGTGATAGGAGTGGAATCGTGGTTGAGAGAAGGGGTGGGTAATACAGAAGTATTTCCAGAAGGGTATACAGTCTATCGTAGAGACTGAGGAGATAAAAAAGGAGGAGGGGTATTTATTCTGGTGAAGGAAACTTATTGTTCGCATGAATGGTTTACTGATGAAAGGGATGAAATATTAGGGATAAAATTAGTATGTGATAATAGGAAGGAGGTGGGAATTATAGGAACATATAGGCCTGGAAGAGAGGAAAGAGATATGGAAATATTTGAGAAAATAATAGATTATACCCATAAAAACAATAATGATACGGTAATAATTGGGGGAGATCTAAACTTGCCTGAAGTTGAATGGAATGGAGCTGCAAGTGAAGCCCATGAACAGAAACTGGCAATTAAGTTAATTTGGGAGGGAGGATTTACACAAGTAGTACAAGAACCAACTCGTCTCAATAACTTGCTAGATGTATTCTTGGTTAAACCATGGGAAATTGTTGATAAAACTGAGGTAATTGAAGGAATAGGTGACCATAAGGCTGTAATAATGGATGTAGGACTCGTACCAAAAATGCTTAATAAGAGGGTCACAAAAGACAAGAAATTATACAGAAAAACTAAAGTTGATGAATTTGGGACTTACCTTAATTCACAATTCAGTTGTTGGATAAGTGAAGGGAATAATGTGGATACACTTTGGGCTAAATTTAAAGGAATAATTTGGGAAGGAGAGAAGAGATTTGTACCTGTTAAGAAGGGTAAAATGACCTCAGACCCTGTTTATTACACAAGGGAAATAAGAAAATTAAAAAGAAAATGTAGAATAGTAAACAGGAAAATCAAAGAAGGTAGGGAGAATAGAGAAACTAGAAAACAACTAATGAGGGAACTGAATAGAGTGAAAAAGGAGGCAAACGAGAATTATATGAATGGCATTCTTCAAGAGCGTAATGACCACAAAGGGAAATGGAAAAAGCTGTATTCATATATTAGGAATTAAAAAGGAAAAGGAATCCAAATTCCTACAATGGTGGGAGAAGGGGGTGAACACTATTTAACAGGTACTGAGAAAGCAAACCTCTTTAGTAGGGAATTCCGAGATTCAGTAGAAGATTGTCAGGACTTGGAAACCGTAACAGAAGATAGAGAGGGAGAGACACAGAGGGAAACAAGAAGCTTCTCATTCACAAATGAAGATATTTTCAGAGAAATCCAACTGCTTCAGCAAGGAAAAGCAGCAGGAAGTGATCAAATTACTGGGGAGGTATTAAAGACAATGGGGTGGTATATAGTGCCTTATTTAAAATTTCTCTTTGACTATGTCATAAATAATAGTGTGATACCAAAGGAATGGAAGGAATCTATAATAATACCAATTTATAAAGGAAAGGGTGATAAAAGGAAACCAGAGAACTACAGACCAATCAGCCTGACCAGTATAGTTTGTAAAATACTGGAGAGTTTAATAGCAAAGTACATCAGAGGGATATGTGATGATAAAAATTGGTTCATGAGGAGCCAGTATGGATTTAGAAAGAAATTTTCTTGCGAGGCACAACTGGTGGGATTTCAGCAGGACATATCAGATCAGTTAGATTCAGGAGGCCAGTTAGATTGCATAGCCATTGATCTTTCCAAAGCCTTTGATAGAGTGGAACATGGAATATTATTAAAGAAATTGGAGGGAATAGGATTGGACGTAAGGGTTATACGTTGGATAAGAACATTTCTAAATTCAAGGGTTCAGAAAGTCAAAGTAGGAAATAATATATCACAGGAAGAGAAAGTCTGGAAGGGAATTGCACAGGGTAGTATAATCGGTCCGTTACTTTTCTTAATATACGCAAATGATTTAGGGAACAATATAACATCGAAAATAAGATTGTATGCAGATGACATAATTGTATATAGGGAAATAAATAACATTGAGGATTGTTCAGAATTATAAAGGGACCTTGACAGTATCCAGGAATGGGTTGAAGAAAATAATATGAAGATTAATGGAGCCAAATCAACTGTTACAACTTTTACAAACAAGAGCTTTAAAACTGAATTTGAATATACTTTGGATGAGGTAGTTATCCCAAAAGATGGCAAGTGCAAATACTTAGGTGTGAGATTTGAAAGTAATTTGCACTGGAAGGGTCATGTTGATGACGTTGTTGGGAAAGCATACAGATCGTTACATGTCATAATGAGGCTACTTAAAGGATGCAACAAAGAATTAAAAGAAAAAATGTTACTTAAATATGGTTCGTCCATTATTGGAATATGCAAACAGTGTTTGGGATCCTCACCAAGAATACCTAATAAAAGAACTAGATGGTGTGCAGAGGAAAGCAGCAAGGTTTGTAACAGGGGATTTCAGGAGAAAGAGTAGTGTATCAGAAATGTTAAAGGAACTTGGGTGGGAAACTTTAAGTAAGAGAAGGGAGAAAAGTAGACTCATAGGATTATATAGAGCCTATACAGGAGAAGAAGCATGGGGAGATATCCATGAGAGGCTTCGGTTGGAAAATAATTATATTGGTAGAACTGACCACAAGTACAAAATTAGAAGGAATTTTAGCAGAAGCGATTGGGGTAAATTTTCTTTCATTGGGAAGGGCGTGAAGGAGTGGAACAGTTTACCAGGGGTAGTGTTTGATCCTTTTCCAAAATCTGTACAGATATTCAAGAAGAGAATAAACAACAACAGAGATAATAAATTAAATGTTAGAGGGCATTCGACCAGTGCAGGATATTGTAAATAATAAATGTGTGTGATAAAATTAATTCCATCCCCTGGTCTAAGGAGTTTGGATAGCCCAAGTAGGGGACTGCCTGTAGGGGTGAAGTACAGTGGGGACTTCGAGGGCCCTGGGACCGCTACGGTAGCTGTGAAGGCCCTTCAGGAACTCTGAAAAGTGGTGGCAAAAGGGGCTCTGGTTAAGACGCAGCAGGTCGTTATGCTACTTAGGTTCCAAAATGGGTAAAATATAAATATGTAAATAAATTCAATGTTAATTTTAATCTTATACCAGTTGTATAGTATTATTAGAAGTAATTTCACATACCGTACTGTATATGAGTTGACTATGTTTGTAAGATATTATAAGTAGAATTTTGTAAACAATATAAATTTATTAAGGATGATGTGTGTGTTTAATAGAAAAAAGTTATTAGCGTAAATTGTATAATATTGTATTCTAGGAAAATTTTTTTCGTCTCCTGTTAATTTAAAATTTAGTGCTTGACAATAATGTATTTTAGTGTACCATTTGCCACCGAGGTAGACACCTCATTTGCAAATAAAGAGATTTTGATTTGATTTGATTTGGATGCAAAGGAACAAAGAGAACCCGATTATAATATTTGTTGTTTATAAGTGGCCTAACTGACGCCAATGTTAGGAGGTGCAATGATATGAACTGAAATGACAAATAAAACTTCAAAATGTATCCACTGACTAGAATCTAAAATGAATGACGAAAAAATGAACATGAATCCAAAACAATCAGTGGATCAAATTCACAGGGCTTTACTTTCTGAGATGATGTCTGTTGTCCAGAGGGTTCCAGATCCAGGCCACTGGCCGCTCATAACTTGTAATGCAGAACCGTGGTGTTCCTCCTATAGTGGTATCAATCACGGGGAACTTAGACCCATCATGATCCTCTCATGGTAGTACTAATCATGGGCAATGCACAATCCCGTGGTGTTCCTCGCATAGTGGTACTACTTCCAGGCAACCTAGACCAATGGCATTTCTTACATAGTGCATACGTGCCAACTCCCCCGATTTAAGAGGAAAACTCCCTACGTTTGGTCCTTCCTCCCTCCCCCTTGATCCCAGAGACTTACTGCCCGATTTTGAGAACAGATTTAGTATCCCTGTAGTTTTTGAAAATCCCAGGATTTTCCTCGTTCTTTAAGTATCTGAAGAGAAGTGATGTTCAGTGGGCACTGGCAAGACATATGCGTGCCGAGTGTAACGTCAAGAGTCGCATCGTTTCGACCAGAAATCAATATAACGCCAAACGCTTACTTAACACACTATTTCATTTAACACATCTACACAAGGCTCCTTCTCAACAATGAATGATAACAGTGCACGTTCCGCATTATTAATAAGTTTACGCGATGAGTCGCTTTCGGTTGAATAGAACGGAGACAGGTAACGTGAGGAGTCGCGTGAGAACGAATCGAGCGGATGGCCAGGTCGTCACTCACTGAATGAGCGGAGAGGGATAACCGTGGTCTGACAGAAGTTTGGACGAGTCCATTGAGGAGAAGGAAGTATAATAAACAGTGTTCGTGGAAGGATTGATCAAAATAAACAGAAATGGTTGATACGACAGGACGCGACCCCTCACGGGTTAAATATGACAGAATCTCTAACGTAATGCCTTTTATTTTATCATTTCCATATAGCAATGCCGACTCTGAGAGTAAATTACCATACATACGAGGACGAAACCTCAATTCAGATCAAAGCTTCCCAAAAAAAAATTCTAGAAAATTTAAACCTTAAAACCCATTCAACAAGCCAGTGCTTTGAGCATAAATCTAGTTCAGAAATTTATGAAGACGTCAAAGGCAGTTACAGTGAAGAGGCATGTGTTCTAAAGCTCAAATTCATACAGTATTTCAGTATTTATAAAATAAACAATATATTTCAGTATTTACAAGTAAATTAATAGGAGAAATTACTTAATTGAGTAGTATAATGTGTGAAATATTCTTCATCAAAGTGTCGTAACATGTCTGGATATGCCGCAAAAACAAAATCTCCTGATTTTTTACTTTTGAAAGTTGGCACGTCTGCATAGTGGTATTAATAACGGGCAATGCACAATCCCGTAGTGTTCCTCACATAGTGGTACAAATCACAGGCAACCTAGACCCCTGGTGTTCCTCACATAGTGGTACTAATCACAGGCAACCTAGACCCCTGGTGTTCCTCACATAGTAGTACTAATCAGAGGCAACCATGTGCCATGGAATTCCTTATACAATCACCGGCAATACGAACCCATGGTGTTCATCACATAGTGGTGCTAATCACAGGCAACCTAGACCCGTGGAGTTTCTCACAGTGTGGTACTAATCAGAGGCAACCATGTGCCATGGAATTCCTTATACAATCACCGGCAATACGAACCCATGGTGTTCCTCACATAGTGGTACTAATCACAGGCAACCTAGACCCCTGGTGTTCCTCACATAGTAGTACTAATCAGAGGCAACCATGTGCCATGGAATTCCTTATACAATCACCGGCAATACGAACCCATGGTGTTCATCACATAGTGGTACTAATCACAGGCAACCTAGACCCGTGGAGTTTCTCACAGTGTGGTACTAATCAGAGGCAACCATGTGCCATGGAATTCCTTATACAATCACCGGCAATACGAACCCATGGTGTTCATCACATAGTGGTGCTAATCACAGGCAACCTAGACCCGTAGTGTTTCTCACAGTGTGGTACTAATCACAGGCATTCTTGACCCATGGCGTTCCTCAAATTGTGGTGCTAATCACAGGCAACATTTGCAAATGGTGTTCCTTACATATTGGTGCTAAAGACAGGCAACCTAGACCAATGGTGTTCCTCAAATAGTGGTACAATTCACAGGCAACCTAGACCCATGGTGTTCCTCACATAGTGGTACAATTCACAGGCAACCTTGACCCATGGTGTTCCTCAAATTGTGGTACAATTCACAGGCAACCTAGACCCGTGGTGTTTCTCACAGAGTGGTGATAATCACAGGCAACATTGACAAATGGTGTTCCTTACATAGTGGTGCTAATGACAGGCAACCTAGACCAATGGTGTTCCTCACTTAGTAGTACAATTCACAGGCAACCTAGACCCATGGTGTTCCTCACACAGTGAACTACTTTATTTATTTATTAATACATCCATAACAGGGTATATCCCCAATTACAATGGATGGTACAAAACACATTCAATATATAAATGTTACCTATATGTACAAAATAATATATAAAAATTAAAAAGCCAAGATTTCAATGACTAAATTAAGAATAATTTAAACACATTTTCAATAAAACATACAAACACATAAAATATTCAAGTTAAAGAAGATAAAAGAAATTAGCAGAGAAAAAAGAAAAATATTCATAAGAATAGCAAATGCACAAACACATATACATTGTAAAAATAATAGTGGCATTACATACGTCATATTTCAGTGCTGAATTAATTTCCTCCAATAAATTATTCATTATAATATAAATAATGTTTTGATATTTTAGAAAATAAAGGAAGTGATAAAGCAAAATTTATTTGTCTCCTGTCTGAAGATCTTCTGTTACATACTTCAAACATTTTTACAACAGGTGAATTTTTATGATGTGAGGTGCTTGAGAAGGGGCAGTAAAATGTTTGTCTCAAACTAAGAGTTACCCTCCTGATACTGAAGTTGATTCTTTTAAGAAACTCTTAGTTATCTAATATTCCATTAACTGTCTTGGAAAGAAATATCTCTTGAGCTAATATTCTACGTGTACTGAGCTGCATTAAACCAAATTATTTTTTAAAATATAAATGTCGCAAAACTTATTATTTTTTTTTTCGTTAATTGTACACATGTACTGAGGAGCCCACACTCCACATGCATATTCAAGTTTACTTCTAACAAGATGACTGAATAAGATTTTTAAAGTATATTCATCCCTAAGTTCCTGATTATTTCTAACGAGGAACTGTAATTGTTTAAATCCATCATTTGTAATTTTGTGAATATGACTGTTGAATGAAAGTTTTGAATCAAGCATAACACCCAGATCATTTACTAAATTACACCTCTGCAAGATCTCACCATTTATACTGTAGTTATTCACAGTCACATTCTTATTACGATAAAATGTGATCCCCAAACACTTTTTAATATTTAAAAAGCCTCTTTGCAACACACCATTTGTAACAGTTGTTCAGATCGGCTTGCAATTCCATAGCATCATCATACCCAGTAATTTGCTTATAAATGTTTAGGTCGTCAGCAAAGAGTAAGCATTTTGAATAAGAGAAGGCCTAATGGCCTTAACTACGCCAATAAAGACATTTATCTATCTATCTATCTATCTATCTATCTATCTACTTTCGGTAAGTCATTTATAAATAATAAAAAGAACAATGGACCAAGGTTTGAGCCCCTGAAGGACTCCAGAATTAAGTTTGAACTGGAATGAAGTATTTTGTGCGTAAGATACAGACTGTTTTCTGTCTAATAGATATGAAGAAATTAAATTCAGAATCTCAGAAGATAAACCAAATAATGGTAATTTACTCAAAAGTATACCATGATCAATTTTGTCAAAAGCGTTTGCAAAATCAGTATAAACTGCATTGATAGGAAGCCCTTCATTCATTGAATCAGAAATATCCTGTATAAAGTTCATAATATTAGTCGTAGTAGAACGCTTGGGATAAAACCCATGCTGAAATTCTGATACGTATGGTTTGATATGATTAAATATTCTAACATAGAGTATTTCTTCCAAGAGCTTCGCTGGAGCACATATTATTGAGATAGCTCTGTAGTTCTCAATTTTCTATCACCAGATTTAAGAATCGGAGTTATTTTATTTATTTTCCAAATCTCAGGAAATATTTGCGTCTTCAAGAATTAAATTATATATGGCCCATAGTGGAACCATTAGCACTTCCGCACATCCTTTAATAATTTAAGAAGGTGTGTGATCAATTCCCGCCGATTTAGATGCCTTAAGGAGGCCACTTATTTATTAGAGCCAGTCCTATAATACAGCAAAAATTACAAGCATGATGATACATATTACAGTGGTGCTGCCTAGTGCCAGACACTAGCAATAGTATCAGGTGGATATTCTTCTTTACTTTGTCCTTTGATCTCCCAATTCTGTTTAAAGACTTCATATCATCCAGGAATTCAAAACTTGACTATGAATAACGAAAGAATGAAAATGAATTTAAAATTGTCAGCAGATCCGTATCACAGTATTAAAATTTACTAATTATTCCAAATCAATCCACCGACTAGAATTTAAAATCACGACGGTGAACAATGATTAGGAACATAAAACAATCAGTGGATGCGATACGCAATGACCCACCTTCCCAGAAGCTATCTAAAACAATGGTACGTACTGACCGTGGGACTGCTTCCAAAGCACATCCCTGAATCGATGATGCTTTTTGTCCAAAGGGGTCCAAAATCCAGGTCAACGGCCCCTCATAAAGGTACACGTCGTTAGTAAATCAGAAACATGATATTTATCACGTAGCGGTACTGATCACAAGTAACGTAGACTCACGATGTTCCTCACATTGCGGTACTACTCACAGGTAAAGTACTATGCACAGGTAACGCAGACCTATGGTGTTCCTCACATAAGGGCGCTACTCATAGGCAACGCAAAACCTTGGTGTTCCTAACATAGTGGTCACTAATCACAGGGACCCGTACTAGCCCGTGGTGTAGCCCACATAGTGGGTACTAATCACAGGTAAGCACCAAACCCGTGGGATTCCTCGGAACGCAAACCCATGGTATTCGTCACTTATTTGTACAAATCTAAGGGAACCGTACTATCCCGTGGTGTTCCTCACATAGTGGGTACTAATCACAGCTAAAAACCAGACCCGTGGTGTTCCTCGGAATGCAAACCCATGGTGTTCGTCACACAGTTGTACAAATCTCATGGACCCGTGCATTCCCGTAGTGTTCCTCACATAGTATGTACTCATCATCATTCCGTGTCCGGTCAGCATTTCCAAAATGTAGCGACTCCGATGGCCTTGTTGTTCGCCTCGATCAGGTCCTGTGTAGTGCAGGGATGTTCTAGTAGGGGACAGATGAGCAGGTGGTTCGGATCTTGTGTTACACCACACTCGCAGGATGCGTCTCCATCAGCTGGAAGTATGGCCCATTTTTGCATGTTGGTCTTGCAAAGAGGTACGCCCACCCTAAGACGATTAAGTGATCTCCAAATAGGGTAGGGCAGGTCATTTCCTGGAGCTAGCTCTTCCTTTGCAGGAGTATCAGGCGGCAGCACGCTCTTCCACCTGGTGATGCGGTTAGACTCAGGTGTTCCTACCAGTGGTTGAGTCCTGGTGATGAAGCTCTTTCTCGACTTCAGTCGACAGACTACAGCCTGGTGATCATGCAGTGGGTGGCGAGAATCATTAGTCTGCTTTGTCCTCTCTGCATCAGCAGCAAAAGCCCTTCTGATAGCGGGGGGAGCTATTCCAACAATCGGGTAGAGTTTGTCAACTGGGGTTGGCTTCAGACATCCCGACAAGATACGTACAGTCTCGTTGATTGCAATGTCAACCTCCTTGGTGTGAGTGGATGCACTCCACACAGGTGAAGCGTACTCTGCAGCGGACACACACAAAGCAGGAGCAGAGGTTCTCAGGACGTGAGGGCTTTCTCCCCAGGTGGTGGCTGTGAGCTTTCTCAAAAGATTGTTCCGTGAACTAACTTTCAGCCTGGTGTTGTGGCAATGTTTCTTGAAGGACAGTGTTCGGTCAAGAGTAACACCTAGATACACAGGTGTTGGACAATGTTCTAGTCGTTTGCCTTGCCATATAATGTCCAGTTCCCGCCGACCTTCTCTACTCCTTAAGTCAAATGCGCACACCTGAGTCTTGTTGGGATTTGGCTTTAGATGATTGCCTCCATAGTAAGAGCCAAGAGTATCTAGTGCAGAAGTCAACTTTTCCTCCACCTCTTCAAATGTCTTTCCTTGGGCAGCCACTGCAGTATCGTCGGCATAGATGAAAAGCCTGGTATGTTCCATTATGGGCTGATCATTAGTGTAAATGTTAAAGAGCACAGGGGCTAGCACACTGCCTTGAGGTAAACCGTTCTTTTGTACGCGCCATCTGCTCTTCTTACCATGGAGAGACACTTGGAATCTTGTATTTTTCAGGAGAATGCCAATAAGAGATGTTAGTTGATAATCATTAGTGAGCTGGTAAATTTTCCTCATTAACTTCCTGTGGTTGATGGTGTCATAGGCAGCTGTTAAGTCAACAACGGCAACTCCAGTTACCTTACGCTGTTCGAAACCATCCTCGATGTGTTGAGTAAGGTTCAGGATTTGACTGCAGCATGACTTTCCAGGTCGAAAACCAGCTTGTTGAGGAATGAACTTTCCTTCGAGGATGCCACTAATTCGGTTAAGGATAAGGCGCTCGAAGATCTTGAAACAATGACATAACAATGATACTGGGCGAAAGTTTTTAGGATCGTTTGGCTCCTTACCAGGCTTAAGTAGTGCAACCACTCGAGCTTTCCTCCAGAGCTTGGGAATATAAAGCTTTTATACACACCCATTAATCATTGTAAGCAGCCATTGCAGAATAGTCCTGCCGAATTTCTTGTTCTGTTCTACTCTGATATAATGTCCAGAAACTGTATTGGATGTAAGAAACATTCAAATGATTATAAGCATTCCCCATTCTATTTAGGTTGGAAAGCTGGATCATGCTGCAGTCTTTGCCAAAAATTACAGTGGGTCTTTGCCTAATACGGAACAGTAAAAATATTGTCTCGCTCAGGTGAGAGTAGAGGTCTGGATTATGTAGATTTCCAATGGGATAGGGATTCCAAAAGTTACAAGGTAGTGTGTGATTCCAATCCATACAATGGTAAAGAAGTCAATAAACTGGAATGTGTGGGCCACTATAAAAAGCATTTAGGAACAGCTCTTAGAAAAATTGTACAACATAACAAACCATGGGTGGTAGAGGCAAATTAACTGGAACACTGATAGACAAGTGTCAGAAATATTTTGGAATTGCTTTGCGTTCCAACTACAGTTTCATAAAAGATATGACAAATGCTGTATGGGCAACATTGTACCATTTGACTGCCCATAAAGCGCCTCCCCACCACAGGTGCCCTAAAGGAACAGACAGCCGGTGTTCATACCAACGACCTACAGCTGGCAATCTACTTGAAAATTATAAGCATAAACCAGGAACACCACTGGAAGTCCTAATGCAATGGTAAGGTAAGGGTTATTCTGCCCGAAGGCAGGTTCGAACCTCCGCAGAGGTGTTCCTGAGCCGGAGTTTACGTGCAGAAGGGTGGCCAGTTCCTTTCTGCTCCTCCATTATCTTACCCCCACGAACTGCGCGTGGCACCCCATCCAACTCCTGACCACGCCCAATGTTGCTTAACTTCGGAGATCTCACGGGATCCGGTGTTTCAACACGGCTACGGCCGTTGGCACATGCAATGAAGCCTGTGTATGAAAGGCTCTGTAATCCAAAAATGTTATTCAAATGTCTTCATGGTTTGACTCAAAATACCAATGAGTCATGCAACGGTACGGTATGGAAGAGGTGTAGAAAAGATACATATGTGGGGCTATCCACTCTCAAACTGGGTGTAATGGATGCAGTTTTACACTTTAATTGTGGATACAAGGTTGAAATAGAGGTTTTAGGAAGAATTAAGGTTGTGCCTGATATGTACTCAGCATCAGGAGTGTCACAAGCTGATGAGGCATGTGTACGCATAAGTCAGCTTCAGAGCACTTCTGAACAAAGACAGCGAAGGAGGTACCTCAGGGGAAGAATAAAGCTGAAATAGGACAAGAAACTTGAAGGGGAAGGTCGTACCTATGCAGCGGGAGAATTCTAATACCTTCAGGTAAAAAGAAAGAGGTCTAATCATAATACAACCCTTTAAATTTACTTAAAACTAAAAACTATGTTTTCTTTTCAGGTTAGAACAACAATGAGTCGAGTTCTAAATCGGATATCTACCTCGAAAGGTCTCAAATTGATGATAATTAATTTAGGAATATCTTGTACTAGAACTGAGAAAAAAATATATCCCCGTTCAAAAACTGAGGACGAAGAAATGAGAAATAAGTTTTAAAATTTTGAATTTTTGAAAGAAGGTGTTATAATTCATTGTGAAATCGTGATAAACCAATACATGTAGTAGGAGACATCAAGAACACTAACGATGATACTTCGGCGAAGGAAACATTAAAATAAATGCATTTTTGTAGTTGCTAGATAGTCTCAAAAAAGTGCCATTTTTGTTGACCAAAAATTCTTGGACAGCCCTTAAATGATAAAGTGGGCAATCCTATAGTATAACAGTCTTCTTTCACCTTCATGTTAACTACTAACACAATTTTAAAATTTTTGTGTAAAATTATGGATTTTGTAATGAAGCGAACATGAATACCGGGGACAAACAAGACAGCATAGAACAAATGACCTGAAAGCTGTGAGACTACATAGAAACATGGCCCTTGACTGAACTAACTGGAGACAATGAATCACAACACCAGGCAGGACTAATATTAAAAGAGCAGAATAACAAGAAGCAGGTTGATGAATAATCTGTTATAGAAATGGGATACAATGGACATTTAACTTACTATGTTCAAATTTTCTCCCTTAAAGCCTATGTGTAATATCTATGCCTTATTTCCACAAAATAGTGTTTGAATGGCAGAACACCTCTTGGATTACGAATTTAAGTGACTCCTATAAATGCATTACTGTATAAAGAATAATATACAACTCAACAAAATAAAAAATTAGGAGTATCTGTTTTAATCGGGAGTGACAGTTTGAATATCCGGTGAAAATGTACGAGTAACAACAAGAGGGGAGACCTTCAGCCCGATCGGAATTTTGCAATTCATATTTCTGCTGACATCCGTCATAGATAGCAGATGATCATAATAATTAATTTATTTTCACCGTAATCACGTCTATAAATATGAAGACTAAGGAGGAGTGACAAAAAGAGGTCGGCTCAGGGCCTTGTGACACTCGACATCTACAAGTGAAAGGACACCGCATAACTACATGTTTAGTTCAGGACTATGTGTCTACACAAACTTAAGTTAGCCTCATCACTAATTATTTATTTCAGGGCGATGTGTTGTTCCAAAAATGGAAGGAAATCTCATCAGTAATTGGTAAGCTCATAAACATGTGCCTTTCCACATGTCAGGAATTAGGAAATTTTATGAACCTTAAAACCTGTTCATATGTAATTCAGTACCAAACTGACAATGCAAATATCTTACACATTTTAAAAGAAGTCATTAAAGTTGCTGCTTGATATTTGTAGACTGCTGAAATGAAAGTCCGTATAACATAGCACATGAGGTGAGATATAAAACAAAGTGGTATGCAGTAGATAAGATCCGGTCAACTGAATCATTCAGAAGCATATAAACATCTATGATATACAATGGCCTAAGCTACATAGAACATGGACTGTCCTCTGCCTAATATACCAACGAAAAAGCATACACACAAAATGCTTGTCGCTTTGCTGGTTCGAGACTGCATCTGCACAAGATATGTTTAGGAAGAAGAAAGCTATTTAAACTCCATCCAAAAACAGAAATGTGCATTTTGCATGTGAAAAGTATTCATAAGGAACATTTTTATCGGTGGCCATAATATATGATTGTTCTCTAACAGCCTATTGTGTCCAGTCACATAAAAATTACAAAGAAACAGCAGAATTTCCTCCTCTAAGAGTTGTATTTGGGCGATCTTCAGTTGTGTGCATGGTTCTACTCTGACTAATGAAAGCATGTAAGCTGGTACTGGGTAGTTCCGAGGTCTAAAATGAATATTTTTTGCTACTGGTTGCAAATGTACAGTAAGAAGAAATCAATGCGTCATATAACAGTCAAGAAGACTCTAACCACCCACAAAATCAAATAAACATTTCAGAATTCATAGTTCCCATCACTAATCTGGTCTGAAGTCAAATCATAGGCTATGACTAGTCTTTGCAGGACCTGCCGATACAGGGGTTCAGTTAAGATTACCAATCCGAGATTATACCATCATCTCCCAGGTATTAACAAGGATCGTTGCGCACAGTAACGAACAAAGGTGTGACAGCACAAAATTAATTAACATATAGTCCAAAGGCACACCTACAGTTCAAACAAACTACTGCATTAAATGTTTGAAAACAGGATGTACACTTGTGCTACTTTTTAACCTCAGTGATAAAAATTACAATTTTGAAATAATATTATATCATTGCATTATTATTTACCTCCTTTTAGGAGATAATAAATTCACTTACTTGAAGTATTCTGAATTTTTTAGGCAACCTGCAAAAATTTATAGTTCACTTGTAGCTGTCCATTTTATTAGTTTATACTAATTGTGTAAATGTGTTTGCAATCAACAAGCTACAAGCAATTGACTGACAATGAGCACTAAAATGAAAAGTGAGAATTGGCGACAATCAGCAAGTGTGACCACAACACTGGAACAAACATAAATTAAATGCCACAAATTTCCTTTGCTTACAAAAATGTGGACGTTTTATTTGAAAACTATGATATCTAAGATGTAGCACAACTGACCTGAACGTATCATTTCTACTACAACTTATCTGCTTTGGGATCTACAAATGGAGGAATCTTACTTAACACACAAGAGAACAGAAAAGATCATTAGAAAGGAATCTATCCAAATACTTGAAAATGGCATTCTTTGAGTTATCACACTAATGAAATCAGGCATCATTATATTGATTAATGCACCTAATTATGTTGGTTTAAAATTATTGTACTGTTTACAATGTACATAAAACTTAACAGCTTCGAATTTGTATATTTCGTTTATAAGCAACAAAAATGGCTATTTCTGTGTGTCACTGTTGGTAATGTACCAGGAAAAATTAAGGGTATGGGCATGAGAAACTTGTGAAGGGGGAACGGTCCTTAGGGAGCAGATACAGAGAGATTTAGATGCAGAGCGAAATAATGGATAGATTTTAAAACTTAATTTATTCACCTGGAGAATTTGATGAATGAGTTACCTATTATTTCTGACTCGTAGCATTAAACCAAATTAAAATATTGTCTGAGCAAGTTCATGTCGCCTTGCTAATTGAAACAAAATTCAAATTTCCACTGCAAATCGAACAAATTTAATTGATTTAAACTTGTATTCATATTCGAATGAAACTGACTTTAAACAGTCATGAGAAATAAGCGTATGAACATTAAGACGATTTTCAAGTGAAATAATTAAACATTTAATCTGTCAGGGAAGAACAATGAAATCGACCAGCTGGATCTTGTAACATGTGCCATCAATTTCCTGAGGTATTTACCAACAAGTTAGGACTGACGGATGTGTTGCAGTACGATACTGAACTGTCTGACAACCAACTTGTTAGAACCCCTCCTTACCTCTTTCACCTCCTCGCAAGCTAGAAGTCAAAAGGATTATCGACCGAATGCTTGCCGAAAGTGTCATCAGACCGTCCATTTCTCCTTACGCCTCTCTGGTTTATCTGGTACCTAAACCCTCTGGAGGATACCGTGCCGTTATCGATTACAGATTCCTGAATCGCACAATCATCCTGCAATCAATTCCTTTGCCAGATTTACATGTTTTGGGTGGTTCTCCGCCCAAGTTCTTTACCGTGTTAAATCTAAATCAATCCTATTATCAGATTCCGCCCTCTAAAACTTATATTTCGCTGAACCGCCTTCATCACGGACTGGAGTATTTATGAGTACCTCAGGTTGACGTTCGGACATTCTTGCGGAGCAGCTGTTTTAACTAGATTTCTGAATTATATTCTAGGGGATATCAAGTTTAAGTTTGTTTTCAATTACCTTGATGACTTGTGATCTTCTCGAATACCTTTTAAGAACACGTGGATCATGTCACGGAAGTACTTGAGCGTTTGAAAAAGGCTGGTCTTACTGTGAAACTATCCAAGGTAATCTTCGCCAAGCTAAGTATATCCCTTCTTGGCCATGTCGTGTCGCCCGACGGAGTCTCCGTTGATCAATCTAGGACCCAGGCTATCAGGGAATTCCAACCACCTAAGGACGTAAAAGGTGTTGCACGCTTTGTGGGCACGGTAAATTTCTTCCGCAAGTTTATCCCGAATTTTGCTGTGGTACCTCACCCCTTAACTATCTGAGGCGTAAGGATGCCAAGTTCATCTGGGCCCCTCCCAGCAAGAAGCCTTTGAAACTCTGAAACTTGCCTTATCGAATGCTCCTGTGTTGGCCATACCCGACTTTAGTGAACGTTTCATTGCACAAACTGATGCCACTGGAGAAGCTGTTGCTGGTGCTGGTGCACTCTTTCAGTACCATGAGGACGGTCGTAGACTCGTTGCCTATGTGTTTAGGATACTCAATAATCTGGAGAGTAAGTACTCAATCTATGAGTTGGAATGTTTGGGCGTGCTGTTTGCACTTGAGAAATTCAGACCCTTTATTGGACATGTAAATTTCGACCTTGAACCGACCCAAAAGAACGGGCAGAATCACTAGATGGGCACTTAGGATACCCGCTTCTAGTTTTCAGGTTAAGCGTATCAGAGGTTCGGAGAATGTCACCGCTAACAGCTTAAGTAGAATGTTTGACGGGAGCTTTGGCCTTAATGTAAAATCTGAAGTTGAAGAAATTGAAGAAACTAATGTTGTTAGTGTGGGCGCCATTCTTCCGGATCTACTTTTGTTATACCATGAGTTTGGCGATCAAAAAGCTGATCCTGAGTTGAATGAAATCACCGACAAGATTAGTGATGGAATGGTAGTAAAACCTTATTCTCTGGTGAAGGGTGTTCTATGTTGAAAAGGTCGAATTGATGCTAATTTCATTATTGTTGTTCCCAAGGTCCTAGTGCCAATCATCTTCAAATATTATCACTGTTGACGCATTGGTGGTCACTTAGGCACATTTAAAACTAGGCAGAAAATTAGAAAATTCTGCATTTGCAAAAAGATGGATAGTGATATCCGAAACATGGTTAAGTCCTGTAAAACTTGTGCTATCAGTAAACCCAACCTGAAGAACCGTGTTGGTTTATTTTCATCTTCAGAAGCCTCTCGGCAGATGGAAAGGTCATTAATCGATTTTGTAGGTCCGCTCCCTCGCTCTACCTTGGGAAACATTCGTATCTTTGTGTGTACTGATGCGTTCTCTCGGTTTTCCGGGATTATTCCGACTAGATCTATGACTTCTCGTACGTCTATAAGTTGCCTTAATTCTATCTTCGCATCCTTTGGTCCTCCCATGTTTCTGGTTTATGACAATGCCATTGCATTCACTAGCCACTTGTTTAAGGAGTACCTATTCGAGTTGGGCATTTCCTATGCTACTACAAATCCAAACTATCCAAACCCATCTTACGCCGAGAGAATGAACAGGAACCTGAAATCTTCCCTGATTGCATATCATCACAATAACCAATCCAAGTGGGATTCTTGCCAACACTGGTTAGCCTATGCCTTCAATTCTGCCACACACGAATCTCATAGTAAAACTCCCATGTTCCTTATGTTCTGTTACACCCCGTATTCTCCTATGTCCAACGAACTTGGTATTGATGATCTTCCCGACCTGTCTAAACCCAACGATGTTCAGAAGAAGAAATTGCCGGTATCCTGTAAGACGAATGTAGAAAGTCAACTAGGTTGAAAGTTGGTGATCAAGTTTTTGTCAGGTCCTATCCCATTAGTAAAGAAATTAACAAATTTTATGCTAAGCTTGCTCCTAGGTATCAAAGCCCTGTACTATTTTACAGCTTTTGTCTCCAGTATCGGTAATGGGGAGTGACCCTATCACCAAGAGGATTAGGCGAGTTCATCTTTCCCAGTTAAAATCAGGTTAATGTGTGATCCCTCTTCTCTCTTAAGGGCTTCTTGATAATATGTATGAGTAGTATAATATAGGGATTCTGCGGCCGCCTCCGCCTCAGGGCTCCCAGGGACCCCTCCGCCTCTGCCTCACGGGAGGCCCTCACAGAGGCCTCCTCCGCCTCCGCCTCCCGAGGGGCCTTCCCAGAGGCCTCCTCCGCCTCCCGCGGGAAATTTGAATTGGTAAACAAAGCCACGTGCTTTTTGACAGCTGTCATCGACAACAACGCATCGCTAAACTCACTGCTGCCATCTTGACGGGCCTAAACCTCAGTGGTACCAACTTAACCTAACTAGCGCGAAATTTGAATTGGTAAACAAATCCGCGTGTTTTTTGACAGCCACGTGCTTTTTGTCAGACAACAACGCATCGCTAACCTCACTGCTGCCATCTTGACGGGCCTAAACCTCAGTAGAACTAACTTAACCTAACTAGCGCGAGATAAACAAATCCACGTGTTTTCTGACAGCCACGTGCTTTTTGACAGACAACAACGTATCGCAAACCTCAGTGCAGCCATCTTGACGGACCTAAACCTCAGTGCTACCAACTTAACCTCACTAGCGCGAGATTTGAATTTGGAAACAAATCCACGTGCTTTTTGACAGCTGTCATCCGAGATCTTTAAACTACAGAGCAACGTGCTGCCCTCTTTATCGTAGTAGATGCAAATTCGTCACCTGTCATCCGCAGTGCTGCCATTTTAACGGGCCTAAACCTTAGTGCTACCAACTTAACCTCACTAGCGCGAGGTTTGAATCGGTAAACAAATCCACGTGCTTTTCTGACAGCTGTCATCTGCCATCTTCAATCTATAGAGCACAGTGCTGCCCTCTTTAGCTACTTACCTTTGAAATGTGGTGGAGGAATCTTAAGCTGTCTCATAAGAAGCTACGTATAGCCGCCATCTTGTAGAAATAGATAGCTGCCAATGCCAAAGGGCCTAAGTACGAATCGAACCGTCGATCTCATCATTAGACTATGTTTTTCTTATATTATCATGTTCCTGATACTGCAAACCTAGGTATTAGGTAGAAAATTTTTGTCCGTTTTCGAGATAGTTAACATTTTGCATTTAAGCCCCAAATTTAATGAATCGAACCTGCACGGCACGTTATACTCTCTACCATACCTAGACTTGATCATGTTGCGAAGACTTGCTTCATTACAAGCTGAAACAGAGCTAATGCCAAAGGGCCTAAGTTCGAACCGAACCGTTGATCTCATCATTAGACTATGTTTTTCTTATGCTATCATGTTCCTCATTCTGCGAACCGAGGTATTCGGCAGAAAAATATTGTCCGTTTTGCTCTACGATGCACCGATTTCGAGATGTTTAACATTTTGCATTTAAGCCCCAAATTTAATGAATCGAACAAGCACGACACGTTAGACTCTAAGCTAGCTTTCTTCATAAGAGCAGCAGCCATCTTGCGCAAGCACCCTTAAGGCGTCTCATAAGGAGTCCTGTATAGCCGCCATCTTGCGTCCGCCATCTTGCGCAAGCATCCTTAGGACATCTCTAGCCATCTTGTGCAAAGGACCCTTAAGCCGCCTCATAAGAGCAACCGCCATCTTGCGCAAACATCCCTAGTGAGTCTCATAAGGAGCCTTGTATAACCGTCATCTTGCGCAATCATCCCAAGGGCGTCTCATAAGAACCTATGTATAGCGGCCATCTTGCATAAGCACCTTTAAGGAGTCATGTATAGCCACCATCTTGTTCAATTAGCGTCCAGTGATGGCTGATGTTGAATTTTTCTTTTTAAATTATCCGCCACCATATTTCAAAGGTATGTACCTAAAGAGTGTAGCACTGAGCTCTATAGATTAAAGATGGCGGATGACAGCTGACAAAGAGCGCGTGAGTTTGTTTGCTAAACAAGAGCACGTAGAATTTTTTTTTTTTTTTTTTTTTTTTGCTAGGGGCTTTACGTCGCACCGACACAGATAGGTCTTATGGCGACGATGGGATAGGAAAGGCCTAGGAGTTGGAAGGAAGCGGCCGTGGCCTTAATTAAGGTACAGCCCCAGCATTTGCCTGGTGTGAAAATGGGAAACCACGGAAAACCATTTTCAGGGCTGCCGATAGTGGGATTCGAACCTACTATCTCCCGGATGCAAGCTCACAGCCGCACGCCTCTACGCGCACGGCCAACTCGCCCGGTACGTAGAATTTTTCAATTTGCCGCCACCACATTTCAAAGGTATCTAGCTAAAGATGGCAGCACGGTGCTCTCTTGATTAAAGATGGCGGATGACAGCTAACATAACTTTTCAAATTGCCCGCTACTACAGAGGGCAGCACCATGCTCTGTGGATTAAAGATGGCGGATGACAGCTGACGAAATTGCCCGCATGATAGCAGCACAGTGCTCTATTGATTAAAGATGGCGGATGACAGCTGTCAAAAAAGCACGTGGCTTTGTTTCCAAACAAGAGCACATAGAATTTTTCAAATTGCCACCGCCATATTTCAAAGGTATCTAGCTAAAGAGTGCAGCACTGAGGTTTGTGATGCAAGTTGGCGGATGACAGCTGTCAGAAAAAAGCACGATAGTTTGTAAAGCACGTGGGATTTGCCACCGCCACAAAGAGGGCAGCACGGTGCTTAAAGATGGCCGCTGTCACGTGGAATTGCCTGCCACCACAGGTATCTAGCTAAAGAGGGTAGCACCGTGCTCAAAGATGGCTGCTGTCAAAAAAGCATTTTTTCAAATTATCCGCCACCATATTTCAGCTAAAGAGGGCAGCATTGTGCTCTATAGATTAAAGATGGCGGATGGCAGCTGTCAAATAAGCATGTGGCATGGTTTCCAAACAAGAGCACGTGGAATTTTTCAAATTGCCGCCACCACATTTCAACTAGAGAGTGCAACACAGTGCTCTCTTGATTAAACATGGCGGATGGTATCTGTCAAATAGCACGTGGCTTTGTTTCCAAACAAGAGCATGTGAAATTTTTCAAATTGCCGCCACCACATTGAGTGCAGCCCTGTGCTCTCTTGATTAAGGATGGCTGCTGTCACGTGGAATTGCCTGTCACCTGAGTGCAGCACGGTGCTCTGTCGATTAAAGATGGCTGCTATCAAAAGGCATTTTTCAAATTATCCGCCACCACATTTCAAAGGTACGTAGCTAAAGAGGGCAGCACTGTGCTCTATAGATTGAAGATGGCGGATGACAGCTGTCAGAAAAGCACGTGGATTTGTTTACCGATTCAAACCTCGCGCTAGTGAGGTTAAGTTGGTAGCACTAAAGTTTAGGCCCGTTAAAATGGCAGCACTGTGGATGACAGGTGACGAATTTGCATCTACTACGATAAAGAGGGCAGCACGTTGCTCTGTAGTTTAAAGATGGCGGATGACAGCTGTCAAAAACCACGTGGCTGTCAAAAAACACGTGGATTTTGTTTATCTCGCGCTAGTTAGGTTAAGTTGGTACTACTGAGGTTTAGGCCTGTCAAGATGGCAGTACTGAGGTTAGCAATGCGTTGTTGTCTGTCAAAAAGCACGTGGCTGTCAAAAAACACGTGGCTTTGTTTACAAATTCAAATCTCGCGCTAGTAAGGTTAAGTTGGTACCACTGAGGTTTAGGCCCGTCAAGATGGCAGCAGTGAGGTTAGCGATGCGTTGTTGTCTGTCAAAAAGGACGTGGCTGTCAAAAAACACGTGGATTTGTTTACCTATTCAAATCTCGCGCTAGTTAGTTTAAGTCGGTACCACTGAGGTTTAGGCCCGTCAAGATGGCAGCAGTGAGGTTAGCGATGCGTTGTAGTCGATGACAGCTGTCAAAAAGCACGTGGCTTTGTTTACCAAATCAAATTTCCCGCGGTGGCGGAGGAGGCCTATGGGAAGGCCCCTCGGGAGGCGGAGGCGGAGGGGCCCCTGGAAGCTCTGAGGCGGAGGCGTCCGCAGAATCCCAGTATTATACTACTTGTATGGTATGTACTTTAGATCTGCGGATGAGAGCTACATTTCAGTGAGAAAATTTTTGTAATTATCTTTAGATTATTTTGTTACTATTCTGGTTTCGTGTGAATTTTATTTAGTAACTTTTCCATGTACAGTATTTTTGTTTTGAGTATTGCTTCCTGACCGTATGACCTTTTTCTCTCCAGAAATTGTTGTTTAGTAGTGTGCGAATTAATTACAACGTGTTATGATTTTCTGCACCAAATCTTCTGCATTCATGTCTCATGTGAATCTTAATATCACTGTGTAGTAGCTTACTACCGTGTACTTGTTAACATTGTATTTTAAAATGTGGTTGTGGTTCGTGGCGTGTGGATCCTTTCACTTGCGCTATTGGCACCTATTTATTTAATCGTTAATATCTCATTGCTTCTTTGGTTTGGGTGCATGCCTGCTCTGTCCATCATAAATTGATTCTATCCTGATCTTTGAAGATTACTAAATTTTGATCATTAATTTAATTATGTATTATGTAGTAGCCTTTGTCTTGTAGCAAATTTCCGAAAATTGTATATAATATTAGGTCTGTGCATTGTTGTTCACTGGCATGAAAACTGTTAAGGTGTCCTAACCTGTATTTATCTTTAACTGTTCTAGTATTCTATTGCCTATGTCTTGTTATCCGACTTTATTTTGGTGATTAACTACTCTCTATTCCGGTTGTGGTGTTGTTAGGTGTGCATTAAACGAACCGAGTAATCTGTTAGGTTAGTTTCTTTATTTGGGGGGTTGACTAGGAACTGGATAGTACTCGGTGTTAGATCCTATTTGTTGAGTTTTGGATTTGCCTGTGGATATTGGTTATTGCGGAACTCTGTCGATCGGACTTGGTGGTGGTTGGCTGTTTGCCTTTACGGCATGGACTTAACTGTCTTCACTGCCTTCGGTCTCCAACTTCTGGTGGTACGATTTCCTAATTTCCGATTCGTCTGATTCCCACCTTTTAATCATTTCTGTAATCAGTTTTGAATTACCCGTTAACTGAGTGATCTATTTCTAGTCATTCCTGTCCTTTTGATTTTCTGGTGAGTAAAATTTTACCCTATCTACCTTCTGAAAATTAGGCATCTGGGTTTTCCTTTCTGGTAATGGTGGTTAACTACGTTGTTATTTGTTGTATTTTTGGGGCGCATGTGGTATTAATTCTGCACTCTTCTACAGACCTTACTTGCCTGGTTTCTGTCTCTAAATTGGTGTATTATTCATGAAGTGTGTTAATCTATTGAGTTGTAACGTCCATGTCGTCCTACCTCGTCTACTTGTTATGGTGGTGTTATTTTTCACAAACTGCACCAATGGATCCTCTCCTTTCGAACCTAGTAGGTAATGGTTTTGGTCCTGAGTTAGTTATGTTGTAACGGTACGTGATTTTGTTTTAAGCTTGCATTGTGAGGTGGCATGATGGCTTCACGGCATGTCGTTGAGGATAGTTAGTGCTCCCTTCCCCCCTTTTTTGCTAACGCATGTCCGTTGAGATTCATTAAGGTTGTATTGTTATTATGTTATATAATTAAATGGTTATAACACTTCGGTATGGTCGGTATTGCATTTAATTTACCCCTGTGTGCCCATAGATTGGGAAATAAATTCTGGCATGGGTTTACTGCTCTTCTTAGAAAAACCTGGTCTGCTTGCATGTAATTTGTGATTCCTGTATGACCTGGTCTATTCTTTTTTTGTTTTAATTCTCTGCATACCCAGGTAATCTGACGTCATCATGTATTTATCCTGTATTATAAAGTTCATTTTGGATTAACCTGCCAGTCTATTGGTCCTTTTCTCTCCGGAGTGTTAGTATCCGTTGCTATTAATTTTTGGTCATCTTGCCGTTCTGCGGGGCGCCAGTTGAGTGTGGGATTAACTAGTGCTTCATAGGTGGTATTGAAGCCTCCCACTATTCGATGATCGGGTCTTTTCGTGGTGTTTTCTCCTTCTTCACCGTTGTATTGAGCGTTTTCCGTCGTCCTAGTTCATGATCTACCATTTATATGTTATTTACCTTGTTTCATATATATTTCGCACGGTACCTGTGGCTGTGTGGCTACAGTGTGAGTCTACGGGTGTCACTTGTTACTAGTCCGGATTTGTCCGAGATCCCCTGTGGATAAGCGGTAGGGAATCGTGTCAGGTCTCTGCTCTCATTTCCAAATTGGCCACTTAATTGAGGGGTATTTCTAAACCATTTATTTAAATGAGTATTCCATTGTTGATGTATATGTTTGAAAATTCGCTAAGTTGTGAGGAATATAACTTAAGATTGGGTGACACTTCTGAATTTCTTTCTGCCATTTTCTGTCCTGCTCCACCATGGTGTTAATGATTGTGTTATTATGAGTTCCTATATCCTAATACTATTCTTGACTTGGTGTTGCTGATAGCTCGTTGCTGATACGCATATCCACCATCTGAAAGATCTTGAAGTCTCAAACTGCAAACTAACTATATTCATCTTGCCTTGAGTAATTATTTACCGTAACCCATGGATTTTGATCTTTTCTCATATCCAGTTTCTCAGTGTTTCTCTTATTTGTGAGTATAACTATATCTGATCTTATCTCTTCTTTAGACGGGTTATGCATGGAGTGTATACGTAGCATTACAATTGATTAATTGCAAAATATAATTTCTAGATTTTGGTCGTGTATTTAATGGGTTTAAAAATTTATTTATTGACTCACTGATTAGTGGTTCTACTCCACTGATTTAAAAAATTAATTGTAATTTTAATTAACTTGGATTACTGTGTAATGTGTTATTGCTTCGCAACATGTTCACCCTCGGTCAACGTCTGGTTATTTTGAAATTATGTATGGATTGCTGTTCTCTTAGTATTTCAATTCTGGAAATGATTTGACATCTCTGGGTAGGTCATCTATATGAAGAGTACTATCGGTGTGGCTGTGTTCGATAATTTGATGTGTTCCTTGCTGTGTTGATATCATGCATTGCTGGATCAGCTGTTATGATCTGTAGCGTGTTCTTACTTGATTGATGCCTGGACTTACTGAACTTACCATGTTTGTGGTTTGTTGTATGCTGTCAGTATTTTCTTTCCTAAGCTTAACTTATTTCTGTGTATTGTGTATGTTTGAAGTTGTATGTCTATGCAACAGTAGCTTCTCGTTTTCATTGTTGCTGGTGGTGCCTTTATTATGTGGCATTCCGATAGGTTTGCTGACGTGCACAGAAAACTAATTTGAGGAGATGACTATCTTTAATTTTCAAGTTAATTCTTTTCCTTATATGTTGTGCATAAAATTTCTGCCGATATATTTAATTTTAGCATGATATATTTATGGTTATATATTTCCTTGTACCTGGTCAAGGGTTGTTTAGGTAATTATTGCATTCTATTGTAATCCTGTTCTCCTTTTGTTTTTACTAGTAGTTGTATCCAATGTCGTACTGTAGTCTTAAGTCAAGTTAATCCAGTTTAAGATTATGTAAAGAATTTACCTGTTGGATCTTGTGATCTTATTACATGCTCACCAATTTTGTTTTCCTATATTTGTTCATTTCTTTTCCTTGCCCTACTGGCCGTTTTTCATTTGTTAAATTGGTTTATGCCACCCTGGCAATAATAATAAAATGGAAACCAAATGAAGGCGTTTCTTAACTTACGCAAGTCCGATAAACAATACTAAAATGAATGTCTAACATGTGATAATCTCAATTTGGGTTTATAATCGCGTGCATTTAAATCTAAGAAGGTTTATTATTCTACCAGTGAACATTTAAGTTGTTCAGTTGTGTGTGTATACCACAAAGTAACGAAATCTTTGAACAGTTGATACATATGAACTTGCGGGACTTGTTTATTGGAATTAAAACTTAGCAAATGATCTGTAGCATGAGTGTCACCATTTATCTAGAACATTAACAGATTTACCTGCGACTTGCGTGTAGCACTACTTTAATGCATGGGACTCCTTAATGATTGAAAGTAACTGGACAGCTAGTGTCATTTAAATGCACTCAATTGTTTTTTACTCAATTCATATATGTTTTGGTTCTTAATTGACTATTGGACTCATCTTGCTGGTGGTGCATAAACTGGGACATGTGATCGGTGGTCATTTTCTTCTTCGGACTATTCCATCAAAAAATCAGCTTGTATCCAGACCACCACCTTATGAAAGTCGTCATATGTTGTATAAGTGGAGCTTCGGGGAGGATGACTATTACCGGATTAAGAATTGATACCTCTCTGTGAATACTTTAGTGCTGGCTGCATGGCCAATGAAACTCGTGTCTTTAATGTGGTTTGCCGCTGCGTCATTCATCAAGTGATTCACGGTCACATGGTCATGGTTTTCAATATTTATAAACATTAACTTCCACCGGCTTTAAAGTTATTAATGTGCCCATCTGTGGTGTTTGGCAAGACAGTACCTTTTCCAGTATTCTCCTGCATTCTAGTGTCGTCGGTATGAACCATCTCGCCACTCCTCCCCTCCACCGAGCGAGTATGCGCACGTAAACATTGCGACTGTGGTCTGACATGTAGGCTTCTGGCCAGTCGCCATTAAGGTTTTGCTAGTGAGCTGTGATGGAAGGACGGCCTGCTTCTCCACTTGCCGGGATGGATAGAGTTATTATCATGGACCCAGGGTGACGTTCGCTTGATACGACTTATGCACTCTTGAACTGTGAAAGTTAATTTTAAATTTTATTACCATTTAATGTACCTCGCCTGGAATTTTTGAGTGCACTCTAAGGATTACCTTTACCATACGGAAGTGAGGATATGACGCTAAAGCGAACTCACGACTATGGCAAGATACACTGTAAGTGTTTTTTAACTCATCTTTAAGATGTTCCAACTGGTGAACTGAATATTTCAAAATGTGAAGTGCGTACCACAACAGGATGTAACTTTGCATCAACTAAACTCTACGTTTTAGCCCTGCGGTGTTTGAACATTTTTCGAGTCAAAAAACTTATATGTAAACCACTGTTGTTTACTAGGGACTTGCACCTGCTGTGAATTAATATTAATTATTATTCTTGGAAATTGTAAATTTAATACTCAATGTTTGGTAGCGGCTTTCTAGCCCTAATAAGTAGGGGTTAACGCAATGTTTTGGCAGGGTTACTAACCAAGCGAGTTGCTACAAGGGATTGGAATTAACGTTCGTTTTCCATCTTAATTACCCTACTTCTGGGTTATATTATTAAATTAATTTGTTTGGTATTTTCGTGATTTTTCAACGTCCTGTTTTTCCTTTGTCTCTTAATATGTACATGAATATTGTTGTTTGGTGGCCTATGATTGGCCATTTTCCTTAACTGCCTAGCGTGTTTTCATTGCCATGGGAATATTATGTTGATTGATGGTGATGCTGATTGTTGATGGATGTTGGTGGAAATGAATTGATTTCCCTGTTATGAATTTAGTATTGTGGGTTGTTTAACCTGTTTTTCTTTTAATTAATTTTGGATTTTTTTCTCTCCCTGCTGGCATATTTTCCTACCCTGTGTCGCGGATCTTATTATTATAATTCTGGGGTAAACTAATTCTTGTAAAATTGATCGTAATATTCCACCCTTCCTTGTGGGAGGTCCTTGGAATATACCCCAAATAACGTTTCAGTATCAAGAAAATCACTATTTAAGTACAACTATATAACCATTCTCTAAACTTAATATTCACTGACATGGACATGACACATATGAAAAAGAATTCAAAGTCAAAGACTTACTGGAATCAAAAATGATAACCCCCCTAAAACCAGTAGCTAATAATAATGAAACTGAAGCAAAGATTTATTTAAATCAAGAGAATTGGTCAAACAGACAAAGGTCTGCTTCCAAAAATTAAAATTACCAAGTTTCAACAGTGACAAAATGTTGTGACTATACTTCAAGGGCAATTTTTAAAACAAGATCACTAGAAATTAAGGCCGAACTGGAATCAAAACTTTCAAAATATCACCTTGTCCCTGAAAGCTTAGACAAAGAAAACCCTAGAAAAACATTGCCATGATTGAACCAAATATAACCATACTGTAGAACTTAATTCATAACCACTACCACTGCCCTAAGCTGATTGCATTGGAGTATGCGAAGCACATCCTTGAATGTACAAATAAGCTCTGCCCCACTTGTAGCATTATAATGAAGTTAGACATTATTATCAGCATCTCGACAAGTTCATTAAGGCTCTTCTCTACCCCATTTAATCCTTCTAATCTGAATGGGTTGCATCGACCCAGATTTAATATTCAATTGCTTGTAACTGAGAAAATATGAACTGTATATGCCAAAAAAATTTGTGCATTTGTTCATCTCCTTTACTAGGTATTGACATGATTTAAAAATATTATTCAGTTGCTGACTACTCTACCAGTTCAAAAAATTACATATATGATGAATGGATCAAATGGACATATCCATTAATATCAATGCTGCCCTACCTGCTGGTCACTACACAAACAATGTTCGACTACCTCCACGACTAGGGAGTGCTGCATTGTTTCTGTGATCAAATATAGCTGGTCATCAGCGGTTAATGAGAAATCTATATGAAATATATTATATGAAATTTGTGAGAGTAAACATGAAGAGGAAGCTGATGATGCATTGGCTGATCCTGAATTTGTGTTTTCCAAAAAACTGATGACGATCACGTTTCTCTGGAGGGAGAAGAAAATGACGAGCTCCAAGTATCTGGTTATAAACTACAAGATGATATTGACTCTGTACAAAAAGAAGTGTACATATCTCGAAATGGGACGGAATGGAGAAAACAACCATATTGACAATCAGGTGTAAGGTATGTTCCACATTCAGCAGAACCCCTATTTAACGTTTTTACAGGGACCTGAATTTTTATTGTTAAATGGGGGTTAACATAAATTGTGCCATCATATGTTATTTACACAATGACAGCAAATAAAAGAAGGAGATATCTACATTATACACTGTACTGTAGTTACAGTTTGTGCTTCATTTTGACAAATTTTTTTTTGGTGAATGCAAATCTCTTCAGTTTAAGGTTTTTCTTATAAGGTTATGCATGATTTTTCATAAAAGGCAGGAAAGATACCGAACTCACACAAACCCATTAAAATTACTACAGAACAGCAATCAGTTTGTTTAAACATTATTGCGGATGTTTTCCAAGCAGCAGCCGACTGATTAGCATGTATTTTCTAATTCCAATAGACTGAACACCCATTATACATTTCCTTTTTAAGAACTGCAATAGCATCAGTCCAGAGGATTGTTGCAAACATTGCCAGTTTCCCATTTGAAGCGGCATCACCTAACCTAGGTTTCAATTGCAAGAAATCAGCTTCATTTCCCGTATCAAATCCTATTTACCAAGAAACAGTAACAGTAAAAATGTCCACGTATTTGATACTTATATTTGCATTAAGCATATCAATTAATCACACAAAGTACATGTTTCATTCCATTTTGAAACATCTTCAGCTGTATTACATTGCTTAGGTGAAAACATTAAGTATTTATCTTTTTATGAACATCTCAAACAGGTACCTTGTTTTTCTTAAAATCTACATAAATTTAAAATTTGAAATAGATTAAAATCAATGTGGATGGTTGAATGGGGTGGTGAAATGAGAGGGAAATGGATCTGTTTATGGTTAGCCTAATTAAAAAAAAAATCTATTCACTTGAACAGATGTAGTAAAAAATGTTTCCAGTACTTTTATCACCAAAATATTCTGCTTGTCTCCTAATAAAAAGTTTTTTTGAAAATATAACTTTCCTTTGTCACTGTTCTGAATATTACAAGGTGTTCTCTTTGTTTGCTCCTTCAAAGGTGATTGCTATTTGTTTTTAATTTACAAATATATCCCTTGAATTTAGTTGGTTCAGGATCCCTGAAGCTGATTGCTGTTTTACTATTAATAAAAGAGCTTCCCCGTAATCTTCTTGCTAAAATCTACTATGTCCTTCGAGGAGTGCAGCTAATGCATCCTTCGACCCCATTCAACCATCCTCATTCATTTTAATTTATTGTAAATTTTAAATTTACGTAGATTTTAAGAAAAACAAGGTACCTGTTTGAGATATTCTTAAAAAGATAAATACTTAGTGTTTTCACCTAAGCAATGTAATACAGCTGAAAATGTTCCAAAATGGAATGAAACATGTACTGTGTATGATTAATTGATTTGCTTAATGCAAATATAAGTATCAAATAGGTGGAAATTTTTACTGTTATTGTTTCTCTGTAACATAGGTATACCGCGCACATTTTATAAAAATAAATTTCAAGCTCCCTGTAGAATAATAACAATTTTACTATAAATATACATGGGAAAAGCTATTCTGAAATTTAACAAGATGCAAAAGTACATAACCTAACCTCTGAAATTAGTTATGCACACCACTGTATCTTGAGAAGTATCACATTCTAATTTTATTTCAGAACATAGTAAATTAAGCAATCTTTCACTTCAGCTTTTATTTCTAAGAGTTAACAAGTGCTGTCATTGCACATATTGCAAAAATATGTTATCCCGATGTTTAATACACCAGTCTGTACTATGAGAAGACCTCAGACACACTCAAGATCAATTCACTCACGCGTAGCAATGAATCAACACATAAGACGATTGATCGCATTCAATATAAACCCTGGAGTAGAGTGTATAAATATTGGTAATGGATGAAATCTAACATGCCTGAAATTGCTTGTGATAATGAATGAAACGGTAAAAGGATTCTCATTGTATTGTAACTAAAGGATATTGCACAGATTAAAACAGGAATTTTCATAGATTATAATAACATTGTCATTAAAACGGGGGTTCTGTTCTACTACATCGGCCGCGAACAGATGTCAATCAGAGTCAGACATCTCACTTTAGCTCTAAGTGCCCATGCTCCAAATTCCTCTTCTGCCTTGAATCATCCTTAGCAAGCTTATGACGTCTTTTGCAGTGGTTCTTAATGTCCCATAACCAAAATGAATAGAAATATAGGAAAATTTTAACATTTCCTGAATGCTAAATGCAAGTTTTGCCCTACAGTATTTTGAATTATGTAAAATTGAATATAAAATTGCATTGCTCTTATGGAATAATTTTCAGGACCTGAAATTTCTTCCATTAAATGCGGGTTTATGTTAAATCGAGGTCACACAAAACTGGGGTTGCACTGTAATATGAACAATGCTATTGCTTCATTTACATCATGGACCTATATCTATAGGCCTATATGCTCTTCAATATTTTAGTTGTTTATATTAATAATACTTCAGAGAAACATAAATTTCAATTATGCGTATTCGAGATTGAGTAACATAATGAGAATTGCACCTGGACCCACGAGATATGCTCTTCAGAGGACAGGTGATCCCAGATGTTGGCAATGAAGTTATTCAAACAAATATTGAAATGAAGAGGGTTTTTGCAGATATAGGGAAAGCTACAAGCCCATTTCTTTGATTGAGTTTGAAGCATTTCTAGATATGTACGATTTACACAATTTGGAAACAATAGCAGTTTCTGTCTTTTGTTAACTGCTAATAATCACAATCAACAATAACATACAGTTATCTATATTTGCAGGCTTGATTTTGCTGGAGTCTACAAATCAGTGGGCAAATCACTTCGAGAAGTATGGAATGAAGCAGACGGTCACCCTATCCTTCGAGCTACAATATCTCTTCAATGGTCCCAAAAGATAACCCAGTTTTGAGCTTCGATAATAAGGAAGAGAGACCAGCCCATAGATGTAATGACAAGTTAACAGCAACAAGAGATGTTCATGACATGTTCATTTCACAACTACCTAAAGTGTTTGTTCCATATGAAAATAATACTGTGGATGAACAGCTGGCTTCCTTTAGGTAAAATGCCCCTTTAAGCAGTATTTATCTACCAAACCAAGAGGAAAATATGGAACAAAATTATGGCTCCTCTCGGATTTGGACGGTTTATGTGTGCGCCTCTGCAGTTGACAACGCTACACCAGTAAACAGAGAGAGAGAAATGAACAATGGAAGGAATGTGGTATTGAGACTTGTCAAAGATATTGATGGAATGTGGAGAAATGTCACTACAGACAATTTCATCACCGACTTTACCCAGGTTAGTGAGCTTCTGAAAAAGAACCTCAATTTCAACAATGACAATTTCCTACTGGAACGTTCCTAGAGACTTAACACTTGTTGATCCCATTTTGCATACTCCTCAAAAGGACCTATTCCCAAGAACTCAAATTTTCATACACCATTTAATAATGTATCAGCAAACTCATAAAAACTAACCAGTTCTCCAAAACACAAAATTGAGATGAATCTCTGATGGACAGGTTAGTACAATTACTTACGAAAGATAAAAGGTGAACATCAAAGAGACATATGCACGTGCTGGCCAAGAAAGGTTATACTATGGATTGTACACAGGGGTAAGATATAAATAATGCACAAGCAGTCAGGAAAATACAAGGACACTAGTGCATGAACAAGAACTGGCTACTTTAGATGTATTGAAAGACAAGGCACAACAACTTACAAACAGTACAACACAAAAAAAATCAAAAGGTAATTCACAACCAAACACAAAGGAAATACTACAAAGATCAGTGAGAGTGTCACTAACATTTACAATTAGTTTCATTAAACAGAACAGACATTTCCTAACCAACTGTACAATGAGAAATAAAGGAATATTATGTAACAAATAGAAAAAATTAGAACAGGTGACTGAATAAAAGATCAGCATTTTCAATTACAAAATCTGGGCATACAGTAAGAATTGAAATAACTAGGAAATATAAGCGAAAGCAAGTTCAAGATAAGACTATTATGCAGTTCAGAAATGTAAACAATTTTTTTATTCCAGGATTTTTGAGAGAATTGACACACTGAAAGTTCATTTTCAAATAAATTCCAAAAGCATTCCAAATAAAGGAATTAGACATGCAGCTGCACCTTTATGGATACATAATCAAATATTACCACTCGTCATGATGATGATGATGATGATGCTTGTTGTTTAAAGGGGCCTAACATCTACGGTCATCGGCTCACTCGAGAATCAAACGCAGTTTACAATACCTTATGATCAAGAATAAGTCCCATACCAGTGTGAAAATTTACACCAGCATAACACAAAGATGTTGCCCTCTGTCCAACAGCCAAAGAGTGCATCAAGGTAACAGGTAAAGACAAATACTTATATAGACGACATGAAGAGGGGAGGTAGAGGAAAAGCAATGACACATGGCACTAGAAACGCCGAAAACATCCATGAAGAGTGTAGAGTGTACAATCTAAAACTGATGATGCCATCCATGTTTGATGCAGGTAATCGGCTGACTGCAGCAGTGTGCACATGTCAAATGCCAGGAAGAAAGCAGTGGTAAATGACGAATGCGGCAGAGGTGAGTTGACAAGATAAAACCTATGCCTCATCAATCTCTACTCGTATGCAACCTACAAAACAAAATTCACTATTTTGGATAACATAAGAGAACAACACCAATGGAAAAACAGCATGAAGCAAACTTCCAGGAACACATGATGACAGACACGTCAGTTAGATAGACTGTATAACTCCCTGTGAAGAAATGATTTAAAACTTGGATGATCTAAACAAATGGAAATTAAGCATGTCCTGTCCCTGGAAAAAAAGTCTGAAAAATAAGAAGTTTTGCCAGGAATATATTAAATTCATGTTAGAATTCAAATCACTTGATAACATGAGAGGAATGTGAAAACCTGCAGGAAGAAAATCACTATTAAATTCCACATTACCCTGTCATAAATCATTCAAGTAAAACAGCAAAAACACTTGTTAAAATCAACGCTTCAGTCAAGACTGACAATGGCATTAGTCTCAACTACATACACCATGAAGGGTCATCCACTCAAGAACATTTCTTCTCTATAATCATCTGACTGCGGGCTCAACAAATAGCATTTACGTGTGTATGTCAGATTGTTTAGCAATAAAATGTTGCTCTGTGTAAAATGCAAGGCAGCAAAGCTTTAAAAAAATTGGTTTTTCATAACTCTCCCTTCAAAGTCTGAGATTTGCGAAGCCTTTCTCTTGACAAGATTACTCAAAGAAAACATTAAAGGCTCCCAGTTTGAAATTGCTAAAGATACAAATGAGTGGCACCATGTGCATTTCAAAGAGAAACCCGCTGACTTAGTGTCCAGACGACCACAATTGTCAACAATACAGTTTGTTGGCATAGTTCTGGATGGTTGAATCAAGATCCTTTGAGTAGGAATAAATGAAAACGTGATGTTCGAATTAATCTCCCAGTTCAAAAAATGCTTCTTAGAGACTTGATGATGACTTATTCATAACAAAAGTTTCAAGATTAAAAAAGTTACAGAGAGTAGCTGCATACTGTTTTGATTTATCTCAGATTGTTATAAACAAGAGTGAAATTCAAGTCCACTGTTCATATCGGAGTTGAACCCTCCACTCAAATGTTTCATTAATGTTCTGTAGAAAATATTAAATCATATTGATTATAACCTTAATCATAGATCAAGAAGCCATCTCCTTGTCGGCAGAAGACTGCACAATACCTTAATTCTAGTGGGGAGGAAATATTAGATCATTCTGTATATATATCATCATCTCACTAATCTAATTATCATTGCGGAACAACTTCGACTACTTCATCATGGCACTCAGACCTTAATCACATCTCTGAGAGGCAAGTTTCGGATCCCATCAGCAAGTGGGGCGGTAAAGAAGCAACATTTATGCACGTCTCAAGGGTCGTAAGTTGAATGCAGATACTTCTGAACAATTAATGCGAAATACACAAAGTGTGCGTGTACCCATTTCTTATCACTAGAATAGACTATGCTGGCTCAATTCTCATAAACATTGGCATGAGATGGAACAAGACCAGACTGCCTAGCTACCAAGTCTCTCTACATAGACATGATACCTGATCTCACAACAACTACATTGCTCGCCTCTCTTTGTTCACTTATTTTCACAGAGGTCACCCCATGAACATTTACAGTGATAATGGCACAAACTTCTTCAGAGCAGCTACGGAAATCAAGGTCTTTCTGAAAAACAATCCTGAGAAAAACCAGCTCTTCCCTGCAACTGCAGGCATGGGACTGATACAGCATTCCATCCCTCCTGCAGCACTACACTTTGATAGAAAACAAGAAGCAGCTGTCAACAGTCTGATATATCACCTTAGAAGAGTGATGAATTCTTATTTCTTGACCAACAAAGAATGGACCACCCTTACAACACATACTCACATCTCCTCACTAAAGTTAAATGACGACTCTTTTGACACTTCTTACCTAACTACATCCAATTTCCTTGTAGGAGAGAAAAATACTACACTCCCTGATCATGATTATACTTCCTCTCTCATTATCCAGATGGCTGTATATTGAGCAGCCAACCCAGAATTCCTGAAAGAGATTCTCAATTAAATATCCCAATAAATACCCCATAACAACATAGTCACATGCTATGCAGTGGACGATGGCAGTGATCAAATGTGTATCCTAATTCATGTAACAAATGTTCAGGTGAGTAATGGGGAACATACAAAGCCTATTCACAAACACTGCCCTTTACCACATATGAAACAGAAAGGCAAGATCACTCTTGAAGGGCTCATTTATTCATTGAAAGTTTAAGTAATATTATAAGTCACCATAGACTAGTATCATCACAGACCACATTAGAAAGGATAAGAATGTTTTCTACTTGCCACAAGATGGCTACAATGTGTGTAGTACGTAAGTGAATTCTGACAGTAAGCAAGCAATCACCTGCAACTTGTATCTACAAATAATTGTTTTAGCTAGAAGTTAATAATTAATATAATCAACAAGATTACAATGGTATTTCATTTGGAACAACTAGTAAAATGCCCAGGAACAGTAACAAAAAAGTGCTCCTTATAGCAACTCCGTGTTTGAAAATATTCACTAGGTCAAAAATATTAGTAGCAATGATACCACTTCCCAAATGATATACAGTAGAGGTCTTTGGATCTATCCCAACTGCTGTGTGATACATAATGCAAGATCTTAAAGAACATGAAGGAAACGTGAAAATTAGGTAAGTAAACAGTCAATCTCATAAAAAAGTGTATCAATCATATGTATTGAAATGAAGGGTCAACCACTGATATCTGTTCAGCAATTTTCTATTTTCAGTACCCAACAATGGCTTATCAAATTATGTACATTACCTCAAGTGAGTTTTCCTGCATCGGCCCTGGCTCTGTTAACTCTGATTTGGCTTCTTTTTTCGGTGGTATCATTTCTGATACATTTTCGATATTTTCCTGTGGAAAATAAGATACATAAGTTATGCACATAACACACATTTACAAATACTGTCACCAACAAATGAGCATGATATTTACTACTTCCACAGCCACTACTGTTTAAGAGAGATTTCTACCAGCAGAGGAGGCTGCACTGAGAATGGTGTTATCATCCTTGTACAAACAAGCATGAGACTGAGAACCAAATATAAAGTGAGAAGCATTTCCTAGCCATATCAGAAGATATCCTACCAGAGATGGAATTGGGACCATCTCGCACAAAATTTTGGAAGGAATCTGCCACAGACATAAACACTAAATTATATTAATTGATTTTATGTATCCAATTACGTCTATCAAATCATTGAGGTTGTTTGAATCACATCCAAGTATTAAAACTGTCCTAAATCTTTTGCCATACAGTGAGAAATATTAATACTATGCTCTTGACATATATTTTGTTTAGACAGAGAGATCAAAATCCCTTGAAACATTTTAATCACTTTCTATAATCTGGTTATGCCAAGCTCACAGGGGATAAACACTGCATTGAGACAGTTCTGTTCATCCAAGTATAAAAATAAAAAACGAACATGAAAGAAGCAGGCTTATCACAGTCATAGACCAGGGAAAGATGTGATGCAGATCAAACATAAAGCAACTAAAAATAAAATGTTTTACTACTACAAGGATGTTATGCAGTGTTCTGTGAAGAACTGTGGGGATGAGAACACCATCAGTGTTGGAGTGTACATCTGCAGTTACAGAAGCTCTTTCATGATCTACGAAGGTCATCCAATAAATAAGTTTCCCTATTTTTTCTCTGCAAACCACATGTTTTAGAATTAAGTTGGTACTGTAGGAACTTCCACTGGCGTATGGCTGGGGTAAGGTGATCTTCAACCGCACGTGCTTGCTCTGTGTTCACCAGTACAGCGCTACCTGCCATGGAGCTGCCAATTGAAAGCGTGTCCACTTGTGAACTCCGTTCTGTTATTAGATTTTCCACGGCAAAAAGTGAAGTGGCTACCAATATTCATTGTCATTTGGTGTGAGTTTATAGTGAAAAATGCATGCTGGCATTCATGGTTCCTGGAATGGCAGCAAGATGTACATGATGACAAGCGCAGCGCCAGCCCCAATACAGCCACTGTTGCAGGTCAGAATGTGGTGGACGAAGATTAACGCGTCAGCACTGATGAGATAATGAATCTACTGCCTCCCGGCATGGAAACTGGGCAGTCCTTTATTGCAATGATATTGTTGAATGTCTTGCAGTATTGAAAAGTCTGTGCAAGATGGGTCCCAAGTTTTCTTACTGATGCTCACAAGCAATAACAGAACGAGGTAGCCTGAGCTTTCCTGCAAATGCTTCAAAGAGAGGGAGATCAAATGTCTTCCGGCATTGTTACTGGAGATGAAAGCAGGGCGCATTATTCAACTCTAAAAACAAAACCACAAAGCATGCTATGGAAGAAACTTGGCGAACATGCTCATAAAAAGGGCCAAGACATCAGACACTTTTTTACAATTTACTTTACTTCGCACCGACACAAATAGGCCTTATGTTGATGATTGGAAAGGAAGAGCCTAGGAGTGGGAAGGAGCAGCTGTGGCGTTAATTAAGGTACATCCCGAATACTTACCTGGGATGAAAATGGGAAACCACGGAAATCCATCTTCAGGGCTGCTGACAGTGGAGTTCGAACGCACTATCTCCCAGATGCAAGCTCACAGCTGCGCGGCCTTAACCGCATGGCCAACTTGCCCGGTTAGACCTCAGCCTCTGTAGGCATAGTTTTGGCTACTGCCTTTTGGGACTGTAATGATGTTGTATTGGTTGACTGACCGCCCCAATGCACTGTGGTCACACATGAGAGGTCCTGCACGGTCCTTACGAAGCTCAGAGTTGAAATCCAACGAAAACGTTCTGGTCTTGTCTCAGAAAATATTGCCCATTCAGCTCAAAGGACGCAGGATTTGCTGCAGAACTTCAAAAGGGACCTTGTTCCCCATCCACCTTATTCTGCGGAACTTGCCCCGAGTGATTTCCATCTCTATCCACAACTCAAGTTGCACCCTGGAGGTAAGCGGATTGCAACTGATGAAGAGGTGGAAGAGGAAGTGCACCGCTGTCTACAGAGATGGGACCCGACCCGGTATGATGAAGGTATCAAGAAACTGCTGCCAAGATAACAAAATGTTTGGACTGAAATAGTGACTATGTGGAAAAGTAGTGTACGAGTTGTAGAATGAAAATTAAATATTTCTCAAAGGTAAATAAAACCAAGCACCATGGGGCAACAGCCCCCATAGGGCCATGGCTTACCAAGTGACCACTGCTCAGCCCAAACGCCTACAGATTACGAGGTGTGATGTGGTGAGCACGAACAATCCTCTCCGTCGTTATTCTAGACTTCCTAGACCAGGGCCACCATCTCACTGTCAGATAGCTCCTCAATTTTAATCACATAGGCTGAGTAGACTTCCAACCAGCCTCCAGATGCAGGTAAAAGTCCCTGACCTGGCCAGGAATTGAACCCGGGGCCTCTGGGTAAGAGGCAGGCATGCTACCCCGACACTGCAGGGCCAGCACAAGTGTAAATAGCATGCTTGTATTTTTTGTAAAATAGGGAAACCTATTTATCGGATGGCCCTCGTATACTACGAGACCTTTAAATTTTTCACTTGGATTCATGAAACATTTTGACACTACAGGAGTGCAGGAGGGACTGTGATCAAAAGCTTACACTCTATTACAAGTTAGTTTACTAATAAAAGCGAATTAAAGTATAAAATTCCAGAATATACTCACTTATCCCATTTAATACAGAATAAATCGAACAGTAGCTGAACTAAGGTAAGGAAGATAAAATGACGCACTAAATGGAGAGTCTGTTAAAGATGAAGCCATACTTTCCATTGTAGACTTAGTTAAATGTAACAAAAAACTTTCTAGTTTGTCAAACATACAATTTTAACATAAATTATTACACTATAAACATACCCGTAAAAAATAAACACACTATTATACAAAGAATGACATGTTTCATTCTACAAGAACATCCTCAGATTCTATGAAATCACACAAAATATGCATATATGTACAGCATTGTTTACGTTGCATAAACTTGTCAATGATAGAGAGTTCAGTGATAATATGAGCCAGTACTGACAAATAAGAAATTTACAAGTATTAATACACTGACTGACAGTGACAATGCAACACCAAGGAGGAGTGGTTCGAAAGGTATGAAAGTTGGGGAAAAAACAGAGACGGCACGGACGAATAATTGATGTTTATTTCAAACCGATATGCAGGTTACACAATGCGCACGGCATCGATTCAGTAGAATGTAGGACCACGGCGAGCGGCGATGCACGCAGAAACACGTCGAGGTACAGAGTCAATAAGAGTGCGGATGGTGTCCTGAGGGATGGTTCTCCATTCTCTGTCAACCATTTGCCACAGTTGGTCGTCCGTACGAGGCTGGGGCAGAGTTTGCAAACGGCGTCCAATGAGATCCCACACGTGTTCGATTGGTGAGAGTTCCGGAGAGTACGCTAGCCACGGAAGCATCTGTACACCTCGTAGAGCCTGTTGGGAGATGCGAGCAGTGTGTGGGCGGGCATTATCCTGCTGAAACAGAGCATTGGGCAGCCCCTGAAGGTACGAGAGTGCCACCGGCCGCAGCACATGCTGCACGTAGCGGTGGGCATTTAACATGCCTTGAATACGCACTAGAGGTGACGTGGAATCATACGCAATAGCGCCCCAAACCATGATGCCGCGTTGTCTAGCGGTAGGGCGCTCCACAGTTACTGCCGGATTTGACCTTTCTCCACGCCGACGCCACACTCGTCTGCGGTGACTATCACTGACAGAACAGAAGCGTGACTCATCGGAGAACACGACGTTCCGCCATTCCCTCATCCAAGTCGCTCTAGCCCGGCACCATGCCAGGCGTGCACGTCTATGCTGTGGAGTCAATGGTAGTCTTCTGAGCGGACGCCGGGAGTGCAGGCCTCCTTCAACCAATCGACGGGAAATTGTTCTGGTCGATATTGGAACAGCCAGGGTGTCTTGCACATGCTGAAGAATGGCGGTTGACGTGGCGTGCGGGGCTGCCACCGCTTGGCGGAGGATGCGCCGATCCTCGCGTGCTGACGTCACTCGGGCTGCGCCTGGACCCCTCGCACGTGCCACATGTCCCTGCGCCAACCATCTTCGCCACAGGCGCTGCACCGTGGACACATCCCTATGGGTATCGGCTGCGATTTGACGAAGGGACCAACCTGCCCTTCTCAGCCCGATCACCATACCCCTCGTAAAGTCGTCTGTCTGCTGGAAATGCCTCCGTTGACGGCGGCCTGGCATTCTTAGCTATACACGTGTCCTGTGGCACACGACAACACGTTCTACAATGACTGTCGGCTGAGAAATCACGGTACGAATTGGGCCATTCGCCAACGCCGTGTCCCATTTATCGTTCGCTACGTGCGCAGCACAGCGGCGCATTTCACATCATGAGCATACCTCAGTGACGTCAATCTACCCTGCAATTGGCATAAAGTTCTGACCACTCCTTCTTGGTGTTGCATTTGCTCTGACTGTCAGTGTATATCGAGAAAACTCCTGAACTTATCTAGACTGCCAATGCCAACTTTGTTGTCACCAAATACTATTTCAGGACTGTGGTCATGGAGAGGTAAATGGAAAGTTTTGAGTATAGCACAAACCTTACGGAGAGGGGAAGGGAAGCATGAGAGGGGAGTGCCGAACTTTGTGGATCCCTCCTACTGGATGTTAAAATCTAGTACACTGTACCATAGAGAGGAGAGGGGGAAGTAGAATGCAACGAGTGGAGCACTGTGGAATACTCTTTCCACACTGGAGAGGGGAGAGAAGGTTATTAACCTACTTCATGTTATAATGTACTTTTATGTAAGATGGATGAATGCAACTGAATGATTTTAGATGAATAATGTATGGAATTGAAATAGAGAATATCTATAGGATATTATTGTGATAAATGCCAATTTAATGAATAAGTATGGTCCAGATATTATGTGAGTAGAGCAATGTGCGGGGAATTTTTTAAGTGTGTATGGTCATTTAAGTTGGTTACGTTAGCACTTTTTTGCGATGTAGATCTCGATTGCTTCCCTCATATTCGAAGATTTGATTTGATTTTCAATGTGTAAAATTTTTAGATCTGTGTTGATGTCTGTGGCATAGTGTGAACTGTCGTACATGTGCTCCCCAAAGGCTGAATGCTGATTATATCTGATCGTTTATTGTGTTCTTTGAATCTTGTGTGGAAATTTTGTTTTGTCTGACCTATATGAATGCAACTGAATGATTTTAGATGAATAATGTATGGAATTGAAATAGAGAATATCTATAGGATATTACTGTGATAAATGCCAATTTAATGAGTAAGTATGGTCCAGATATTATGTAAGTAGAGTGATGTGCGGGGAATTTTTTAAGTGTGTACTGCAGTTAAATTCTTGGCACTTGAGTTCATAGAATCGTGACTTTGAGAAAGGGTCTTTTTTGTTTAGGTGCACTTGTTGATGTGTCTCTGCAGTGTGTTTTCATCCTAAAGGTTAATTAAAACCCTGTTTCCTAAAGATATAACCTACTTTATATGTGTTATTATCAATGTAGTTGAGAACCAAGTGTGGTGGTTTTTCAGGGACTTTTCTTTTGTTTGTTTAATATTTTATCTACTGTGCCTGGAGGGTGGTTGTCTTCTTTCATGGTTTGTTTAACAATTCGTGCCTCTTCATTGAAATCCATTGTGCTCATTGGTATGGAAACAGCTCTGTGTATCATTGTACTCAATCCTGCTATTTTTAGTGTGTATGCATGGTTAGACTCGTCAATAGCATGCAACACCTGAGTGGGCTTGCTGTACACTTTGTAAGACAGGTTTCCATTATTCCAGCTGATTGTGGTGTTATTTTCTTATTAGATTCTTGCTCCATTGTGAAGCTGGTGGAATTTTGTAAATAATTTAGTGTGTTTAATAACTGGTGTGCATTAGTGAAGTCATTATCATATGCACATGATGTCACCTACATACCTGCTCCAGTATAATATTCCTTTTGAATGCTGATACGTTCAGAAGATGTTTTCAAAGTTATTCAAAAGAATGTTTGCTATTATACCTTATAATGGTGAGCCCATGGCTAACCCTTCTTTGTGGCAATAGATCTTGTCAGTGAATGCAAAGCTATTTTGGTGTAGCATTATTCTAAAAAGGCTAATTATTTCTTTGGTTTCCTGCAGTCAAGTATTTTCTTTATGAAGATTTTCGATAATTTTAATGGATTCATCTACTGTTACGTTGGTGTAAATGTTAGTGATGTCAAAGGGTATCTTTAACCCTTTACCACCCACATTTTTTCTCCGCTTATCCCCAGGTTTCAACCTATTAATTAGGAAACATTCAAACAGAGCACACCGTTTCAGAAAAGGTTAAATATTATAAAAAATATTGATCACAATGTATTCACATTTTCAATAATATTAGAAAATATGCCATCATTTACAACATTTAACATACCATCATGTCCATTTCTCTATTCATTGAGTCATATGTTTGTCGGTTCAAACCCCCATCCGTGCTGGAGATACTCAACACTGAGGTAGGCTGTATTTGTCACATTCTCATGTTGTCTAAATCCCCCTAAGCCAATAAAAATGAGATTCTGGAAGTGTAATGGTGACCTTGTATATCAACTTTCATTTCCTCTAGCAAGTGTCTTCCCATTCTGTTTCTATTTTACTGAAATGCACCTGTTTGATTGCTGCATTAATATATACGCAATCGGTAATGTCACTGAATAGATTGTCTCCGCCTAACATATGTAAAAATGTAACCTATTTCTCATAATACTCTTTTGAAATTGTTGATAGGTTCAACATCATCCATATAATCATTGAGTAATGAAACAAAATGTTTGTGTTATCTGAATTGCAGCTGCATCATCATCAGGTCCGATTTCTAGATATCCGTTTTCACTTATATCACAGTTATCAGTAAAATTATCTTTGTTGATATGTTATTTACTCACTAAAAATTTACCTCCACCCCTGCTCAACAATTCTGTGTCATTTCTTATACCGTTATTCAGCTCAGTCTCAATATCCGCAGTATTCAATCCCGTCATGTTTACGAACTAAACATCTGACCAGCACTCGCGGAAGTTCAAGACCGTTGCCTAGACAACTTCAAGACAAATTCTCACTCTTCTTTTATTTCCTAAGGCTAGTATATTGTACTGCATGTTCATCAATGCCTAATAAACAATTCACCACCAAAAAATACAAAACTATTGCATAGATTGCACACGTATGCAGATAATGCAGCTGGGTGTTTTCGGGCAATAAGGACCGTAAGGCAAAGTGAACAGTCGGGCGCTTTCGGGCGGGAAGGGGTTGATTAGTTCTAGGCTGGTTTTAATTTATCTGTCTTCTTTATGTGCGACTTTCTCTTTTAGGAATTTTTCAGTTGTTAGCTTAAATTGTAACTTGGCACATCATAATTTACTATTGGTCTAATGGGACATGAGCTTTTGTGTACTTTGGGGATGGCTCTTACTGTGGGGAGTTTGGGATTTTTTGATGGTGAGGCTTTCTTTTTCTTGTTCTGTGAGAATGAAGTCTGTTTGCTGGATAGCTTGTTTTATTTTGTTTTGAAATTTATTTGTTGAGTCACATTGTTGTTCTTGAATTCCATTGTTGTTGAAGACAGCTATTGTTTTTTTCTATATACCCAAGAATAGAACATAACAAGAAGTGTCAAGAGTATAGATCTTGAAAAGCAGTGCACTCGCATCTCAGATATGTTCAGACACCGTTCTCTTCTGTAGTGTCTGTAATTTAGAACTGAACCAGCAGACATTTATTCAGAGAACAGTGTGCATAAGCTGCAGAATATCACCTTTAAGCAACTCCTGGACAATATCACATCTATAAATTAGCAGTTCACAGTGTTGGGAGTAGATTTTTGCTGTCGAGTCACAATTATTCATTGAATATCCCTCTTCCAACTCTCAAGGTTTTCAAAGTCTCTGAGGTGCAAGAATGATGTGCAGGAATTCACTTTTATGCCAGTATAACTACAGACGTGTGCTGGGATATTCAGCTTCATCAAATACCTCTAGAATGGACCCAAATTACACTCGCCAACATGAAAGTAGAATGTTATCACATCACCATGTAAGCTATCAGATGAAGAGAGACCGAACTGTAAGCCACACATTCAGAAGATTACAATTTACTGTGTTTACAGTAGCAACAGACAGAGCAAGGAAAGATGATGACAATAAGTCGCTTCTTCTCCAAAATTATTTCACAGCTTCTCCGCCAAGGCAGAGTTTTACTATGAGATCACCCGACATTAGTAACATTGTAAAGAAGTTTCAATGATGCAAATCTTACCTGGAATTTCTTTTGGAGGAAAAATATGTTCACTATGAGATTCAAAGACCTACTGGCCATATCTGAATTAAATCCAGCACCCACAATTGTCCTTCAGTTCAGCAGCTACTAGCACTAAATTTGGATAATGTATGATAGGAGATGATGTCAATCCCACAACGATACCATTACCAAACCATGGAGAATAAAAACATAACCATACAACCTACAGAAATCCATTTCAATAAATGCCAGAAGTAATTAATAAACAATAAACAGTCATTTGATGGGTACTTAGCTCATGAAATGTCCTGATGTCTCGATCTTGAAACGCTGCCTGTCACAACTTCATTGGTAGCTGAACCTAACCAAGGTTCCTTCACTATCAAGTCCACAACTTTAATTCAGCTTTTTGCCACTATCAAACATAGCATGCACTGCCATCTCCGTAGTAAATGCTAGAGGCCAATTGTCCACTTGGCGACCATAATCTGGGGGCATGTGCCACCAGAACCCCTTTCCTTGCCCCATGAACAAAGTTTCTGTCACTAGTTGGACCTATAGATGTATACAAATACTGTTGTTTGTACTTCCTAAGAGTTGGCAGCCTTGCGTAGCACATTATCACATACTCCCAGACAAAGAAACAAAAGAGAGACATAATTTTCCTAGATGCCCATGTAGCAAATGGCGACTGCTGGGGTTAATATTGGGGAAGCACATAGTAAATTATGCCCCTGCCAAACTTATTCAGCCATTAAGGGTTAAATTCTGATCTCTATAAAGTTATTTGCCATGAGACTCACAAGTGATGGATTTGTTGTTCTTACAAGCCAGGCTGGTTCCTCTTCGATTTTTACTTGCAGGTCCATTTTACACTGCAACTGAAGTAGTTAGAAGGTACTGGGGTTCTTGATTACTTCCAATGATTTTACACTGAAACATAGCCCAGAGAAATATATTACCTTATTGCAGTCATTGCTACTTAGGTTATCTGTCAACAGACTAAGCATTATGCTTGAAATTTTACATGACCGTCAATATTATGAACATAGGTACCAAAAAGACTCAAAATTTTACATGACTGTTAATATTGTGATCATACCTATTGGACCTCAAGTTTTCTATGACTGATACTATGCAGAACAATCTCCATAACAACACTGATAACCATAACAAGAATTCTACATATGATATCCTAAACGGAAACTTCTCAAAATTTCGAACCCTACTACCATATGTCGCAGCCTACAATGTAAGGAACAACTCAACATTCACAGCGTCACACTTAAATTGCAAACATAGGTAAATAACACAGAAACGCAATAATTAAAATTATGCACTACATATTGTAATCTCTTTCTGAAACTAATTTCCGCAATTTTTCACCTGCTTAGCCCTTCAGAAAAATTCTTCACTCCAAAAAATTTTGATAGGTAAGGTAAGTTACGTTATATTGCTACAACGCACGAGGAACAGATTTGCCGGCACTTGTGACACAAAGGCCAGGAGTTTTCAAAAAGAATGCCAGTTATATGTGTATACAGTTTTAATGCTTAAGTAGAAATAAAATTTAAGAAAATTAAAAATATTAAGTTAAATGTTAAAAATATGTAGAATGCTGAAACTGAGAAAGATTAGTATTAACTTCCTAATGTTCCCAATTAAGATCTATAATTTTCGCAAAAGTAAATTATAGAACTTGAACCTTACCGACAATAGAGATTGTGGACACAGTGTAAATGATAGAAATCACAATTTCTCAATGAAGAAAATCTGTAGCACAATAAATTAACGGAATAGGCTGTACAAATGGCTAATCCGCGTCTTATGTAGCACATACCTCACACCTAGAGACAAAACCTGATATTTTAATTCAGTGTAATCACTTAAAACAAACACTTAAAGAACGGATTTGATTTGTATCAGTCAGTAGAACGGGCTGAATTTAGGAAAGGATGAATTACCAGTGACAACTCCAGAGTACACGACACTTCTTGAAAACAGCACTGGGTGCAATGTCCCGTTATATTTCTATCAACTATCATCACAGTCCTGCTCTAGTGGGCTTTACACGTGGTCAAAGAGAAAGACTAAGAGATGACTCTCAACGTTATTTTTCACTTCTGAACGCAACGGCTGCGCAAGATCGCCAAGAATTGCACACCAGCGCCTCTAGTGTAAACAGGGCTGAACTAAAATTACCGGGCGGGTGATTCAAATCATTTAGCGCGCGGAGGGTCCCCAGGTTCTCGTCCCCCCTCCACTCTTAAATATTATACAAAATATTTTTTTCTTTCTCTTCTATTTTTCTTTCATTTCCTTTTCTTTCTTTCCTTCTTTCTGTTACCTTTTTCTGAAATACCGCATTCTGAACAACAATACACCTGGGGCCTGTTCCACAAACGAACTTTGCAACTTTTCAACTTTGCACTTTTCACTTTTCAATTCTTGCAAAGTGCAAAGTCTTTCTGTTCCACCATGAACTAGGTTGTACTTTTCAATTTCTTCGCAAAGTGAAAAGTCTTTGCGAATGAGTGATCCGATCGAGTTTCTTCCATGAGCAAACTTTATAGGCCTAATACTCTGATTCTAATGCTTCACTTATCCCGGCGAACTTGGCGGTATAATTGTCGTACCATTAAAATTTTTATCATGGGAAAGAAAGGTTATTACAAGAAGCTGGCTGTGCTGGAAGTTGTCAAGGAGAAACGGGACATGTTTTATTGACAACTTTAAACATAACCTCTCAAATGATGACACACATCAATGTTAACGAGAGTACCGTCAACACATACACACACAGAAGAAAATTCACCCTTCATTAGAAATACCGTCGCTACATCAAGTGGATTATCAGGCCAACGTACTGTTAGGAAATATTACATTTACTATAACATCTCCGACTTTGGTAACAGTTCGCAAGTAATTGATTTTGATGTCCCATGCATTGCTGCTACACTGTGCAGCTGGGCATCATTTACTAAACAATGTAAGCATATACGAATTTGTTCTTTTTCGGAAAGGAATTGACTTCATTTGGTTGCATGTTTCAATAAATGTCCGGTCATTTCAAAAATATAGTTAGCCTGTGTTGGGGTAATACGAAATCACTCGCGTTATTACGTCGAAGTGAGGTTATGAAAATTAATCATTTTTTGTACGTTCTATTATTGGATTCTTCATCACTGTTTCTCACTTGATGCTAACAAAAGCTCGCGTCGTAACGTGTTTATATCACTAAACCAAATTCTCCGCCGAGAAACTAATGTAGATACTTGTTAATTATCATATGAAAAGGGAATCATCTCTTTGCAAGATTTATGAAAACTTTTCACTTTATTTCTTTGCACTTTGCATTTCTGTACCAATGGTGGAACATAACAGGCTTGTAAAGTGAAAAGATTCCTAACTTTTCACTTTTCACTTTGCAAGCTAAATCTGAAAAGTGATGGTGGAACAAAATCTGAACTGAAAAGTGCAAAGTGAAAAGTTGCAAAGTTCGTTCGTGGAATAGGCCCCTGGAGGTTGGACTGTGCTTTATTATTATTATTATTATTAATAATTTTTTTGCTGGAGAAAAGAAGCTTACCAGCTTGTGCTGCTTATTATAATTATTTCAATTATGGAGCTATATTTTATTTTTACTAATTCGCAAAGCCTTGAAGGATCGGAGTGACCGGCCTTGCCTGTGCTGCTTTTGTTTGTTTCTGCTGAGGAAAAAGGAAGCTCACAAAGGGAGGAAGGAAGTGACCTGAAGGTGAGTGGGATTGGCAATCCTTATCTCAGATTAAGACCTATGACAGAAATAGACACTAACATCCCCTCGTACATCAGTCCTCTTTAACACTACTTAAGCCAACTGTAACAGTCAATAGTATCAAGATATGCCACTTATGCAGGAAATAAAATATAAATACAATGTAAGAAAGAAAACCATATACAGGAACCAAAATGATGAAAGGAAACTCATATGCTAAGGAGGGAGTTTGTAGGATTCAAAGGTAAATTGAAATGAAACATAATCTTTTGATTTATGGAGCAATATTCTACCTACTATCCACAGTGTTACAGGTATAAAATTGTGTAGAAATTATATTCAGCAGTGTTAATCATCAATTAATATTCATAAGCCAGAAAACTATTCAATACAACACAAATACAAGATCATTCATTTATGAAAGAAAGACTGGAACTGACAAGGTAAAACATAATACTTTTCTCTCTTATTGCAGTTTAACGTTGCACTGACATTGCAAAAGTTTTCAGCAACACCATTTGTATTTTCCCAAGGAACTTACTATATGATACATCTTTCAGTCTGTCAAAAGAGGCACCTTGGGCCACACACTGAAAAATATTGAGATTTGTACTTCTTTTGCATCTACTAGAGGATGGCAAATCTCTGGCAGAGTAGTGTTTGAAGAAACCAAGACATGATAGCACATACTCTGTTCCTACATACTGCACCAAAACACAACATATCATTCAATCAGTCATCTGCATTTAGATGATAAACAATGTCAAGCTAAAAAATTGTATGCATCCCTTGTATTCATTGATCTACACTATTTACAATAAAAATGTTCTATTTTATGTGACAGTAGGATATATCAAAAATTTTCTGCTACATGAAAAAGGATGGAATCATGAATATATTTGAGGGTTTAAAAGACAAGAGACAGCTTACAGAATCTGTGATTGCTCGCTCTTACAACATGCAGGAGGTACAAATAATGCTTCCTTTCAGTCCATCCGCAGGAGAGGAGTTCTAATAAATTTACAGAAATATGTAGCATCAGGATCTACATACAATAATATGGCAGCTGATCCAGCACAAAACATTCCCATGCCAAGTCACAACATAGCTCCACCTATTAAGAGCTATGTCCAAGGAATTGTTTGCTAATTTGGTACAGTATTATGAACAAAATGCTGCTACTTCCACAACATTACGGTGTGCAAGGGACTTTGCTCTGACCTAGAAGAAATGCCAGTTGAAGACAGTGGAAACTCACTTCAGACAGTGCCATTTGTACCTACTGTATATCGAAGGCAGAAATCTATGTTGGTGGTTGCAGAGTAGGCTGATCTGTGGTCTGACAGCATGCACTCCAACCGGCCAACCAAGCAGAGGAGTGGTGGCTATGGTTCCACCGTGTTTCTACACCTCTGCATTTGGGACAAAGAAACAGGCTGTTCCCCTACCACTGGCTGTCCTGAGATTGGTTTTTCCTTTCGCCTGCAGTAAGGCGAATGATGGGACAGTTCCTAGTATATGTCATGGCCACCAAATATCTTGCCCTCACCACAAATCTCCTTGCTTAAGATGATGATGCCTGTTGATTAAAAGGGCCTAAAATCTAATTCATTGTTTTAAGAGAAAGTACAACTAGGCAACCATCCCCTATATATATTAGTAATTGGAGAGAAGAAATGGAAGGGGGCTGACACTAGGAAAAATGATGGTATCAGCTAAGGAGGACCATGCCCTTTGAGGAAAATAAGACTCCCTAGGCCTCCATACATAATACAATCGGGGGCAGAAAAGAACAGGTCGTGATCGAGGTAGATCAGATAGGATAGATGAAAGTGGGGAGCCTGGCACAAGTAAGCGGAAGCAGTGCCAAAATTCAATTAAGGGCTCCGTGGTCGCCTACCCAAGATCCCAAGTACAGAGCCCATATGGGACCCCTTTTAGTCGTCTCTTACAGCAGGCAGAGGATGCTGTGGCTGTTATTCTACTGCCCCTACCCACAGGAGGACAACTATGATAAGGCTAGTTGCTTTACGTTGCACCGACACAGATAGGTCTAATGCCGACGATGGGACAGGAAAGGCCTAAGAATGGGAAGGAAGCAGCCGTGGCCTTAATTAAGGTACAGCCCCAGCATTTGCCTGTTGTGAAAATGGGAAACCACAGAAAACCATTTTCCAGGCTGTCGATAGTGGGGTTCGAACCTATCCCCGAATACTGGATACTGGCCACACTTATGTTTCAAATTATCCGAAATTCATTTGCCTTTGTGTGGTATGTTTTCATGTTCTGGCCTCAGGACATTAGTAAAACAAGAACAGTAAGGATGCTTACCTCAAATATCTTGTACTTATTCTTCAAACACGCAAACGAAGATAAAAGATATGCGCATACAAATCAAAGTAAAGCAAAATGTCACAAACGACAAAAACGTGGTCGTCCCACGTGGTCCAAGTTGTCAAACTCAAATCGACCAATAGTAATCGGGAGATGTTTCTACCAATAGGAGCTGCCGTATTCGTCACGTGGGCTTAGGGTGAGTGACGTGATGTACAACAGCGCGCCCACGCGAGTGGAGGGCAAAAGTATTCAGTCTGAGCCGGGCCCTCGGAAGGGTAAGACCTATGCCGCTGTCAAACCCTTTCACGTGGTAGCGGTGGGGGTAAGGTTCGGCAGTACGTTTCACTGCCGTCTCAATCCTACATATATAGATTCAGACGGCGGTGGTTCGGTTATTGATGTTGGGGAGGAAGGGGCGTTATCGTTGAAGGAGGGATTGGATATGTGTGGGGTATAGTAGCCATTACTGAATGAAAACAGCTCATTTGCGAGCTTTAATCTGAAAATGCAACAACACGACAACATTATCGAGATCATTTTGCAGTTGCTCACAATCTTGTAACTTATTTATCACTCTGTACAGAATAACATCATCTGCGAAAAGCCTTATCTCTGATTCCAATTCTTTACACATTTTATTGATATATATATAGGAAAACATAAAGGTCCAATAATACTGCCTTGAGGAATTCCGCTCTTAATTTTTAAAGGGCCAGATAAAGCTTCACCTAGTATAATTCTCTGAGTTCTATGTTCTAAAAACAGACCCACCCATTCAGTCACTCTTTTATCTAGTCCAATTGCACTCATTTTTGCCAGTAGTCTCCCATGATCTACCCTATCAAATGCCTTAGACAGGTCAGTCGCGATACAGTCCAATTGACCTCCTGAATCCAGGATATCTGCTCTATCTTGCTGGAATCCTACAAGTTGTGCTTCAGTGGAATAAACTTTGAAAGAGTATGGCTTCTCTTCTCTGTGTGTCTGCATATGAACAGTTAGGTCAGACTGCTTTTCTTTGTGAATGATTTGCCACAGACATTGCAGCTGTTTGGCTTCTCGCCTGTATGGGTCCGCATATGAACGGTCAAACTGCCTGTCCGTGTGAATGATTTGCCACAGATATTGCAGCTGTATGGCTTGTCGCCTGTATGGGTCCGCATATGTTCGGTTACTTTGCCTCTCTTTATCACTCGCCTGTATGTCTCCGCAAATGTTCGGTAAGTTTGCCTCTCATTATGAATGATTTGCCACAGACATTGTAGGTGTATGGCTTTCCGTCTGTATGGGTCCCCATATGACGGGTTAGAAAGCCTTTGTGTATGAATGATTTGCCACAGACATTGCATTTGTTTGGCTTCTCGCCTGTATGGATCCGCATATGATCGGTGACTGCTTTTACTAGTGAATGCTTTCCAACAGACACTGCAGCTGTAAGACTTCTCGCCTGTATGGGTCCGCATAAGATCGGTTAGTTTGCCTCTCTTTATGACTCGCCTGTATGTCTCCGCATATGTTCGGTAAGATTGCCTCCTTTTATGAATGATATGCCACAGACATTGCAACTGTTTGGCTTCTCTCCTGTATAGGTCCGCATATGATCGGTCAGACTGCCTTTCTCCTTGAATGATTTGCCACAGACATTGCAGCTGTAAGACTTCTCGCCTGTATGGTTCCGCATATGTTGACATTAGTTTGCCTCTCTTTATGACTCGCCTGTATGGCTCCACATACGTTCGGTTAGTTTGCCTCTCCTTATGAATGATTCGCCATAGACATTGCAGCTTTAGGGCTTCTCGCCTGTATGGGTCCGCAAATGATCAGTCAGATTGCCTTTCGTTGTGAATGATTTGTCACAGACATTGCAGCTGTATGGCTTCTCGGCTGTATGGGTCCGCAAATGAACGGTTAGAATGCCTTTTTTGTATGAATGATTTGCTACAGACATTGCACCTGTAAGGCTTCTCGCCTGTATGGGTCCGCATCTGTTCGGCTAGTTTACCTCTCTGTATGAATGATTTGCCACAGACATTGCAACGGTAAAAGCTTCTCGCCTGTATGGGTCCGCATATGAACGGTCAGATTGCCTTTTTTTGTGAATGATTTGTCACAGACATTGCAACTGTTAGGCTTCAAGTCTGTATGAGTAAGCATATGATAGGTCAGACTGCCTTTCGTTGTGAATGATTTGCCACAGACATTGCAGCTGTAAGGGTTCTCGCCTGTATGGGTCCGCATATGTTCGGTTAGTTTACCTCTCTGTATGAATGATTTGCCACAGACATTGCAGCTGCAAGGCTTCTCGCCTGTATGGGTCCGCATATGTTCGGTTAGTTTACCTCTCTGTATGAATGATTTGCCACAGACATCGCAACCGTACGGCTTCTCGCCTGTATGGGTCCGGATATGATCGGTCAGACTGCCTGACCTTGTGAATGATTTGCCACAGACATTGCAGCTGTAACGCTTCTCGCCTGTATGGATGCGCATGTGTTCGGTTAGTTTACCTCTCTGTATGAATGATTTGCCACACACATTGCAGCTGTAAGGCTTCTCGCCTGTATGGGTCCGCATATGTTCGGTTAGTTTACCTCTCTGTAAGAATGATTTGCCACAGACATCGCAACTGTATCGCTTCTCGCCTGTATGTGTCCGCATATGACGGGTTAGAATGCGTTTCCGTACGAATGATTTGCTACAGACATTGCACCTGAATGGTTTCTCGCCTGTATGGTTTCGCATATGTTCGGTTAGTGTCCCGTTCTTTATGAATGATTCGCCACAGACATTGCAAGTGTATGGCTTCTCGCCAGTATGGGTCCGCATATGACCGGTTAGTGTCCCTCTCTTTATGAATGATCTGCCACAGACATTGCAGCTGTAATGCTTCTCGCCTGTATGGGTCCTCAAATGAAAGGTTAGAATGCCTTTCTGTATGAATGATTTGCTACAGACATTGCAGCTGTAAGGCTTCTCGCCTGTATGAGTCCGCATATGATTAGTCAGATTGCCTTTTGTTGTGAATGATTTGTTACAGACATTACACCTGTACGGCTTCTCGCCTGTATGGGTCCGCAAATGAAAGCTTAGAATGCCTTTCTGTATGAATGATTTGCTACAGACATTGCAACTGTAAGGCCTCTCGCCTGTATGGGTCCGCAAATGACCGGCAAGACTGCCTTTCTGTGCGAATGACTTGCTACAGATATTGCAACTGTTTGGCTTCGCTCCTGTTTGAGTCAGCTTGTGATAAGGTAAACTGCTTTTCATGACAAATGATTTGCAACATACAGTGCATAAGTGAAGCTTGTTGCCTGTGTGAATACCCATGTGACCTGCTAGTTTTTCCCAGCTGAAGGATTTTCCACAGACGTTGCATTTGTATCGGTTCTCACCCGTGTGAGACCGCATAATGTCCGGCCTTTTCCTGCAATTTTTATGAGATACTGAGCATTCGTTTATAATCCCACCTTTATGCAATCGCGTGTCCCCAGTCAGCATTTTCCCTTTTGTAATGCAATTATCAGAAAATCCGCACACTTGAAGCGGGTGGATCCTGAGGTGTTTCAACAAACTGCTTCGGCTACATAATACCTTTCCACAGTGATCGCACTTGAAGGGTCGCTCTTCCTTGTGTCTCTTCAAATGTCCCAAGAGGTCCAACTTCTTAGCCAGGACTTCACTGCACACACTACACCTAAAACTAGATGATCCGCCGTCCGGAGGTTGATGATCTCTATAGCTCACCTCGGGTCTCGATCTACAATGACAAATTAAAACCATGTGATCAATAGTTCAACAGCCAAATCCACTACAACTCTCACACCGGGGATTTGCTACTGGACATTCCAATCACTGATATCCAGTGCAGAGAGCTCGTTACTCATAAACATTACATTCCTGAGAGTAAACATCATCTGAGGATAAATTTCAAAAGCTCTCACTTGTTACGAGAATATGTTGCGTCTCTTCTTAATCACGATATCAGGCGCAAGAAACTCGTCACTGTTTAGAAATGTACGAATTAATAGACAACCTCATTTGAAGAAAGCATGAGAAGTGGTCCAGCCTAAAAGGGTAAATACTCGTACAAGCTATTTATTCCACAACTTATTATTCTATGGAAATCCGTAGTCTGTTCTCCTACATAAAGAACGGCATATGCTTTGGAGTTTTGATCTTGTTGAAGCATTCTGCACTTTGTTGCAGGGAAGTAATAATTTTTGTAAAGGACCTTGTTCTTGAGGTTGTTTGAGAGAATGTCTGTGCTCTAGATATTAATAAAGTTGAGAACGTTTGCCAACATTCAGCAAGATCTGTTGAAACACGGCTAATCTTTTATGAATGTTTTTTGTCACACAAATATACATATTGTATTTGTACATTGTTATATCACTATAGCATTTCATTATGTCACTGTGTCGCTTTTCCGAAATATGTATCTTTGATGTGCATTTAAACATAGCCAACCTATATATAGGACGGTAGGTTTATACAGGGACGTTCATACTTACTACCATGTACTACATCAGTCTACGTCTTAATTCCTGTATTTAACGCGGTAACCACTAATCCTGATGAAATCCTGGCAAAGCTGAAATATAATAAGTATACGACGGCTCTCTCGCTAGCATTGATACTGTCTTTTCTCCTCAAGACACTGCTGTTAAAGACATTATGAAGGCAACACAGAATATGGTATTGGTGGTAGCGTTTTATTACAATGTCCTAATATCCTATTTTTGAAACCAAACGCAACCTATCATGCCCTTGAATATTCTTACAAGTATTACTTTAACAATACGGATAGAAAGAGCATGAAAATCAAGGCTTGAGCCGAAATTCGAGATGACAAGACGTTGAATTGCACCGTAGTGGATATTGCTGTTATGTAAAAGAAGGAATATTATTCTATTTATTTCAAAAGATCATGGGCAACGTGATTATTTTTAGTGGATTCATAACATAGTTGGATAGCATCCAATTCTGAGCCTGTCTCCCCACCACAGAGTAGTTCTACATATTCTACGGAAGAAGGGCGGGAAATGCAAATTTCTTGGTTAAAGGTGAGATCCGCTTACAACTGCGACATGGGAAAATCGATCACGCAGGCTAAAATATATCGTAACATGGACTGGTACTTTCCAATTCATGCTGTATGAACTGAATTCACATGGCCCAGTCAAATGCATGACTGGCTCACAAGCAAAGTAATGGGAGGCTCGACTATGTGTTGTTACTGCACTCTTTGGAGAAAATAAGTGGACAAATGAAAGGGGAACATTGATTCCAGATGACAGACTAAATCTCTTGATCATCAAACAAGGTATTGATGTTGACACCACTAGACAACAGGGGGCAGAAAATACGACACTGGATGGTATGTCATGCGTTATGTGGCATATCACACCAAGCAAAGGTGCAAAAGTCTGTAACCCTTCTTCTTTACGTGAATACTTGATTCCTGTGACAAGTAATTTATCAGGTTCACAATTAGTTTTCAGTAAAATAATGTTTCATTTTGCATTGATAAATATTCTACACCAACCAGCTATATTGCTGTAACACGTGGCGCTTCCCAGGTGACGGATACGGGTTCCCCGCTGGCCTGCCGAAGAACTTGAGCAAAATATAGATGCTCTCGCGTACCAAACATGTACAAAGTCTTTAATGGCAACTTTGGCGGAGATGGAGACGTTCACGAGGGACCAGATGGCGGAAGAGGTACACTAAATTTCTGGAAGTTAATGCAAAAAAGAGGGTAGCGTTTCTTCTCTAGAGGAGTGGCTGCAAAAGGCATCTGTTCTCCATGTCCGCAGCTGCGTTACTACCTTCCGTCATGAGCACTTAAATGCTTCAAGACAAGCCGGCCGTAAAATAATGCTGTTACATCATTACAGAAATATGCCTCATGGTATCGGAGCCAAGGTTAGTGCAGCCCCTGGAAGGTACGCGCATTGGCAGTGTCCAGTCAGCATCAAAAGTATGCTAGGGTTACCGTCGCACGGGCTGTGACGGTTAACCATGCTAGTACCCCCATTTTGTATCCCATCATTGAATTATGCCTGGGTGAAGTAGCGAATACGCCACTGCACTTGAGAGAAGGCTTGTAGGCATCTGAGAGGTGCGGAAAAAAGGATGGAATGGAGAAAAGTCATGTGAAAAGAGGTGTGGTTACTAACTGGTGTACAACAGAAACCGAAGAACAGCTCATTGTGTTGACATTGTCATATCAGCTAAATTTGACGGTTCAGTCTCCGAGGTGCAAAAGTTTGACAATCGCTTGATGTAACTCGTCCGCATTGGGGAGAGAAGGAAATTCCAATTATTCAGTGCAACGCTCCACAAAGTGACGTGCGCATGGAAACCAAAGATGCGTTCTGGGCACTGCCTGACAAGAAGACCGCTGACTATCTTATCGCTGCCGCTGATCTGAATGGACGTGAAGGGACCGAGGAAAGAAGAACAAACATTCCATGGCGGTCATGGATATGGAGAAAAGAACGACGATGCCCAACAAATTCGCGATTATGCAGAAACTGTTCACCGCAAACACACGGTTCAAAAAGAGTGATATTCATCTACTCTGTACTACAGTGGCTCCCATCCAATTCGCACTGACTACATCCTTGTGAGAGGGTGAAATCTCGAAGATGTTCTAGAGATAACAGTTGTCCCTTATTAAATCCTTGCGATGCAACAACGACCAGTCATCTAAGCTGTGGATAAAGTCACCAAGAGCCCAATACTTCACAGGAAATAGACAAATTGGGATCAAATGGTTGCCCCTGAAGAGGGAGACTAACGTCGCTGCAAAAGTTACAGAGTCACAAATCACCATAGCTGAAGTGAGAAGTGAGCCGGACTAAACTGAAAGACGCCTTTCGCTCTGGAACAATTAAGTCAGGGCGACGACAACGAAGGATTAAACATGATATATGGCCAAGGAATGAAGATGTTAAATATGCAGTACGGTTGAAGAAGCAGCTATACCACGAGTTTCTTGCTCGTTGGAATGCCTACAAGGCAGCCACTCGTAAAATGAAGGAGGTATTTGCCGTAACAAAATCAAACCGGTAGGCAGGTCTATATGTGAAACATGACATGCGCGAATTCGAGCGAAATTTTTAACGGCTAGTCAATCGAGCCATCGCAAAACGTCAGAAGTCCAACGTTTTTACGGCATCAATGAGGAAACAGACGATTGGCTACTGGACAGGTGGGAAGCGCGAGTACACTGGTGGAACTATTTTGACAACATCTCAATCATGCAATTTCCGTATCTACCAATCCTAATCACCTCCGCAGTTGAAGGTCCAACGTAGGAAAATGACGTCACTAAAGTCCAGGCTATGCTGAAGGAAATGAAACCAAGGAAAACCATCTGTCCCGATTATCTTCCAGCAGAGTTTTGTTTCTCTCAATGGGGGGATGCAGCAGTGTGGCTAAAGCAAGCTTTTCAACCATATCATCAAAGAAGGTCAAAAACAAACAGACTAGCGACGGAGTATCAATTTAGAAATAAGGGAAGCCCTGCCGATTTTTCTAATCACGGCCTGAACATACTTCTGAGCCTCGCAATGAGCGACTTTGAACAAATCTTCGACAAAAGGATTAGGGATTTAGACAAACATACAACAAGCCAAGCTGGATTTGTGTAAAATTGTGGCGCAATAGGAGAAACCCATGCTGCCGGACTGTTACTTGAGAAACACTGTGAAATGAATAAGAGGCTTCATCACAAATTTCTGGACCCTTAGAAGCCCTTCACTCGGGTACTTCATGACCTAATCAGTCAGCCCTACAAGTACATGGCATTCCAGAGCACCTTGCTGAGAGGGTATAATTGCTCTACAAAGAACAAATGAGTTGTGTTCAAGCTGACGCAGAAGCGCCTGATGACTTCCGCATAACTGTAGGAGTCCATCAAGGCCCCGGCTTATCACCACTGCAGCTTATTCTTGTGATGGACACAATTACCACAAACCTGCGCAGTCCAATACCATGGACACTCCTCTAAGCAAATGTTATCATTTGGCTGAAGAGAATAAGCTAGACCTGCAGCGTCAAACTGAAGACTGGAACAATCCACTAGCGCAATAAGCCCCACGCCCCAACAAGAAAAAGACAGAATACATTGCATTACATCGTCGAGAAGTTGGAACCATGCATGTTGACCTTGAAGATATTGCACGAGTAGAGATATTTAAGTATATTGGCTCCACAATCTATGTTTATGGCCGACTTACTGATGAAGTCAACTTAAGGATATACAAAGCCTGACTGAAGTGGAGAATGACAACAGGCGCCCTTCCGAACTTTGGACGAAGGGCCACCTCTAACCTAAGTTCTACCGAACTGATATCTGTCCTATCGATATCCATCCTGTCGTTTTCTACGGCAACGAATGCTGACCAGCTCTAGAGGTAGAACGCCAACTAAGCATCATGGATACAAAGTTGCTTAGGTGGAAGGCTGGCATAATTAGAGTAGATCACATTTCAAATGATGTTATTAGAAAATGTTTTGGCATTGCAGCGATCCAGAAAAAAATTGGGGAAAGGCGTGTGCGCTGGTTTGGTCATGTGTTGCGTGTAGAGGACGATACATTGGGAAAGTCAGAGTATTACACAGAATGTCGGTGAAAAGAGGCGCAAGGGACGAACAAAACATCAGAAAAACTGGAGTCAATGAACCACAACACCGGACCCTGCCACCAGATGCAGACTGATGAATATTCTGTTACAAAAATGGAATGCAATGGATATTTTACACATCCTAACATTCAAATTAGTTTATTGTATGTTCAAATTTTCTCCCCTAATGCCTATGTCCGGTATCTATAAAAACTTATTTTCACAAAATAGTGTTTGAATGTCTGAACGCTTCTGGATTTCGTGTTTATGTGTCTCCTATAAATGCATTGTGAAGAAAAACTTATAACTAAAAAAAAGGGTATATCTGTGTTAAATGGGAAGGACAGTTTGAATATCCGGTGAAATTCTATGAGTACCTACAAGAGGGGAGTCCGTCAGTGTATTCTAGCCTGAATAGAAATTTGCAATTCATATTTCTGCTTACATACGTCATAGACAGCAGACGATCATATTAATCAGTTTGTTATTTTCACTCCGATCACGCCTATAAATATGAAGACCATGGAGGAGTGGCATAAAGTGGTCAGCTCAGGGTCATGTGACACTCAACGCTCTAAAGCCGGAAGGAAGCCACATAACTAAGTCGTTAGTTCAGGACCATGTGTCCTACACAAACGGAAGTAAGCCTCATCACTATTTAGCTCAGGACGATGTGTCTAGCCACAAATGGAAGGTAATCTCATCACTAATTGGTAATCTCAGAAATACGTGTATTTCCACAAGTCAGCAATTAGGAAATTTTATGAATCTTAAAATCTTTTCTTATGTAATTCAATACCCAACTGGCATGGCAAATAGTTTAGACATTTTAAAGGAAGTCATTTAAGTTGCGGCATGATATTTGTAGACTGCTGAAATGAGAGTGAGGAAACAATTGCGCCTGAGGTGAGATATAAAACAAAGTGGGAAGTAGCAGATAAGATCCGGTCGACTGAATCCTTCAGAAGCATCTAAAATCTATGATGTAAAATGGACTAAGCTATGTAGACAATGGACTGTCCTCTGACATATATGCCAAGAAAAAAGAAGACACGTAAAATGCATGTCGCTTTGCTGGTCTCTGCACAAAATATGTTTAGAAAGTAGAAAGCTAATTTAGACTCCTTCAAAAATAGAAATATGATTTTGTGTGTGAAAAGGATTCATAAGCAACATTTTTACTGGTGGTCATAATACAAGATTGTTCTCTAACATAGCCTATTGTGTCCTGTTACACATGAATTACAAAGAAACAGAGAGTGTGAGCTGGTACTGGGTAGTTCTGAGGACCGACATGAATATTTCTTGCCACTAGTTGTGAAAGTACAGTAGGAACAAGTCAGTGCAAAACATAAGAGCCGAGAAGACTCTAACCACTCACAAAATCAAATAAACCATTCAGAATTCATAGTTTCCATCACAAATCTGGTTTGAAGACAAACCTTAGGCTATGACTAGCCATCGCATGACCTGCTGATACAAGGGCTTGGTTAAGAGCACCAATCCGAGACTATACAATCATTTCCCACGGATTATCAAAGATCATTTCACACAGTAACCAACAAAGGTGTGATAGCAAAAAATTAATTAGCAATGTCACAATTACAGTTCAAAAACACTACTGCATTAAATGTTTTAAAACAGTACATACACTTGTGGTACTTTGTAAGGTCAGTGACAATAATTACAATTTTGAAAGAATATTATATCACTATGTTATTTACCTATTATTATTATTATTAGCATAGGGCAACAAGTTAGATACATATATACAAATATATAGTATTTACAAATGTACACAGACAAGAAACATGTTTATAGCAGAATATCCAGTTGAGTGATCCTCTGTATGGCTTCCTCTGTTGGTTCCAAAACGTCACTCGGGCTACCTGTGTAGGAACGTCGTGTACATTCACTTACAATATGGGGATCATCTGTCGAGATGCACCACAGTCGCACTCTGGTGATGGGATATATTTCCACTTATAAAGGGCATCCCTGCGTCATCCATGATTTGTTCTCACCCAATTCAGACTGGTCCAAATTGTACGCGGTAGATGATGTTCACCAGAAAAGATGTTGTGTAAATAACTGTCAGTGGCAAGTTTCCAGCGACTTCTCCATTCTTCTAAAGGGTGAAAATTCCCATCAGCCAATGCGACAGCATCATGCAAAGATGGATGTCGTGACTCCAACCTCGTTACCATGAGAACAGGAATATCATCCAAAACAGGCAGTTGAGGCTTCATTTTTATCTTCTTGAACTCTCGGACGGGAGCATTTTATCTTTTTACAACAGGTGGCATTATACCTGACAGAATTGGGAGCCAATAAAGGGATGTGGACTGGATAGTACCAGATATTAACCGCAAGCTAACATTCAGTTGAGTACCAATTAGTCTTGTATATGGGCTATCCAGCCAAACTGGTGCACAGTACTCACCACACGAGAATACCAGTCCCAAAGCAGATCATAAAATCTTTGCTGATGAACCCCAACTTGAGCCATACAATTTCTGAAGGATAATATTACGTGTTTTGAGCTTTTTTGACAGATTCATAAGATGTTGTTTGTAAGATAGTGTGCGATCAAGTGTAATCCACAAATATTTGGGATAGCTGCTATGCCGAAGTTCTTGGTGACAAAAACGTATGTGATGTTTAATGCCAGCTTGGCGATTATTCAGGTGAAAACATGACACTTCTGTTTTGTTAGAGTTAGGACACAGTTGCCATTTCTTGAAGTACGTTTCAAGTGAAATCAGGTCTCTTTGTAGCACTTCTTCTGTCACACTAAGGTATTGATTTTGAGTGGCTAGTGTTATGATATCAGCATAACAAAGTGTTTGCGATGATGTTTCTGGGAGATCGGAGATATACAAATTGAACAGTAGGGGAGACAGTACCGATCGTTGAGGTAATCCATTTTTGAGCTTCCTTTCTCTACTCATACTATTTCCCATACACACTCGAAATCTTCTGTCATTGAGCATATTGCTTATAACCTGCACGATGGTCCTATGGGGTGCAATTCGGGGAAGCTTGTAAATTAATCCTTCCCTCCAGACTGCGTCAAATGCTGCTGTAAGATCAATGAATACAGCTGAGGTCTTGAGTTGTTTCTGAAAACCTGCTTCCATGTGTAATGTCGGTGAAAGCACTTGTTCGCCGCAGCTGCGATTTGGCCTGAATCCAGCTTGATCAACTGTAATACGCTGAAAAATAGTTGCGCTGATTCTGTTGTGGAATAGCCTCTCAAAAAGAAGGGCAACTGGTCTATAACTGCTTGGGTCATTGGCAGGCTTACCTGGTTTCAAGATGGAAATCACTTTCGTTCGTTTGAATTCTGCCGGGAGTTGTCTCTTCTGTAGAAGGTCGGTAAAAAAACCTTAACAGCCAACTTCTTGCATTCTTCCCTAAATGAATGCGAAATTCTGGATGAATGTCGTCAAAATCTGGAGCTGTACTTGGTTTAACGTCTTTGAGAGCAGCATTGATGTCTTGCACCGATAGCGGTTGTGAATACCTTGATGTGCGTGGTGTTCTTGATTCCAGAGTTCGGAGCTGGCGCCGTATGTATTTGGTATGTTTCTTATCTGATGGAGTTTGGGAAGTTGTGACGATGTGAGATGCTTCTTCATCCGGAGTAACTCCAGGCTGTTGCTTCACCAAAGGTGTCCTTCCTCCAAGTTTTTGTGCGGTGCCCCCAAGATCTTCTACTGGAATGAGTTAGGTCGATATTCTCCACTGTCTCAATCCACCGTTCTCTCCGGGTAGTATCCATGCTGGAAAGAAGTTCATCAGCTATGTCTTCATCACCAGTATGCCGATATTCGTCATAGAGTGCATCAGTCTCTACATTCCAACCAGGGATGTATTCTTTTCTATGGCATACTCTTCTTAGCCGCCATCATAACTGCAACTACGAAACGCTTGTAATTGTGCTTGGGAGCAATCCACCGAACACATTTATCCAGTTCAGTGGTGAATGTTGACCAATTTGCTTTTCTGAAGTTCCTCCGAGCATGTGGTATTGACCGTACAACAGGAATTTTGATGCCAATGTCAACTACAATGGGGCCATGTTGACTGTGGGGAAAATGTCTTAACACTTTACGACTGGTATGTAAGGGCTGTCCTGCATCATTGCAGCTAACAAATCACATGTCAGGATTGAAATCCCTATTTCATGCAGCTGACTGGAAAGTACCAAGATCTTTTGGGTCAAAAATCAGATGGAGATTGTTCATTTCTGTATATTCTACGAGTTTCTTTCCACATTCATTGTCATCCGAGTACTTCCATAGTTCGTGATGGCTGTTGAAGTCGCCTATATAAACTGCAGGGTGTTGAGCAGTCGGGAGTATGGTACCTGACCACTGTGCGTTTGTGGGTTTATAAATGTTAAAAATAGTAACATGTGCCACTCGCACAGCAACACAATGGATGTCTTCGTCTTCGTTTTTAAAGAGCAGTGAGGCATCTTGGATATTATTACGAACATACGTAGCTATTCCATGTGCACTGTGAAATGTTGCACCAAGAGCTGTGAAACCATTAATGAGGCCCCTTATCCGAAACTCTTCTTCATTGGCTGTATGGGTTTCATGTATACCCACAACATCTATATTATTATTCAGGATAACTTTGGACAGGTAGTCACATTTTGCTCTGCTGATGCTTTCTACGTTAAGCTCGAAAACATGGATGAAAGGTCCGATGTTTCTTGTCTGGTAGCTCTGAGAAGAGCCATTTCCATGAAATACTTCTGCCATTGCTGGAGGATCTTTAAAAAGATAGGTCCAGCAGCCACAGTTATTGCTTTCTTAGCACCACCCGGGGGTCACGTGTAGGGCACTTTGAGGGTAAACCTACGGACGTGAAGCAATAATGTACCGCCTATTTATCTACTTTTATGAGATAATAAATTCACTTACTTGAAGAATTCTGAATTTTTTAGGCAACCTGCACAAATTTCCAACTCCACTTGTACCTGTCCATTTTATTAGTTAATACTAATTGTGTAAGTATGTTTGCAATCAACACACTAGAAGCACCTGACTGACAATGAACACTAAAATGAAATAGAAAGTGTGACCACATCACTGGAATGAACATAAATTCAATAGCACAATTTTTTTATGCTTACAACAATGCACAAGTTTTATTTGAAAACTATGATACCGAAGATGTAGCATAACTGACCTGAAAGTTACATTTCTACAACACATTATCTGCTTTGGCGTCCATAAATGGAGGAATCTGACTTAACACATAAGAGAACAGAAATGATCAGAAAAAAGGAATCTAACCAAATAATTTCAAAATGACATTCTTCGAGTCATCACATTATTGAACTCAGCCATCATTATATTGATTAATGAAACTGATTATGTTAGTTTTAAATATTTATTGTTTACAATGTACATAAAACTTAACAATTTCGAATTTGTAGATTTAATTTTTAATCTACAAATATCGCTTTTTCTGTGTGTCACTGTTGGCATTTACGTATAAAAATATTACTCAGAATATCTGGAAGCAATAGTTTCATATAACATTTCAGATGATACGAATGAGATGAACAAATGATGCAGAGAAAGTGAAAGAAAGAAAACTTTTTCATGGTTGCTTAAAGGTATTGTAAACAAATACACTTCAAAAATATCTAGCTTTACCAGAGATTATTTTTGTAGATATATATTGAATAAAACTACGAGTACATGATGGAACATTAAAAATGATCTTAATGTTCCTGATTATTTTAGATAATTTTAACCAATAGAATTTTCAGATATTAATGTTTAAATGTAACCTTGTAGAGACAGGATTGAACTGATGAAAATGGTCACTTTTGGAGATGAACCAACCACTACTGAACACAACAGTGAATAGGTACAACATGTTCCATATTGTATAGGACTTGTAGTATACGTACTTTGTTTCTTCTTTGATGTATGGCAACAGCTGATCATCAGTTTGTTCCTCTATGAATATTTCCTCCTTAGTATCTTCGGAAGGCTGTCAGTAAGAAATAAGAAAAGTAGAATAAAGAATTAAGGAAATAAAAATATATAGGCCTAAAATAGAAACAGCTGAGAAAATAAATTTCATAGTGGCACAAGAAGAGTATAATTAATTTATCTCCCATTTAAAAAATATATAATGGAAAGGAACAATCAAATGAAAATCCCATTAAATGCAAGAGAGGTGTCTACCTTGGTGGCAAATGGTACCCAAAAATGCATTATTATCAAGCACTAAATTTTAAAAGAACAGAGAAGAAGACAATTTCCTAAAAACAGTATTATACAATTTTCACTATTTTTTTCTATTAAGCACACAGCTCATCCTTAATAAATGTATAGAATTTACAAACTCTTACTCATAATATTTTCTGTTTCACAAACATAGTCAACACACATACCACTTGTGCAACTACTTCAAATAATACTATACTAATTCTATTAGGTTAAAATTTACATTGCATTTACTTATTTATTTCATTTTTTACCCTTTATGGAACCTAACGTGCACAATGACCTGCTGTGTTTTAACCTGATTCCCTTTTGCCAATGCTTTTCAAACAATTGATGAGATATAGGAACATGAAAAGGAACACACTGTTGGACAGCAGTAGACACAGTAGCATAGAAAGGGAGGAACATTGCAAATTTGTAAATTTAAAATCACCTACATATTTGTGAATATTCAGCAGAGTATATGTACACATACGTGCATGTGAACATGTACAATTTTAGGAAAATAAATAATAGTAAGCAGTATCTCCAAATCATTGCCCAATACCATTCCTTGCTTCTGTTTCTCTTTCTGTTGATCTATAATTCCACAATGACTAGCCATTTTCTTCATCCTCTTATATTCATATTCCCCTGTTCCCATCTTCCTACATATGACTTGACTTGTCACCTCTTTGTTCGTTTCCATGTTCCTATATACTTTCTTTCCAAAAACACTTCACTGTAATATCACATAATCCCAGAGTACTCCCACCACTTTCCCAACAAGTGGACAATGCTTATATCAGAAGCATAGAAATATCCATTATCCCCCTCTGTACATCACATTAAGACCAAAAGCATAAATCAGTTAATGTCCCAATCAATGAATGAATCAATCAACGAATCAATCAAACCACAGCAATTAGGGCTGTTGGTTGTTTGAATAGAAAAATATTGTTGAAATATATGAAACAAATTATTTCAATCACTAAATCATCTTCCTATAAGTGAACATTTGCCAAAATTTGTCCTCTTGAATTCAAACTTATCTTCATGTTGCGACCTTTCCTAGACTTAAAGAACATGATTTAAATGTATTCATCAACTAATGTCATTCCAAGACATCTCTCCAATGACATCTCAGAATATACTGCTTAATCAAACAACTTGTCTCCTTTCTCCAAGTCTCCCCAGCTGAAACTTTGCAACATATCTGTAACACAACTCTTTTGTTAGAAATCACCCGCAAGAAATGGAGATATTTCTGTGGATCATTTCTTGTTCTCTACTCAAGTAATACTGGTGATGGTCTCACACTCTCATTGTGGATTTGCTGGAGATTTATATGCCCTCTCCTTTACAACCCCTAAAAAAACTCATGATCATATTAAGAGATCTGTAAATTTTATTTTCAATATGTTTAAATGATTACCATAATGAAGCTATGTCCTTATTATGAATAGCTAGGTACTTACAGAGATCCCCATGAAGAAATTTCACCCATCAATACAATAATAATAATAATAATAATAATAATAATAATAATAATAATAATAATAATAATAATCGTATGGCCTCAGCTACCGTGTGCAGACATTTCAATTTGACGCCATCTGGCTGTCTGCTCGTCAATTTCGACGTTCCGTTTTACTCTAGGCCCCCACTAGATGGCAGACCGAGTAAACCGAAACTCTCTTGGGCGTCTATGGCTGAGATTTAATGAATTTTGTCGGGTAAACACCAAATGTGTCACCAGAGATCTTTTACATGCCGACATCGTACGACATGGAGTATCGAATGGACTTTTTTCCGCCCTTCAAAAATCCAACTACCTCTGCCGGGTTTGAACCCGCTATCTTGGGATCCGGAGGCCGACACTCTACCGCTGATCCACAGAGGCAGCTATCAATACAATAATAAAACCGGAGAGGACTCTTTCTATTTGTGAAACAAAGAAGCTGAATTTCACCAAGTTTACAAATATAGCATTGCCCGATGTCCATCTTACAATATTGTCAAGGTCTTTTTCAGTTACAATCCTGAAACTTATTTATTACAAAGAGCCTCATCACTTATTTCAGTTCATTATTCATATTGTTTATATATATCAGAGAATAAAGGTCTCATAATAATGCCCTGTGGGACCCAATACCATAATTGTTTCAGGATCAAATAAAGCTTCACCTACTCTTATGCTCTGAGTTCTATTTTGTAGAAATACACTAGACGTGGCCAAATGTTAATGGTAAAAGGTATATTTCTACCTTTATGTAAACTACCGACCTTTATAGCCTAATCCTTGAACTTGTTTGGAGGCAAAGTTTCCACTTGGGATATCCTGGTCAACACTATTGTATTTTTTCATACAGTGGCTACAGTGAGAACCACAATGTAATTTCATTATTCACATGGTTTTGTGTCATTTTTGTTAGTGAGCATTTTCTGTTGTTTATCTTTATTAACTGCATATTGTTGCTGTTTGGAATTAAATAATGTGACCTATTTTTAAGACTGTGCATTCTGTAAATTACATGTATTATTGATACTATTCAGGAGTTCAGTTGTATTTCTTAAGTGTGGTTCTAGAGAACTGTCAAATTTTGAGGTTATGGGAAGACGAAGAGACCTTTCACCAAGAAAGGCACTGTCAGAGAGCTACTTCTTGAGAAACGTCATTCACAACAAGAAATAGATTCTAGATTGCAAATACCACAGCAATATGTAAGTAGAATTTTCAAATGTGTGATGATGATGATTGTTGTTTCAAGGGGCCTAACATCGAAGGTCATCGGCCCAAGACAACATTCAACAACATGTTGGAAACTGTGGGCAAAAGAAGAAACCAACCCAAGGAGGAAGCAAAACTGATTAATTTGTCAGTAAACAACCGCAAGGTTACTAGTTTGGATTTACGTAAGAAATTAGAAGAGTATTTGTCATTTGTATTAGCCAGGACTCTGAGGCGAGAGCTGTTTAATGCTGGAATGAAAGCAAGATGACCTCAAGGCTAAGCGAAGTTTACCCCTGCTATGGCTGCAAAGAGGTTCCAGTGTGCCAAGACTCTCCAGAATTGGTCATCTGATGAATGGAAACAGGCAAGTCCATGACAATTACTGTAATTCCTAAATTATCATTCATTATTCCATTATAACCCAATCTAAGTGATGTAACCGTACAGCACAGTAAATGTATGAAATTCTTCTTTTAAACCTTACAGCTTAATGCATTTAATGCTAGACTTGTCTGTTTTATTTATTTCAGGTTTGCTTTAGTGACGAATTGGTATTTCCTGTCGAAGAAGAAACAAGTCAATATGTCAGAAGATAAGGAGAAGCATTCCATCCAGATTGAGTGAGGCATCCAACTTCAGTGATGGTCTGGAGTGTGTTTTTTTGGTATGGCCGTGGACGATTATATATTGTAGAAGGAACTATCAGATGTGAACAGTATAGTATTAAGAACCCGTTTGGTAGCTCAGGTGCAAGAGTAGTTTGGCCAAAGTGAATTTATTTTTATGCAAGATGGGCCTCCTTTCCACAAAGCCTAGAAACAGTCCAGACATGAACCCCATAGATTATCCTTAGCCGATAGCAAAGAAAAGTCCAAGGAAAAATAACGACAAAAATTGGCTTGATTGAGAAGCTCGGTCAGATGTGGTGTCATGATGACGATTTAAAAGAGTCAGTGTAAAATACTGTTTGAGGGTATGCCCAGTCTAATCAAGTCGCTCATGAAAGCTAAGGGGGTGCATACAAAGTACTAATGTCATGAAGTTAAAAATTGGTAACATCTCATGTGTTCAATTCTCAAATTTTTAATGTTTAATAATTTGGCCATATCTTTATAGTCACCCATTTAGCCATTGTTTTATCTATCCCAAACGCACTAATTTTTTTGTCAGTAGTTTCCCGAGATCTACCCTAAGGAAATCCTTAGATATGTCAATCGTGATACATTTGACTTCCTGAATCTAATATATCTGCTATATCCTGTTTGAATCCACAAGATGAGCTTCAGTGGAATAATATTTCCTAAACCTGAACTACCTTCTATCGAGCCAGTTGGTAATTTCTTAAATGTGTATAACATATTCAGAAAGAATGCATTCCAAGAGCTTGCATGCAACACAAGTCAAGACGACTATTGTGTAATTACTAGCTTTAAGTTTAGCACATTTTCTCTATACACAGAGTGCTACTACACTAAGTATTCATTCATCTGGTATAGCTGTTTCATACATACTCTAATCAATATCTCAATTGAGCGACAGATTTCTTAGCCACAGGTTCCTCAAAGACAATTCTTTCCCTGTGTTCTGTGGAGTCTTTTTTGAAAGCCAATTTATATACAGGGAAAGAATTGTCTTTGAGGAACCTGTGGCTAAGAAATCTCAATCTGAACTGCATGACCGGAAGTAACAAGGTCACTTTAATTTCCTCAAAGGAAACATTTCCCTGAGAATCTGACTGCACCATCATTCTCAACATTCCACGAAGAGCATCCCTGATTTCTCTGTCAGTATAGTTCTGATACACCTTGTACACAGGTCATTACAGTGAGTGCGTCTCGATTGAGATTTATATACAGTATGCCTTCATCTTATCCTACAACTCTTCTTGGACTGCAATCATCCATAGGAACGTTAGATATTCAATACAAGAGGAACTAGGTTATATCGTACCCAAGTTTACTGTGACGGTTGCAGTGAAAGATCTGTAGAATGTGTCTACATGTTGTCAAATGCATTAAGAACAACAAGAGGAAAATTTATGTTGTTGATAGGGTCTCCTTCTAGTCTTTAAGCTTCCACCACTTGATGTTCTCATGGGCATAGAGGTCCTTAAATCCGCTATGCCTACCTTAAGCAGAGGTGGAATACAGTCAGATGATATGACATTCACATCCTTTCTTCGTCGTAGATCACGGTGCTGAACAACGATAAGGTCAATTTGCTTGCTGCAGTCACCAGAAGTGAAACCTTAAATATGAGCTCCATCATCATATCAGGTACCGAAAGTATTACCACCATGGCAGCTGTAAAAATTCTTAGTGACCATCATGCGCATTAAGGTCATCACAGTGAAGTGGAAACTCATCTTCAGGATACGCTGCAACATGACCTCGTAGTTCCTGCCAATGCTCTTCCTTATCCAGGTCATCACAGCCAGGTTGTGACATAGAAAACACAAGTTCGAGAGGATGCAACGTCGAATGTAATTCACATAAGGCTGTTGGAATAGCACTGAACCTCAGCAACTCAATCTTGCATTCTTGCGCACACAATGAAATCAACACCATTCCTGCTGGATGTAACCTGGCAGATAAGTTCACAGACATCTTTGATGTCATGAGATTTCTGGCCTTTCCAAAGCGAGCAACTTAAAATCTAATTACATAGCTACACCTCAATTCTAAACCGGACTTACATTATCCCAATTGCAACAGGTTAACAGGAAAAATAGAATGAAAAGATTAAGTAATAATAAAGCAAGAATGATATTTACTACTAAAATAATTATTCTACAATAATTCTAAGCCAATTTAGATGTATCCTAACTACAATAGTTTAACTGAAGCAACAAATATTCCTAAAGTATAAATTTATGGAACTTATGAGAATGTAAATATTCATTGATTATGTACATAACATTTAGTTTCCTTGATTCATCAAAGAGACAAAAACGTGAATAGTTCGAATGTAATTATCAGTCAAAGAACAGTGGCCAGTTATAATCATAAATTTAAGCCATATTAATGAAATTTAATTGAACATAACCTACGGCATATTGTTTATTTGATGGTTTCTACCATTTCTCTTTCACACCGACACACATAGGTCATATGGCGATGATGAGCTAAAAATGGCTAGGAATGAGAAGGAAGCAATTGTGGCCTTAATTAAGGTACATTCGCACCATTTGTTTGCTGTGAAAATGTGAAACATGCACTTCAGGGCTGTAAACAGTGGGTTCGAGCCCAGCATCTTATAAATGCAGGCCAAGAGCTACAAGGCCAGTTATTCAGTACAACAAGGAAGCAATTGCTTGAATTCCTTCTCTTCCAATACTTACTGTGAGAGTATATTAATATGTAATTTCAAACAATACGTTAAAAAGTAAGTTTTTATTTTAGAAATTCAGCTTTCACAGTTCCCCAGATGTACATGCACATTTGGACATAAGTTTCCATATACATTTCCAAAAGTAGTAAAGTAGACTCCCAAAATTCTATGCAGAGCATGCCTTCCTCCCTTGAAGTCAAGATGAGCTGCCTACGTATGCTCTTCGGATCTAGGATCGAGGTGGCCCCTACTTCTTCGCAGCTTCTCTGTATGCCCTTCACCAAGAATCCCTTTAAGAGACTTATCAAGCTTATCGGCATTGTAATTACGTTAGACAATGCTTCCAAATTTATGCTTATGTTCTTGCAACATATTCCGAAGTAACCCCATGAAAGAACCTTACTCAGAAGAACAGCCAAAGACATGATTCTTGAGGTGATCAAGCTAATGCAAGTTGAACCTAACAGCACTTCAGTTAGAGTAAAACAATTCACTTCAACTAACATTTCTTGACAATGTGAACATTTGGTACCACAGGATACAACAAGCAACGTCTCTCACTGAGGGAGAAAGAAAAAGAGACAACAATCAAGAAAAAGGTTTATCACAATAGTTCTATGAACTTTGACTGTCCTACATCAACACAGATCTATCCATATTAAGAAACAAAGTACAAATTTATGTGAAGATAAACCGACGTCCAGAATTATCGCATGGAATATTTGGAAGCTAATACTCAGAGAAGTGTACGAAAATGCTAGTAAATTGTAGGGTATATGCTGTAAACGGGAATCATGCACCAAAGGTATCTGGGCATAGAGAAATACTCACGGGTCAATTTATCTCCAAAATGAGGAGACTGGGTTGGATCAAACACATTTCAATGACACATGGGTGAAATATCAATTAAGAAATAGTAAATGTAATGATTATCATTATTTTACTGTAAAACCAATTATAGTATTAACATTAACAGCTAAACGATAGCTGGGCATCTCAGAGAAGTTAACTGTTAATAATGTAGAATGACACTGCGTAAGCACTGTACAAGTCTATAGATAGTTTCACCTTAAAGTTCTACACAACAATCTATACTGAAAATGCGATTTTCACACCACACACAGGATTTCTGCAAACCAATTTTACTAATTCAACAAGGCATCAATAAATCAAAATAATGCACTTTTAATACTTCTGTATAATTAATACAGCAGTATATACTGTGGAAATAAATCTTTCGTCTACAACACACTGCACCCGAAAATGGCATAATTGGAGTTAAAACTGAGATTGCCGCAAAAGCTTAATTTAATTCGGTCAATGGGTCATTTATAACAGCTCTGGTGAAGGCCAAGATCTGATAACCTTGGAGAAATTCGTCTTTAAGCTCATAGCTGCATGGTCGTGTGGCGACCCGTCCCTATTTTCTTATTGGTCAGGAGGTTAACATGCGACAGATATGAACAGTTAAAATTTTCAAGGCTAACACCGCCCGGCAAGTTTTCAGAATTCTTCACAAGACCAGTTTTGAAACATGATACTATAAGAAGACGTGAAGAAATGTATGATTGGTTTCCTACTAATCAAACCTTCTAGACTGAGGACTGATAAAATCAGTGTGAAATCGACGCTCAACTTACTCAGATTTTACTGTTTTCATACTGCTCTACTTTAAAGCACAACTTCAGTTCGCTTTCCCACTATAATTCGACAAGATATTCAATGCCAAACGTCGTTTATTAGTCCTGATGTCTTACAAAGGGAACACATTATTTCGTCTTCTGCGCGACATAACCACTACAATATTAATTCCAGAACACGTGTGGTGTGCAAATCATCTGAACCCGCAAGTTACCTGTCGACTGACATTTAAATGGGCATGGTTGGAACACATATTAATGTGCCATTTTAGTTTCAGTATGTGTCAGTACGTGTATATCTGTGTGAGTGGAAGCCTACTGTTACAAGAAGCCTGCAAGACAATGAACAAGGGGAATTATCATGCTGCTTGCAAGAGGAATCTCTACTTTCATCATGGTGCACCTTGCAAGGGATATTACTTCCGGAATGTGCCACTAAAAGGGGAGATCCCACAACACCCTAAAGGGTGCTAAAGGGACCAATCGTGAGACGTTGCCAGCCAGGACTTAATCAACTTCCATCATAAAAGGTAGAGAACCTTTTTAAATATTAATTTCCTTTTCAGAAGGACTTCATTCTTGAAATAATATCTTCTATTATTTTGTGTTGTTACAGATTCTTACCGCTTCTCATCTACTTATTGGTGTTGGTAAATTTTGTGAATGATTGAAATACACTCATGTCCATAAAATCCAGAGCACCTTGAAAGACTAGGAATAGGAAGTTCATATTCACAGGACATATGCATTAGTATGTTCTGAAGAAACGATTAGCATTTGAAACATGCCGATCCTCAGGTTCAAGGTCCATATCGATATCCCTGCGCACAACCACGGACTCGTAAATTGTGCCTGCGGCTCTCGTTGTCACTATAAACCAAAGGTAATGAATCAGCGTGACTTGAGCAGACGTGCCTGATGCCTCGCAGACGTATGCAAGAAAAGTATTGTCAAGTTAGTGAGTTTGAAAGAAGGCGAATTATTGGCATGAGAGAACGTGATACATCTATCTGGTAAACTGCAGCTTGTGTGCGAAGTGTGTCGGCAGGGCAGCGGTTGTGTACAGAACGTTCATAGAAGGCCGTAGATCACAACGAGATGGGTCCGGTCACACCAACCAGAGAAGATCGACACCTCATCCGGATGGCATTGCAGCACAGATTTGCGTCTTCCTCGGCTCTGGCGCAACAGTGGAACAGTGGAACACATCGTTCACTACCAGGAGTGACAATCCGTCCCCGTTGATTACGATATGGGTTACCAGCGCGTCTTCCACTTCTCCACCTAACTTTGACCAATGTGCATGAACATGCTAGACTGCAGTGATGTATGAAACGACGTCACTGGGGACAGGAATGGCAGCAGATAGTGTTTTCAGACGAATCCAGGTCCTTTCTGTTTGAAAATGATGGCCGCATTTTGGGTCGCCGCAGAGAGGGGGAGAGGCATCACACTGACTGCTTTCACACAAGACATACAGTGCCAACTAAAGGCGTTATGGTGTGGGGTGCTATTGGGTACAATCACAAATCAGAGTTGGTGTGTGTCCAGGTCAATGTTACCAGTTTGACCTACGTGAATGGCATCCTGCGAATTTATGCCACACCCTTTCTGCTCAACACCCCAGACGCCTTATTTCAGCAGGTCAATGCACGACCACATGTCGCTGCATGAACACGTGCTTTCTTGTTGTCACAGAATGTCAGACGGTTGCCCTGGCCCTCCTGATCATCGGACTTTGAAAATGTGTGAGATATGGTGAAAGGACGGGTGTGGAGCTCTGACCCAATGCCAACCACCAAAGATGAACTGTGGAGCCAGGTGAATGCAGCATGGATGACTATAACCCAGGACCCCATCTGTGCCTTATACGTGTTGATGCCATCACACATGGAATAAGTTATCAGTGCCCCTGGAGGACTCAGCGCCTACTAGGCAACGCGGCACATGCCGAACCTGGAGTACTGAAATGCTAATCGTTTCTGCAGAAAATACTAATGAACATGTCCTGTGAATATGAACTTCCTACCTCTAGACTTTCAAGGTATTCTATTGTTTATGAAGATGAGTGTACTTCTAAGAGTTGAAACGTGTTGATATTGTAATAGGTCTATTATTTGAATTTCATTAACAACGTAGTGCACTAACAATTAAGTGTTAAAAATCACAGACCAATTTGTTTAACTTAGAACCTAAAACACTAACAGGGATGGATACGGTGCATTCCTTTGTGAATTTTTTACATAATATTACACCTCATCTTGCATAATTTCATCAATGAAGTATAAATTGTTACCCAAATGTTACTTATGTACATTAGGAACTAAACTTATGATATAAAGGTAAGTTATGTTAAAAGTAATGAACGTGGATGTAAATGAAGGAGTGTTAATAATAGGCTTTAATAACATACGATGCTCTATTTAAGAAGGCGGTTAGTGCTCAATGGAAATAGCCTAGGCTTCTTAAGTGACAGAATGGAATGATAGCTCATATTTATGAACAGTGAGGAAGTAGCAACCAATATTGCATTATGGAGAGTATATTATTGAGCATATGAAGCGAACAGCACAGTTTAAGGTAATAAATCACTCTCTGTGCTCACTCAACAACACCAAGCTTGTCTAATTAAGGAAACGTATCTAATTAATGCAAATATTAAACCATTATTAGGCTATCTTCTATAATGTGGGAAGATAGATTGACAAATCATCTTAATGTGCTAAAGTGATCAATCTTCTAGTTATTCGATCATGATTCTTATAGCGAGAGTGACATAAGTTCTCGAATGTTCAATAAATGATGAAGAACACACGTAATGTAATAATCATGCCTAACGAAAATGATTAACCTCACATGACCTTTTGGAGGGTGGGGGTATTTGAAAAGTAGGGCTTAGCCAAGAATGCAAACATAACCTAACATGCATGGATTCGACTCGAGGCCTAACATCACAGGCCATGGACTCAACACTAGGCTTAACCTTACAAGGTTATTAGCTTTACAGACTCAAGTTTGATGTCCAAGAGTGCTGGCTTAAGTTATCAAGCACGGATTTGCTGCCCGGCTTAACCTTACAAGGGCGTTACAGACTCGAGTTTGACATTCAACCCCAGGCTTAACGTAACTAGACAAGATGAGACATGGTGCATGGGCTTTAGTAACTGAGCTTCGTAGTGCATGGCGGCCATTCACATTATTTTAATAAGACAAGACAGATGGTGTAAAGCTTAATACATGTGCTTTATTCATGGGGGCATAAAGCGGAAAGTTGACATCAGGTCATGGAGCTGAGTGACTGCAAAAGGCCAAAAGGGCTACAAACTAAAGGGCAAAAGGGAATGAGGTATGGTCTAGGGCTCAGATCTGAATGTGGAACAAGATGATGGTATGGGACTGTGGAGATGGTGAAAGGTTTAACACATGTGCACTATTCATAGGGACATACCTCTATAAAGCTATTTCAAGGTCCTCAAGCTGAGCGGCTGCAGAGTCACAGATGTTGTTGCGTAATGTACTGCTGGTTTTTAGTGTTTGGAACTCTAAATGTTTATTGTAACAATTCGAGCTCAGAAATTTGAATTTTAGAATTATTCTAGAATTCTTTTTTTTGCTAGTTGTTTTACGTCACACCGACACAGATAGGTCTTATGGCGACGATGGGACAGGAAAGAGCTAGGAGTGGGAAGGAAGCGGCCGTGGCCTTTATTAAGGTACAGCCCCAGCATTTGCCTGGTGTGAAAATGGGAAACCACGGAAAACGATTTTCTAGAATTCTAGAAATATAATACTGTTGATATCACTTAAGAGATTAAAACTTAAGCGTTCAGAACATCAAAAAAATGTTCACTACATGTGACTGGGACTGCTGAGTATCATGCTAAGTAAATGACTGCACGCTGAAAGTTTCTATTTAATTCTAAACACCTAACATTTGAGCTGCGTCAAATTAAAAAATTCCCCACACCGACTGGAAATCTAACTCAGCAATCTTTCCGTTGGACTGCTGTCTACCATAGTAACTAAATTATTGTGTGTTAAGTACAGAAACACCCAACTTTTGAGCTACAAGAAATGAAAATTTCGCCGACCCGACTAGGATTTGAACCCGGGACTCATTTACTTGGGAAACAACCTTGCTAACTAAATGACTGTACATTAACAGCTTATGTGTTTCACTGAAGCACCTAGTTTAGCGTTACAAGATTCAAAGGAGAAATCACTAGCAATACTAGGATTTGAACATGGAGCACGCTTGGACCCAAAGCGAAGTGCTATTCAAATATCTAACTCCAAAAATTCAAACTTCTAATTCTGAGCAAAGAAAACAATAGCTGATTTGGGTTCTCAAACCTGGAGCTAACTTCGACTCAGAACTAAAGATCTTAAGTTCATAAGAAGAAAAAATGTTGAAAGACCTCAACCTGACCCGGAGTCGATGACAAGCTTTTCTTTCACTGAAGACTAAGTGTGAACGATTGGCACAAACTATGTTAACTGAATGTGGAAAGAGAATGCAACAAATTTTGTATTAAGTAAGGTCGTGACACATGTACGTCTCAGCAAAAATGAAATTGATTATAGGAATATTCTGATTAGACTTGGAAATATTTGCTGTGACATGAAATACAAAGTTCATTGTTTTTGCAATTAGCCTAGCATGCACATCTTAGAAAAAGAACATTGGCGGTACGAGCAAGTTGACCAGACTTGGAAGTAACTTAATTGCTAAGACAGGGAATACAAAGTTTATTTTTCGCGCATCGAACTGTGGGCTGCAGATTTGAAACCTGGAGATGTGTAATTTCCTGCTGAAATGTTTACATCACATGGCACCTAACATTAGAGCAGGGAGCAATTAAAAAATCCCCAGGCCACCTGGTAATCAAATTCAGCACACTTTCCCTTGGACTGTTGACTATCATAATAGCTAAAAGATTCAATACACACAACCATCGAGCTAAACTAAATTAAAAATCATCGACCAAACTAGGAATCGAACCAGTGGTTCCTTTACATTAGCAAGAAACAAGAATGCTAACTAAAGGACTGTACATTAAAAGCTTGTTTGTTTAATTGAAACACATCAAATTCGGGTTCCTTTCACGGGGGGGGGGCAATAATAATATTCTCTTTACGTCTTGCTAACTACACTCGAAAGTTTGAAAAGTTTGCAACAATAATTTTGAAGAACAAAACTGCTTTCATGCTGAATAGTCAACGTTCACGCACAATAAGAAACATAAGGCCAGCACTTTAACCTCTTGAGCTACTCAGCTCCGCAATGAATTTGCTAAGTGCAGAAATTTCAATCCCCGCTTTAAACAATTTTTCAAGATGCCAATGTGCCAGAATTTAGTCCTGCAAGCTTTCCTTCATGTGCCAGTAAATCTAACGAAACAAGGCGGACGTATTTGAACACTTTCAAATACCATTGGGCTGAGCTAGAATAAAACCTGCCAAGTTGGGGTTAGAAGGCTAGCGCCTTAACCGTTTGAGGTACTCAGCTCGGCTATTCAATTATTAAGTACCATAAAAAACACACACTAATAATGATGATAATAATAATAATAATAATTTGGAGAATCCAACCCACAAACAAATGTTACAGTTTTCGTGTTTTTATTGTTGACGAAAAACATTACAAAATGAGGAGCGTGATAAGGTTAACTATGCAGGGAGCCACAGCTGAGTACTCTCTAACACTACTGATGAATGATATAAGGAGAAGAAGAAGAGGAGGAGGAAAGGCCAGGATGAGGAGAAAAAGGTGAATAAGAAGAAATCTGTCGCTCTACAAGCTCGTTTCACAGAGATATTTTTAGCACATACTTTTAAATCTTCCTCGGTTTGATATCCCTCTGACCTCCTGCAGAAGGAATTTCCATTCACGGCTGGCCACAACTGTGAAGGAATTATTGTAGGTAAATGAATTTTGCTTAGGAATAGCGAGCAATGTCGAGCTCAGCGCTCTGGTGTTTTTTTTCATCGTGTTCAGAAAGGCTATGAAATTGTTCATACAAGTAAGATGGGGACTGTTAGGTAAGGATTTGATGCAATGAAGTTAGGGTATGCAGCTTGCATATGTCTTCAAGGCGTAGCCATCCGAGGTCGACATAAGACTGGGTAAAATGATCTGAAAATTTCAGATTAAATATAAATCTTACACAGGCATTCTGTGCACATCGTAGTTTATCCCGAAGCTCGGTTTTCATGCCTTTGTAAACTACGTCACAATAATCGAATATTGGAAGAACGAGGGTTTCAACTAGTTTCTTCCTTAAACTGAATGGGGAAAGTAAATTTGAAATTGTTCAATAGGTGCAGCATCGCGAAAAATCGTCTACTCACAGATATTCTCTGATCCGTCCACGAGAGGTGCTGTTCAATGACCACTCCGAGACTTTTTAGAGTAAAGCTTGCTTTTGAAGTCATACCTGAGGAGTGGGCATGCAGTAATTAGTGGAAATAAGTCTTGAGTGGGCAACTGCTATGGTTTGGGATGTTTTGGGTTTAAAATAAGTCCATGCTGGGAAGATCATTAGCTTATGGCTTCTAGTGTGCCGTATTCATGTGTGACATATGCTACAGCGCAAACAAAACCAACTAGCACGAGGTCCGGAAACATGGCGCCGGAGCAGTTTAGACGAGGACTGGTTTATAAATGTCGAATACGCAATGAAGTGATTGTGAAGAAAGGACTTTACTTTCATCTCTAAGCGGAGAAAACGTGTATATATGTGTAAATATTGTTAGAATTAAATCAAATGTAAAATGTTGAATGTATGAAAACAGGCCGAAACCAAAGATTGAACACATAGGGTAATGTTACGGAGTATAAAATATCGATATTTGTTAATAAGAACGGTAGCGACATCTAGGTGTCAGTTGATGTAAGTAAACACCTAAGATAGAGTTCCACATCTAGTATCTAATTTTTATATTCTATGACTTGTGTAAAACGTTAAAAGTATTCTTGTTCATTGTTAATGCCAATGTAATGGTAGTATGGAAATGATACGTAAAAATTAGAAATTGTATGCAAAAGGAAGTTATTAGGGGATATGTATATGCAGTTAAGCGAATGCACCCGGCCTAAAATAACGATGATATGCTTATGATTGTATAAAGGCCAAGCCATTACAGAAGGAGCAATACGATATATAATAGAGTTTGTCCGTATCGTAAATAACTTCATATAATCAGAAGTGTATGCGTCATTGTGTGTTGTCAAAGAACTAATATTAACCTTTTTCAGGTGTAATCTGCATGAGTCTAAAATGATGTTGTCAGAAATGTATTCAAGAAGTACTAATTCACAGAAGAATATGGAGTGCTAAATCATGTACGAGTAGGTCCAGCTGAGATGATGGAGTTGTTACCGGGATGGATAACCTAAGCCAGTGATTCATATAACCCTGGCCATTCAAGTCAGTAACTGCTTTCCATTATAATGATGTCTTTTTACTGTGTGCACTTTATTTGATGCAACATGCATCTGTATTTTATTTTAGTTACTAGTTCCTTTAATGTAGGTAGTAACGTATATGTAGTACATGTTCTGAAGTAGTTCGCCAAAACGTAATAGTAATTACACCTCGAGCGGCGTGATATTATGTTATTTGGTATATAGGAATTCTCATATGCGTTTGGCGACTCGGCATTCGAAATGATACGATACCGTGCGAGTGAATGAATGGTTATGTTAGTGGATGACTTCGACATCGCTTATATTATGTTGTAGTGCCGTGATTACTGGAAGACACGAGCCTATGTATACATATGTAACAACATTAACATAGAATCAGCATATTTATCGCGAAGCTAACCTTGGTAATGCAGGTAAGTGACACAAATGTAGTAATGTTGTGAGTAATGACACTAGTGTGAATCAACGTGAGATAATAATAATAATGACAATGATGTTGGTGTGAGTGTCAAATATATTAAGTACCTGCGATGATGGTGGTCATTGTGTTGATGAATAATTCAAGTGTATTAAGTGCTTGTGGTGGTAATAGTTATTATGATGATGAATAATAAAACATGGGGATGATATCGTGATATGCCACTGATGTGTGGGTTAGCTTACATAAAATTTAGTGGTTGAAATAATGAAAAGTGCTGTGCTGTGTGGATTATTTAATAAGATGGGAGGTGACAATGAAGATTTATCTTGATGTCGCTACATAGAACGTATCATTTAATTGCGTTATGCCAGTGTGAAGTTTGATAAAGCAAAAGGAGGTGTAACACTCGTATATAAGCTAATGCTGAAATTGTAATGCCCTGGTATAAGATGATGTTAAGGTTATAATACTCTTACATGATTGAATGCTGGGATCGTAATGTTGATATGTAAGTGTAGGCTAAGATGGTAAGGCAGATAATTATTAATAGCGATGAGATGTCGGTCACAATTCTCCTATCGATTATCGTTACGTTTCGGATGTCATATTCAAAATTTATGTCAATCATTAGGGTTTTTAGTCAGTATGACGGCGACGTGTTTGAGGCGTGCATAAGGCTTACAACGCGTACGGCTTCGAGGATATAAGACGTGATATTAATAAGTTAGATGTTTACTTCATGGACATGGTAGTTTAGTAGATGTAGTAGAGATGTCGTATGTGGTTTTATTAACATTTGAGTGTATATATTCTTGTCCTTATGTATATTATCTTTGATTATTTATTTTATGCATTAGCATTAAGGTAACATGATCCTCGAAGGTATGCGCGAGGATGGACGTGTAATTATTGTCGCGTTGAGGCGAACCTCATCAGGACGTACGAGTTAGTTAAGGTGGTGATGATTATTTATTTTAATTAGGTTAGGCATCACATATAAAAAGACATTATTATCAGCTGAATTTGACATGAACGAGATTCTCCTATTGAAAATCAGACATCAAATCAAAACTGAAGGAATAAGAATACCTAAAACTTGTGGAGTAAAAGAAAGAACACGGTCATAATGGTAATTTTCCAGGTTTAGGCATGTTATTGAATAAATATAGATTTACGTTTGGAATTTCAAATAGCTATTATAAAATGAGGAATGATCAATTTGAAATCACTGCATTATGTTGAATCGGGTATAAATTAATTAAATTTCGACAGCCGTTTTATGTCATTACCAATTTGTTTTTCGGTAATATTTGAAATCTGGGTTATACTTTGGTTTCGTCTTAACAAGTAGGATCATTTATATTAATAAATATAATCCGATCCAGAATATCTCCATCTTTTCATTATGAAATAGATATACATGGCCTTACTTATGAAATTAATTCAAATTCCAAGATCATATTTGGTATAATCAATTTTAATTCAAGACAAGGTCTCGATTGTTACAAGCATGTCATAAATTATGAAAATAGGTGATGCAAACATAACGGCGATTGGCTTAGAAACTTTAATATAGAAATTTGATAATAAGCCGCCCGATAGGATTCCGAATCCAATTTTCCACCGTTGATGCGATTTCTATTCACCGGAACATATTAGCTAGCTGAGGCACATACAAAGTCCTGTGATCCTATGAAACAGCCCCACAACAATAAAAGAACCCGTCAAGACCCTCGGTGTAGAGTGCTCCCAATGCTAACCTATGGGGCAATGCCACAAGGAGGGCGTACTAGATCCATGCTAATTTCCTCGATTGCTTCCGAAGCGTCTGTTGGTTTTGCATGGATATACAATTGTACGTTGCCAGCAAAAATGTGACATTTACAATGAGTCAGCTGTTTAGCTAAGTCATTGATATAGACAGAAAGTGGCAAGGGAGCTAGGGTTGACTATTGTGTTACACCTGTTTTTACATATTGCCACGAAGAAAAGGTACCCTGATTGACGACACTTTGGTGACGTTCGCGTAAATAGGCTCCCATACATTTCAGAGTACTGTAGGAGAACCCTAGGCGATAAAGTTTGGATAGAAGCAACTCATGATCTACAGAGTCAAATGCTTTGCTGAAGTCCAACAATACTAGAATTGTCAGCTTTTGCTCATCAGTAGCCTCATCACTCACGCTTAATAAGGTAGTACATGTACTGTGATTTCGTCGGAAAGCTGACTAGTGTGGGTCTAGTATGTCGTGGTCGTTGAGATAGATCGTGATTGGATTATGCACAATGTGTTCGAGTCCTTTGGCTGTTATAGACAGTATATTAATAGGTCTGTAGTCACTGTTTAGTCTAGGAGATTTTGTTTTTTGTAAAGGATGTACCAGGGTCATTTTACAGACAGTTGGAAATACACTGTTTTGAAGGAAGAAGTTGTATATGAATGTCAATACTGGAATAATGGTGTCGATAATTTTCTTTATCATTATAATGCATATGTTGTCCACCCCTGTGGATTTAGTTTTAATTTGCAAGAAAAGCGCTTTCACTTGCAGAGGTGAGACATGACTACAATAAAATTTGTCTCTGCCTATGCGTAGTGGGTTGTAATTTGCACTCAAAAGATTTTCTTCTGCTTCTTCGTTTAACTGAACATGGGAAGACATTAAGTGATTATTGAATTCATCAACAGAAAACTCCAAATCGTCTACCTTGTTCGGTTTATTTAGTCCGAATTGTCGGATTGACTTCCATAAGGTCTTACGTGAGGTTTTATAAGGTCATGGGCGTACGATAGTCGAGCGTTTCTTACTGTATCGGCCGTTTTAATATATAGCCATTTGTAATAAAGTTTTCCTCTGTCGGGTAATGTTTATATTTCCTATGAGCTGCATCCCGCTTGGCCATCATTACTTCTAATATTTTTTATCCACGGAGGAGTCTTTTAAAGATGCGTGCTGTTCATAGAGGGGCGTGTTTGTCAAAAATGTGAAATATCATGTTACTGAAAGGGTTGACCATGTTGTCAATGTTAGTTGTATGAGTTATCTCCTGCCACAGCATCGAAATAGCGTCTTTCAATAATTTTTCGATGTCAATATGGCTATAGTCTCTGTAAGTCACATATTTAGGTTTATGTTTGGGGTATTGCAGTGCATAAGACATAAAGATAATGTCATGGGCTGACAGTCCGAGAGGAGATATCTGGCCATGATGTAATACTCTGTCAGGGTTGTTCGTTACTATTACGTTCAGTAGTGTGTGTGAAGTTTTAGTGTGGTGAGTGGGAGAAAGTAGGAGGATCGCATTACCGCATGCCAGAAATATGTTCAATAGATGGGTGGTTTTGGAAGGATCTGAATCTAGAAGATTTGTATTGAAGTCTCCCATCATTATAACATGTTTGTACATAGGTTCTGACAAGATCTGTCTCTAAGTCATTCAAACGGTGAGCTTTAGGTGGCTTGTATACAGCACCTACTAAGCATTTCACAGTAGAGACCTGTATCTCTATGAACATGTACTCAGGTTTTCGCTCATACGGTTGAGGAGACTGACAGATAATTTGAGGTATCAAGCACGAAGAGACAAAGCACAGACCCCACCTCTCCCTTTGCCAAGTCTCTCATTTCTCAGAAGGCAGTAGCCAGGTAATTCCAGATTCTTAGCCTGCTGTTTGACTTTGAACCAACTTTCACTGCATAAGATTATATCAAAGGACAGTAGTATGAAAATCGCTTTTAGTTCATGTATACGAGCTTGAGAAACTAAACTCTTTGCATTAAGGTGACATGTGAAGTGCGCTTTTATGTCTATTTAGGGCTGACTGGAGAATGTGTGTTGCAGCTTCAAGGACCGGGGATTGGGTCAATGGACTAGCAGGTAGACAGGTGGAAGGGATGGATTGGGAAGGGGAAGTGTGACAAGGGAAAGTATTGCTATGGCCATAGGGAATACGGCTGTGGTATGCATTGCCAATTAGTAAAATAAAATTAACTAGAACACAGCATGCGACTATATCCTATGAATGGTCAGCAATTAGCATATTTTAGATAGTGAAATTGTCCGTAGTAGTAATAATATTAATAATAATAATAATGTGCAACAGCAGATTAGGCATACAGAATACACAAGTAGGAGCTTATTGTACGTAGTGTTGGTGTGAGATCTATGTGGACGTAATATGGAGGCCTAACTTAAGTTAGAACCAGTTAGGAAAATTAATAAAAAGGGTAGGTAGATGGACAGGTGGTAGGATCAGAAGGGAGATAAGCAAATAGATATTTAGATAAATAGATAAATAAATACAGTAAATGGATAGATAAGTAGAGAGCTAGGTACATAGATAAAGCTACTTGAAAAAACTAGGTTCTCAGCTGTGACTTATGTTGAAAGATGAGAGTGGACTCACATTGCCAAGTGATAAGGCAGCACTGCAACAGAAGCTTATGCCATAGGAAGTTCCATTAACTGGCACACTCTTAATATCATCCCGTCGGCATTTTTGATTACGATGTCTCCTGAGTAAGTCAAAGTGTTTGTACAACCAAAATGCTGAATTGCCATTTTCAAGATGGACATTCTGATAGCCATTAGATCTTCATGGATTTTCGTGGATGAGCCTTTCAGTTTCCTTTTCCTAGTGAAGATATCCTGACATGAGCGATAGGACAAAAATTTCACTAGGATAGGTCTCATTTTCCCTGGTGATCGAGGTCCTGCTCCGTGACACCTATCAATGCCATTAAGTCTAACATCTACACCTACTGCTTTGCACACGTTCAGCACTGGTTCATCACAGCTTTCGTTCGAACATTCAGGGATGCCAAAAATTATTTCATTACTTCTGCTGTATTGCTCCAAGGAATCACACTTGGCATCCCTATCCTTCTTCAGTTTGTGGATTTCTGTCTCCTTCTTATCAAGTTTTTTAGGTAACTCTGAAAGTGTTCTGATATTAAATTTTAAACATTTTTCAAGTTCTTTTATGACCACTTCTGTTATGCAGGTAAAAATGGCCTGCACAATTTTTTCAAGGAAGCTGTCCGAATTAATGAAGTCATCCACACACACTTCATGAGGCAGCGTATGTTGGCAGCACTGGTAGTGGCTGGGCTTCCAACTCCATTGTTTCGGTGGGCCATTTTCTTTACAATGAAAATTTGGAACAAAAAGAAGATCAATACCGACAAAACATGTGGGTATATACAAATGTAACATTTCTGCAAGTTTTTATCACTTCCACTGCTGTATAACACCTTCAAATCACTTGATTACTGTGGAGCCTCATTCACTCACGTCCGTCACCAAACATTTCAACAGATAGGTTAGAAACTATACATGGTGCGGCCTGAACGGTGTCCTGATGCATTATACATTTACACAAGGTTTACCTACATCAGTACGTTTAATAATTGTAATAATAATAATGAGCACTAGAATGAGTATTAAGTTTCAGCGAATTTCACACTTTCCTGCATTCTTGTTGTTGTTGATGCTTGTTGTTTTAAGCGGCCTAACATCGAAGGTCATCGGCCCATTTCCTGCATTCAGTCAGTGTTTTTTGTCAGTATATACATTTTACGAGGTAGTGACTATCGCACATGTCATTTCAAAGTAAACAAACAGTCATCCGTTGGGTTGTGGTATTTTGTCTATACACAAATTTTGTTGTGGAAGCAATGTATTTAAGCGATTAGAAAATTGAGAACGCAATGTAGGCCTTGCCATTCCCCAACAACACAGAATATACAATAGTAAGCAGATCAAAACATTGAAAATTCGATCGATCAGTCGATCAATCATAGTCGCTACTGCTTGCTATAGCCTATCCATATAGATACTGATGCTATTGGTTACTTCACATTCAAGATCACACTTGTTTTCTTTAATGTTTATTCAGATTTATTTACAATTTATTCCTGGCATAAAAGACATACCCACGATTAATGTTATAAAAATTGAAACATGTGCTTCTATTAATGGATAAACATGGTATGACCATTTCAACTGGTAGAAGAACGAATTTCGAGACTTTTTTTCTGAATTCCCTGTTATTTCCTGGATTTCCTGATATTTATTGAATTCCCTGACAGTAGAGTATCTAGAAGAAAGCTGGACCAGAGTTTCGATAGAAGAATTCTGGACCAGCGGCAGCCACTGCGCATGCCCCCGTGCGCTTCACTCCCTGAAGGGGCCTCTCACTTGGCAAGGCGTGTGTGGAATGTTAACTACACATACTGCAAGGTCTTAATGTGAGAGGTAATTAATTCTTGAAAGGTGTGGGGGGGCAAGGTGCTGTGACTGGATTTTGCTGGAGTAGCTTTCACTGGCTAAGGGGGTCAACCACATGTAGAATGAGGACAACACACTCAGAGGTCTTTATGTAAGAGGTAATTAATTTTCTTGAAAGGTTACTCTTGTGGCCAAGGTACAGTAACTATGTGGCAACTGGATTTGCTTTAATAGGTCACTTGCTGGTGAAAGCTGAACAGGATGTTAGTTTATGTAAAAAAAAAAAAAATGATCCCTCACTCCTCTCTTACTAGAGGGGTGAGGGGGAAACACTAAGGAGTGCTACAGTGCAGCTGTTACTAGGCAAGATCCGCTTTCTAACTTGTTGAAGGTTATCTCTGTCATGAACAGGATGTTTTTTGTAGGTTGTAATTTTGAGTGAAGGTGAACTAGTGACAAGTCCAGCCTACTGGTGAGGAGTGAAGGTGGTGGCAGGGAGTATTTAAGGAGCAGAGCACAACATGAAAACTATCATCTAGTGGGAAGAGTTCTCTACTACTACTACTTTTCTTTCCTCTTCAGTAAGTGTAAGTTTATTTAGTTTGTTAATTTTAAAAAAGATATAGCAGTTTCAACAAAATGGATATGTTAATGAAATTAAACAAAATTGCCAAGGCACCACAATTTCATAATAGAAAGTTAAGTGAGTTGCAACTTAACCATCCATTTAAGGTTAAAGCGCTGAGAGCGGTAGAAACAAGATTTGGGAGGAAAATAATCGTTGATATAGAAGGGGAAGATGAGGAGACTGTGAGTGTTTTCCTGCCGGCGCAATTCTCAAAACTTACAGCAGAAGAAATAGAAGAAATAAATTCTTTAAAAAACAACTTGAAAATGATGTACAGAGGCATGGAGAGGGGCTACCATCAAGTGTGCTTCCTACAGTAGAATGTCATCAGTTACGACATCTATTTTAACTAAGTAAGTATGCAGAGAGTATTTTCGTTCTTAATGTAAATTTTTTTTTCGCCGTATTCGCATAATTGTTTTGTTAATTGAAAATAGTATGTGGTGTTTCTTTTCAGGTCCGAGGTGGTAATATGATGAAGTGGAAGAAAGTTGAGATTAAACCAGGAACTGAACATCAAGCATATCCAAGCATACAGAGTCGTCGTCTTCAAGTACATCGAGAGGAGGATGTGGTCGCTACTTCACAGCCTGTTGAAGATGAAGCGGGACAACTGAGCGCACAACAAGAACAAGAAGTGAGTGCTAATTGTATTGAACTATGGAACAGAGGGGGTCCTCTTTTTAATTATACAGTATATGTGACGAACCTGAGTAAAGCTTACGAAAGCCAGCAGGAAGTGACAGCTGCTGTAGTGCGATTTCTTTTGAGTGAACTTTCAAGTAATGAACATTTTCTACTATTTCTTGGCTATAATACATTCGAAGAAATTTATAAAATTGAATTTTCCTTTTCGTCACAAAATTCAAATAACATTTCCTATTACCGTAATACATTGCTAGGGAAGCTTCAGGAGGAGTTTCCTAGCGAAGCTGTACACTGTTCACGCGATGCAGAAGGTAGTGACCTAGCTCGATGGTTATACTGTGTAATGACGGATTGTACATTCTTGATAAGTCGTTGCTACAGCAACTGCTGGACTTGTCTTGAGATTGCTGAAAAATTTAGCACCAAATCGTAATTTTTTTTTGTAGTCATGGAGTATCCTTCGAGCAGCAAACGTAGGAAACTAGACATTAATTTACAGACAGATGAAGATGCGGGTGGAATGCAAACTCATTTCGATAGAGCGTTTGAACGCATTCGCGCGTTTATGAGGGAGGTAAATGGATCAATACTAATTTCATATCGGTTCGAACCTAGCGACGAGCGAGAAGAAGCTCAGTTCAAGCTGATTGAAAATCTTAACGAGCTAGAGGAAATGCGTAATCAGATGTTAGAAATTTATTTTCACGCTCGCGCTGTTAATGGACTAACTTTTCAGATAGAAGATTTGTCTGCTTTCCAGTGTAAACAAATCGAGGAAGCTTTTCGGCGCAGAGTGTACACACTAGCGGTGGTAAATGTTAACAATGATTTCTTACTCCCCGAAGAGTTCCTAGATAAATCTTACGTGTGGTTTAATAAATACGTGAAGGAAGCACTCAAGACACAAGCATTAAAAGTAAATACCGTTCTCTGCACACAACATGTCCTTCACGATAAAATCGATAACAATTATTTTCATTCAAGGAACGCTGAAATTACTGACGTTACTAATTTAAGAGAATGGTACAACGAACATGTAACGAGACCGATTCTGAAAAAATTATCAGAGTTCGAGGCTCGTGATTCGGGATGGTCTCTGCTACGAATTCGCGAATTGCGGATAAACATTAATAAAAATGTAGGTTTTCACGTGGGCAAGTCGCCAACTAGTCTAACGTTGCCTACAGCAATTCGAAACAAGAAAGCAGTTATTAATCTGCGAAACACACGAGATGCTTGCTTTGCGTGGAGTGTAGTTGCTGGCTTAGTTCCAGCTAAACATCATGTAGATCGCATTTCTTCTTATCCACATTATAATGCAATTTTAAATTTAAAAGACATACCAATCCCGATGGAAATGAGATACATGAGAAAATTTGAAGATCAAAACGAAATCTCCGTGAATGTATTCGGAGCGCAGTATAACGAGAACAACTGGGTGTGCATAGGACGGAATGATGACAAAAAAGAGTTTACTCTTGTACCTTTGTACATTTCACATAAAACGTGTGAAAAGATCGTAGATCTTCTAATGCTTCAGATTGGCGACAGTGAGAAGTATCACTTTTGTTTGATTAAGAATCTTCCACGTCTTGTGCGCACATCTCTTACGAAGAACCATAATAGAATTTTTATTTGCAGACGGTGTTTGTCTTACTTTTCTAATAAGGAAAAATTAGCTTTGCATACTAATAACTGTATACAATTTCCGGTGGGCAAAAGTATAATGCCTTCGGATAGCGAACGGCTAGTGTACTTTACCGAGTATAAGGTTAAAGAGCCAGTGCCTTTTATTGTGTATGCTGACACAGAATGCATACTGAAACCTGTGTCTACTTGTTTTCCAAGTGATGTCACCTCACATTCAACTCCAATTCACGAACATGTGCCATACAGCGTAGCATATTATTTACACTGTAGTTTTGACAGAGATTTGTGCTCTTTCAAACTCTATCGAGGTAGTGATTGTGTAAAATGGTTCGTAGATGAGATGTATAACTTGGTGGACACGCTTGCGCCCTATTATTTTGATACGAAACCAATGTTAGCATTAACTGTTGAGCAAGAAAATGAATTTCTTTCGTATACATTATGTCACATATGTGAGAAGGAAATTGCAGATAATGAAATTAAAGTTCGCGATCATTGTCATTTAACGGGTGTTTACAGGGGATCAGCACATCAATTGTGTAACTTACAGTATCGTAAAATTTCTATCTTGCCGGTAGCATTCCATAATTTGACAGCCTATGATGGTCATTTCATAATTAGAGAACTGCATAGGAAGGGAGGGGATGTTGTGACAAATCTCAGAACGAACATTAAACTATTAGCAGTGAACATGGAACGATACAAAGGATTTTCAAACTTTATACGTTATAACCAAAGACAGTGTGTTGAACTAAGATTTATAGACACTTACAACTTTATTCCTTTTTCGCTGGACAAAATGTCGCTATTACTTAGTGACGAGTCAAAGCTTGTAACGAGACGGTATTTCACCGATGATTTACAGTTTAAACTCGCTTCTCGGAAAGGGATATTTCCATACGAATATGTTACTAGTATGGAGGTGTTAGACGACACTAGTTTACCGTCAAGGAGTTCATTCTTTAGCTCTTTAAAGGGTGAAACTGTTTCGGAAGAAAACTACGCGTTTGCTCAGCTTATTTGGAATAAGTTTAACTGTAAATCGTTGGGTGAATATTCTGATCTTTACTTGAAAATCGATACTTTACTCTTGGCCGATGTATTTGAAAACTTTAGATTGAGTGGAAAAGAGACATATGGTATTGATGCCGCTCATTTCTACACGGTACCGTCTATGGCATGCAGTGCTATGAAGAAAATAACAGCTGTCCAGCTAGAATTACTTCAGGATATCGACATGCTGCAGTTTTTCGAACGCTCCATACGCGGTGGTAATGTGCAATGCGTTACGCGGCATGCAGTAGCAAATAACAAGTACATGTTAACATACGATGAGTCCAAACCGGAATCATACATAATGTACTTTGACGTGAACAATTTGTATGGATTCGCTATGCAACAGTTTCTTCCAACGGGCGGCTTTCAATGGGTCGAAAACGTTGAGAATTTAGACATTATGAATGTAGGAGATGAAGCAGATGTTGGGTTTATGGTAGAAGTTGATTTAATCTTCCCGCTAGAACTTCATGATAAACATGCCGATTATCCATTGTGTCCTGAAAAATCTACGAAACTAATGAGCACTCTTTACAACAAGGAACGGTATGTTCTTCATTATAGGCTATTAAAACAGTGTGTAGAGTTAGGTATGAAAGTAGCTCACATTTACAGAGCGATTCAGTTTAATCAGAGCGCATGGTTAAAATGCTACATTGATTTGAACACAGAGAAACGAAAGTTAGCAAAAAATGAGTTCGAGAAAAGTTTCTATAAATTAATGAATAACGCAATTTTTGGTCGTTCATTAATGAACGTAAGGAAGCTGCGCGACGTCAGATGGGTCACACAGTGGAAGGGACGTTATGGTGCTGGTACGTTGATCTCAAGAGCAAACTTCAAACGTCGTATTATAGTAGACGAACAGTGTATGGTTATCGAAATGAAGAAACTTCAAATTCATCACAATCAACCGGTTTACCTCGGTGCTACAATTTTAGATTTGTCAAAAATGAAAATGAACGATTTTCACTACAACGTTATTTTGAGAAACACAGAATCAAACTCACAACTACTCTACACTGACACCGACAGTTTAATATACAATTTTTCATTTGATATCTATGAGTTTATGAAGGAAAATTCAGTTTTGTTTGATACAGGAAATTATGATGAAAATAATCCTTTCCAAATTGAAAGAAAAAATTCAGGTGAAATAGGTTTGATGAAGGATGAAAACGGTGGAAGTATTGTTGAAGAATTTGTAGATTTGAGACCAAAGATGTATGCTATTAAGTTGTGTGAAAAAGAGAAACCTACATGTAAAGCTAAGGGTGTCAAAAAAATGTTGTCGATCACCTTACAATTGATCAGTATAGACGTTGTCTGTATGAAGGTGAACAAGTGACCAAACTACAAGTGTGCATTACTTCCAATTCTCATTCTGTGTTCACGGTTCGTCAATACAAACTAGCACTCACAGCTAATGATGACAAAAGGTACATCACAGATAACAAAATTAATACATTACCATTTGGACATTACAGTCTTGCAGAGAAAAGAAGTATAACTAATGTATAGCTATCTTGCAAAGTAGGTTTGCTTTTTTTGTGAACACCTCCTCCACTTTGTCATCAGTTTACCCCCCCTGTATGTAAAATAATGTAATTTTCTCTGAAGGTGAATATTAAGTAATAAGAGGAGAAGCTCCTATGATTACTTTAATCATTTTTATTTTAGAGAAACTTTTGTTTCATTCTGTAATTAATTAAAGAAAAAAAAATGTAATCTTATAGAATTTCAAACTAGATAAACATTTCACTCGCTGTTTCTTTTATTCAATGTATTGTACTGTATTTATACTTTTAAAGTACATTGCATACTATTATTATAATTATTTAATTATGAAAAAAAAGGAATCTTATAGAATTACACTCGCTGTTTAAGTACATTGTATACTATTGTACTAACTAGTATTGAACTGTAAGTTAATTTTCTATCATTTATATATTAAAGTGCATTGTAAACCTTTATTTAATCTTTTTTCTTTTTCGAAAAAAATAAAAAACTCTACACTAGATGATCAAAAAGTTGATTTTCTTTCAAACTATCCTGTGCAGCCTCTCCTTTTATTCCTTGTACTCTTAACTAAAGTAGGAGTAGGAGAATGAAAAAAAAAGAGAACATATTTCTTTTTTACAATCAAGTTTATTGAATAGGAAACTACAGAGGTTTTTCAAAATATAAACTTCTGATTGAATTTGTAACTGCAACCACGAGGAGAGATCTGCAGAGACTGAATCTTCGACCGCCACCAGAGGAGAGTCCTGCAGAGGGGAAAAAAAGAAAGAAAAATTAGTTGATAGCAGCATAAAACAGAAAAAGCAAGCAAGAAAGAAAAAAAAGGAAACTATTTTTTTTTCTTTACCTTAATAATTGATGAAATAGTATCTAATATCAAGCTCAGACGTTGTTGTTGTTGTTGTTGTTCTTGTTGTTGTTGTTGTTGTTGTTGTTGATCCCACTATGAGGAGACACCTGCAGAGGAAAAAAAATAAATAAATTAGTTAGAAGCAGAATAAAACCGAAAAAACAAGCAAGGAAAAAGGATGGTATTATATCTTTTTTTTTTCACCTTAATAATTGATGTATTAGTAGCCGATATCAAGCTCGCACGATGTCGTTGTTGTTAGCTCCTGAATCCTGACAAGCCTGGTGTAAGTTCGCCTTCAGATGATCTGGTAGATACTGCCAGAGCGCACTTAACTGATGTTGTTCGTAAATAGATAATATGTTTTCAGGGAAGAAAGTCCACTCAAATTTATTGAATCTGCTCACACCTTCTTTCTTAAATTTGTTTATCACTGAACACACTATTCTCATCACACCATCTGACGATTTTAGCCAACTATGAACTGCGTGAACGTTGAACATAGCACAGCTGCCTGAATGTCTTGCAACATGTGGTAAATGGCGCGGACACTCAACAGGGAAACACTCGTTACGCATTGTTCTTAAATCAGGTACACCTTCTATAGTGTTCAAGTCAATTATGCATGTACGAGGATACTCTTGCAGTGCTAATAGACGTAACTCATTAACACAGTTGCACACAACCAGATATTGGTATTGTTGTTCACTGAGAAGATTGAAAAACGACGTAAGCGTGAAATCTAAATTAGGTACACTCATACCTAATAGAGCAGTAGATAACACATTTGTAGACGAATCTATACTACAACAGGCTATCTCGTAACCTCCAGTAGGTAACCTCTGAATGTCAACTATCACTCCTCTGGGTTTTGCACTCATGGTGTGCTTGATATCGAAGAACTGAAGCAGAGAATCTTCACTCTCTCGTTTATATACACTATTAGAAAGAAAAAAAAGGAAGAAAAACTCGCGCAAGATTATTGGAAGAAAAATACTTCATTCGTTAGTGGTTTATAATTTATTATGCGATCGTGAATAATAATGCAATGCAGAGTAGTGTTGGCTGGAATAGGTTCGTTTGTTTCAATTTCAACGCGAACATCTACAGAGGAAGATTTTATCGATTCAACCTGTTCCATGCAATTAACAACAACAATAGGACAATGCGAGTGAAATTCACTTCGTGATATGTTCGGTTCGGAACGATTATCATCAAGCTGATAGTACGCATTACGAAACTTGATGAACATATCATACAATTCACTGTAGTCGCCATTGTTAAAATTAGCTACAGCCTTTTCATAGGGATAAAAGTTTGAATTTAAGAATACACCAACGGATCGAATTTTACAGTGATCGAACAGAGAAGAAGAAACATTAATTTTCTTACGATCGGTTTGGAAAGCAAGCATAAAAACTCTCGGTTTTTCTATTTGTGACGTAGTCATAACAGTCCAATTAATTTTCGTTGAATTTGGAATAGTAGGTAACTCGTGATAACTCCACGATCGAAATGCTACAGGAATAGAAGGATTTTTTTGGATTAACTTTATGCGTTTAACTTCTTCCTCGTCGGACAGTATTAGAGTTGGTAGCTTTATATACATTTTTCGTACTTTGACTTTAGCTGTATCTTCCGCGTTGGCTGAAAACAGTGCACATTTGTCATCTCTAGAACGAATAAAGATAAATTCAAGTTTACAGTTTATGAATGGTTTCCTGTAGTCTTCAAATAATCCGCAAAGAAGACTCAGTGGGATAATTGCATGGAACAGCTTTGTAGTCGCGTGGATAATATTAGCTTCGTTTGGTGGTGTAGAAATTGATGGAAAATAGCCAGCATTTTGCAGCGCTAACATTTCATTTTTAGAATAAGAGGCGAAAGTTTTTATTGCACTAGTCGTGCCTACACGTCGTGTTCTTTCAATCTCTTTCCCATTCAATTCAATACGCATTTCATCGAAGAGATTTGCTGCAAAGTTTTGATCGGGAACGGCTGTAGCTGATGGTGTATTATCTGCGCTTGATCTAACTATTTCACCTTCGATGTGAACATCAGCTTCAGAGGGTAAAAATATATGTTCTTGGTTGTGTACAGGAACTCGAATTTCATCGTTGTTTTCATATTTCGTGCCAGCATATGGATGATAGCTCCTTACTTCCCGCCTAGCAACTCTGTTGTCAAATATAACTTTGTCCGTTACGTTGAACATATTTCTCCTTGATGTTAGCGTGATTGTACACAAAAAGAGACTAAAGTAGTTTTTCGTAGAGAATTAGAATTTATATGCTTTATCCTGGGGGGGCAGTCGGTAGCATTGTAAAGTGATTTCACACAAAAAGAGAGTAATGTTACCTTGATTACGCACACGAAAAGAGAGTAAAGTAGTTTCTGTAGGAGAAATAGAACTTATAGTAGTCGGTAGCCTAGCGATTGTAAAAAGTCTTTATTGTTTGTGGTTAATTTTTTCTTGTCGCGTACACGATGAGATTGTTTTTTTAGCTTTACTCTATATTTTACTACTCTAGCTGCTGCCTCTTTTAATCCTCGGTTTTTTGACTGGTTGTTGTAAATTACTACCATGATGTTGATGATCAACTGTTCCTTACTCGAATGATAGTACATAAGTGTACGCTTTATGTTATATATGATTACTGTATTTTTACTGGACGAATAATTAACTCTACTGTTACATCCTCATTTTGTAAGTCGATTGGGTTTTCGAACTGATCTTCGAGTACGACAGATATATGTTGAATAACACTAGTGTTTACCGGTAAGAAGCTTATAGTTGACGGTTGAACTACGATAGGATAGCCTGCTGGAACAAGCGGTTTAAAATTGTATAACGAATGTGTTTGTTTACCGTTGAGGTAGGAACCGGAACCTAACACGAGATTACAACATACACGAATCGAGTTCACGTTATTAATTTTAATAATCTCTCCTGAAATATGTAATTTATTAGCATCATATTTTCGGCGTGAAAATCCTAACAAATCAGCAATTGAATCGGAAACATCAAAGTCTACGTCTAGGTTGGAGGACATTTTACAGCGAAGATAGGTCTTTTCGTAAGTAATAGTAATAAGTTTACTATCTCCATCTAGAGGGTCATTCTCCTCTTCGAGAATAGGAAAGTTGTTAAATATTGCTTCTTGAACTAGAGCTCCTATTTCCGAAAAAGTGTAACTACCTTCCGGTAATGTGAGTACAGTTGTTTTGTCTCCCTTCATTTTAATACCAATCTGGTTATTTGTGCTATTAACGATTACGTTACCTATTTCATTCAGCTGTGATTCATGGTTAGCATATTTCTCATATACATTTAACAGATAACCTAAGCTAGTGCCAACACTGTTCGGTACATTGAAATCAATGTCAAACGGAGAATGCATAGTAGGTTTGTTGTTAATAGTCGAGATAAAAAAACTAAGTTTTGGAGTGTACTCCCGCAGAAATAGTTTCACATTTTTAATAGTTAGCAAACTTTCTATTTTTGCAACAAGATCTTCGAATTCATAAATGCCTTCTGCTACACTCAAAGGAATTTTTTTACCATTCAAATATATAGCAAACTTATTATTTTTACTAGTGACATTTCGAATACTATTAGATGTAAATAGTGCGGCAAGACCTATTTCATAGAAAGAGGCTCTATTCAAATAAATCGGAGTTTCTAATACTACATCAATCTTCGAGCCTCTACCCTCGAGTGTAATCCGTCTTTCATACGGCATCGTGCACAGTGAACACAAATACTAAGGTCTTGCTTTATTTATACAGTATAAAAATAGTAAACACAGATGACCACAAATTGATGAATTAAAAGTTTGATAAGAATGAAAATTATATCGAATGTAACAGTTTCTTAAATATTCTAATACCTCTTTTGGGGGACGTAAATTACCAAAACTATCGAAGTAGTAGACATACGCACCTCGTTTACTGAACGCAACCCAGTGCGAACCAGATTTACTTATCGGATCTAAATTCAAAATACAACTCTCATTTTTACGAGAAATTTTCGGTAACGTATCTCGCATAAACACACCTCTGAAGTAGGGAATTTTTAAACGATATGCGTAACGATACAGATCTATGTTAGTTAATGCTCTATTCGGCAGACCTTCCATTATCTTTTGTATGCTGGAGGATTTAAGTAAATGCCCTTTCCTTTGTTTCGAGTAGAAAGCCCTTTCCCACGCATCACTTCTAGCATTCGATTGTGGCGCTTCATTTCTTTTAATTCTTCCTGTGCGGCTTTCGCCTTGTTTACAGCCGATGCTATGCCCGCAGCTCCACTTGCTAGACCGCCCAAGCCCGACAAGGCTGCAAATATCGGAAGGAGTGGAAGAAAACCACCTTTCTTTTTTTTACAGCATGTTGTCTTTTTTTTGGTTTTACTCGTTCTCTTCGATGTTTTGATTTTCTTCTTCGTCTACCACCACCTACTTTAGTTTTCGCTTTCATAATTCCCGTAACTGCTAGTGCAGCTGCTCTTTCTCCTAATGATGCGTCCTGAGAGTTTACACGAGACCAAGCCTTAGAGGCTAAGATTTCATCTGCTTCTTTCCTTCTGTTCTGGTCTTTGTATGTAGCGTAAGCGATATCGTGTTCTTTACATGCCTTATCTAATGGATTTATTCCTTGATCACCACGCTTAAGTCGTTTTTCTAACTTTGTCCCAGGTCCACAGAATTCATAACCTGGTATGTGCAATTCTACTGGTAAATTATCTATAGCTTTATTAAGAACTTTGCCTATTATTCCTCCTTTCCCTACTCGTTTACATGGAGCTGCTACAACGTTGCGTCTTCGACGCAGCATACTCAAATAAGAGCTCCTGCTATCAAGTGTGATGTTATATACGAATTACATTTTTACACGATGTGCAACTGTTGAGTACTAAAAATGTATGTAAGTTTATTTTTTTTCTTTTTTTTTCTGAAAGGTAGAAAGATATATATATAAGAGAGATATTTTTCTGCTCTCCTCATTTTACAGCGACATGGCGTACATTCCTCGTCCGTTAAATTTAAAATCTGAGGTAGATCGGATAAGGACTTTCGCTAGATGGCGTGTACCGTGGAGAGACCCCTTAAGTTTAGCTAAAGCTGGATTTTACTTCACGGGATACCTAGACGCAGTTAAATGTATTTTTTGCGGAATCGAATTATTTTCGTGGGATAAAGATGATGACCCGTTAACAGAACATAGAAAATGGTCGCCTTCTTGTCGGTATATGAGAGGTTGTGAAGTTGGCAACATAGTATTAGATCGCTATAACAGGACAGCTCTTCCAGCACTTCTTAATACTACGTGTAGTGTGATGCACGAACCATTTTGGAACTAGATAAGTAAAAAGAGAAGGTAAAAAAAAGTTCGTGTTTATTTAGTAATCAACAATAACTTTGAGAAAAAAGAAATCCACTGTGCACTCGATCGTTGAAAATTATCAACATCAAAAGAAAGTGATGGTGAAGACAATAAAACAATCGATATCTTTACCTGTTGCAAATCTGAACGACACAAAACGTTCAGTAGGAAAGAAAAATAAACATAGTAAACTGTTGCCGGACACAATACGCTGTCTCATATGCGGACCATCGAATGCAGGGAAGACTAATGTAATGATTAATTTGTTATTGCAACCGAACGGGTTACGTTTTGAGAATGTGTATGTTTACTCAAAATCATTGTCGCAGAAGAAATATATTGAGCTAGAGAAGCTTTTAAAATCTATTAAAGAAATAAAATGCGAGTTTTACTCTGATCGTGAGCAAGTAATACCGCCAGAAAAAGCTCAAAGAAATTCCGTGTTTATTTTTGACGATGTAGCAAGCGACAAACAGCAGCACATGAAAGACTACTTTAGTAGAGGCCGACACCATATCGTGGATGTTTTTTACTTATGTCAGACCTATTCCTGCATTCCCAAACAACTTATTAGAGACAACGCTAATTTCATTATTCTGTTTAAACAAGATGCAAGAAATCTTCGGCATGTCTACGACGATCACGTGAACACCGATATGAGTTACAACCAGTTGACTGATTTATGTTATCGTTGTTGGTCACAGTCGAAATTCAGCTTTCTCGTTATCGATAAGGATAGCGAAATAAGCAAAGGTCGATATCGAAATGGATTCGATATATTTTATGTGATATAAATACGAGAGTGTATACATTAACGAACTCATTTTCGAATTGTTGAGTAGAGAAAGAACATCACGATGGCATCAAACAACAGAACCAGTAACGTGTATGTAACGCGACCATCATCACGTCATGATATTGCTACTAAATCATATGTAGATGAAAAAATGATGGTTAATACAAATTACGTAACATCAACATCTGACGGAAACTTAAGTATTCATGGTAAACGTTTAAAGAACGTCGGCAATCCTATAAACATGGAGGATGCTTGTAATAAAAATTGTGTTAAAAACCGTTAAGGACAGTATTAATAAAGAAGAAATACAACGTGACATTTTAGATCTTAAAAATGAAATACATGACATATGTGAACTAGAAGAGGATGCAGTTGATTTTAAGAACAAAAGGCTGAAAGGAATAGCTCCTGCGATGAATGGAAACGAAGCAGTTTCGCTTGACACAATGCGTACGCACACTAACCATGTGCAGAGAAATTTAGAGAAACGAGTTAACGACGTTTCTGCACGCATAGAATATGTTGATTCTCTTTTACGTGATATTGTGGATGATCACCTTCCTGTAACTGACAATAACCTCAACATGAACAACAAGAGAATATCGGGTGTGGCAGATCCTGAAGAGGAACAAGATGCAATTTCGCTTTTATTTTTAGAAAAGCATACAAAAGGTAGACTACTACAAGTGAATGACGATGGATCGATAGATATGCAAAATAAACGAGTAACAAACATCGGTAAACCTATTCATTCGACGGATGCGATTAATAAAGCATACCTAGAAAAACATTCAGCAGCGCGTGAAGAACTCGAAAAACTGAAGAATGAAATAAGCAATCAACAGAAACTAAACGTTGATGTAGGTGGTACTTTGAGTATGGAAAATAAGCGAATTACTAACGTACATAATCCGTTAAATGAGAAAGATGTTGCAAATAAAGTCTTTGTAGAACAGTATGCAGCTGCGCGGAGAGAAGTTGACGAGTTAAAACTTGTCATATCTAAACTTCAGAAAAATTCTCTACCAGTAGAATCTAACGGAGAATTAAATATGAAGAACAAACGAATTACAAATGTTGATTCACCTATCCACGAGCAAGATGTTGTTAACAAACAGTGTTTAGAAACGTTTGCTACTGCAAAAGAAGAGTTTGAAGTGATGAAAAAGGAACTGCACAAAAAACCAAGAAAAGCTCTTTTTCAAATTAACAGTCTACCGTCAAATCAGTCACCAATATATATGCTACAAAACTCTCGTCTTATGTATAAGCTTCCCTACACGGGTACACTTACACCGTTAACAAGTACACGTGGTTCTCTGGTATATGCGATGATTAATCACGTGAACAATCCAATCGAATTAGAAGTAGGTACACCAATTGCTGTAAAGGAAGGTGATGAAATTCAATTCCGCCTAAAAGACCCAGAACAATGGAATACTAACGATCTTCCGCTCCATATACTCTTTGAATATACTATATATGAGTAAAACAATAGACGTTACGCTTCAGTTTAAAAATGCAGGCGAACATAGTGGAAAAAAGTCGTGTAAAGGACAAACTAGCAAAATTAAGAAAAGATGTAAAAAAAATATATAACTCTCTTAAAGCAGATATGGCTTTAAACCAACTAAAGTTAGAAGAAACATTTAAACCAATAACTGCACCATTAAATAAACTACAGCAGCTTACAGTTAACTCGAATGGATTAATTGCAAAGAAAAATCGAAAATTAAATAGTTATATAAGTGATGAGGAAGAAGAAGAATCAGAAGAAGAAGAAACTCTGGACAGAAAGGTTACAACTCTCCTGCAAAATTATCTTAACCCACAATTGAGACACAAAGTTGATAGAATATTCGGGGTTCGAGTAGTTCATGGAGAACACTATTTAGGAAGTAAAAAAGTACTGTTTCGCGATAACAATCTTATAATTGACAATTTTAACTATCCTTTAACTGAAGGTCTCCTTGAATTAATATTTCAGAAAGATCCGGACGCACAGTTGTATGATGATAAGGATCTGTCAGCTTACAGTCATATATTAAATTACACTAACGTGCACAGGAAACAGTATGACGCAGGCAAGCCAATGAGAGGCACGAAATCGCTCAAATTTCAAAAAATTATCAAGCCATTAGTAGAAGATGCAAAAGTGAAAAAAGGAAGGAGCACACCAAAATTTGTAAGTGTACACAAATACAAACGTACAGGAAGAGGATCAAAAGTAGCCAAGTGGAAAAATGAACAAAGAAAGAAGATCGAATTAGTTCACTGGAATGATCCAAACAGTCTAGTGGAGAGACTGAAAAAGTTAATAGCATCTAGAAGTGCTGGTCATTCGTCACACGAAAACGAAATCTTGTCAATCGAAGAAGAACTTCGAAAGTCGAGGTACATCGAATAAATGAACACTGCGCGGTGGGACGAACTTCCGTTCGCAAATATATTTAAAGCAGTTAGATTCTCAAAGGATATTTCAGTAATCTATGAAATTGGATGTGAAGACAGAAGAAGCAACTGGCAACAACTGGCTATAGATCGACTGCGATTCAAGAAACGAATAGACGACACAGAACGAATTCTTTTACCTATACTTTATGAACAATATCAGAGAAGAAATAGCGAAAGAACTCCACGCTCCAGTGCGAAAGAATTTTGAAAGACGGAGCGTTATTAGCCGGGGGAGAGATGATTTACATCAAGCGGATCTTGTTGATATGTCTCTGTTTTCGAAAGTTAATAGTGGATATAAATACATGTTAACTGTTATTGATGTTTATTCAAAGTATGCCTGGGCAGTTCCACTTAAAACAAAAACAGGAAACGAAGTAGTGGAGAATATGGAACGCATCTATTCAAAATGTAAACGCTATCCAAAACATCTGCAAACTGACAGGGGAAAAGAATTTTATAATAAGATTTTTCAACAGTGGATTACAATAAGAAAAATTAAGCACTATTCGACAGGGAGCAGCTTGAAGGCAAGCGTAGTTGAACGCTTCAATCGAACACTGAAGCAGTGGATGTGGAGGAAATTCTCGGCGTGCGGATCATACCACTGGCTTCGCATGCTACCAAAACTATTAGATGAATATAATAATCGAAAACATCGTACGATTGGTATGAAACCTATAGACGTCACAAACAATCTACAACAACTTGCTACTGTGTACAAATTACGGGAAATGAAGAAAAAGAAGTCACCTTATCCACCAAAATTTAAAGTAGGTGACACAGTAAGAATAAGTAAAATTAAGCGATATTTTACAAAGGGCTATACTCCTAATTGGAGTAATGAATTATTTACTGTAAGAAAAGTAAAAGAAACATCACCGAGAACTTACTTGCTTCACGACTATCAAAATAAACCAATATTTGGTGCGTTCTATGAACAAGAACTGCAGAAGACAAAACATCCTAAAATATACCTCATTGATAAAATTTTAAAAAGAAAGAACTACAAAGTTTTCGTATCGTGGCTAGGATTCGACGCCACGCATAATTCATGGATTCCGAAGGAATATGTATTCTAAAAAAATCAATAGTAAGTACGCTAGTATAATATATTTTTAATTTTTTACTCTAATGTCTGATAGATTTACCATCTTATAGTGTCCTCTCTCTATTGTTGCAGACTTCCCTTGCTCAAGAAACTGTGCTGTTTGTTTTGTTGATGACAACGTTGGACATTACCTCAAGCAAGAAGATATTTCTACCTCAACTCTGCATAATTAATTCGAAACATTTTGTGTAAATCATGTATCTTAATAAATTATAATAAACAAAATTTAACTAAAGATTAACCTCTTGTAATTTTTTAAATATTAAATTCCATCCTTTTTCCTACTCCTTTACGTATCTGTGTTAGTGCGACGTAAAAAAAATTATATTTAATTAGTTTATCTTCCTAAGAGCAGAAAAGAAAGCAAGATAAATAAAATATATTTTTGCACTCACCTATAACAGTTCAAATAAATTAAATTCTCCTCCTCCTCTAGGCTCACTTCTTAATCTTCTCCTATATAGAAAGAAAAAGTTAATGTAAGATTAAAATCTTTCGCAATCCGACAATAGACGAAGTCTTGAAATTTAGAAAAAAGTTAAAACTCACCAAAAATATCGCCATCACTTCCGTGATCATCCATTAGCTCTCTTAGTTCTGCTAACATCGCGTTGCACGAAAAGAAACTAAATTTGTGGATAAATAATATATTGAAGTTCGGGCTTTCGCGCCGTAACAAAATACGTGTATGCAGCCTAACGAGAAGCCGAAACTCTTCGTTAGTCATATGCCGAATTCTGTTAACAATCGCTCTTTCAAATGAGCCCTGAACTTCTACTATATTATTTATCTCACTCATTTCCATTAATCTAACTATTTCCCTCAACGCTAGAAGCTTTTCAAAGAGAGTTTCTTGGACGGGCGGCATTTCGAAGGCAGTTTGAAACTGTAACGTACCTACAGCAAGCGATCGCTGTATATATACCTGTTCTAACGGTGATATGTAATTTGAAAAAAACAACTAGTTTCAAAAAACCTGCCAGGGTACAACATCTGCTAGTAAGCTGCGTAGCGAACCGGACTTGAGATCACGCATCCTCTTTTTTTGTAGCCTTGATGAAACCGTGGTCAAAGCACGACCATGACCAGCAATGACCGCGAAAGAAGTAAGGCGTTAACCGGTTTATGCGAAACCTGCTTGCAGAAAACATCCGGGATAGATATACACTACAAAGGAATGTTCAAACATATGTCTACAAAATAATAATTTTACACACAATAAAGTTGCGTCTGGTAATATAATGTGAGATTATCTTACACCTAGCATTAAAATTTTTATATAAAGCAAGTGAATTCGCTCACATCTAGATGAGTACAAGTTCGATCCTCCTCGTTAGCAATCATAAAATTATTCTCTCTAGTTCGCTATTTTAACACTAGGTAACTGCTAAGAGAAGTGTACTTTAAAGCTAACTGGAGTATACACCATGTCAGTGTGACGTAACGTAAACTGTAGCACACTATTTAAAAAAGTGTGTGAATAAATATTAAGGTATTGTCTTTGTTGGCAACAGTGTGTGCGTGTCATCAGTCATGGAGCGACAAGTAAAGAATGAGTTTGGTGAGAAGAGAAACCGTAACATCCAGTGTAAATGTGAACTTTGTACACCAAGTATTAAACCTGATCCTTTACGTACAATATATTTCTCATTAGTAAGTGAGGCTATTACATCATACTATACACATGGCAGTTTACTTCGAATGCCACAACATCTAATTCGCTATTTACCATCTGGGTTTCTCTCAACATATGCCGCTAAAGATTTAGATGAAGCATGGGAGAAACTACCCTACTATGTAAAAGCAAAACTGGAAATAGCAGTCTGCAGCCCATGTGTCAGACATTTTTGCTACAGAGGACAGGATGAAGTTGATGGTTTTGACGGGGCGAATCCAATGATTAAAGACTGTGAAGCATGTAAGAAAGAATTTAATCATGTATTTTGAACTAACAGGTAAATAAAACAGTGTGATGTTCCACTTATTATTCGAGTTGCTTGAATAATTCATCCTAACCTATATATGCATACACATATTTTTTTTTTGTTTTTACACCATCCAAATGCTATAACCTTGAATCCTTTACCAGATTTTATTTTTTCTATCCTCAAATCACCAACCTGTGTAGGTGTGACAAATTATAGCTTTCACTCACACACTGTCTCAATTCAGAGGTTGATTAAGAAATAATTCGAAATATTTTATTTAAAAAGAAACCATGCTTTACAGTTTTTCAACCAATATTTCAGCTACGTGGCAGCACGTTCTTTTGTTTTGTTAAAACACTGTCGTGTTTGATGTCTTTGTTCACTGAAGTTCTTTTGCTGTTGTTCTTTGCGGTGAATTCACGCGCCCCTAACCGATTCATTAGACGATTTATTATTTCATCTTCCGTGCTAAACATATATATTCGATATAATTTTTGATGAGATAGCACATCATGTGTTTGCCTAACTAATTTATTAGTTCAGAGATCATAATGCATTTTTTTTTTGTGTTAGCCATCTTGGACAAAGATAATAAGAAATCACAGACATGACACTCTCATGTATGAGCTGTTTGACCTCGATGAGTATACACAGTTGCCGACGTATCCAACAAAAATGGCGAGATGTTTTTGTTTTATTCCGTATGTAAAGATTCATACTATCGCGTTCGTAACAACGGAATGTCTTAATCATCCTCTGATTTCAGACTTTATCCGAGTTTTTTTTTTTTAAATTTGTTTTTTACCTAGTACAATGATATTTCATAGATGACATTTATTGATGTAAGGTTAGTAAACAATGCGTGTATCTATCGTCAAGAATTACAGCTAGATGTGCATCCTGTTGAAAAAATAATTAAAGGTAAGTAGTCATGAAAAATATTTTTATTATTTAATTAAACTAAGCACTTTTGTGTTGTCCTTCACTCATCACCAACCAGTTGGCTAGAGTTGTTACTCGCTAACCTTCAACAGACCAAAAAAAAATCTCATATCCTGTTCACCTTTTGGGCAGCAAGTAACCTTGTCAAGCAAATCCAGTTGCTGCAATTATTTAACATGTAGCTGTCTCACCTTGAGCAGTGAGAGGAACTCCAGCAAATAACTTTTAGAAGCAAATCTACTCACAGAACCTTGCCTTTCAAGAAATATTTACCTCTTACATAAAGACCTCTGGGTAAGTGTAGTTAACATTTCCTACATGCACCCTAACAAGTAAAAAGAACTCTGCAAAAAAAATATAAATTTAGTACCATATCTAACATGATGATTTTTGTCAATATGTCTTTCCTGTCACCAACATAAACAATTCAAGAGGTAATCACATAGGCAAGTAGGGTAGAATATTTTTTTTTTGATAATTGAGCTAAGCAGTTTTATTACACTCAATAGATGATCTTTTTTTTTAAATCTCTACTAGAAGAGTGAGGTTAATAGTGAACTTGTTTTGCTCTTACAATACCTTTCAGTAAAAAGATACTCAATTACGCACCAAAACAAGTGATGTCACCTATCACGCCCACCCACCCTAAGCATAGCAGTAGTAAGCCACCGCAAGGAGCGACATTCCACACTTGTGTGTAGCCTTGACAGCGAGAGGCGCCCCCCGCACGTGCCTTGCCAAGTGAGAGGCCCCTTCAGGGAGTGAAGCGCAGGGGGGCATGCGCAGTGGCTGCCGCTGGTCCAGAATTCTTGTCTCGAAAAGCTGGTCCAGAATTCTTCTAGATACTCTACTCCTGACATTCCCCGGTTTCCCGTATGGGCGAAACTCTGTTAAACCTGTATTTGGATGGTGAGGCCAGTCTTCTTTTTTTTTTTTTGTAGAAGTGAAAAGATGTTCATGAATGTATGTTAATGTGTATGTTTTTACTAGCTGATGTGATAACCTCCTCCTGTCTTATTAGTCAAATGGGGACGCTCATGCTTGAAGTTGGCTACAGCTTCAATGTTGAAATCTACTATTGAGGCATGTGTGGTAAAGAATCTGTAACGAGAGGAGGGTAGGAAGATATTCAAGATTAGGAAATAAGGGTTAAATTTGACAAAAAACGCTGTGTATACATTTACTTACCCCCTCGACCTTTCTGGTGTTAACTAGTTGCCTTCGCAGCATCAGAACAAAAGACACTTGCACATCTTGTATTGTATCTGTGTGGCATTTAGGGAACGGAGTGTGGCGGAGGAGAGGAGATGGGCGGAGCATTGAGCTTATGCAGTGTTGGCTGTAGGCTGAACATTTACACCGATAACGGCAAAACTTCTTCGGAGCAGCTAAAGAAATCAAGGCTTTCTCGCAAAACAACCCTCAGAAAACCAACTCTTCACACAACTGCAGGCATGAGACTGACATGGCATTTCATCCCTCCTGCAGCAACACACTTTGGTGGAATCTGGGAAGCAGCTGTCGAGAGTCTGATATATCACCTCAGAAGAGTGATGGATCCTTATCGCTTCACCAACAAAGAATGGACCACTCTCATAACACATACATCCTTTCACCAAACATCTTTTAGACGTGCCTTAATTGTGTAAATTGGAATTTGTGAATTTAGACATGTCTTAATTGTGCAAATTGTCATTTGTGAAATTACAACAAGTCTCCTCATATTTATAACACACGTTCCTCTATGTAACACTTTGACTAGAGTGATCAGGATCGTGATTTTTATCCCTTTGGAATGAGATCATGGCTGATGATGCCCATGCAATGGGCAAAACATGTCTCCTTAAATTAGTATGACAAGATCAAAATCTTAATATTAAGAACCCAACGTGTACTGAATACATGGATTTCAATAAACTTTTGTAACATTGTTGAATTAATGTACATTTTAATACGGACCAGTCATGAGATTTGTGACATATAATTATCTGAGATTGTTGTAAACAACCCACGGAGTGAAATTAAAGTCCACTGTTTGTATCGGAGATGAACCCTGTATACAAATGTTAGACTAATGTTGTGTAGGAAACTATCAACTCATATAAAGACTATACATCCAATCATACATAAGGAAGGCCATCTTCTTGTCGGTGGAAGACTGCACAATACTCCAATACTAGTGGACTGGTAGAAATAGAAATTCTGCTTCATCTCACAAATATAATTATGATGGCAGAACACCTTCATCTACTTCATAATGGCACTCAACACACTGAGAGAAAAGTTTAGGATCTCATCAGCAAAGGGGACTGAAAGAAGCCACACTCATACACATCTCAAGTGTTCTAAGTTGAATGCAGATAACTCAGAACAATTAATGCAAAATACACAAAAGGTGCCTCTAACCCTGACATACCCATTTGTTATAACTAGCATAGAGTATGCCTGCCCAATTCTAGTAAAAAAATCGTGTGAAATCGAACAAGACCAGACTGCCTATCTACCAAGGCTGTCTAAATAGACATGATACCCGATCTCACCACAACAACATTTCTCTCCGCACTTTATCGACTTAGTTCTCATAGAGGTCAACTCCTGAATATTTACAGCAATAATGGAACAAACTTCTTTGGAGCAGCTACAGATATCAAGGCCTTTCTACAAAACAACCCTCAGAAAACCTACTTTTCACACAACTGCAGGCATGGGACTCAAGTGGCATTTCATCCCTTCTGCAGCACCACACTGGTGGAATCTGGGAAGCAGTTGTCAAGAGTCTGATATATCCGCTCAGATGAGTGATGGGTTCTTATCGCTCCACCAACAAAGAAGGGACCATTATTACAACACATACTCACATCCCCTCACCAAAGCTAAATGATGACCCTTTTGACACTTCCTACCTAACAACATCCCATTTCCTTATAGGAGAGCCAATTACTTCACTCTCTGATCATGATTATACAACCTTGCCCACAAGGCTATACTTTCAGCAGCTAACCCAGAACTCCCAGAAGAGATGTTGAAATGAATATCTCAATAAATGGGCAATGAAATATCCCATAGCAACATAGTCAAACAGAAAGAAGATGACACGAATGCTATGAAGTGGGCGATGACAGTGATCTAATGTGTATCCTGGTAAAACCAATATAAATGGTCCGTTATTGGACATTTGGACAGACCATTTATATTGGTATTATAAATTTACTCATTCGGAACAAATGTTTGAGGTTCCCTATGGGAATCAACAATCAACATATCCTGGTAATGACGAATTCATTCACGTAACGAAAGTTCAGGTGAGTAACGGTGAACTTACTAGCCTTATTCACAAACACTATCCCTTACAAACTACGAAACATAAAGGCAAGATAACTCTTGAATCGCTTATCTATTCCTTGCATGTTGAAGTAATATTGTTCCGGGATTATCTGTGGAACGCAGAGAGGTGAAAAAAGGTGTCGGCTTTGAATGGGTCTATCTACGATATCAAAGATTAATTTAAACATTAAAATATAGGTTATATTTCTTCTCAGATCTCAAACTTAACAAAAATTTTCACTAGGTGAAGGAACAAAATGTCAGATACAAAATAGCAAACAAAAATAGAAACGCAAGGGTTGGAAATTACAAGTTTTGAGCTTCCAGCTCCAATTTACAAATTTACAACTTCACAAATGTTGTGTTTGTTTAGATAATGAGAGATATCTCCCAAGACACAGTTCAAGAGCACCCTGCTCCAAAGGTTACACGTACAGCCTTCCGAAGGCCCCCTCAATATTACACCAATATCACAAAAGAGTTTACATGCTCTTTAAATTCAACCAAGGAGGCTATGCTCAAACCTTACAATTTCTTTCCTCTTAAGGCACAACGTACAATTTACAATTCCTTTACACAGGGGTATCTATTACCCATACTACTGGGCCTTTGTGGAAAAGAAGAACAGGATAAAATACTGGCCCAAACTCAAAATGTATGGAGCCATACACTTGCGCTCCTTTAAAACCAAGATTTAATACCCTACTTGGGCTTGTGGCCCGATGATGCAGAGGCTAGGGAATCCCACACTACTGAGGTGAATAGAAAAAGAAGTTAATGAGTGATTTACAGGAGGAAAAAAAGTTACAAAATCGTAGCCACCTCAAGATAAATTGAAAGAGAATTCGAGATGGTAAAGAATTCTCTATTAACCGATTTACAGTTTAAGTCTGTATGAAATTTTACATTAGCAGAAAGAAAGTTTACGTTATAGAAAACAGATGATTACATAGTTAAATATAAGAACCTACCCCTCGGGTGAGTTTGCGGAAATAGATACAGAGATAGAAAACTGGTGGCTTTTAACTGGGCTGATGTACTTCCTGCCGAACAATTAGGCACACCGCCTCCTCTATTAACACACACACTCAGAAATTTGACGAGTTTAGACGAGGTAACTAGAAAAAGCCGTGGCATTTATACCCGAGGGGAGGGTTCGAGAAGGCATCAGACTAAATCCGACCACACTCTCTCAATTTATTGGATACTCAAGTAGATACAAGAAGCTTATGATTGGCCAAAAAATAAATACAAAAAATTTGTGATTGGCCAGACTCCAAAGCTGGCAGGATGAGAAGGAAGTGTCGCAAACCATGAACTATCAAAATACATGAAAGTCAATTTAGATGAGAAAACTTATAAACACAAGACTTCTTTAAATCATTAATTATTACACCTTGCACCAGAGTGCATGACTTCAGTTTTTTGTACGGACATCTATGGAGAAAAGTTCAAACTTCTAGATGTACACCAAAACAAAACAAAACAAAGAAATCCAGTCAGTTTAAGTAACTTTAAAATAAAATATTACTCAGTTATTCAGTAGTGACATCTTCTGATTACTACTTTATGCATTAGCAGTTTCAAGTTTTGTTCAATAGATAGTGTTCCTTAAGGCACATCTATTAAATGTGCGGGGTTGAGGTGTACTTCCTGGTACAAATATTATAAGTCAAAATGGACTAGTAACACCACGGACCACATTAGGGAGAATAACAATATTTTTCACTTCCCAAGAGATGGCTGCAATGTGTGTGGTATACAAGCGAATGCTGACAGTAAACAAGCATATAACCTACAACTTGTATGAACAAATTATCTAGAAATCAATAATTAATATAATCAATAAGATAACAAAGTTGTTTCATTTGGAATCAACTAGTAAAATATCCTGTAACAGTAACAAAACAATGTATCTTTTAGCTACTTTGTGTTCAAAACTTTTTACAATTTCAAAAGTATTAGTAGGAATGATACCAGATCCCAAATAACATAGAATAGAGGTCTTCGGAATAATACTAACTGACGCACAAATCATAACGCAAGATTGTGGAACAACTTGAAGGAAAAGTGAAAACTAGGTAAGTAAACAGTCAATCTCATAAAAAAGTATATTTTCTGTAGGACTATCAATCAAGTGCCCTGAAATGAAGGATCAAACCCTGGTATCTGTTGAGCAATTTTCTACCCATTTCCATTTCCTGATGATGGCTTATAAAATTATGTACATTACCTCACGAGAGTTTTCCTGCGATGACCCTGGCTCTGTTAACTCTGATTTAACTTCTTCTTTCAGAGCTATCACTTCTGATACGTGTTCAAAATTTTCCTGTAGAAAATAAGATATATTAGGTATGCTCATAACACAAATCTACAAATACTGTCACTAACAAATGAGTATGTTAATTCATTGATTTCCAGTATTACAGTTACTTTCAGAATTTCACTGATGTTTAAGGATGATTTCTACCAGCAGAGAACTGTTATAACCAAAGGCTGTACTGAGAATGGTGTTACTATTCTTGCCCACTCCTTATGTCAGAGAAAGGATGAGATGGAGAACAAAATATAAAATGCAAAATATTTTCTAGCCATATCAGAAGATCTAATACCAGGGATGGAATTGGGGCCATCTCACACAGAATTTGGAAGGAAGCAGCGATAGGCATAAACACTAAATTGTATGAACTGTTTTCATATGTACAGTCATATCAATCAAATCATAAAAGTTGTGTGAACTAATTAGAAGCGTTACAACTGTTCTAAATAATTTTTTGTTCTCAGCATACAGTTTGTTTATAGACAGATTAAAATACCTTGAAATAATGGAATCATATTCTCTACTCTGGTTATGCTAAGATCACAGGGGCTACATAAACCATTAAGGCAGTTCTGTTTCAAACAGCATATATCAATGCTTCCAAGTTTAAAATGAAAAAAAATAAACATGAATGAAGCAGACTTATCACAGTCATATACCAGCAAAATATGTGATGTAGCCCAAAGGAAAAGCAACTAGAAATTAAATATTTTACTACTATAAGCATGTTATGTAGTGTTCTGTGAGGAGCTGAGGGGATGAGAACACCGTCAGTGGAGAATAATCAGTGTTGGAGTGTATATCTGCAGTTTCAGAAGATCCCTTATGATCTACGACAAAACATTTAAATTTTTCACTTGGATTTATAAAACCTTGTCAACAGTAAAGGGGGGGAAGGGACTGTGAATGAAAGCTCATGTTTTAATATAAGTTAACCTACTACTAAAAGTGAATTAAAGTATCAAGTTCTACAATATACCAACTTAACGCATTCAATATAGAAGAGAACAGTAGCTGAACTAAGGAATGGATGAAAAGGATGAACAAAAAGGACAGGGAAATAATGAAAAAGAGGAAAGAAAAACTCTGTTTAATGTGCCTTAAGAGCCTTAAGAAATTCTTCTCAGAAATCCTGCATTCTAGAGCCCTTAGACATGATTCTCTATATAACATAGGCTGACCTGTATTTGAGGAATAAAATGAGCTAATCACTACTCAGCCTTTTTGAATGAATTCAACGCCTGAGCAAAATACTTATTTTGAGATAAGTATATTCAGATTTTGAGCTATTTTATCCCTCACATGTCATAGGCAAATCTGCTCTTTCTTCAACACACATAATATCTTCCAGCACATTGTGGATGAGAGGGTAACCCAGAATAATCACACCTGTGTTGAATTTTTGTTTAGCAGACAGGCGTATCGCCTAAAAAACACTAACGAATGATTTGTGATTTAACTTCTTCTACACTAATTATGGTAGGAGTAATCATTTTTAACATGTGGTGCTAATGGTGGTGCAGTACTGTTGGAGAATATTAGTTTTAAAATCAATACAATGGGCCAACCATCCTCTATTATAATCGGAGGGGGAAAATAGAAGAGGTGCATTCCCTACAGGAAAGTTATTTAGATACTGACAGTAAAAAGTACAGACTAATCCAACCACAACCTTAAGTTCCTAAGAGTTGGCAGCTTTGTGTAGCATGTTGTGGTGTATTCCAAGACAAAGAAACAAAACAGATTCATACTACACTTAGATATCCATGCAGCAAATGGTGACTGCTGGTGTTAATATTGGGGAAGCACATAGTAAATTATACCTCTGTCAAACTTATTGAACTGCTAAGAGTAAAATTCTATAACGTTATCTGGAATGAGACTTACAAGTGATGCATTTGTTGTTCCTTCAAGCCCGGCTGGTTCCTCTTTGATCTTTATTTCCAGGTCCATTTCGTACTGCAACTGAAGTAGAAGGTACTGGGATCGTTGATTACTTCCAATGACGTTACACTGAAACATAAGCCAGAAAATTATATTACCTTGCTGATGTCATTGCTACTTATGTTGTTTGTCAACAGACTAAGCAACAAGCTTGTAATTTTACATGATCATCATATTATGATCATAATGAAGAACTCAAAATTTGATATGCCTGTTGATATTGTGATCATAGCTAAGGACCTCAAGTTTTCTATGACTGATACTTCGATCATAGCTAAAGGCGTGTAGTTTTACATGACTTCTAAAACAGTGATCACTTAAATAGGAAATATAAGTTAACACATCTGTCAATATCAAGATCATAGTCAAAGGACCCCTAGTATTATATGACACCATATATCATACAGTTTTATATGGAACCGAAACCGCAACAAGATGACCTTTCTTATTAAAAATCCAATGCGCATCGCTTGTGATCGAAATGCACAAAACTTCTTGAAAATTCAGTGACTATTCCATTTGCATATCACTCTGATCACCTGGGTCCATATCTTGAAATCTTCCTACAATTTATGGAAACCTATAACGTGTTTTCCGGTCATTGACCAGGTCAGGGATGGAATGAATGAAGAAGATGAAGGCTATTAGTATGATAGGGTCGCCACTCCCAAAGTGATTTATTAATGACTGATAGTTGCTATGAAATGAGAATGGAGTGTGTTGCTGGAATGAAAGATGACAGGGTAAACCGGAGTACCCGGAGAAAAACCTGTCCCGCCTCCGATTTGTCCGGCACAAATCTCATATGGAGTGACCGGGTTTTGAACCACGGTATCCAGCGGTGAGAGCCCGACGCGCTGCCGTCTGAGCCACGGAGACTCCCTTCATACAATTTATATCCTTTGCAATTAGCTTCAAAACTAACTGAACAAGATGACTCTTTGAGATTTGTTCTATCAAAATTTTCCTTCTCAGGATCAAATTCTCTCAAAACATTCTCCCCTCATCCAGCTGATTCACTATTTCTTTATTTGAGACATTTTCTATCAATCTGATAATCAAGAACTTCTGATAACATGGCCATTCAAAGGATTCAACTCTGTGTTTTCGGCACCAGTTATTATCCGTGTTTCACTTCCATATGGTGTCGTACTCCATATTCAGTGTAAACATAATTTTAAAATTTTTCAATCTGTGAACCTAACGAACGTGATGGAGAACAGATGGAAATTTAGGCTGGATTCAGCGATGATATTTATCAATATTTACAAGGCATGTGTTAGTGTACCATGGCACGTGATCTCGGATGCATTGATAAAAAAAGGGCAGGGATAGGAGAACCAATTATAAAAGCCATGAAAGACAAGTGAGTAAGTAGTATGAATACTACGATGGGACAAACTATATGGTTCAAAGTAGAAACAGGACTTCAAAAAGGATGTGTTTTATCCCCTCCAATCTTCACTACAGTCATGGAAGAAATCCACAAAAGTATACAAAAAATGGGAATCAAGAAGGCATCTCTGCAGATGACACAGTAATATGCGGAGAAGATGAAATGGAAGCACAAGAACAAGACACTGTATGGAATTAGGAGATAGAGGAATATGGAAAGAAAATAAGTATGGAAAAGTGTATGGTAGTAGTGGTGTCGAGAGGTAATAGAGAAGGAAGTGGGAATATTGAAGTAAATGGAAGACCACTAGAAGTTGTGGTAAAAGCTTCAAGTATTTGGGGAGAATAATTGCAGAAGATGGGAAAATAAATTAAGAAATTGGAAAGAGAATTGAACAAGCCAATGAGTTTTACTAATGTGTGAGATGTATAGTCTGTAACTGGGACGTCCGAAAGGTATATGAGAAAATTCTACACCCAATGTATTAAAAACAATTTTGACATATGCATCAGGCACATGGACAACAATAAAACATGATGAAAGCAGAATGCAAGAGGCCAAGATGAAATTCCTTAAGAGAAATAATAGGGAGGGCAAGAAGGGATAAAGTCAGAAACATAGACATCAGGGAGTGGATTGGATTCCCTGTACTGAAAGGCAAGATAGAGTCCCGTAAGCTAAAATGGTATGGACACATGATGAGAATGGAAGAGGACAGAGTACCAAAGTAAGTATTTACAGAGAAAGTCATAAGAGAAAGACATCGGGGAATGCCCAGAAAAGGGTGAATGGATATGGAAAGGAGAGTACAGACAAGAATGGAGTAAATGTAGAAAAAATATTCGAGGAAGGAAGGGAGTGATGGAGAAAAACTGAGGAGGTACTTGATTCGCATTTCAATGCAAAAGACTGGAAATGGAAAATGAAGAAAATTCTACTGATATAAAGACAAAAATTTACACAACTGTCCTATCAGCTCATTGCATTGAGCAATGCCATCAACAATTACTTAAGTGTCCTTTCTTTATTTTTCTGTGCATGTCACGTCTAATGACATAACCGAGTGGTGTTTACCAGAGCGCCCCTTGTAGGGAGTTCCATGTCAAACAATTGGTTTAAATGTTTAGCAGTTTCAATCAATCAATACTGATCTGCATTTAGGGCAGTCACCCAGGTGGCAGATTCCCTATCTGTTGTTTTACTAATATTTTCTTAAATGATTTCAAAGAAACTGGAAATTTATTGAACATCTCCCTTGGTAAGTTTTTCCAATCCAAAACTCCCCTTCCTATAAATTAATATTTGCCCCAGTCTGTACTCTTGAATTCCAACTTTATCTTCATATTCTTATCTTTCCTACTTTTAAAGATGCCACTCAAACTTATTTGTCTACTAATGTCATTCCATTCCATCTCCCCGCTAGCAGCTCCGAACATACCACTTGTTACAAACCATCACTCTCATTTTGGTTCCATATTGAAAACAGCAAGCACACTTAGTTTACAAAAGGAGTATATTTATTATCCCGTCTATTCAATACAATTAATACCACGTTATGTGGTTAAATAAACATAGATGTTCAAAATTTTAAGGGGACAAGTTCCGCCCTTCCCTTATTTGGCATCATCAGCCTTATTTAATCTTAAAACAAACATTATTTAGAGGACAATAATATTGATGTTTTCCAAAATTTGAACTGTGATGTCTTAAGGTTAAAAACACTAAGGAATAGTACGTACAACGTATGATGTTGAGACATGACATATACAGCACATGTTAAAATCATTGTAAACAATTTTAAAATCTTTGTCCAAAAGCAAATTTGTGTCATATAAAATTCTAAAAACAACTCTTGTCTGGAACTAAAGTGGATCCTCTTCGTCAGAAAATTCGAGCATATGTTAGCTTGAGGCAATTGTCAATACAAGTCTTCAATTGAGTAGCTGGTTGAAACGTTGAGGCTGGATTTTGTTTATTTTTGCGAAGAGGAGCTAAAGAATATTGACCAGGAGAAGAGGCGAATGTTTCAAATTATCTTATTAAGTTGATTGATCCATAAATTATCGTAATATATAGTAATATAACCAATGCAAGGAAAGATGTTGTTGTGCTGGTTGAAGCTGCTTTTGAAACAAGTATATCTGGTATTTGACTGGTATGTTTGAATTTCTCGTGAAAGTGTATTCCCTCTAGAAGATGTAGACCATCGTGGAAAAGGATGTGCATATACTGTAATGAAACAAAGAAGAAAGACGTGTAACACGGTGTGTGTTTTACCTTCCCCTCAACATTCCGATCCTCCTCTACCACATCGATACAACACGAGGAGTAGGAACTCCAGACAGAACAACGCTGCTAATACACAAAGATATACATAGTTACGGCGAATGAGTAAGTACCCGTTTTACATAATACATAACTCTTGGATATTAACATACAATTAAAACACACACCGTCAAACACGCCTTTCTTTTAGTTTGTTTCATTACAGTATAACCACATCCTTTTCCACGATTCTCTACATCTTCTAGAGGGACTACACTTTCACGAGAATTTCAAACATACCTGTCAAATACCACATATACTCGTCTCAAAAGCAGCATCAACCAGCATATCAACATATTTTTTGCATTGGTTATATTACGATAATTTATGGATCAACGAACTTAATAAGGTAATTTAAAACATTCGCCTTTCCTCCTGGCCAATATTCTTAGGCTACTGTTCACAAAATGATACAAAATCCAACCTCAACGTTTCAACCAATCTAGTCTATTGAAGACTTGTATTGACAACTGCCTCAAGCTAACATATGCTCGAATTTTCTTACGAAGAAGATCCACTTCAGTGCCAGACTAGAGTTGTTTTTAGAATTTTATATGAAACAGATTTTCTTTTGGGCAAAGATTTTAAAATTGTTTACGATGATTTTAACATATGTTGTATATGCCATGTCTCAACATCATATTTCATAACTACTATTCCTTAGTTTGTTTAACCTTAAGAAAACACAGTTCAATTTTTATAAATCATAAATGTCAATGTCCTCTAAATAATGTTTATTTTAAGATTAAATAAGGCTGAAGATGCCCAATAAAAGAAGGCGAAACATGTCACCTTAAAATTATGAATTTCTATGTTTATTTAACCACATAACATAGTGTAATGGTTGTAGAGTCCGCCATGCTAACTCGCTACGGCCGGGGCGTCACCCATCGCCCCACCCCCTTTACGCTCGAGCGCGCCAATCCGCGAGCAACACTCAAGCGCTGGGCCAGCCCTTCTCACTTCTATCCGTGGTCGCGCCGCAGCGAACTACGGAAACGACTGGAAGATTAATCTGGAGTCTTCTATTTCGCGAGGTTCCTCGATCCATCGAACATCCGGACTATTCCAGAAGGGCTGGCGCAGGTATAAAAGAGCAGTTACTTGCCTACAGTCAGTTAGTCAGTCAGAGCTAGTCAGTGAGAATTGGAGAGTGACAGTTAGTTAGTGAGTGAGTGGGAGCGAGACTGAGTTCGCTGGAGAGCAGTCAGTGATAGCCTGACAGAGTGCAGCCTGATCGAGTATCTGTCTGTCGGAGCCGACGACTCGTTCCTGTCTTCCTGATATCGTGTGTGTGTGTGTCCCTTGAGACTGGCTGCTGGAGGAGAACCTGGAGTGTTCTGGAGCGGAGAAGAAGGGAACACTAGGAGACGACGTGTGAAGACTGCGGAGTTCAACGGGTTGAGTGAACAGCGGATACTATCCCGACCTGCGAGGCTGACGACCGTGACAGCGCTAACGAGTGTGACTGAGTGGCTGAGAGAGTGTACTGTAAATAATCGATGACTCTGTGCGTGTGTGTGTGTCATTGTAGATGGAACCTAAGAGAAACTAAGAGAGAGAGCGCGCGAACCGTAAGTGTACTTGTGTAACTTGTAAGCTCGGCTATCGTCTGTGTGTGTGTAAATCTGCAATTATAGTGCTTAGTTAATAAATCTTAGAAATAGGTTGCTACCAGGCGCTGTATGCATTTATTTACTTAGTTACCCCGCAAACACGTTACAATAGTATTAATTGTATTTCATATGTGGGGTAATAAATATACTCCTTTTGTAAACGAAGTGACATACCACTTAGCCGAGCAGCTCGTCTTCTTTCTCCCAATTCTTCCCAGCCCAAACTTTGCAACATTTTTGTAACGCTACTCTTTTGCCGGAAATCAACCAGAACAAATCGATGAGCTGCTTTCCTGTGGATTTTCATTCCATGAATCATATAATGCTGGTGAGGGTCGCATACACTGGAACCATACTCTAGTTGGGGTCTTACCAGAGAATTATATGCCCACTTCTTTATATCCTTACTACAACCCCTAAACACCCTCATAACCATGTGCAGAGATCTGTACCCTTTATTTACAATCGCATTTATGTGATTACCCCAATGAAGATCTTTCCCTACATTAACACCTAGATACTTACAATGATCCCTAAAAGGAACTTTCACCCCGTCAATGCAGTAATTACAACTGAGAGGACTTTTCCTATTTGTGAAACTTACAACCTGACTTTTAACCCGTTTATCAACTGTCCATTTCACAACATTATCGACGATACTTTGCAGTTGCTCACAATCTTGTAACTTATTTATTACTCTATACAGAATAACATCATCCACAAAAAGCCTTACCTCTGATTCCACTTGTTTACTCATATCATTTATATACAAGAAAACATTAAGGTCCAGTAACACCGAATTGAGGAATTCTCCTCTTAATTATTACAGGGTCAGGTAAAGCTTCTCTGAGATCTATTTTCTAGAAATATAGCTACCAATTCAGCCATTCTGTTGTCTAGTCCAATTGCACTCATTTTTGCCAGTAGTCTCCCATGATCCACCCTCTCAAATGCTTTAGACAGGTCAATCACAATACAGTCCATATGACCTTCTGAATCCAAGATATCTGCTATATCTTGCTGGAATCCTACAAGTTGAGCTTCAGCAGAATAATCTTTCCTAAAACCGAACTGCCTTCTATCGAACCAGTTATTAATTTCACAAACATGTCTAATATAATCAGAAAGAATGTCTTCCCATAGCATACATACAATGCATGTCAAACTTACTGGCCTGTAATTTTCAACTTTATGTCTATCACCCTTTCCTTTATACGCAGGGGCTACTATAGCAACTGTCCATTCATTTGGTATAGCTCCTTCAAGCAAACAATAATCAAATAAGTACTTCAGATATGGTACTCTATCCCATTCCATTGTCTTTAGTATATCTCCAGAAATCTTATCAATCCTAGCCGCTTTTCTAGTTTTCAACTTTTGTATCTTATTGTAAATGTCATTGTTATCATATGTAAATTTGAATACTCTTTAGCATTAGTCTCCTCCTCTATCTGGACATTATCCTTGTATCCAACAACTGTTTATTGTTCCCCAGGTGGTACAAAAATTGTCTATGTTGAATACCTCGAGTAGTGCCTCAGGGAATTCATTTCACCCAATAGCAGTGTTTTTTAGTCACTTTGTGATACTTCACTGTAAATGTAAACTTACTGCACTAACAATGAATACCACAATTTCTCCTACAGGTAATATATAAACTTTGTTACTGTGGCTAATTGAGTCGATTCTTACACATTGCCGGGGAACAGATTTCTATCTAAACACATATCTATTCAGGAAACTATGCTCAATAGTATTTTGTATATTTCAATGTAGGGGACACTACTGAAATGTGCTGTGTTTACTTGTTCTGGCCATCACAGGTTATTCTATTAATATGTTATTAGCTTTACTTTCAAGCAACTACTTTTACAGCTTCCACAGCCAGAATGTATTCCTGAGGATTGTTCTTCCATTCCTGCTAGCAGTTTAATGTTGCACTAACAACTCCAAGGGAAAGGGATTAGATTAGGTACGCAGCAGCTTTAATTAAGGTTAATTAATGACAAAATGGGGAACACGGAAACGTTTTCCAGGGCTGCAGATCCTAGGATTCGACACCATGCAAACTCACCGCCACTCGCCCCTGATAATCTTCTACACACCAATAAATCAGAGAGGCAGCCAACTGTTACCTACATCATCACGAATAAAAACCGGATGTAGCTGCTGTGGGATAATGAGGTCATACTGAAGAATCTCCATAACAACACTGATATAACAAGATACAGATATCCTAAATGTAAACATTTCATGATTTGGAACTCTACCGCCATATGTCGCAACCTGTAGTGTAAAGAAAACAATAATTAAAATTACACACTACATACTGAATTTCTTTCTGAAACTACCATCCGCAATCCTCATCTGCGTAGCTCTTCAGAAAAAGATCGTCATTTCACTAAGTTGAGATATATTGCTGCTACACACATCTTGCAGGTACTTGCAACGCACAGGCTGGGAGTTTTTTTAAAAGCAAGCTAGATATATGCGTATTCATTTTGAATGCTTAATTAAAAATAAAATTTAAGAAAATTAATAAAATTAAATAGTAAAAATTAGGAGAATGCTGAAACTGAGAAAGATTAATATTAACTTCTAATATTCTCAATTGAGATCTATATATTTAGCAAAAGTATATGACTGAACTTACCGACAATATGTTACTGGTTGTGAACACAGTGTAGAATGATACAAATCACAATTCCTCAAAGAAGAAAATCCGTAAATCACTTAACGGAATACCTGTAGAATTGGCTATTACGCGCCTTATATAACAACATATCAGCCACTTCGAAACAAAACCGGATATTTGAATGTTGATAAATCACCTACAACAAACTCTTGAAGAACAAATTTGATTTGCAACAGTCAGTAGATCAGGCTGAATTTAGGAAAGGATGTATTACTAATGACCACTGCAGAGTATGCGACACTTCTTCTGCTTCTGAATCTGCTTGAAATGTGAATGGGCTTGTTATATCACCCAGTTCCAATACTTGTAATAAATCACACTGTAACACTCATATACAGTATACCAAAATACACAACTGTGGGGAAAGTTGTAGTTTAACATATTCGTAATGTCTACAATTGCAGTATGCGACACTGGGTGCAATGTCCCGCTAAGTCTGGCTCAAGGAGGATATGTAAGAGAGAAAGAACCTCTCCGGGTGAAAAAGGGAATACCAAAGCAGGTCCATAAGTCTTAACGAGTGTTATGCCATGGAAGGAGGGATCAACTGACTGAATTTTACGATCCAATTATTCGTACACTAGGGGAAATAAAATCGTCCGGCTTTTATACATATATACATGCATTTTAATTATAGTCCGTTATGCCTTCCAGCGTTCAGTCTGCAAGCCTCTGTGAATTTACTGTACGTCGCGACAATCCTCTATTTGCAACTAGTGCCGTGAACTCATTTAATTCTATACCTCTTATCTTTAAATCGTTAGAAACTGAGTAAAACCACTATCATCTTGGTCTCCCTCTACTCCTCTTACCCTCCATAATAGCGACTATTATTCTCCTAGGTAACCTATCCTGCTCCATTCGTCGCACATGTCCCCTCCACCAAAGACGATTTACGCGTAGTTTCATCTATCGAGTTCATTCCTAAATTAGCCGTTATCTGCTTGTTCCGTGTACTCTCCTGCCATTGTTCCCACCTGTTTGTAAAATCAATAATTCTCGCTACGTTCATGTCTTGTACGGTACCGTACTTCTAACTTATAAATAAGATATCCTGAGTCCACCCAACTTTCGCTCTCGTAAAGCAAAGATGGTCTGGAAACACACCGATGTAAAGACAGATTCGTCCAGGAGCTAACTTCCTTTTTACAGAACACTGTTGATCGCAACAGCCAGCTCACTGCATTAACTTTACTACACCTTGATTCAATCTCACTTACTATATTACCATCCTGGGGGAACACAAAAAAAAAAACTTTAAATTATCTACCTCTTCCAGCTTTGTATCACCAATCTGACATTCAATTCTGTTGACTTTCTTACCTACTGACATCAATTTAGACGTGGAGAGGCTAATTGTCATACCATACTCATTGCACATATTTTCAAGTTCCAACACTTTAGACTGCAGGCTTTCGGCACAATCACAATCTGCCATTAAGACGTCAGTAGAGGCCAGGCTGCTTACTACATTTCCACCTGCCTGAATCTCTCCCTGCCAATTTATACCTTTCAGCAGATGATACACGTAAATTACGAAGAGCTAATGAGAAAGATTACAGCCTTGTCTAACCCCTGTAAGCATCCAGAACCAAGAACTCATTCTACCATCAATTCTCACTGCTGCCCAATTGTTATCACAAATGCCTTTGATTGATTCTAATAATCTACCCTTAATTCCATAGCCCCTCAGTATGATGAACATCTTTTCCCACGTTACCCTCTCATATACTTTCGCTAGATCTACGAAACATAAGCACAACTGTCTATTTATCTCGTAACATTTTTCAATTACCAGGCGCATACCGTACTGAAAGTCGGATCCTGACAGCTCCTCTGTGGTCTGTAACCACACTGGTTTTCATCCAACTTCCTCTCAACAATTGATCACACCCTCCCTTCCAAGATGCCAGTGAAAAACTTAGCCTGGTATAGTAATCAATATGATACCTCGATAGTTGTTGCAATTCTTCCTGTTCCCTTGCTTATAGATAGGTGCAATTAATGCATGTGTCCAAACTGAAGGTACCTCACCAACACTCGGTTCTAATCTTAGGTACTACCGGTATTCTATGAAGCAATTTCATCCCTGCCTTGCCGCTATACTTCACTATATCAGGTCTAATTTCACCTATCCCTGCTGCTTTATGACAATAGAGTTTATTTACCTCCTTTCCACTTCCTCAAGCGTAATTTCACCACATCATTTTCTTCCTCCCCATGAGCTTGGTTGTTCGCGACACCGCCAGGAAGATTTCCTTTTACGTTGAGACGATTTTCAAAATATTCCCTTCACCTGTCCTGTGGTTCCCTGGGATCTATTATGAGTTCACCTGAATTAACCAAAACACTGCTCATTTCCTTTTTCCTTCATTTCCCAAGATTATGTATTTCTGCCCAGAAAGGTTTCTTTGATGCTTTAAATAGCCTTTCTAGGTGATTACCAAAATCTTCCCACGACTTCATTTTGGATTCAACGACTATTTCTTTCGCTCTGTTTCATTCTTCTGCGTACAATTCAATGTCTGCATTGGCCCTTGCTTGGAGCCATTTCTGATAAGCCTTCTTTTTACGTTTAGAAGCTGCTGTCACCTCATCATTCCACCAAGATGTTCGCCTTTGCCCATCTTTACACACAGTCGTTCCTAGTCATTCCCTTGTTGTTTCTACTACAGCATCCCAGTATACCACATATTCTCTTTCTATACCAGTAACCTGCTTACTGTCCACTGTTCGAAACTTGTCACTAATAATATCCATGTAGGCCTACTTCTGTCTAAATTCCTCGTCCTGGAGATTTTCTACACTTATCCCTTTGCAGACAGTTTTCACTTTCTCTGTCCTAGGCCATTGAGATACTCGAACTTACTACAGATCATACCGTGCCCTGTATAACAGAAAAGTCACCTAAAAAGTCGTACATTCCTAACAGACTTCCTGAATTTGAAGTCGGTTAATATATACCGGTAGTCTACTTTATGAAACTGGTATCCCTAGCATTCCACGTGTAGCGGTGATTAGCCTTATGCTTGAAGAATGTAGTCGTAACTGCTAAACACATACCAGCACAGAAGTCCAGCAAACGCTTCCCTTTCCATTAGCTTCCATATCTTCCCCATATTTACCAATCGCCCCTTCGAATACTTCAGTTCTCTTTCCAACTCTCGCATTGGTATCGCCCATCAGCACTATCCTATCTTTGCTGTTGACCCTGACTGCGATGTCACTCAATGTTGCATAAAACTTGTCAACTTCATCCTCATCTCCACCCTCACATGGTGAATAAATTGAGACAATTCTCGTCCTAATTCCTCCAACTGCCTAATCTACCCACAACGTTCGCTCATTTACGTGCCTAACAGAAACTACGCTGCGTACAATAGTATTCCTGATAAACTGTCCTACCCGATACTCTGACTTTCACCTTTTTAACACAAATCAAGTATACTTTATAATCTCCTGTCTCTTCCTCGTTATTTCTTCTTACCCTTAATTTCACTTACACCTAGTACATCCAGATGCATCCTGTTTTCTGACTCAGCCTGTTCTACTTTCTTTTTTCCGTAGCTCCCCATCGAATTCCATTTTTTTACAAAGTTGTTTCCAAGGAGAACCTCGCCTGTCAAGTGAGAGTGGGTCACCATTACTCCCATAGGTCCGAGGCTTTCTTAAAACGTACTGAACTTGGTAAATCCATGAAGCAGGATGTCACCGTACTTACACATAGTCCTGGTGAGCATTTTTCCTCTAACGGGTTAGGGACCACCGGTGGATTGTGTAGTCCTAGCCGCATGAGCGAATGAAGGGCCATTATACAGAATATCTCTGAGGACCCACTCCTGTTTCGTAGCAACTGGTATCCCGACACTCAGGACCACTTACTAGGCCACTCAGCTGTTGCCCTTGGTTCACGAACTAGAACGTGACTACAGCAACGTACACCATGAACCATCTAATATTATTATTCCGGAAATACCGTGCATCACCGAGGTGTAAGAAGGTTTTGTGCTGAATGGATGGACAAGGAATTGACAAGAGCATAATTGAATGCCCAAAATTTTGAAATTGTATTCCTTCCGTCTTGTTCTCTTATTTAAAATTTGGTAAATAGAAGATCTAAAAAAAGCAATAACAATATAAAAATGAACTCGTTAGTTCCAACAACAACGACATAAATTCCAAAATCAGGTACAAAAGTAGAGAGAATTATCAGGATGATAATATACGATGGATGAGTATTATTAGCTCTGAAACAGTTATACTATTTTATAAGAGAAGGTTTGCTCCTTTAACTTCCATAGCCTAAGAGTCTGAGCTCCAAACTCAGAGGCATAACTTTCTAATAGCGCAGAAGGTTATACAATGGCAATCTTCAAATCAGGTATTTACAGTCACTTCCGCTCTATTGTTTTTTTTTTTTCGGAAACATAAACAGGGGCGATGAGTGCCCATAATAAATGGCTATGATGCAAAAAGGTAAAGCTTGATAAAGATCGGGGGAAAACAAAATCCATGAGGGCGAAAAACCTGCGCTCCTTGTAGAAAACTCTTAAAACGTTAAGTGGGCTTATGGCCCCAACATACAGAGGCTAAGCGTATTGTGCGCCGGGGAGACTAAATGATAAACATTAAATACCAAAATCTGTTAATAATTTTAGAGGATAAGAAACTTTAGTCACCCCATACCGAGATGAACGGTAGTCAACAGACGGTAATCACTCTTGTCCCCTTACATTATGTATTTCCCAGTAGGGAATAAAACAGATTACTTAGATTGGCGAAAATTTTTACATTTATACAGCAGAGTTTAGTAATGTACATGAAATAAAAGAGTTTTGAATCATTTCATATCTTAAGAAAATTCTACCATTACCCTGAGTTGCTGGCCCTTTGAACGCCGATTGCGTCCTCTGCCACTTTAGTATACGCCGCACACAATAAACTGGAGCCATGACCATGACAATACAGCCTTAAAGCGCTCAGCTTTTATAGTATCTGGAGGGGAAGTTCCAGAACTCTTTACAGATAGGCTGGATGCTTGTACACACCCCAAAACAAAATTTATTTGGCTAGAGAAAGTATACACAAATTATCTTTAATCCCGGCGGAGAGGACAATTAGGCCGATGGTAGAGACATCTAATAGATGGAAATCCAAGTGTATTGCATAACATTAATTCAAGTTCAATTACATAGATATCCTTATAGAAGGCAAGCAGTCTGACTGGACGGTGAAGGTGCACTCCCGGTACAGACCGCCACTCCCTAAGGTTTGGCCACGGTATGAACAGCTTTGAAATCTTGAATCTTACCGTACATAATTTTTGATAAAACATATATAAGTTGGAGTATCACTTGATAGAGAGGCCTTTCATGTTTAGTTGTTGAAGTAAAGTAGTTTAGATAGTGTTTGCGAAGTACTAGAAGTTCGGGGTGTTGCGCCCAGAGTCGACAGCAAGAGCGGCCGCCGATGACGATGTCAGGATGGGGTCGCCCGGGCCCCCAAGTTACCTTGAGATATCATCCTCCCGTATATTTTGAGGAGCAACCAAGGCGATGGTCACAAAGTACCAAGTAGCATTGTTCGGGCCAAATATAGAGTGGGCGGTTGGAGTTCAGCATCAAAGCCACTCCAGAGGATGATATTCCCAAAGGAGTCAGTTTGGACGGAGTCTCGGCCGGAACGACGCGGGTCCATACCCCGCGCCGGCATCTCTCGCTCATTGACACGACGTGGCCTCAGGTGAAAATATGGCACTGTAGTATTGATTTCTGGGGCAACTGTAACTTACTCACAGAGAGTGTTACATGTGGTGCAGGTACGGTTGGCGACTTTGGAGGAATAGTGTACGGAGTTTCTGACACAGGTTTGGAGGCAGGGTCCTTAATGGCAGAATAATAATGAGATCATTGAAGGGAAGGTTTAAAAAAAAAGGATTTAAACAAAAAATGAAATTTAAGTTATGATGTTACTTATATACATACAATATTTCACAGCCAACAGGGGCAGCAAGACTCCTTATTCTAACTTGATTATATAAAACTTAAACTAATAAGATACTAAGGAAGGAAATATAATTAAATCAACAACATCATCCCTTGGTGGCATATACTGAAGAAGCAAATGCCTTTACACAGGTTTTACTTGACACAGGTGTAGCTCAAAAATCTTTTCATTTCATTGACAGGAGTAAGGAAATCAAGCCTAATGCAGGGTTAATGAAAACTGAGGGCAAGCTTGCCCGCGGAAACAAAGTTTTTAACCATTACCTGATCTCCAATTTTTTACTTGGTGGATCTTTGTCCACGGTCATACCTCATTTTTACTCTCCGGTGAGAGGCCTTAAGATTATTTCTTGCTTTTCCCCATAAATCTTGGATATTCTCTGGATCTATTGTCTGTGGCAAAATCTCATTGGTCGACTACGAATTTGACAAATGAGTATTTGGGACAAACTTAAACATAAGAGAAATTGGAGAAACTTGTGCTACTTATGAATGGCCGAGTTAAATGCTAATGATAACCAGTGTAAGGAAGTGTCCCTTTGGGAATGATCTTCGTGGTGAAAAGCAATAAGAGCAGGTCGAGGATTATGATTAACCCGCTAAGCTAGGGATGGTTGTGGGTGGTGCGCAGACGTCGTGACATGCGAAATAGAGAGATCGAAACAGAACATACGAAATCAATTACAGGGGAACGGCTTAGCGTTATCAGGAACAACATATTGACAGGGTCCAAAAGACGACAAAACAGAACTGAGACAAGAAATAGTAAACTGAGTAGTGGCAATCCTAGTCGGAAACAGCCATAAAAACCGAGTAAAACCACCCACAACACACAAGAATGAATTTAATCCCATTCCCTTTATATTGGGGAAGGGTATGACGTAATCCATGTACAATCGCTCCATAGGGCGAGTATGCTTCGTGTGAGGACAATAGTCTTTAATTAGCTGAAAACGTGGGCTTGCTAATCAAACAAGACTTACATGCCTTAACCATTTCCCTAATCTCGCCATCCATACTCTTCCAGATAAACGTCCCTCTTATCTTCTCTCTGGTTTTATAGATGAATAGATTTCCCCTCATGCGATCTCATGGTAATACTTTAAAATCATAGGTACTAGCACTGCTGGAACGACAAATTTTGTCTTCTGATCGTGCCTCGAAGGGCCACACAGATCTCCATTCCTCAAAACATAAGAGACGACATGTTCCCCAGAAGAAAGGGTTTCCATAATAGGAGCTCCACGCTGGCATTTGGCTATATCCTCAAATAACAAAGAGGCATTAGTCAAAAGTGCACTTATGCAATTGGTTTGAAAATAGAAGGGGAACGTCTTTCCTCCTGATCAACAGAATTAGAATCGCCGGAAAACATTCGGCTTAAGCCACTGCGACTTCGTTCTCCGACACTCGAATGTGTAGCACAGAGCTGATTTCAGATCCTAAAACGCAGCTTGCTGTGATGTCCCCAATTCAAAATGGGCACCTTTTAGGGGTGCCTTCCTACTAGCAACGATTAGGAATTCACCATGCTGATGAATCTGGCAACACCTTTAGCATTTTTAGGAGGCTTGAATCTACGGATTGCGAGAGTAGTATAATTGGACAGTTCGGCCGCCTCCTCCCGCGGGAAATTTGAATTTTGGTGGGAAATTTGAATTTTGGCGCGAGATTTGAATTTGTAAACAAAGCCACGTGCTTTTTGACAGCTGTCATCGACAACAACGCATCGCTAACCTCACTGCTGCCATCTTGACGGGCCTAAACCTCAGTAGTGCCAACTTAACCTAACTAGCGTGAGGTAAACAAAGCCACGTGTTTTTTGACAGCCACGTGCTTTTTGACAGACAACAACGCATCGCTAACCTCAGTACTGCCATCTTGACGGGCCTAAACCTCAGTAGTACCAACTTAACCTAACTAGCGCGAGGTAAACAAAGCCACGTGTTTTTGACAGCCACGTGCTTTTTGACAGACAACAACGCATCGCTAACCTCAGTACTGCCATTTTGACGGGCCTAAACCTCAGTAGTGCCAACTTAACATAACTAGCGCGTGGTAAACAAAGCCACGTGCTTTTTGACAGCCACGTGCTTTTTGACATCTGTCATCCGCCATCTTTAAACCACAGAGCACTGTGCTGCCCTCTTTATCGCAGTAGCTGCAAATTCGTCACCTGTCATCCGCAGTGCTGCCATCTTGACGGGTCTAAACCTTAGTGCTACCAACTTAACCTAACTAGCGCGAGGTAAACAAAGCCACGTGTTTTTGACAGCTGTCATCCGCCATCTTTAATCTATAGAGCACAGTGCTGCCCTCTTTAGCTACTTACCTTTGAAATGTGGTGGCGGATAATTTGAAAAATGCTTTTTGACAGCAGCCATCTTTGTGCACCGTGCTGCCCTCTTTAGCTAGATACCTGTGGTGGCAGGCAATTCCACATGACAGCAGCCATCTTTAATCAAGAGAGCACCGTGCTGCCCTCTATGTGGTGGCGGCAAATTCTACATGCTCTTGTTTGGAAACAAACTCACGCGCTTTTTTGACAGCCGTCATCCGCCATCTTTAATCAACAGAGCACAGTGCTGCCATCTTTAGCTAGATACCTTTGAAATGTGGTGGCGGCAAATTCCACGTGCTCTTGTTTGGAAACAAAGCCATGTGCTTTTTTGACAGCTGTCATCCGCCATCTTTAATCAACAGAGCACCGTGCTGCTATCATGCGGGCAATTTCGTCAGCTGTCATCCACCATCTTTAATCCACAGAGCACCGTGCTGCCCTCTTTATGGCTACTACCTTAAGCACGTAGTAGCGGGCAATTTGAAAAGTTCTGTTAGCTATCATCCGCCATCTTTAATCAAGAGAGCACCGTGCTGCCATCTTTAGCTAGATACCTTTGAAATGTGGTGGCGGCAAATTGAAAAATTTCACGTGCTCTTGTTTGGAAACAATCTCACGTGCTTTTTTGACAGCTACCATCCGCCATCTTTAATCAACAGAGCATAGTGCTGCCCTCTTTAGTTTGAAATGTGGTGGCGGCAAATTCCACGTGCTCTTGTTTGGAAACAAAGCCATGTGCTTTTTTGACAGGTGTCATCTGCCATCTTTAATTAACAGAGCACCGTGCTGCTATCATGCGGGTAATTTCGTCAGCTGTCATACGCCATCTTTAATCTACAGAGAACAGTGCTGCACTCTATGTGGTGGTGGTAAATTCCACGTACTCTTGTTTGGAAACAAATTCTATGTGCTCTTAAGCTGTCATCCACCATCTTTAATCAAGAGAGCACCGTGCTGCCCTCTTTGTGGTGGCGGATAATTTGAAAAATTATTTTCGACAAGCAGCCATCTTTAATCCAGAGAGAACAGTGCTGCCCTCTTTAGCTACTTACCTTTGAGGCGGTTAATTTGAAAAATTCTTTTCGACAAGCAGCCATATCCAGAGAGAACAGTGCCGCCCTCTTTAGCTACTTACCTTTGAGGCGGTTAATTTGAAAAATTCTATTTAACAAGCTGCCATCTTTAATGAAAAGAGCATCGTGGTGCTATCTTGTGAGTAATATTTTACGTCACAGCTGTCATCCACCATCTTGCATTGCTAACCTTAGTGCTGCCCTCTTTAGCTACTTACCTTTGAAAAAAATCTATTTGACAAGCTGTCACCCGCCATCTTGCATCGCAAACCTCAGTGCTGCACTCTATGTGGTGGCGGATAACTTGAAAAAATCTTTTTGAAAAGCAGCCATCTTTTATCAACAGAGCACCGTGCTGACATCTTTAGCTACCGCCATCTTACATCGCTTACCTCGCTGCTGCACTCTTTAGTTGAAATGTGGTGGCGGTAAATTCGAACAAGTTTAATCACGCATCGGGAAATCTAGAGTAAGCACGTGCTGTTGTGGTGACGTCATTGTGCATGTTTAAACCCGTTCGTTGACTAAAAGCTTTAGTCTTCGAGAAACAGTGATAGAGTGTGGAGTGCAAACATGACGAAAACATTAATAGTTGATGTGCAAGGCTTTAAAGTAAACGGAAACAAATTTGTGTTTAAAGAGGTGGCTGTGTTAGATTGCAGTGTGTTGTGGGCTCCAAAACTTGTTAGTTTAGTATTTAGTCCACCGTTTCCTTACTGTTTGCAAACAGATGAAGATAAAAAGCAGACTCAGTGGATTGAAAACAATTTAGGTTTGAAGTGGGAAGAAAAAGAATTACCTTATCGTTTTATACCTTGAATGATGAATGCGCATTTGTCAAGAGCAGATCTTGTTCTTTTAAAGGGTTGTGAAAAGAAAGAATGGTTGCGTGATTTTCTACCATCATCATGTGAAATTATCGACATGCATGAATTAGGGTGCCCATCATTTAAAACTCTTCCGAAAGAGCATAGCAGAGAAACAAGTAAACAGTCTTTACAACATGTATGCATGCTCTTTGATTGGTTGTGTCGCAGTGCATGTCGGGAAGTGAACAACATATGTAAACTGCAGTGTCGAAATAACCTTAGTGTAAAAGAAACATTTGTAGAGTAAAGACATCATGTCATTTATAACAGATACTAAGTGTAACGCAGTTGAAATGGCGATCGTAAAGTTTTATGCATGCAAAAGGAAACTAAACACTTTTACTGAAGAAGAGTTAAATGCATTACCAAAGGCATTTTGGTTAATGTAGCTGCGAATGCTGTAAAGAAGATTTGGGATAAGGTGCCTCGTGAGTGGACTCAAGATCCTGTTTTGTCAGAGCTTCAAACGTGTAGTTTACATCATGAACACGTGAGTTTAGGTAGACGACCTTCTGTGAGACAGTGCCGTACATGTCAACTAATTAAACTGTATCACGGACCTAAGACTAACGAGTTGTCTTCGCTTATAAACACTTATCATGGCTGTGGAGAGAGTAAACAAGGAAAAGGTGAAGAAACGTGCTGGGAGAAAGATGAGGAAGCATGTTGGGCGTGGACTCATCAATAGAGTGATTGATCTTCTTTTCTTCGTGCTTCATCTCCCCTGCGCCCCTAGAATACGTTCGCCTGACACGTAGTTACATGCTGCCTGCATAGAGTATGTCGTGTAACTGTTAAAATCTGCTTCGTACAGTTATGCTGTGTGTGTGTATGTGTGTGTGTGTGTGTGTGTTATTACCTAGTGCTTTAGCTGCTCAGAAGAATATAGCAGCACTTGTCGTTGTTGGTGTAATAAAACGAAAATTGAGTGACAAAGACCGCAAAATAAACAAAGGATAAATATATATATATATATATATATATATTCTAAAATAAATATGAATTGTCAAAACATATTACAGGTGTTGTTTAATCCTACAGCATGTCCTAGTGACTTAGAAGAAAGGAAACGTAGAGGATTAAAAGAAAACACGCATAAGATTTAAAGTACATCCTCTTTATTAATCTATGAATTAAAGCTGTTATTAAAACCAAGCCATTTAACATACAGTTGATTGCCACGACGTCGAATAACACGTTCAACTAAATAGTGATCAGGATATTTTGTTTTCTGCAGTTCTTCGATGTAGAATCCTCCTTCAATAGGCTGTCCAAAGATAGACTTGTGTTTGCTGATGCGAACAAAATCACCTTCTTTAAAGCGATGGCGACGTGGATCAGCTGTTTTAATTACAAGATGAATAGCATTTATACGAGGTGTATTCTTTGTAACAAGACGTGGCTTTGTTCCGATAGTGCGATGAGGTGTATCGTTGTAGGTAGATAAAAGTCTAGGTAGCAGATCAATCCAACGATATGAACCTTGCGCTGTAAATTCTCGCCACATCATTGTTTTGAGTGTACGATTAAAGCGTTCTACAACACTTGCCTTGAGATTGCTGAACGTAGAGTAGTGTTGAATGCCAAGTAACTTGAGGTAAGAAGAAAAATCCTTGTTGTAAAACTCTTTACCTTGATCAGTTTGAAGAAGCATTGGGCAGCGTTTCGATTCTTCAACAATATGTTTAAATGCTTCTTTAACTTGAGCTGCTGTTTTAGAACGCACGGGTTGTGCAAAAGCAAACTTCGAGTACACATCTATAACAGTAAGTAGATACTTATACCCCTTATTACTAGAAGCATATGGAATCATTTCTACTAAGTCTGCTTGCCAGAGATCATCTTTTCCTCGTGTAATAACGCGTCTGCGACAGTAGGTGCGACGTGCTGGTTTATGTAACTCATGTGCGATGTTTACCTTTACAGGTGAGATCTTCTCTTGACGAGCCATTACAAAATAATACCGGCATAACGTAGTTCTCTTTCTATTTCTAGTATTTCTGATCCGTGACCAGTGTGACCAGCCTCTTGCGATGCTCTTAAAAGTTGTAATCGTCCAACGAGTAAGTTTGGGTCATTCCAGTATCTTACATCCACATACGGCAACAAAGGCTTGTAGATAACGTCTAGACTACGTGCAGTCGGAAACAGCTTAGAAATAAACTCACGATACTTGTAACTCTTATTCGCATTTACAGCTTCAGTTCCCTTGTAATTACGTCGTGATGCGTCAGTAGCAAAAAGTATTGCTTTATATTTTTTAAGATCATCTTGTAAAATTATATCCTTGTCAGGTATTCGTGAGAAAAGAAGTTCTAAGAGTCCTTTCGTAGGTTTATAGGTAACACGTTTTACAATGAGTTTGTTGCTATTAATCTTAACATTTGAATTTCCTATTCGGAAACAGTCATCTTCGTAGCGAATACCGTAGGTAGTGTCAGTTTGTCCTGTAAAAAGTTTTTCTATATAAGGTGCAAAGAGAGATCCATAGGTATCTTGATTAAAAGTTCTAAACTGATTGCGATACTCTGGTGTAATCATAACCTCAGACAAAGATGGTAGATCTTGCGTCGATGTAGTGGGTGTTTCAGCAATAACATCTGTAGTTAAAAACTCAACACGCTTAGATGGTGATGTATCATTAAGTTCTTCTTCTCCTTCTTCCTTATCTTCCTCTTCCTCTTCTTGATCTACATCCTGTTTCTTCTCTTCCGTATCTTCTTCATGCTTCTCTTTATGATATCATGTTTGCATAGAAGCAAAACTTGAAGTAGACTGCGGTAATGAAGTAGAAATAAAAATTTCTTTGAGTGGTGTACTTAGTTGTGTTTTTAAAAATAAATCCGTGTCTGCTTGAATACGTTTAAGCTCTTTAAATTTCCGTCGAATATTGTTTCGAGCTTGGATGATATGTTTTGTGATCTCCTTGCTAGATGTTAACATGATGATGGTTTTTAATCAAGTAGTTACTGTAATTCTGTGTTAATGCATATAAAATGATCGAAACCCATGCGATATCGTCCATGCTGTACATCACTTTCTTTATCAATAACTAAAAAGCTGTAACGGTGTAATGACCAACATTTAGCACACATACGTTTAAAGTCATCGAATGTCATATCAGTGTTAACATGATCGTTATACACATGTCGCATGTTGCGCTCATCTTGCCGAAAAAGCACAATAACATTTGCGTTGTCGCGTATCAACTGTTTAGGCACACGAGAATAGGTTTGGCACAAATATATGCAATCAACATATTTATGCCGACCCATACTAAAGAATGCACGAATAACGTTTTGCTGTTCTGTTGCGACATCATCAAAGATCATAAGAGAATTAGGAAGCACATCGTCTGGTGATGGTACTTGCTCATGTGAATTAAATTTAAAATATCTTATTCCATCTTTAACTAGATCTTGCATTACAGTTTGTAGAATAGTATATAGCGGCTGATAGAGTGACTTTGCGAAAACGTAAATATTCTCGAAGCGTACACCATTTACAGAAGTAATACGTGTGAGTAAAAGATTTGTTTTACCGCATCCCGACGGACCTGATATAATACATCGAACAGTAAAAGGAAACAACGTTCCATGACGTTTTCTTGTAGTTGTACTAGAACTAGGTAAGAGATGTGGTACAATGTCGGTAACAGGTAGAGTGTCTTGCTGCTTTATAATCTTCATGATAACTGAATCATAAAGTACGTAATAGTAATATATATATATATTAAACGAAACAAGAGGCAACGGTTAGTTTATGATTTCCTCTTGACTAGTAAAGTCGTGTCCAGCATGGTGAAACAACGATATCCAAACGACATGAAGAAGAAGAAGAAAGTAAAAACTGTTGAATGGAAAGATGTTATAAAGGCTGCGCAAAAAGCTATTCGAGGGGAATACAATCCTCGTGTAGCTATTACTAAGGCGTTACGCGCAGCAAGAGCGAGAATTTCTCCAAAGTGCAGAGCAATATTTAGTAAACGTGCACGAATTATTCCTGTACCAAAACGAGGAGGATTTCTTCCTGCGCTGTTTGCTGGCTTAGCAGCTTTAGGGTCATTGCTAGGTGGTGCTAGTGCTGTAGCGAGAACTGTCAAAGCTGTAGAAGAAGCGAAACAACAGTTGAAAGAGAGTGAACGTCATAACAAGACGATGGAGGCAATTGCGTTACGAGGCAAAGGTGTGAACATGAAGCTAGCGCCATACAAGAAAGGGTTTGGTATCTACATTTCTCCAAAAAACGTCTACTGAATGCACTGCCATATCGAGCTCTAACGCATGATGAAGTTTTTACGTTTGCTAAACAACTAGGAATTCATTATTTTCGAGGAGTGTATATGCGCCATCAACTACCAGTGCGCCCACGTGAACGTGAAAGTGCCGTAATTAACTTGGACGACAGTCGTGGACCTGGAACTCATTACGTTGCTTATGTAAAACGTAAATCTAAAGTATGGTATTTTGATAGCTATGGAGATTTACCTCCTCCTTTTGAGCTCATACGTTATTTCGGAAGCAGTGCAGACATTGTTTACAATAAAAACCGAGTGCAAAACTTTAATACACGCATGTGCGGACGATTATGTCTTATGTTCATATATCAAACCCAGACAGTAGAGAAAGTGCATTAGTGTCTACGTGATGACGAACAGTGAAAGAACGTTTGCTGTACGTGGAGAAGGACCTGAAACAACCGTCTATTTTAATCCACCAATCGAACTTGGTTATCAGCCGCGTAGTCTTGGACTAGTATCGTTTGAAAGCTACAATAAAATCTATAATGTGCGTGATGGTTTAAACAAGTTCTATTACGATGAGTATGTGCTAACACTACCCTCAGGTAGTTATACAGTAGACGATATTCATGACTATATTGAAAGTACGTTAATTGATCAGCTTGGGGAAGATAGTTTTAGTAATCATAATTACAAGTTCTCAATCACTATAAGCAACATTACACATAAATGTGTTATTGAATCATCATTTAAGATTGACTTCAAATCACAACCTGATTCGATTGGACCACTGCTTCGATTTTCATCGAGGGAGCTCCTACCGAACGTACGTTACGAGTCTGATCAACCTATAAAACTCTTCGATGATTATAATGTGAACGTTACTTGTAATATTATTACAGACTTGAATAGTAATCTACAACCTTCGCACGTCCTGCACGACTTTATTGTTACAGAGGAACGTGGATATACTATTTGTGAGAAACCAGCAGTAGTTCTTTATCATCCTGTGTCTGTAAAACACATTAGCAACATTACTCTTAGACTTGTAAATAAACATAATCAGCTTATTCATTTAGATCAGCACGCGTACGTAGCTTACAAACTACATCTTAAACCAGTATGAAAACCATCTATAAAACACGGTGTACATTCCGAAGACATACTACATGTGTGCAGAGACTCATCGAGTTAACAGATACCCATAAGCAGATACTCCAAGATTTAGGATATACACTACTACAACAGAATGGAAGAAATGCTAGACATTACGAATACAGTAGAAAGTCGTGAAGGTGTAGTACGAAGTGAGCTTCATTCCTATCAACCTTTTACGTTTGGATTAAATAACAATGATGAAATTCATTTTATTATTAATCAGCAAGATGTTTACACCTTACCACACGAAAGCTACCTCTATATTGAAGGACGACTAGAAAAGTCTGATGGAAGTGGACCAAGCACTTCACAACTAAACAACCATGCTCTAGCTTTTCTCTTTTCTGAAGCGCGATATGAAGTAAATAATGTTGAAATACATCGAACGAAGAATGTTGGTATTACAAGTGCAATGAAACTCTACCCTTCTTTCTGTGATGAAGAAAGTAATCATTTGCGGATTGGTGGATGGTGTCCAAAAGCTACTAACAACTGGATGATTAATGAGGATGGAACTTTTACGGGTATGTTATCACTGAAACATATTTTTGGATTCGCAGAAGACCTTACACGTATTATAATCAACGCAAAACAAGAGCTTATTCTAATCCGTGATCGAAGTGATTACAATTGTCTTAAACCAGTAGAAACACCAGTAAAATCGAAAATAACACTGCATCGTATACTGTGGCGGATTCCACATGTAACCTTATCTGATCGTGAAAAACTTCGATTGCTCAAGATTGTAGAAAATGATACACCATTACCTATACGTTTTAGAAGTTGGGAGCTGCATGAATATCCTGTGTTACCACATACAAACAAGCATAGCTGGGCTGTTAAAACATCACGCTTTACTGAGAAGCCCTTGCACATTATTTTTGGATTTCAAACTAATCGTAAATTCAATCACGAAAAAGATAGCTCACTGTTTGATCACTGTAAATTAAGACACGTTAGACTATGTCTCAACGGAATTACGTATCCCTACGAAAACATCGACATTAACTTTGAGAGAAATAAGTTTGGGATGCTCTATGACATGTTTTGTAAATTTCAATCATCGTATTATCAGAAAGAAGATCGTCCGCTATTTACACCTCAAGAATTTAAAAATAAAACTCCGATTGTAGTTATAGACTGCTCTTATCATGAAGAATCTATAAAAGAATCTCCAGTTGATATTCGTTTAGAATTTGAAACATCTGAAAACATTCCTGCTAACACAGCAGCCTATTGTCTTATTCTTCATATGAGTGATGTTACTTACCATCCACTAACGAATATTGTTACGAGACTATAAATAAGAATAGATCTTTATCATTTTCATTAGTGTGTGCTTCGACATCGTACGCTATGGAACAAAACTGTAAATGTGCATGCTGTTTGCATGCTCATACGCAACATCTTATTTATCTTTCACGAGTGAGTGAGGCTATTAAGATGTTCTATAAACATAGATCGTCGATGCCGAAACATCTTATTCAATACTTACCACCAGGATTTTTATATACGTACGCTGCCTCTTACGTACATAATTTTAGGGACATCCTTCCTCTACACAGTAAGATGTCGATCGAAGTAGCTTTATGCAGAACTTGTGAACGACATTACAAGCATCGAGGAGAAAATGGTGATGATGATTGGGATGGACCAAATCCGAGGATTGAACACTGTACACAGTGTATGAATGAACTTTCTCTAGTACCTCATGATGATGATGATGATTCCGAAAAGGAATAACAGCAAGGTAAGAAGTATATAATCTTCTCTGTAAAGCATAACATACTTAGTATAATATATTTCTAAATGTTTTGTTTAATTTGAATGTTGCAGGAGGCATTTCAGAAGCATACGTTGTTAAGAAGCACATCAACCTTGTCAGCAGCGAAAACGAACACTGTTGTAGTACATTTGTAAATAAATATTTGATCGCATTCAAAAAATGTTGTACTTATTGCATTGCTTTACACCGACTTACTCTTAAGAAAAACGATCAGGTCTAAACATGCACAATGACGTCATCACAACAGCACGTGCTTACTCTAGCTTTCCCGATGCATGTTTAAACTTGTTCGAATTTACCGCTACCACATTCCTTTACACCGACTTACACTTAAGAAAACGGACAAGTGTAAACATGCATGATGACGTCATCACTACAGCACGTGCTTACTCTAGCTTTCCCGATGCGTGATTAAACTTGTTCGAATTTACCGCCACCACATTTCAACTAAAGAGTGCAGCAGCAAGGTAAGCGATGTAAGATGGCGGTAGCTAAAGATGTCAGCACGGTGCTCTGTTGATTAAAGATGGCTGCTTGTCAAAAAAAAAATTCAAGTTATCCGCCACCACATAGGGTGGATTTCTAAAACGAGGTTCAGGCCGTGGTTTCAAACCATGGCTTTTAAACCGCGGCCGTGGTCTAAGTCCCTGTCCGATTTCTAAAACGTAGTCTGAACGTGGCCGAGGTTCTGAGCCGTGGTTTCAAGTATTACTGTCGGCAACACTGTAGCGGAATCGACTTTTCGTCTTCCAACGGGCCGTGAGTGGCACGACCATTGACTTTTCGTAGTGCAATATGCCAAAAAACAATCGAAGAGCGGCTTCGCGAAGAGAAAATTGTGTTGCAGTCCTTGTCCATCAGATAATCTTTCGTGTACTATAGGAATTTGGTGCTCTATTGAATCCCAAATAACCGCAAGACAAGACAAGAATTTGGTGCCGAGTGTCGAAATTGTACAAGTATTGTATCTGGAACAAGTTCATATCCATTTCAAGAAGAATTTTTGCACATAGAAGTTACAGTATCGTAAGTACATATTACACTTTTTATGATTTAATATAGTCTTCTGAAAGTTCTTTATGTAGATAGCTTCTTTCCTTTGTTTATTTCTTTTATTTTGCATTCAATATATATATATATATTAATAATAATATATTGAGCGGTATTACGAAGTGAAAGAATGAGGTTACGAGTGGTGAGGTGAATTGTGTTTTACAAGTATTTTCATCGTGTTTATCACCATGTATGACTGTGTTACTGCTTGTTAAAATATGTAGCTGTTTGGAAATTAATCAAATGGCTGTATACTGCTTGATGCCTCTCTCTAATAACATTGATATATTTCTTCTGAATGTGGGAATCAGTATGCAGACAAGTATTTTTTCTGGTAGCTGTAACACCTCACGCCGTTTTATTTTTAGTATTCTAGTTTTGGTACATTTTACTTTTTTTATTCACCTGGAAGTTTTGTCTAAATGTTAGACGTTTTGTTTGACTGTTGATCAGCATACTTATTCTGCACCTATCCCAGTTAATTTACTGAATATATATATAAAACTGTTTTAATTTTCAGGAAGATGGCCAAGTTCAACTGCCGAGAGAGAGAGTTGTTGGCAGAGATATGCAAAAATTATCCAATTCTAGCGGATATGGGTTACCACCTCGACACGGTAACGAAGAAGAAGGAGGCTTGGGTGAAAATCCAAGCCGAATTCAATTCAATGAATGCAGGGAAGCCTCCAAAAGATGTGCCTCAGCTAAAAGGTTTGCCAGATTTTTATCATAGTATAATAATAGGCTACATCAAAATAATTCAGATTGGTACTCAAGAACACTAACCCAAATTTAACCACAAGCAAGTTATTTCCTAAAATAATTCAGTGCATTATCTTACATTTGTACGTCTCTTATAAATGAACAATGTCATTACTCGACAACCTAGCATCGTCTTAGACAATTCTGATTAGCCTCTCAACGCTAAACCGCTTCCTATATTACACAATCTATTTAGTGTATGAGAATTTCATGCTTAAAACTGAAGGGATTCTTCCAGAAGTATGTATCTCGGGTATTATATAGGTACAACTTCTTTTAACCCTCACCAGTGCAGGAACTGCTGTTTAATGTTATCATTAGGGATGTAAGTAAGTTCTTGGTGACTGGTACCAACTGATGTAACATAATTAGTTCCTGGTACCAACTTCACTTAGATCCTAGTACCAGTTGGGCTGTTTTATTTATTCGTGGTTATTTGCTACGGTCATGAATTAATTCTTCGTTGCTATGGTAATTAACAAGGTATTGTTAAACATGGATGTTGTTCCGTACAGAGGTTGCTATGTCACAAGTACTGATTTTCGAGGGAACAAATTATTCTTTAGATGCTCTCCAATAAGGTATGCTAAATTTGGTATAAATCTTCCTTCCGTTCTCCTATGTACGTTAAACTTTGTTTATGTGTGTGTGTGTGTGTGTGTATGAAGTTTTGACTGGATATGTTAGGTCCGGCTAGTGACAGAACCATTGGTCTGGATAGGTTAGGTCCGGCTAGTGACAGAACCATTGGTCTGGATAGGTTAGGTCTGGCTAGTGACAAAGCAACTGGTCTGGATTGGTTATGTCTGGCTAGTGACAAAACAGCTGGTCTGGATAGGTTAGGTCCGGCTAGTGACAAAGCCATTGGTCTGTGATCAAGCTAACGTTACAAGCCACTAGGCCCTCTATTTCTTATTCATATTAAATCAGAAGTGGCGCAATCTGTGCTTTACAATGTTCAGATCCGTAATTACTGCATGGCTACCTCTCAACTACTTAAACATGTTATTTGTCTTTGGTATTCATATTTAATCATGACTGGCGGTGGCACGAATTGACTCTGCCATTGGCTGAAGATTTGTCCTATGAAACGCCACTCCCATAATGCAAGACAGTGAGATATTATTAATTTTATATGCCTATCCTTTCCATTCTTCCTCTGGACTACAATGATGATTGTTTTGTTGGTAACATTGCCTCATTGTTCTAGGTTTTTTTTATACCGCCTAAGTTGGTCATAACTTCTCGCTGTCTTGAATTATGGAAGCAACGTTTCATTGGCATATTCAACAAATGGCAGGGTCCATTTGTGCCACTGTCAGCCATGATTATTATGTTACTTATCTAGCAGACGGAGGACATTTGAAATGATACTTCTGAATTAGGAAAGTTTTCTGTTTTTTATTATTAGGACCCCATTTGATGACATAATTATGAAATTACTAATTATCTTACTGAACATTTCAAAAATTTGTAATTTTCCATTTTGTGTACAGGTTTATGGAAAAGAATGAAGATAAAGGCAAAGGGCGACATCGACGCGCAGAGAAGGGATGCCAGACAAACTGGGGGAGGTCCACCGAAACCACCTCTGGGGAAACCCGAGCAGATCCTCTCGGAGATGTTCGGTGGCCAGTTTGATCCTTTGCCTGACACCATAGATGATGATGCTGGTGCATTTCAGGTACCTACATGATCAATAGACACAGACAACTTCGCTTTGGTACAGCAACATTACAGTTGTGGATAATGTATTCTAATTTTCTCCTTTTCCTTTCATTTTAGGAAGGACCTGGAGAAGAAGAGAGTTTGGGGGCAGAAGAAAGGATGCCCCAGGAAACTCCATCCTTTGAAACCCCAATAAGGTCATCAAAGTATGTAAATAAGTGTTAATTTTTATTTTAGAAATGACATTTTTAAGTTCTGCAGGGTATTGCCACTCGCCCAGTCCCTAGCGTTGCGATTTTTTTCCCCTGCCAAGCACTTTGCCGTAATATACTTCTCGGCACTACACAAGTTCCCCTTCTTTGCAGTCTGCTAAGAGCTTTTTTATCAGTGTAAGGGTCAGTTCAGTCAAGTGTTCATGTGTTTAGTGCTCAGTATGTTGTTCCAATGTCATTTTCATTATGGAAGTTTGTGTATATACATAATACCTTCATAAAGTGCAGGAAATCTTGTGCAAAAACACTGACCCAGTGCCGGGCGAGTGCCCGCATTGCGGCAAAGTGCTAGGCGAGAGACAGGCTCGCAGTACAGGCGACCGGGCAAGCCACAATCCCCCGCATGCATAAAAGAATGTCCCTGTAGAATATGCACGGAATTTGATTAAAACTTCCAATGCTTCTCTTTATTAGGAGGAAGTGTAATGACCAGATGCTCCAGGTGGAGCTGTTGGAGATGGCCAGAGTAGAACACCAAAAAAAAATGAAAATTTTGGAAATACAACAAAAAAATGAAGAAATGAAGATAACGACACAGGAAATGAAGCAAAGAAACCAGCGGCTAAAATCTTTATTGTTAGAGCAGGAATGCAAAATAAAGAATATTTTACCATAAAATGTTTTATTTTTATAAATAGTAATAAATTTAGTACTGTACCTACTGAAGTATTCAAGCTCTTTAGGCTCTTTTAGTTACAAAATTATCAGCATTGCACACCACTGCGGCGATAGGTTCAATAGTGCCTTGTAGTCATGATGTAATTATAACTGCCAGTACAGGACATGCCCGTGGCTAAGAGGTAGAGCAATGTGATTGAGGCACATAAGTCCCTTCACAGGTAAAGATCTGTTACACACAGGAACCATATGAACTAGATTAGGTTGAGGGATTTATCTGAGACAATTCTCTACTTTTTTCATTTTTTGTCTAAGGAGCCTAAAGATTATCAGATAATTTTAGCTATGAAAGTTTGCCCTTCTCCCCTTCCCTTTCCTTTCCAGTCATCCTCATGAGACTGAGTGCATCCAAGGTCATAGCCAAGTGGGGGTTATAACAACACCCCCCCCCAAACACTTTTTACAAAAGAAACAAACTGGCAATAACAAAGTTAAAAGTCAACTCGATGGGTTGGCATTTTTGGAACTTTTAAAGAGGCATAATTGTAAAACTGACAGATTTCTTTAATCTATTTTCCAAGAAGCTTTGAAAGTTGGATTTTAGACTGTAATCCGAAGTTGTTCTGTATGTTAATGTAAGATTTTGTAGTGTACTGGTACTGCAATCTGAATATCAACATAATTCGCTTGTATCAGTGTCATAAAGACACTCGTACATGCATGCATCGCACTAGCATGTTAATTATGTTATATTATTTTGTAAGTACGCCCCTCACCGCCCCCCCTCCCCAAATCAGCCAATCCTGGCTATGCTACTAACTGCATCCCATTCACACCGAGGCATTCTTAATGAGGAGCTATTTCCATATCCTAACTTCAGTGATGACCTCTTAAATTTGTTATTTTATACTAGATAAAATGAGTTGATTAATGCCCTAATCTTCCCAGCAAAAAGAAATATAATTTAGTCTCTGTACATAAACTAGGAGGCTTGTAAAAAAAAAAACTCTCCAGCATTACATAGCAGAGTGCGTTGTAAGCGACCTTGCTTCAACATGCTTGTTAATGTGCTTTCAACATGTGACCAGCGCACACGCTTAGTTGATAAAGTGGTGTTAAACTCAAGCTCGAAGCTGATATTCATTTCATGTAGAAAGCCCTTAATAATGATAGGCATCTCCAAAAACAAAAAAATAATTACTTGGCAGGACATAAAACCAATAACATTATTATTGAGAGCAAAGAATTCCCATTGCCTTGAGACAACCATAGCCGGTATCCCTGTGTGGGGGCAGACGTGTCTTGAGATTGTTGTTGCCTCAGTCTTGGAGGGTACTTTATTCATCAGTCCCATGGGTGAGACGTGTCTTGAGTTGGAGCATGCGCTAGGATTAGTGTGGACATCAGAAGCAATGTCGTGGAATGCACAGTGAAGACCAATGTGGCAGACGTAAATCAGTCTTGTGTTACTGTAGCGTGTAAGATCACAGTGATCAAAACTGTGTATGAATCTTATCTATGTAATAACCTGAGTTATCACTGTGTTTGTTGTAAGGAAGAGTGAGTTGGTGGCCCTGCACCGTGCAGGGGATGTGCCTGCAGATTGAGGTAAGGATTTATCCCAGACTACTTCACTAAAATACTGTATGGAAACTCTCATTATAGAAATACCAGCAAGGTTTTGCAAGCCCTTGTCAGTGTCCTTATGAGAAGCCATGCATGCGCACACCACACAAGCACCTTCATTGTGTTCCATCATCAATTTGTAACTATGACCCTCCCCGTGCTCCCCCCATCGCCGATCCTGGCTATGCTACTGGATGCACTTATGAGAGAAAACCAGTTTGTTAAAACATACTACTTTTTCAGACATCTCTCCTCTTTTATCTGGGCTTGAGACCGGCACTAGGGCATTTCCTGAGGCGGAGTTAACTCTCACAGTTGCCTATACTTTATAACTGAAGATGAAATCTGACAGCTAGGGCTGGAGGGAGGAACACTGCACGTGCCATTTCACGATGTTGCCACATTCCAGCATTCCTTTCTCTTACCCCTTGCTTCCGGCTCACTTGTTCCCTCATTCATTCGGACCACTGTGATCTGTTGTAGACTACCTGACCAGACTGTGACTGACTTGGTCTCATGTTCCGTTATCTTCAACAAGGACCGGGCTGATAAGCTCAGACAGTAGAGCGCTGGCCTTCTGATCCCAACTTAGCACGTTCGATCCTGGCTCAGTCAGATGGTATTTGAAAGTGCTACAGGACCTAAAATCAATAACATTATTATTCTTTAACAGGGGTGGTACCTATAACCTGACAAATCCTTCAACATGCACTTAGTCTCTGTACACCTTATTGGCATAAATATAGGACATACAACAAATAAGAAAAAGTGAGTTCAAGGGGAAAAGGGTGCGCGGGGAGCGCAGGGGTCACAAATCATGTGTACTCTTTTCCACACCACCCAGCGGTAGAGTACCTGGCGCGTTTCTTTAAATAGTGGTATCCCCAGTAGGCCTAATCCACTGACGGTGTTCTTAATCATACGCGAAATATATATATTGAAATACAATGATTGTATGTAATTAGTATTTAAAATACAGTTAGATACTAACGGCCACAAAACAGAAATGGAATGCCACTCACACTGAACTGCTTGTGACAAGATACAACTCCAAGCAAGACGAGCTGGCAACCACATTCGCCCCACCCTCGTTTCCATGGCAACTTTACCTGCCATTCCTTTTATCCCTCTAAGAACTGTCAGAGTTCAACTTTTTGGTTGTACTTCCTCTTAAAACAATAATCACTGCCAGTTCTGCTTTTTTATACTTCCTGCTGGTAAAGATTCATTATTTCTCACAATTAAAGAGAAGTAAATAATAATACTGAAAACTGGATGTTGCTTTCTGCTTAACCCATTGACTAAGTTACTTTAATGCACTTTAAGGAAATCATGCAAAGTGCATGTTGATTATTTGATTCCTCCAGTTCACTCCGGTCATGTTGTCTCTTTCATCTGGCAGGCCTACATGATTTTTATTTTCATTAGGAATCTCTTCATCTTCAAATTCAGGTTCTCCCCTACGGATTGCATAGTTGTGTAGTATGCTTGTAGCAATGATGACCAATTGTGTTGTAGGGATTTTCGTCCTAAGCGTATACCCGAGACAAGGAAATCGTCTCTTCCAGATACCAAACACCCTTTCTACTACATTCCTTGCTTGACGATGAGCAATGTTATACCTCCTCTCAGAAGCATTTCTCTCTCGGAGTACAGGGGTTAAAAGATATTTTTTACAAGCATATCCACTATCTCCAATCAGGTGACCATCATATCTGCCTTGTTCTAATTCATTATGAATCACAGAATTCCTGAAAATTCTGCTGTCGTGAGTTGATCCAGGCCATCTTGCAACGATATTTGTAATGTGCATATCAGCATCACAGACAACCTGAAAAAAAAATTTAATGAGTTATTACTACAAATATCTTGCATGAAAAGCAATACAAAGTCTTTTTTTTTCAAATTCCATTTGAGTGGGAACCTTAGTGAGTTTTTAAAAAAATTCAAATAACACTGTGGTGGTTATTCTAAGCATGCATACAGATCTTGCTTCTTGTCCGCTGTAACATTTCATACGTTTCGATGAACAATCTAAAATGTAGTGAGTAACAGCAAGGGAGAGGAAGGATTACAATAAACTCATTTGTGGTTATGTACTTTCTTTGGTCTTCACAAGTCTCTGTATGAAGGGAAATAGAGCTGAAAGGTCTCTTATCAGATATTATGAGGAGAATAGTTGATGCATTTTGAGAGTCGGTGGTGGTTAATATGTACTGGTAGTTATGGACTGAGGAGTATGGTGAAGGAATAGGCAGATACTGAGACTAAAAACTGAGTGAGAAAAGGAAAGAAAGGGGAAATATATGGTTCTCAGGATTTAAGTGGCTTAAAAATTTAATTTTTCATTATTTATTGTGCTAAAAACAGCTTTTTCTCCACAACAGTATCATTCCAAATGCTCCATGCACAAAAGTTGAAGCTGAATCTGCATAAAAATGTACATACAGGTTCTTCCTTATATCAAGCCTATACTAGAGTCTAAATTTTTGCAGTTAAGTTACTGTGTAGAAAGTAATGACAAATTTGCAATAAACAAAAAAAGAATACAAATTCCAATTGACTAAAAACATCTATAATAAGAAGATGCCCACTGAGTTTTTTAGTCAAATTAAGACATTACAGACAGCACTGTTGTTAGACCACAAGGCTTATATGCTTCGGCGACCCTGTGCATGAATTGAAAAGAATAGTCAATCAACTAACATACTTAAAAGAGAACGCAGGCTACTACGGACGATCTTAGGCAACAGATGGGTTGACAGGCAAGTTCAACCGAAATCCAATAAAGAAGCAGGCCTATACAGTGAGATGGAAATGATAACAACAGCAGTTAGAAAGAGAAGATTGCTGTTTTATGGGCACATCTTCTGTATGAATAATGACTGGCTCACAAAGTAAGTCTGCAATTTTCTAAAACCAAAGGCATCTACACTGAGATCGTTCCAAGAGTGTGAGAAATATATGAGAGAGGTGGGCATTACGAAAGATGAAATTAATGACAGGGTTGGTTTCAGAAGGATGGTGAAAAGGTATCAGGGTTTTATGGTCGAGACAGAACCCAGACGATCTTTCTTTATCAAAGGAGTGGAAAAAAGCGCTGATCGACGGACTCAAGAAATACTAGCAGAATGTCAAAGCCAGCACATGAACAAGACATGGACACTGAAAATGAAGTGGTTGTTAACATGCAGTCCATAGAGGCTCAATTCGAAAAAAAGAAAAGTATTATTTCAAATATATTCAACTTTGTGAATTTAAGTAAGTGTAATGCAGAACGGTTAGTTGTGTTTGTAAAAAGAAAGTTTCAAAGAGATTACTGAAAAACAGACACTGCATAAGAGGTCACACGTTATTTAGGCCTACTTTTTAAAAAAACATTTATTTCTGGAACTAACTTATGCCTACTGGCCCAAACTGAGCCAAATTTAGTGGACTTTTTGCCTCTTAGTCAATACTAGCCTACTATAATTAAAAATAAATTCAGTGAATTATAATAAACATTTTGAACTTACTAAGGTCCCCTCAACTTAGTTATTGATAAATCAAATTATATCCACCAACCTGGCAATTGACAGAATAAAAGTGCTTCCTGTTATAATATCGCTGAGCTTCTTGATGGCTTGGGGCCATTATTGGAATGTGGGTGCAATCTATAGCTCCTATAATTCCCGGGAAATTGCTCCTGTAAACAAGATTATATATATATATAATATTGTAAACATTACTATTTTTTAGGTTATCTGAAAGAGTGTAATCACTGATATAAATAACTGCATAACTGCTACGTATTTCAAGATACACATGTGACACATGACATGATTTTCGAAGCACACACACATATTTAGGCATATCAAGATTTGTTTATGCTTACCTTGATATCTCTGAGAAACGAGCTGCAATCTGAGGATGCTGTTCTCTTCTTGGAAAATAAATGAACCTTCGTTTCAACATCGCTATCGCTCTTGAAACGGCTTTTACCACACGGCAAACAGTGCTCTCGTGAATTCCAAAAAAGTCACCTGTTATAATGTGAAAAGATCCACTAGCATAAAATCTGAAAGCAAAAAATAAAAGCAGGTATTCAGTGCAATCCTAAAGTACGGTAAGCATATCGTTATAAATGTCAAAGGAGGTAACACACAACTTCGGTACCGTACCACTACTCTACCATGAAGCGTACTTTTATAAATCTCTTACCTTAAAGCTATCAGAAGCTGCATTAAAACGGTTAACCCTGCACCTCTTGTATCTTTGCGGAGGTTAGGTTCTAGCATACGAGCTAAATCTCTCATAGATTCTTTCGATAAACGAAATCTTCTCCTGAACTGACTCTCGTCGAACATTTCCAGTGGATTAGTCCTGTCCCTCAGTATCCTAATCCTAGGATTTAACGCTCTTGCTAAGTCAATTTGACGTTCGTAATCCCGCAGCTGAACCAGCGCCTCCATTTTACACTACGAAGCCGAGGTTTTAAACCTACCACAGCCGTGGCCGCCGTCTGAGACCGTGGCTTCGAGCCATGGCTTCAATATGAGAATGAAACCTCGTTTTAGCAACAGGAACGTGGTTTAAAGCCATGGCCGTGGTCCGAACCTCGTTTTAGAAATGCACCCTCTGAGAGACAAGTGTCAGAATTATTTTGGAATTGCTTTGCGTTCCAACTACAGTTTCATAAAAGATATGACAAATGCTCTATGGGCAACATTGTATCATTTGACTGCCCATAAAGTGCCTCCCCACCACAGGTGCCCTATAGGAACAGACAGCTGGTGTTTATACCAACGAGCCACAGCTGGCAAACTACTTGAAAATTATAAGCATAAAACAGGAATACCACAGGAAGTCCTAATGCAATGGTAAGGTAAGGGTTATTCTGCCTAAAGGCAGGTTCGAACCTCCGCAGAGGTGTTCCTGAGCTGGAGTTTAATGCAGAAGGGTTGCCAGTTCCTTTCTGCTCCTCCATTCTCTTACCCCCACCAACAGCGTGTGACACCCAATCCAACTCCTGTCAACGCCCAATGTTGCATAACTTCGGAGATCTCACAGGATCCGGTGCTTCAAAACGGCTACGGCCGTTGGCACATGCAATGAAGCCTGTGTATGAAAGGCTCTGTAATCTAAAAATGTTATTCAAATGTTTTCATGGTTTGACTCAAAATACCAATGAGTCATGCAACGGTACGGTATGGAAGAGGTGTAGAAAAGATACATATGTGGGGCTATCCACTCTCAAACTGGGTGTCATGGATGCAGTTTTACACTTTAATTGTGGAAACAAGATTCAAATAGAGGTTTTAGGAAGAATTAAGGTTGTGCCTCATATGTACTCAGCATCAGGAGTGTCACAAGCTGATGAGGCATGTGTATGCATAAGTCAGCCTCAGAGCACTTCTGAACAAAGATAGCGAAGAGGGTACCTCAGGGGAAGAAGAAAACTGAAATAGGACAAGAAACTTGAAGGGGACGGTCGCACCTATGCAGCGGGAGAATTCTAATACTTTCAGGTAAAAAGAAAGAGGTCTAATCATAATACAACCCTTTCAATTTACTCAAAACTAAAAACTATGTTTTCTTTTCAGGTTCGAACAACAATGAGTCGAGTTCTAAATGGGATATCTACCTCGAAAAGGTCTCAAATTGATGATAATTAATTTAGGAATATCTTGTACTAGAACTGAGAAAAAATATATCCCCGTTCATAAACTGTGAACGAAGATATGAAAAATTATTTTTGAAATTTTGAATTTTTGAAAGAAGGTGTTATAATTCTTTGTGAAATGGTGATAAACTAATACATTTAGTAGGAGACATCAAGAACACTAACGATGATAGTTCGGCGAAAGAAACATTAAAATAAATGCATTTTTGTAGTTGCTAGATAGTCTCAAAAAAGTGCCATTTTTGTTAACAAAAAATTCTTGATGATAAAGTGGGCAATCCTATAGTATAACAGTCTTCATTTACCTTCCTGTTAACTACTAACACAATTTTAAAATTTTTGTGTAAAATTATGGATTTTGTAATGAAGCGAACATGAATACCGGGGACAAACAAGACAGCATAGAACAAATGAACTGAAAGCTGTGAGACTACATAGAAACATGGCCCGTGACCTAACTAACTGGAGACAATGAATCACAACACCAGGCAGGACTAATATTAAAAGAGCAGAATAACAAGAAGCAGGTTGATGAATAATCTGTTATAGAAATGGGATACAATGGATATTTTGCACATCCTAACATATAACTTACTATGTTCAAATTTTCTCCCTTAAAGCCTATGTCTAATATCTATGCCTTATTTCCACAAAATAGTGTTTGAATGGCAGAACACCTCTGGATTACGTGTTTAAGTGACTCCTATAAACGCATTATAAAGAATAATATATAACTCAACAAAATAAAAAAATCAGGAGTATCTGTTTTTATCGGGAGTGACAGTTTGAATATCCGGTGAAATTGTACGAGTAACAACACCTTCAGTGTATTCTAGCCTGATTGGAATTTTGCAATTCATATTTCTGCTGACATCCGTCATAGATAGCAGACGATCATAATAATTTATTTTCACCGTAATCACGTCTATAAATATGAAGACTATGGAGGAGAGACAAAAAGAGGTCGGCTCAGGGCCTTGTGACACTCGACATCTACAAGTGAAAGGACACCGCATCACTACATGTTTAGTTCAGGACTATGTGTCTACACAAATTTAAGTTAGCCTCATCACTAATTATTTATTTCAGGGTGATGTGTTGTTCCAAAAATGGAAGGAAATCTCATCAGTAATCGGTAAGCTCATAAACATGTGCCTTTCCACATGTCAGGAATTAGGAAATTTTATGAACCTTAAAACCTGTTCATATGTAATTCAGTACCAAACTGACAAGGCAAGAAGTCATTAAAGTTGCTGCTTGATATTTGTAGAATGCTGAAATGAGTCAGGATAACATAGCACATGAGGTGAGATATAAAACAGAGTGGTATGCAGTAGATAAGATCCGGTCAAATGAATCATTCAGAGCCTTATGTACCAAGGAAAAAGCATACATGCAAAATGCTTGTCGCTTTGCTGGTTCGAGACTGCATCTGCACAAGATATGTTTAGGAAGAAGAAAGCTATTTAAACTCCATCCAAAAACAGAAATGTGCATTTTGCATGTGAAAAGTATTCATAAGGAACATTTTTATTGGTGGCCATAATATATGATTGTTCTCCAACAGCCCATTGTGTCCAGTCACATAAAAATTACAAAGAAACAGCAGAATTTCCTCCTCAAAGAGTTGTATTTGGGCGATCTTCAGTTGTGTGCATGGTTCTACTCTGACTAATGAAAGCATGTAAGCTGGTACTGGGTAGTTCTGAGGACAGAAATGAATATTTTTTGCCACTGGTTGCAAACGTACAGTAAGAAGAAATCAATGCATCATATAACAGTCAAGAAGACTCTAACCACCCACAAAATAAAATAAACCTTTCTGAATTCAACGTTTCCATCACTAATCTGGTCTGAAGTCAAATCATAGGCTATGACTAGCCATTGCATGACCTGCCGATACAGGGGCTCAGTTAAGTTTACCAATCCGAGATTATACCATCATCTCCCAGGTATTATCAAAGATCGTTGCGCACAGTAACGAACAAAGGTGTGACAGCACAAAATTAATTAGCATATAGTCCAAAGGCACACCTACAGTTCAAACAAACCACTGCATTAAATGTTTGAAAACAGGATGTACACTTGTGCTACTTTTTAACCTCAGTGATAAAAATTACAATTTTGAAATAATATTATATCATTGCATTATTATTTACCTACTTTTAGGAGATAATAAATTCACTTACTTGAAGTATTCTGAATTCTTTAGGCAACCTGCACAAATTAATAGTTAACTTGTAGCTGTCCATTTTATAAGTTCATACTAATTGTGTAAATGTGTTTGCAATCAACATGCTACAAGCACTTGACTGACAATGAGCACTAAAATGAAAAGTGGGAATTGGCAACAATCAGCTAGTGTGACCACAACACTGGAAAAAACATAAATTAAATGCCACAAATTTCCTTTGCTTACAAAAATGTGGAAGTTTTATTTGAAAACTATGATACCTAAGATGTAGCACAACTGACCTCAACGTTTCATTTCTACTACAACTTATCTCTTTTGGGATCTACAAATGGAGGAATCTTAATTAACACACAAGAGAACAGAAAAGATCATTAGAAAAGAATCTATCCAAATAAATACTTGAAAATGGCATTTTTGAGTTATAACACTAAAGAACTCAGGCATCATTATATTGATTAATGAACCTAATTATGTTGGTTTAAAATTATTGTACTGTTTACAATGTACATGAAACTTAACAGCTTCAAATTTGTATATTTAGTTTCTAATTTACAAAAATGACTATTTCTGTGTGTCACTGTTAGTAGTGTACCAGGAAAAATTAAGGATATGGGCATAAGAATCTTGTGAAGGGGGGAACGGTCCTTAGGGAGCAGATACAGAGAGATTTAGATGCAGAAGGAAATAATGGATATATTTTAAAACTTAATTTATACACCTGGAGAATTTGATGAATAAGTTCCCTATTACTTCTGACTCGTAGCATTAAACAAAATTAAAATATTGTCTGAGCAAGTTCATGTCGCCTGGCTAATTGAAACAAAATAAATATTTATGATTGTCCATCTTTTAACATGAAACGGTTATCTTTCGTTGAAAATCAATAAGTTATTTCCTGGTAAAGTTCATAAAGTTCTTCAAGTATTGGTTCAAATGACAAAAACTGAAAATGAATGTAACACCCTTACACGTGTAAAATGAATTTCCCTACACCACTTTCAACATTTTAACACTTCAAAATTTGGCAAATTTTATCTTCTTCTAAAGTTCGGTGCTATAGTCTATATTATAACTGTCACTCAACATTTATAAAATTTAATGTGAAATCCAATGAGCGAAATAGTTTGTTGAATTATGAATGAAATCACTGATTGTACAGTTCAACTTGTAATATAGTCTGTTTAAATCTCAAGTTTGTTTACAGTGGCACTCATGTCACCAGAAACATCCAAATATCAAACTGAAAATGTAGAGAGATGCGGTTCAACGAACATCAAATGAAGTCCTCGACAGCTGGTGTTGTGATGCTATCCCCACGGTACCACGTCTGATTCCCGCGTAGTAACCACGTTCCGAATCGAACCTCAAACAGCGTTCCATGTCCCGCGTAGTAACCACGTTTAAATTCTATGAAGTCACCCCGTTCCAACTCCCACGTAGTCAAAATGGCAGCAGCTTTATATGACAAAATAGGCAAAGTCAGGGTTTCAGATGTCACTTATAAAATTTATAAACATGAAAACGTGACAAGATTAACTTGTGAGTGTTCCATGCTTGTAAGTCGTACAATTGGCACTGTATTTTACTACGTGAATATCCTCTAATATTTAATCACTGGTAGATAATTCTCATTGCTCATTAGATTGGATTCACTGTTTATGTTGAAGCACAGTTATAACATATTTACACACGAAAATCAGTCTTATCCACCATAACGAAATACTTAATTCGCGGATATTTACAATTCCTATGACGGCAATGTCATACAATGTCAAATACTGTTCACTTGTGATGAAGGTTTAACCGTATTAAAACTTCAACAAGTAATTATTACACACGTACTTAAGGTAACTTTATGAAATAGATTAGTTTGACAGATTAAATGTTTAATTATTTCACTCGAAAATCGTCTTAATATTCATACGCTTATTTCTCTTGAATGTTTAAAGTCAGTTTCATTTGAATATGAATAGAAGTTTAAATCAATTAAATTTGTTCGATTTGCAGTGGAAAGTACTAAGTCTGTATAGTGATTAAATATCATAAATCTTTGACAACACTTTGAAATTATTATGTTAGTATCATATCACTAGAAAAGTTTCTAAGTTCCAACACGAGTTATTGTTTTATAAGTCTTGGCGAAAACATTACCGTAGAGTTCGTACGATGTGATGTTTTAAGTTCGAACCTCGCGAACCCGTTCATGTGAGACAGCATGACTACACGACGGCAGCGATTTGAGAACTGAACTGGCTTGACCTAGCAAAACCCCGTTCTTTTATACCAATCTGCCGAGCTCAGCTTCCTCCCCTCGTGGAAAAATCAAGTTTCTTTATACCTGAATTACTCTTTAAGTCCGTAGGACGACAGTAATGAAATTGCAGTATGTTTGCCTTTAATAATGGGCTATACGATGGCGTATCTCATTAATTGATTTATCAGTGGGTTCCAAAGTTAGTACAATTTCTTGTAGTATGTTCGACAATATCAGGGGGTGTTCACGTGATAGCTGCATCACGCTCTGCGTGACGTATCTTGCTTGCTGTATGCATGCTCGAACCGTTCTGTTGCGCTACATCGCATGCTAGGGTCCTCCCGCTGCGCTGACTTCCATTAAATAAAATTATGTGCCAGGCCACACAAGGTTCCTGGTACAGTACGAACGTACAAAATTACTGAGACTATCTGGAGGTAATAGTTGCAGACGGCATTTCAGATAATAAGAATGTGATGAACATATGATGCATTGACAGTGAAGGAAAGAACACATTTTACATGGTTGCTTAAAGGTATCGTAAAGAAATACACTACAAAAATATCTAGCTTTCCCAGATATTATTTTTGTATACATATATATATATTCAGTATAACTACATGACGGAACAAAAATATGATCTTACATTTCCTGAATATTTTAGATAAATATAACCAACAGAATTTTAAGATATTAGCGTTTAAATGAAACTTTGTAATGAAACGATTAAACTGATGAAAATGGCCAGCTTTTGGACATAAACCACCCACTACTGAACACAACTGTGAATAGGTACAATATATTCCATATTGTATAGGATTCGTAGTGTACGTACTTTGTTTCTTCTTTGATGTACGGCAACAGCTGATCATCAGTATGTTCTTCTATGAATATTTCCTCCTTAATATCTTCAGAAGGCTGTAAGTAAGAAATAAGAAAAGTAGAATAAAGAAGCAAGGGAATAAAATATAAAGGCCTAAACAATAAACAGCTCAGAAAATAAATTTTACAGTGGCACAAGGAGAGTATAATTAATTTATCTCCCATTTAAAAAATATAAGAGTGGAAATGAACAATCAAATCAAAATCACTTCAAATGCAATGGAGGTGTCTACCTTGGTGGCAAATGGCACACAAAAATACCTTACTATCAAGCATTAAATTGTCAATGAACAGGCAGGAAGACAATTTTCTAAAATACAGTATTATACAATTTACACTAACATTTTTCTATTAAACACACAGCTCATCATTAATAAATTTACAATATTTACAAAATTTAACTCATGATGATGATGATGCTTGTTGTTTAATGGGGCCTAACATCGAGGTCATCGGCCCCTAATGGTACGAAATGGTATGAAAAATTAAAAGTCCAAAATTCTCCACTGACCAGAACTCAATGCGAGAGGACGAAGAATGAATGAATTGACATGAATTTAAAGCAATCAGTGGATGCGACCCGCAATGCCTTACATTCACAGAAACTGGCGAAAAACAATAGGATTACTGACCAAGGGACTGTTGCTATAGCGTAACACTGAATGGATGATGCTTGCAGTCTAAAGGGGGTCGAAAATCCAAGTTATCGGCCCCGCATAACGCTACTTACCTCTAGGAAGGTAGAATATGGTATTTCTCATGTTGCGGTACTAATCAAAAGTAGCAGAGACTCGCGGTATTCCACACATTATGGTACTACACACAGGTTATGAAATTCGACATGTAATACAGACCTATGGGTTTTATCACCTTACGGCGCCATTTACAGGCAACGCAATCCTATGGTGTTCATCACATAAGAGTATTAGCCACAGGGACCTGCACTATCCTGCGGTGTTCCTCATAGAGTGGGTACTAATCACAGACAAGGCAGGACCATGGTAGCTATCATCTCATGATCCCGCTCATATGGTGGTACTAATCACAGGTACTGCAGAAGCCGATCGCACGGTGCTCCTATGATACTGATCACAAACTTATTTGGTACCTAATATAGTAGTACTACGCGCTAGTAAAATCGAACCATGATGTTCTCCGCATTGTGGTACTAATCACAAGTAGTTTCGTGGTTCCTTGGTCGCACCTTACGACAGGCAGGGAATAACGTAGGTGTATTCTTCGTCTGCGTCCCCATCCCACAGGGGAGTTGTGTGTTTGGTCCGCGAGAGGTATTTTATTTCCCTCAAGTCCACCAGCAAGCCGCTTAGGACCCCCTATCCGCCACCTGGGACGCACCACGTGGGAGTATCACTTCTCCCCCTGATACGCCAGCGTAGTAGGTTCGTGGAAATTTTACTCATAATAACCTCTGTATTTAAAAACATTATCAACTCATATACAACATGTGCAGTTATTTCAAACAATAATATACAACTGCTATTAGATTAAAATTTACGTTGCATTTATATATTTTATTTTCTTATACTTTTTGGAACCTAACTTGCATAGCGACCTGCTGCGTGTTAACCCAAGTCCTTTCGCCACTCCTTTTTGGACAACTGATAAGAGATAGGAATGTGAAAAGGGACACACTGTAGGATAGCAGTAGACAACTTAGCGTAGAAAAAGCGGAACATTTGTAAATATGTAAATTTAAAATTACCTATATATTTGTGAATATTCAGCAGAGAATATGCACACATACATACGGGAATGGAGACACTTCCGTGTATTTGTACATGTACAATTTTAGGAAAATAAATAAATAATAGTATTAATAGTATATACTATCTCCCAAATATTACCCAATACTATTCCTTGCTTCCTTTTTCCTTTCTGCTGATCCATATTTCAACAATGACTAGCTATTTTATTTATCCTCTTATTACCGGAGTAATAATGTATATCCTCTTTTATTTGCTAGGGGCTTTACGTCGCACCGACACAGATAGGTCTTATGGCGACGATGGGATAGGAAAGGCCTAGGAGTTGGAAGGAAGCGGCCGTGGCCTTAATTAAGGTACAGCCCCAGCATTTGCCTGGTGTGAAAATGGGAAACCACGGAAAACCATCTTCAGGGCTGCCGATAGTGGGATTCGAACCTACTATCTCCCGGATGCAAGCTCACAGCCGCGCGCCTCTACGCGCACGGCCAACTCGCCCGGTGTGTATATCCTCTCTGTGAATACTTCAGTGCTGGCGGCATGTCCATTGAAATTCGTGTCATTAATGTGGTTTGCCGCTGCGTTATTCATCAAGTGATTCATGGTCACAGATACTATGGTTTTCAATATTTATAAACATTCACTTCCAGCGGCTTTAAAGTTATTTATGAGCCCATCTGTGGTGTATGGCCAGACAGTGCCTTTTCCAGTATTCTTCTGCATTATAGTGTCGTCGGTATGAACCATCTCACCACTCTCCCCCTCCACCGAGCGGGTATGCGCACGTAAACATTGCGACTGTGGTCTGGCTTCTGGGTTGTCGCCAATGAGGTTCTGTGATGGAAGGACGGCGTGCTTCTCCGCTTGGCGGGGTGGATAGACACAGGATGAAGTTGGTTTGATAGGGCTTACGCCCTCGTCAACTTTGCAATTTAATTTCAAATTTTGTTATCATTTAATGCACCTCGCCTGGAATTTTTGAGTGCACTCTAAGGGTTACCTTTACCATACGTAAGTAAGGATATTATGCTGAAGCGTACTGACGACTACGGCAAGATACTACACTGTGTTTTTTTTCAACTCATCTTTAACTTGTTCCAACTGGTGAACTTAATATTTCTAAATGCCTTGTTCCGCCATTGTGAGGGAATCTTGAAACGTGAAGTTTCTGAAGCTATTTCGAAGAATATAAGGATTACGGAATTTCATGAGCTTGTACTATCAAATTTTTTTCCTTCTTTAGCACTGCAAAATTTGTTTCCTCAATATTCTTTTCGGACTCAACTATATCTTAGACTCGAGGTTTTATTGCATGGTATTTCGAATTTCGGTGCCAGAAGAAGAAATGGTGGCACATATTCTGAAAGGTTTTCCTCCCTCCAACCGATCCTACCTCTTCCTCAGGAAGAGCCCGACTAATTTTGTGGAATTAGAGGCTGTTTGTACCTTTGCTGAATATGTCAAGCACGGGGACGCGGCCAGACCCATCTGCCACCCTCCTCCTTTTAACCCGGCCTCGCCTGAATCTAGGGATAGTGGAAATCTTAAAAATGGTATAATTGTGGATTACGTGACCACCTTCGGAATGCTCGCCCGTCAATAAAGCGTAGTACTGGTCCTTGTTCTTATTTGTGTGGGTCGAGGCAGCGCATTAAGAATAATTGCCCAACCTCTTTCAAAAAACGCAATCAATGACTAAAGGTTAATAGTAATACTCGTGAATCTTGCCCCTGAATTTTCTATGGATTCAGAGAGAGTTATTTGTCGGCAGAAATGTAATAAAATCTCCGTTTTGGTTGAGTCTAAAAGTACCTTCGCGAAGGCAGAGCTGATTAATGAACCGATTGTTGCTTTAAATGACTCGGGTAAAGTTGTCACTTTAATATATGATGATGCTTGTTGTTTTTTTCTATTTGCTTAACGTCGCACCGACAGAGATATGCGACGATGGCATAGGAAAGGTCTAGGAAGTGGAAGTGGCCTTAATTATGGTACAGCTCCAGCATTTGCCTGGTGTGAAAATGGGAAACCACGGAAGACCATCTTCAGGGCTGGCGACAGTGGGGCTCGAACCCACTATCTCCCGATTACTGGATACTGGCCGCAATTAAGCGACTGCAGCTATCGAGCTCGGTGCTTACCGTCTTTCACCTCCTCACATCGAAGGTCAACGGCCCACATTAATTGATGCCACTTAGTATGATGAAATAAGGTCCTCTTGTAAACTGCCTCAGTTGCAGAAAGTCAAAATTGCATGTGTCACGGCTAATAAGGATAATATGGAAATTTTTGGATCTGTTGACGTGATATTGCGTATTGGTAATTTTACTTGGAAGGTTCATTGCTTGGTATCTCCGAAGCTAGCTTGTAGTATTATTTTAGGCACTGACTTCTTGTCAAGGACCGGATTCGTTTTAGACCTCCAGGCTAGACAATTCTACTTTAAATTTTGCTCAAATTGTAACGTCGATATTATTGATGCTCCTTTGGGTACCTTCAGAATTTCTTGTGTAGGTAGGCCGCTACCAGGGAAGAACAATGAAATCGATCAGTTGGATCTTGATCATTTGGATTATCAACAAGCTAATAAAGTCCGTAACTTGTGCCATCAATTTCCTGAGGTATTTACCAACAAGTTAGGACTGACGGATGTATTGGAGTACGGTACTGAACTGTCTGACAACCAACTTGTTAGAACTCCTACTTACCTCTTTCACCTCCTCGCATGCTAGAACTCTAAAGGATTATCGACCAAATGCTCGTCAATGGTGTCATCAGACCGTCCATTTCTCCTTATGCCTCTCTGGTATACCTGGTACATAAACCCTCTGGTGGATACCGTGCCGTTATCGATTACAGATCCCTTAATCGCACAATCATCCTGCAATCTATTCCTTTGCCAGATTTACATGTTTTGGGTGGTTCTCCGCCCATGTTCTTTACCGTGTTAGATCTAAATCAATCCTATTATCAGATTCCGCTCTCTAAAACTTATATTTCCCTGAACCGCCTTCATCACGGACTGGAATATTTATGAGGACCTCAGGTTGACGTTCTTGCGGAGCAGCTGTTTTAACTAGATTTCTGAATTATATTCAAGGGGATATCAAGTTTAAGTTTGTTTTCAATTACCTTGATGACTTGTGATCTTCTCGAATACCTTTGAAGAACACGTGGATCATGTCACGGAAGTCGTTGAGAGTTTGAAATAGGCTGGTCTTACTGTGAAACTATCCAAGGTAACCTTCGCCAAGCTATATATATCCTTTCTTGGCCATGTCGTGTCGCCCGACGGAGTCTCCGTTGATCAATCTAGGACCCAGGCTATCAGGGAATTCCAACCACCTAAAGACGTAAAAGGTGTTGCACGCTTTGTGGGTACGGTAAATTTCTTCCGCAAGTTTATCCCGAATTTTGCTGTGGTACATCACCCCTTAACTATCAGAGGCGTAAGGATGTCAAGTTCACCTGGGTCCCTCCCAGCAAGAAGCCTTTGAAACTCTGAAACTTGCCTTATCGAATGCTCCTGTGTTGGCCATACCCGACTTTAGTATACGTTTCATTGCACAAACTGATGCCTCTGGAGAAGCTGTTGCTGGTGCACTCTTTCAGGACCATGAGGACGGTCGTAGACTCGTTGCCTATGTGTTTAGTATACTCAATAATCTGGAGAGTAAGTACTCAATCTAGGAGTTGGAATGTTTGGGCGTGCTGTTTGCACTTGAGAAATTCAGGCCCTTTATTGAACATGCAAATTTCGACCTTGAACCGACCCAAAAGAACGGGCAGAATCACTAGATGGGCACTTAGGATACCCGCTTTTAGTTTTCAGGTTAAGCGTACCAGAGGTTCGGAGAATGTCACCGCTAACAGCTTAAGTAGAATGTTTGACGGGAGCTTTGGCCTTGATGTAAAATCTGAAGTTGAAGAAATTGATGAAACTAATATTGTTAGTGTGGGCGCCATTCTTCCGGATCTACCTTTGTTATACCATGAGTTTGGCGATCAAAAAGCAGATCCTGAGTTGAATGAAATCACCGACAAGATTAGTGACGGAATGGTAGTAAAACCTTATTCTCTGGTGAAGGGTGTTCTATGTTGAAAAGCTCGAATAGATGCCAATTTCATTATTGTTCTTCCCAAGGTCCTAGTGCCAATCATCTTCAAATATTATCACTGTTGACGCATTGGTGGTCACTTAGGCACATTTAAAACTAGGCAGAGAATTAGAAAATTCTTCATTTGGAAAATGGTTAAGTCCTGTAAAACTTGTGCTATCAGTAAACCCAACCTGAAGAACCGTGTTGGTTTATTTTCATCTTCAGAAGACTCTCCGCAGATGGAAAGGTCATTCATCGATTTTGTAGGTCCGCTCCCTCACTCTACCTTGGGAAACATTCATATCTTTGTGTGTATTGATGCGTACTCGGTTTTCCGGGATTATTCCCACTAAATTTATGACTTCTCGTACGTCTATTAAGTTGCCTTAATTCTATCTTCGCATCCTTTGGTCCTCCCAAGTTTCTGGTTTATGACAATGCCAGTGCATTCACTAGCCACTTGTTTAAGAAGTACCTGTTCGAGTTGAGCATTTCCCATGCTACTACAACTCCAAACTATCCAAACCCATCTTACGCCGAGAGAATGAACAGGAACCTGAAATCTTCCCTGATTGCATATCATCACAATAACCAATCCAAGTGGGATTCTTGCCAACACTGGTTAGCCTATGCCTTCAATTCTGCCACACACGAATCTAATAGTAAAACTCCCATGTTCCTTATGTTCTGTTACACCCCGTATTCTCCTATGTCCAACGAACTTGGTATTGATAATATTCCCGACCTGTCTAAACCCAACTCTGTTCAGAAGAAGAAATTGTCGGTATCCTGTAAGACAGGCAGAGATATGTACAACGAATGTAGAAAGTCAACTAGGTTGAAAGTTGGTGATCAAGTTTTTGTCAGGTCCTTAGTAAAGAAATTGACAAATTTTATGCTAAGCTTGCTCCTAGGTATCAAAGTCCCTGTACTATTTTACAGTTTTTGTCTCCATTATCGGTACTGGGGAGTGACCCCATCACCAAGAGGATTAGGCGAGTTCAATTTTCCCAGTTAAAATCAGGTTATGTGTGATCCCTCTTCTCTCTTAAGGGCTTCTTGATAATACGTATGGTATGTAGTTCGGACCTGCGGATGAGGGCTACATTTCAGTGAGAAAATTTGTTTATTTTACCTTTAGATTATTTTGTAACTATTCTGGTTGCGTGTGAATTGTATTTGGTAACTTTTCCATGTATAGTATTTTTGTTTTGAGTATTGCTTCCTGACCGTATGACCTTTTTCTCTCCAGAAATTGTTGTTTAGTAGTGTGCGAATTAATTACAACGTGTTATGATTTTCTGCACCAAATCTTCTGCATTCATGTCTCATGTGAATCTTAATATCACTGTGTAGTAGCTTACTACCGTGTACTTGTTACCATTGTATTTTAAAATGTGATTGTGGTTCGTGGCGTGTGGATCCTTTCACTTGCGCTATTGGCACCTATTTATTTAATCGTTAATATCTCATTGCTCCTTTGGTTTGGGTGCATGCCTGCTCTGTCCATCATAAATTGATTCTATCCTGATCATTGAAGATTACTAAATTTTCTTCATTAATTTAATTATGTATTATGTAGTAGCCTTTGTCTTGTAGCAAATTTTGGAAAATTGTATATAATATTAGGTCTGTGCATTGTTGTTCACTGGTATGAAAACTGTTAAGGTGTCCTAACCTGTATTTATCTTTAACTGTTCTAGTATTCTATTGCCGATGTCTTGTTATCCGACTTTAATTTGGTGATATAACTGTCTATTCCGGTTGTGGTATTTTTAGGTGTGCATTAAACGAACCGAGTAATCTGTTAGGTTAGTTTCTTTATTTGGGGGGTTGACTAGGAACCGGATAGTACCCGGTGATAGATCCTATTTGTTGAGTTTTGGATTTGCCTGTGGATATTGGTTATTGCGGAACTCTGTCGATCGGACTTGGTGGTGGTTGGCTGTTTGCCTTTACGGCATGGACTTAACTGTCTTCACTGCTTTCGGTCTCCAACTTCTAGTGGTACGATTTCCTAATTTCCGATTGGTCTCATGCCCAACTTTTAATCATTTCTGTAATCAGTTGTGAATTACCCATTAACTGAGTGATCTATTTCTAGTCATTCCTGTCCTTTTGATTTTCTGGTGAGTAAAATTTTACCCTATCTACCTTCTCAAAATTAGGCATCTGGGTTTTCCTTTCTGGTAATGCTGGTTAACTACGTTGTTATTTGTTGTATTTTTGGGGTGCATGTGGTATTAATTCTGCATTCTTCTACAGACCTTACTTGCCTGGTTTCTGTCTCTAAATTGGTGTATTATTCATGAAGTGTGTTAATCTATTGAGCTGTAACGTCCATGTCGTCCTACCTCGTCTACTTGTTATGGTGGTGTTATTCTTCACAAATTGCACCAATGAATCCTCTCCTTTCGAACCTAGTAGGTAATGGTTTTGGTCCTGAGTTAGTTATGTTGTAACGGTACGTGGTTTTGTTTTAAGTTTGCATTGTGTTGTGGCATCATGGCTTCACTGCATGTCGTTGAGGATGGTTAGCGCTCCCTTCCCCCTTTTTGCTAACGCATGTCCGTTGAGATTCATTAAGGTTGTATTGTTATTGTGTTGTATAATTAAATTGTTATAACACTTCGGTATGGTCGGTATTTAATTTACCCCTGTGTGCCCGTAGATTGGGAAATAAATCCCGGCATGAGTTTACCACTCTTCTTAGAAAAACCTGGTCTGCTTGCATGTAATTTGTGATTCGTGTATGGCCTGGTCTATTATTGTTTTGTTTTAATTCTCTGCATACCCAGGTAATCTGACGTCATCATGTATTAATCCTGTACTATAAAGTTCATTTTGGATTAACCTGCCAGTCTATTGGTCCTTTTCTCTCCGGAGTGTTACTATCCGTTGCTATAAATTTTTGGTCATCTTGCCGTTCTGCGGGGCGCCAGTTGAGTATGGGATTAACTAGTGCTTCATAGGTGGTATTGAAGCCTCCCACTATTCGATGATCGGGTCTTTTCGTGGTGTTTTCTCCTTCTTCACCGTTCTATTGAGCGTTTTCCGTCGTCCTAGTTCATGATCTACCATTTAAATTTTATTTACCTTGTTTCATATATATTTCGCACGGTACCTGTGGCTGTGTGGCTACAGTGTGAGTCTACGGATGTCACTTGTTACTATTCCGGATTTGTCCGAGATCCCTTGTCGATAACCGGTAGGGAATCGCGTCAGGTCTCTGCTCTCATTTCCAAATTGGCCACTTAATTGAGGGGTATTTCTAAACCACTTTTTTAAATGAATATTCCATTGTTGATGTATATGTTTGAAAATTCGGTGAAGTTGTGAGGAATATAATTTAAGATTGGGTGACACTTCTGAATTTCTTTCTGCCATTTTCTGTCCTGCTCCACCATGGTGTTATTATGAGTTCCTATATCCTAATACTATTCTTGACTTGGTGCTGCTGATACGCGTATCCACCATCTGAAAGATCTTGAAGTCTCGAACTGCAGCTAACTATATTCATCTTGCCTTGAGTAATTATTTACCGAAACCCATGGATATTGATCTTTTTCTCATATCCAGTTTCTCAGTGTTTCTCTTATTTGTGAGTATAACTATATCTGATCTTATCTCTTCTTTAGAAGGGTTATGCATGGAGTGTATACGTAGCATTACAATTGATTAATTGCAAAATATAATTACTAGATTTTGGTCGTGTATTTAACCCTCAAGCACACGCGCCAGACCTTAGGACGAAGACACACGCGTGGGGGCGCTTTCCACCCCACATATCATTGTATTGTAAAATATGAATTACTGTATTAATTTGATATTTTAAGATAGATTATGTAAGAATGACTCTCTCTGCGGGGATCCAGCCAGAAAGGTACAAGAGCGGGGTGAGCACAGGAAAGTTATTTGTACATTTCACTAGGAAATAAACTGACCTGTGGTGGATTCCACCCCATACGAGTGTGTTTGAGGGTTAATGGGTTTAAAAATTTATTTATTGGCCCACTGATTAGTGATTCTACTCTACAGATTTAAAAAATTAATTGTAATTTTAATTAACTTGGATTACTGTGTATTGTGTTATTGCTTCGCAACATGTTCTCCCTTCGTCAACGTCTGGTTATTTTGAAATTATGTGTGGATTGCTGTTCTCTTAGTATTTCAATTCTGGAAATGATTTGACATCTCTGGGTAGGTCATCTATATGAAGAGTACTGTCGGTGTGGCTGTGTTCGATAATTTGATGTGTTCCTTGCTGTGTTGTTATCATGCATTGCTGGATCAGCTGTTATGATCTGTAGCGTGTTCTTACTTGATTGATGCCTGGACTTATTGAACTTACCATGTTTGTGGTTTGTTGTATTCTGTCAGTATCTTCCTTCCTAAGCTTAATTTATTTCTGTGTATTGTGTATGTTTGAATTTGTATGTCTATGCAACAGTAGCTTCTCGTTTTCATTGTTGCTGGTGGGGTCTTTATTATGTGGCATTCCGATAGGGTTGCTGACGTGCACAGAAAACTAATTTCAGGAGATGACTATCTTTAATTTTCAAGTTAATTCTTTTCCTTATATGTTGTGCTTAAAATTTCTGCCGTTATATTTAATTTTAGCATGATATATAACCGGTAGGGAATCGTGTCAGGTCTCTGCTCTCATTTCCAAATTGGCCACTTAATTGAGGGGTATTTCTAAACCATTTATTTAAATGAGTATTCCATTGTTGATGTATATGTTTGAAAATTCGGTGAAGTTGTGAGGAATATAATTTAAGATTGGGTGACACTGCCAGTCGCCATTGACCCTAGTACCTGGTCAAGGGCTGTTTAGGTAATTATTGTATTCTATTGTAATCCTGTTCTCCTTTTGCTTTTACTAGTAGTTTTATCCAATGCCATACTGTAGTCTTAAGTCAAGTTAATCCAGTTTAAGATTATGTAAAGGATTTACCTGTTGGATCTTGTGGTCTTATTACATGCTCACCAATTTAGCTTTCCTATATTTGTTCATAACTTTTCCTTGCCCTTCTGGGCGTTTTTAATTTGTTAAATTGGTTTATGCCACCCTGGCAATAATAATAAAATGGAAACCAAATGAAGGCGTTTCTTAACTTACGCAAGTCCTATAAACAATACTAAAATGAATGTCTAACATGTGATAATCTCAATTTGGGTTTATAATCGCGAGCATTTAAGTCTAAGAAGGTTTATTATTCTACTAGTGAACATTTAGGAAGTTGTTCAGTTGTGTGTGTATACCACAAAGTAACGAAATCTTTGATCAGTTGATACATATGAACTTGCGGGACTTATTTATTGGAATTAAAACTTAGCAAATGATCTGTAGCATGAGTGTCACCATTTATCTAGAACATTAACAGATTTACCTGCGACTTGCGTGTAGCACCACTTTAATGCATGGGACTTCTTAATGAATGAAAGTAACTGGACAGCTAGTGTCATTTAAATGCACTCAATTGTGTTTTACTCAATTCATATATGTTTTGGTTCTTAACTGACAATTGGATTCATCTTGCTGGTGGTGCATAAACTGGGACATGTGATCGGTGGTCATTTTCTTATTCGGACAATTCCATTAAAACTCAGCTTGTATCCAGACCACCACCTTATGAAAGTCTTTATATGTTGCATATGTGGAGCTTCGGGGAGGGAGACTATTAACGGATTAAGAATTCATACCTCTCTGTGAAGACATTAGTGCTAGCTGCATGGCCATTGAAATTCGTGTCTTTAATGTGGTTTACCGCGGCGTTATTCATCAAGTGATTCATGGTCACAGATACCATGGTTTTCAATATCCATAAACATTAACTTCCGCCGGCTTTAAAGTTATTAATGTGCCCATCTGTGGTGTATGGCCAGACAGTGCCTTTTCCAGTATTCTCCTGCGTTCTAGTGTCGTCAGTATGAACCATCTCGCCACTCTCCCCCTCCACCGAGCGAGTATGCGCACGTAAACATTGCGACTGTGGTCTGACATGTAGGCATCTGGCCAGTCGCCATTAAGGTTTTGCTAGTGAGCTGTGATGGAAGGACGGCGTGCTTCTCCGCTTGGCGGGATGGTTAGAGTGATTATCATGGACCCAGGGTGACGTTCGCTTGATACGGCTTATGCACTCTTGAACTGTGAATGTTAATTTTAAGTTTTATTACCATTTAATGTATCTCGCCTGGAATTTTGGAGTGCACTCTAAGGATTACCTTTACCATACTGTACCATTACGTTACATTTGAGGCAGTAACTATTATGGAAATACAGCGGACAAATATGGCGCGGAGCAGCTTCAGGCGGCGTAAATGCGAACGGAATATAATCTTACTGCAAATCGATCTTGATCAGTAGGCGGAGGTCGATATTGACCAGCAAAAGAGTAAAGAGCTTCCTAGATTGAACAACTATGGACCATGAAATAATTGAATTGACCCGATTCTTGGATACCTTGAGAAGAAAAACTGCGTAAAGGAAGAACTGTACGTTTTACTACGAGATAGCGAAAGAAAATCAACGAATTATAAATACTTAAGTAATTTATGTATAATAAATCGAAGGAATAAACCTCCAATATCTGCAGGATACTTAAGGAATCCAAGAAAAACGCCAAGATATTGAAGCAAAGTGTGACTGCAGCCGAGTCAGATATCGACGTAAAGAAAAAGGCCGGAAGAGCATAATAAGTGGCCAATCTACACTAAAAAAACGCAGAAATAACCATTTCAAGTTATAAGCAGTACCTGTTTAGGCGACATAATTGACGAAAAGCAGACCAAAATTGAGGAAATATATAATTTAAGAGAATTATTTCCATCAGTTATAAAATATATAAATTCAAGTACACGTATTGGAAAACCTGCAATTCATCTGAGAAATATGTATTGTACAAAATATTTGCTGTCTTTTCGTTGCATGATCCCTGGTGACGTAATGAAGCTCGCCTAAACGGATGGAGGAAGATTGCGCAAGATGAACTCAGCTGAAGCCAAGATGCCCAGCCGAATCCTGCCGTGACGTGATCCTGGGACATGATTGACTACTCCGAGATGTCCTAGTCGAGGAAGGAGCCAGCAACGGGAAAGTCGACACGAGATAAGTAATATGGTTTCGGACTTTGCATTATAAAATTTTAATTATTTGCTAGGATATATTTATTTGAGTGCAGAAATGCCTACAGATATATATAAAGTGCCAATAAGTGAATACTATGGTCTGGATTTAAAAAATTAACCGCTGACATGTGCAATTTTAAGTAATACAAATCCTGTGCTCGTGAGATATTTGTAGGTTGTTATAAACAAGATCAATATGAGCATATCCATGTTTTATATGCCAATCTACTTGAGAAGACCAATTAATATCGAACTATTTGTGGTTAAGAGGAATGTATGCGATATACGTAACGTAACCTAGTTTTTATGAGCACTTGATCGGCAGACATGGCCAGTACGATTATTGTATTGAAAGGAAATGATTAAATATTAGCGAGTTGCAGTTTATGAATGGAACACATGCTATTGGACTGTTTTGACCGTAACACAGAGGTTATTGAAATGAAGTTGAATTTGTATTGTTTTCATATGAAGGTATCGGGAAGAATTGAAATATGAGAATTGCATAATGTTGTTAGCCTGAGGAAATGTGAATTGTTCTCGGCGTAAGTAAAGCCTAGATGAGGTTATTGCGAGTTTCTGTGTCGGTTACGGTTTTTAATATAGAGGTTAACAATGCAAGATATGGAATTAGGTCATGTTTATGTGAATGTATGTTACAGTCCAAGCGTTATATGGTCGATAAATAGCATTGATGCCAGACATATCGCTAGGTTATTTGTGTATTACATGCAATATAATCTGAGTATACGTACAGATGAAGGAACATCGCATAACTAAAAATATGTCTTATTATGGGAATGTAGATCGGTAGAGTAAGTTTTAACCTAATTTTGGCACAGCGGTGAATAACTTGAGAGTTGGTTTTATATGCAATGGCACGTATTTATGAAAACATTTGGCACAACTTACGCGTTTACAACTGATTGATTATCGTAATGGTAGCACTCTATAGTAAGTGTTATGAAGAGACATTCAATATTTGTAAATGTATTTCATTAATTGAAGTTGGCACTTTCCAAGCCTATTACCGATTGGACAGATGATTTTGTATTGTTGAAAATGGTTACGCAAGCAACAGACATGTCCGTCATCAAGTTGTGATATCGCATCATTAAGACATATCAAATGCAATAAAGTATAGAAAGCACCAAGTTCCTTTACTTCAAAATCAAAAACAAATATTGGCGCCCAACAGCACGGCTCACAATAACCTGAGATGTTCAATACAAGCATGATCATAAAAAGAGAAATCCAGAAGTGAAAACAATGCGTCGCAATTGAGGTTAAGCACCGGAGTAAAAATACAACACATCTCGAATTCGTGGAATCATTCACGGATATTGCATTCTCATTCATAACGAAAATCAGACCGCTGAGGCCAACAACTTCCACGGAGTGCAGCATAAATCAGTAATCAGGCAAGTACGATTCGATGTTACGTACATACAAAGAAGTAAAGACAAGATTTCAAGTTTTACATTCTCCTCGCCGCTCACTGTAAGAATCTCCGTGCGACCGTGAGTCTCTTTGACATATTCACCATCCTTGCTATACATACGCTACTCTTAGACTTAGATTCTAGCCTCTTTCCCTTTAGTGCATATTCGTAACATAAACATGCAGTGATCATACATACATACATTATCATTTTAGACTTTTATGCCTTTCAGCGTTCAGTCTGCAAGCCTCTGAGAATTTACTAAACGTCGCCACAATCCTCGATTTGCAACTAGTGTTGTGGCCTCATTTAGTTCTATACCTCTTATCCTTAAATCGTTAGAAACAGAGTCTAACCATCGTCGCCTTGGTCTCCCTCTACTTCTCTTACCCTCCATAACAGAGTTCATTATTCTCCTAGGTAACCTATCCTCCTCCATTCGCCTCACATGACCCCACCACCGAAGCCGGTTTATGCGTACAGCTTCATCCATCGAGTTCATTCCTAAATTAGCCTTTATCTCCTCATTCCGAGTTCCCTCCTGCCATTGTTCCCACCTGTTTGTACCAGCAATCATTCTTGCTACTTTCATGTCTGTTACTTCTAACTTATGAATAAGATATCCTGAGTCCACCTAGCTTTCACTCCCATAAAGCAAAGTTGGTCTGAAAACAGACCGATGTAAAGATAGTTTTGTCTGGGAGCTGACATCCTTCTTACAGAATACTGCTGATCGCAACTGCGAGCTCACTGCATTAGCTTTACTACACCTTGATTCAATCTCACTTACTATATTACCCCCTGGGAAAACACACAACCTAAATACTTGAAATTATCGACCTGTTCTAGCTTTGTATCACCAATCTGACATTCAATTCTGTTGGATTTCTTACCAACTGACATCAATTTAGTCTTCGAGAGGCTAATTTTCATACCATACTCATTGCACCTATTTTCAAGTTCCAAGATGTTAGACTGCAGGCTTTCGGCACAGTCTGCCATTAAGACCAAGTCGTCAGCATAGGCCAGGCTGCTTACTACATTTCCACCTAACTGAATCCCTCCCTGCCATTTTATACCTTTCAGCATATGATCCATGTAAACTACAAACAGCAAAGGTGAAAGATTACAGCCTTGTCTAACTCCTGTAAGTACCCTGAACCAAGAACTCATTCTACCATCAATTCTCACTGAAGCCCAATTGTCAACATAAATGCCTTTGATTGATTTTAATAATCTACCTTTAATTCCATAGTCCCCCAGTATAGCGAACATCTTTTCCCTCGGTACCCTGCCATATGCTTTCTCTAGATCTACGAAACATAAACACAACTGCCTATTCCTCTCGTAGCATTTTTCAATTACCTGGCGCATACTGAAAATCTGATCCTGACAGCCTCTCTGTGGTCTGAAACCACACTGGTTTTCATCCAACTTCCTCTCAACGACTGATCGCACCCTCTCTTCCAAGATGCCTGTGAATACTTTGCCTGGTATACTAATCAATGAGATACCTCGATAGTTGTTGCAATCCTTCCTGTTCCCTTGCTTATAGATAGGTGCAATTACTGCTTTTGTCCAATCTGAAGGTACCTTACCAACACTCTACGCTAATTTTACTACTCTATGAAGCCATTTCATCCCTGCCTTCCCACTATACTTCACCATTTCAGGTCTAATTTCATCTATTCCTGCTGCCTTATGACAATGCAGTTTATTTACTATCCTTTCCACTTCCTCGAGCATAATTTCACCAACATCATTTTCCTCCTCCCCATGAGCTTGACTGTTTGCAACACCACCATGATGATTTCCTTTTACATTGAGAAGATGTTCAAAATATTCCCTCCACCTCTCCAGTGATTCCCTGGGATCTGTTATGAGTTCACCTGAATTACTCAAAACACTGTTCATTTCCTTTTTCCCTCCCTTCCTAAGATTCTTTATTACTGTCCAGAAAGGTTTCCCAGCTGCTTGACCTAGCCTTTCCAGGTTATTACCAAAATCTTCCCATGACTTCTTTTTGGATTCAAGAACTATTTGTTTCGCTCTGTTTCTTTCATCTACGTACAAATCCCTGTCTGCCTCGGCCCTTGTTTGGAGCCATTTCTGATAAGCCTTCTTTTTACGTTTACAGGCTGCTCTCACTTCATCATTCCACCAAGATGTTCGGCTTTTCCCATCTTTACACACAGTTGTTCCTAGGCATTCCCTTGCTGTTTCTACTACAGCATCCCTGTATGCCACCCATTCACTTTCTATATCCTGAACCTGCTTACTGTCTACTGTTCGAAACTTCTCACTAATCATATCCATGTACTTCTGTCTAATTTCCTCGTCCTGGAGATTTTCTACCCTTATTCGTTTGCAGACAGATTTCACTTTCTCTACCCTAGGCCTAGAGATACTTAGTTCACTACAGATCAGATAATGGTCTGTATCATCGAAAAATCCCCGAAAAACTCGTACATTCCTAAAAGATTTCCTGAATTCAAAGTCTGTGCAGTGATCAATATAATAATAATAATAATAATAATAATAATAATAATAATAATAATAATATAATAGTAATAATGAGAAAATAATAATTGAAGTCCATTGATCCTCCTGTTGTCATAAATATAAAAGATCCATATTCCTTTGTCATATAACCTCAATTCAAAACACGATTCCTTTGAATTTATACATAACCTTCACGCAATCCCTTCGAACTTTCACAGCATAACCTTAATTTCAATATGTCGCAACTAACTAAATTGAAACAATCGCGTGGTCGAGTAAAAGGCACGTTAACAAGAATAATAAAGTCTATTACAGCTGACATGTCAAAATCAGAGGCGAAGGTTAAAATTAAAAAATGTGAAGAGCTATGGAATTCTTTTGAAGAAGTACAAATGAAAATAGAGGAAACTGAGATCACTGATGAAACAGCTGCATTACAGTTTGAAGAGGAATGTGAGGGAGAGCGAGAGCTATTTGAATCTATTTATTTCCGCGCAGTTACACAACTGCCAACGATAATAGATGAAGCAGAGGATATTCAAAATAATTTACTAGCTGAAATGAACACGGCAGTAAACAACGCTGTTCATCAACAGGAATTTCCACAACATCATAACAGAAGAATGCAAAAATTACCAGAAATTAAATTACCGGAATTTAATGGCGAATTCACAAAATGGTTGCTTTTTAAGAACAGTTTTGAGTCAATCATTCATAATGATACTCAACTAACAAATATCCAAAAATATCAGTATCTGATCGGTCTTCTGCAGGACGAGGCACGCAAAGTCATTCAAGGTTTTACCATTTCAGAAGAAAACTACACAAGTGCGTGGAACTTGCTTGTAGATACATATGATAATCAAGTGATGATAATCGAGACACATCTAGATGAACTTTTCAAGTTTCCTACAGTTTTTAAAGAGAACAAATCTGAATCACTCAGGCAATTACAATTTCATATTCAAACTCACATGGCTTCATTAAAAGCAATGAAGCAACCGGTACAATATTGGGACACATTGGTTATTCATCTAGCAAAGGAGCAGCTGGATTTCACTGAGCAAAGAGACTGGCAGGAAAGGGTGAAAGGCAACACTCCACACAAGATGCTATCATTGGATGATTTCTTGAAATTTTTAACTGAGCATTCCCAATCATATATGCTTTTAAATCATAACAAAACCAAGGCATTGAACACGAAGGCAAATCCGAAGGACAAACAACCTAGCAAGAAAGTTGTTATGACGACGTTTCAGGCAAGCTGTAATCTGTGTGGTGGAAGTCACCCCATTTTTACATGTGAAGAATTAATTAAACGATCAGTTGAAGACAGAAGAAAACTGCTTCGAGAAAAAGGACAGTGTCATAACTGTTTGAAGCCAGGACATATATAGCAAGAAATTGCAGAGGATCAAAATGCAAGAAATGTGGACTTCTTCACAACACACTTTTACATGCTGAGGAAGATGACAAACAAACAAAATGTTAAAGAAAATCAAGTGCCCATAAACCTGTGTGTCGAATCTCAGCATTCACCTGCTTCACTCAATGTGAGCTTGGCGAAAGGAATGACATCACAAATACTTTTGTCAACAGCTTTAATTGATGTGAAAGATGTTCATGGAAGAAGAATGACATGCCGAGCCTTATTGGATCTGGGATCTCAGTCGAATCTAATAAAGGAAGGTCTGTATAAGAAACTTGGTTTACCGAATGTCAAGACATGTTACCTGCGTAACAATTTTTCCCTCTTGGGAAATATTTTCGAGACTGGCCTCATGGCTGTGGAAAAACTGTGTCCTTAGAAGTGGTTCGCCGCTTCTTTATTTCTTCTTTTCAGAACTTATTGCCCGGCTGTCTGTATGCACGTCCTATCTGTGCCTGACTGTATTCTCCTGCACTCTGGTGGCGTAGGTATGTACTACCTCGCGAGCTACGTTACCACTCAGGCGCTTACTCTCTGTGCGCATGTGATCGTTGGGGCCGGCACTGCGGAATCTTGGGAAGTCGCCATTGCTGTTTGGTGAAAAGGAAGAGATGGACGTGTGTGGCTTCTCTCTCCCTAAGGAGATGATTTCTCCGAAAATGTTCGAGCCTGGTTAAGGTTACATACGTAGGGCTTTTGCCCTGGTGATTTCTGCAAGTTGTTTTGGTTTATTATTCCTCGTCTGGAATTTGCATGTTATGTTTTTCTTCAAAGTAAGTAAGTAGCATATACTACCGAAGCCGTCCTCACAACCTTCAACTGGATAAACTGTAAGTGTTGTTGCAACTAAGCCTTTACTGATTTTTGGTGAAAGACCTGAAAATTTTCCTATGTGAAGAAAGTGTGTGCGACACTAGGTAACTGGCGTCATCTAAAGACTAAGTCTTGCCTTGTGGAATTTCATATTTTCGGCTTGTTAATTGGAACTTATAGCATGTGTAATTATGTCTGTTAAATTGGGGCTTGCGTACTGTGTGAAAGAACGTTTTGGATTCTTCGAAATCATAATTGGGTAACCTAGTGTTTGTTAATAACTTTTCTAGGCCTAAAACTTTTGTGATAAAGGCTATCATTTTACTGGAATAATTTAACAAGCGAGTCGCTTCAGGGATGTGGGTGTTACGTGTACAGTGTGTCACGGTACCTTTCTTTCTTGCTTCCCTGGTTAATTTTATTTTAATTTAACTTAGTTTTATTCTTCCTTTTGGGTTTTGGGTTATTTTCTGCGTCTGTTTTCTTGGTCCTTTGTTAGTTTTCGCCTATTGTTGTTTGCGGCCTGTGATTGGCCCCTTCCTTCCCTTGACCGATTGTTGGTCGTTGCCATGGGAATGCTAATGTTGTTGATGTTGTGGTGATGGGATTGATGATTTGTATTTGATGTGCCGATGATGAATTCTACCTTCTCCGCGGATTTCCTTGGTCCATTTAATATTTCTTTGAGATTTTAATTTTACCTTCTGCTCATTTTCCTCCCGGTGTTTCGGTGATTATTATTATTATTATTATTATTATTATTTTTATTTCTTGAAAAGTGCACGTAATACCTACCCATCCTTGCAGGGGGTCGTTTGACACATCCTAAAAAGGGGTTTTCAGTATCAATATCTAGAACTGTTTCTGTCAAGGTTGTTTCTCACGTTTGAAAGGATGTTTAAAAAAAAACTTTTGTACTGTACAAAGAAAACCTTTGGTTGTAAGAAAACTTGAGAGTTGATGAGGGGTTTCATAAATCTACATTATCTTGCTAAGTCTTTCTAGAACTAAATAATTATTTTCTTTATAAACGGTCGACCGTAGGGTTTTGGTTTGAGTTTAAAATATTTTTAAATTTTTAATTTTATTATTTTCCAGCGAGGATATTCCTTCCTATTTGTTTATCACTTAATTATGCTGATTAAATAGCTTTGTTCCCCAAGGTGTTGGTGTTTTCCTTTAAAAGGGGTGATAATTTGATATGACCAGGTGTATTTTATCCGCTCCTTTGGGGGCCCTGTTTTATTTTCTAATGGTAAGTGCCCTTTTTTCCTTTTATTTGTCTTTGTCTAGCACGTTTCCACGTATCTGAACCGTGCCTTTGGTACACGGTCAGACCCTTGGTGCTGTCACTTGGGGTAATTATGCCTTTAATTGCTCTAAGTGTTACAGTTTCGTGGCAGCAGAGCTTTAGTTAATTGATTTGTGTGCCTCTTACTTGGATCTACCCGTAGGTCTGTTGCATCCTCATTAAATTTATTTTGGCACTGTGTACTATATGCTTTATCTCCCTTTCATTAAGCTTTTCTATTTTGTTTGTGCCTACCACCTGGTTTTTTTTGCATTGTCACTTTAAAAGACCTGGTCATTGGGGAACTTTAAATTATTGGAGGTGTCAAAGAGTGTAAAAACTGAAACTTGTAAAGTATCTTACTGTGAAAGGAACGCTTTTATTTGGATTAATTTTTTTTAATTTATTGTTTCATGTACATCAACTATGGCGAGGGCTGTGCTGTTCCCATTCAACTCAGGAAATCAGAGCTAGTTTATGAGCTCACTATCAGGGGTATCAATCCTGCTAACACTGTTGCCGAGTGCGCTGCTTTGCTGACATCGCATGTCCAGGTTCCTATTAATCTTGATTCTGTAAAGATGTGCTGCAACTTTGGTGAGTCCTTAAATTTAATTACTGACTGTCTCACTGAGATAGAGGTTGTCAGACAAGAATTCATTGAAACTTCCCCCACTAAGGGGCAGATTAACAGACTTAAGGCTAGGGTGTGGCATTATTTAGGCCGCATCCAAGATTTGATTACTATGTGTCCCCAACCTAGTCTTGTTTCTGAAAGCACTAAGCTGTTAACCATTGCTTCTAGCACTTCTGCTGAACTAGATATAATGCTAGCAAGTAAGGATATGGAGAAATTATCAGTTGCTGAGAGGGAAACCTCATTTCCTTCTAGTCATGCTAATGCCTCACTTAATAATCAAGCTTCATGTTGTGCTGCCTCCCCAGTTCTTGAAAATTTGTTAAGCCGTTTAAATTGTGCTCCCTCTCACTCTTCACTAAAGGATCTTTTCAACGGAGTTAAAAATTTCTCCGTCAATTCTATTGAAGAAAGTACCAGGTTTCTGAGGTTCCTGGTAGAAATGACAGAGTCAGGTAGCGTGTATTCTGTTGATGACTTGGGAATTTTCCGAGCCCTATTCTCTCATTGTGAGGGAATTTTGAAACGTGAAATTTCTGAAGCAATTTCAAATAATTTAACCATTATGGAATTTCATGAACTTGTATTGTCTAAATTTATTCCTTCATTGGCATTGCAGAGTTTGATTCCTCAGTATTGTTTTCGGACTCAATTGCTCCATGAAAACCTTTTGAACTATGTACTAGACTTGCAGTTTTATTGCAAGGTATTTAGAATTTCGGTGTCAGAAGAGGAAATGGTGGCCCGTATTCTGAAAGGTATTTCCCCTGCCTATCGTTCATACCTCTCCCTCACAAAGAGTCCGACTAATTTTCTTGAATTGGAAGCTGCGTGTACCTTTGCTGAAGATGTAAAGCACGGAGATGCTGCAAGACCAATCTGCCACCCTCCTCCTACTGTGAACCCTGTTTCGCCTCAAACTAGGGATAGTGGGTCTTCTAAAAAATGTTATAATTGCGGGTCACGTGATCACCTTAGGAATGCTTGCCCCTCGGTCAAGCGTGGCTCTGGTCCTTGTTGTTATTTGTGTGGCTCGAGGCAGCACCTTAAAAATAATTGCCCTACTTCGTTCCGAAAACGCAGTCAATGACTAAGGCCTAAAGGTAATTCTGGTGAATCGCCTGCGACAGAATTTTTCGTGGATTCCGAAAAGGTTATTTGCCCGCGGGAATGCAATAAGATTTCTGCTTTGGTTGAGTCTAAAAGTACCTTCGCGAAGGTGGAACTGAATAATGAACCCATTGTTGCTCTTATGGACTCGGGTAGCGTCGTCACCTTAATTGATGCTAATTGGTATGATGAAATGAGGTCCCCTTGTAAACTGCCTGAGTTGAAGAAGGTCAATGTTGCATGTGTCACGGCTAATAAGCATAATATGAAAATTTTAGGGTCCGTTGATGTGAAATTGCGTATTGGTAATTTTACTTGGAAAGTTCTTTGCTTGGTAACTCCAAAGCTAGCGTGTAGCATGATTTTAGGTACGGACTTCTTGTCAAGAACTGGTTTAATTTTGGACCTCCAGGCTAGGAAACTTCACTTTAAATTTTCTCCAAATTGTAAATTCGATATTATTGATGCTCCTTTGGGTACCTTCAGTGTTTCTTGTGTAGGTAGGGCGCTACCTAGGGAGAACAACGAAATAGATCAGTTGGATCTTAGTCATTTGGATTATCAGCAGGCTAATAGTGTGCGTGACTTGTGCCACCAATTTCCCGATGTCTTCACTAGCAAGTTAGGAGTTACTGATGTTCTTGGGTATCAGATTGAGCTATCTGATAATACCCCTGTTAGATCTCCTCCTTACCGTATTTCACCACCTAAGATGTTAGAACTCAAAAAGATTATTGATCAGATGCTTGCCGATGGGGTCATCAGACCGTCCACTTCTCCCTATGCATCTCCTGTTTTCCTAGTACCTAAACCCTCTGGGGGCTATCGTGCTGTAATTGACTACAGGGCTTTGAAACGCAAGATCATCTTGCAATCTATCCCTTTACCGGATTTGCACACTTGTTTTGGGTGGTTCTCAGGAGCCAAGTTTTTCACTGTGTTAGATCTCAATCAGGCGTATTACCAAGTCCCGTTGTCTAAGTCATCTATTCCACTGACTGCTTTCATTACTGATTGGAACCTTTACGAATTTCTGAGACTTCCGTTCGGGATCTCTTGTGGTGCGGCCGTTCTTACGAGGCTGTTAGATTCAATACTTTCGGGTATTAAATTCAAGTTCGTTTTTCATTACCTGGACGACCTGGTAATTTTCTCAAATTCCCTTGAAGAACATGTCGAACACGTTAGAGAAGTCCTGGATCGCTTGCGAAAAGCTGGACTAACTGTTAAGTTGTCTAAGGTAGCGTTTGCTAAGCCGAGTATGTCTTTCCTTGGACATGTGGTTTCCTCTGATGGTGTCTCCATCGACCACTCTAGGACTCAGGCTATTAGGGACTTTCAACCCCCTAAAGATGTCAAAGGCATCGCACGTTTCGTGGGCATGGTGAACTTCTTCAGGAAGTTCATTCCAAATTTTGCAGAGATAGCAGCTCCTCTAAATCATCTCAGACGTAAGGATGTCAAGTTCATCTGGGGCCCCTCCCAGCAAGAAGCCTTTGAGACCCTGAAGCTTGCCTTGTCAAATGCTCCTGTGTTGGCTATACCGGACTTTAGTAAACGCTTTGTTGTACAAACCGATGCCTCTGGAAAAGCTGTTGCTGGTGTACTCTTACAGGAATATGAGGATGGTCGTAGACCGGTTGCCTATGTGTCTAGGATCCTCAATGATCTGGAGAGTAAGTACTCCATCTATGAATTAGAATGTTTGGCCGTGCTGTTTGCTCTTGAAAAATTCAGACCTTTCATTGAACATGTAAATTTTGATCTGGAAACAGATAATCAGGCTCTGTCGTGGGTCTTGAACCGTCCCAAAAGAACGGGCAGAATCACTAGATGGGCGCTTAGGATCTTAGCCTTCAGTTTTCAAGTAAAGCATATTAGGGGGTCGGAAAATGTCATCGCTGACAGCCTTAGTAGAATGTTTGACGGGAGTTTTGGTCTTGATGAAAAATCTAAGGTTGAAGAATATGATGAAACTAATGTTGCTAGTGTGGGTGCCATTCTTTCGGACCTACCCTTGTTGTACCATGAGTATGCAGATCATCAAAAGGCTGATCCTGATTTGAGAGAAATCATCGACAAAATTAGTGAAGGTATTGTGGTTAAACCTTATTCTCTGGTGAAGGGTGTCTTATGCTGTAAAGGTCGAAGGGACACTAATTTCAAAATTGTTGTACCCAAGGTTTTAGTGCCAATCATCTTCAAGTACTATCACTCTTGTCCTATTGGTGGCCATTTAGGCACCTTTAAAACTAGGCAGAAAATTAGACAGTTCTTCGTTTGGAAAAGAATGGATGGTGATATCCGAAACATGATTAGGTCCTGTAAAATTTGTTCTATCAGCAAACCTAGTTTGAACAACCGTGTAGGTCTATTATCTTCTTCACAAGCCTCTCGCCCTATGGAGCGGTTATTCATCGATTTCGTTGGTCCGCTCCCTCGCTCTACCTTGGGAAACACTCATATCTTCGTTGCTATTGATGCGTTTTCTAGATTCTCTTGGATTTTCCCCACTAGATCTACTGCAGCTCGTACCACTATAAGTTGCCTTAATTCTATTTTCGCATCCTTCGGCCCTCCCAAGTTTCTGGTTTCTGACAATGCCAGTGCTTTCACTGGTCACTTGTTTAAGAAGTACCTTTTTGAGCTGAGCATTTCCTATGTCACCACTACCCCATACTATCCTAACCCTTCTTATGCCGAGAGGATGAACAGGAACCTCAAATCTGCTCTAATTGCATATCATCACAATAACCAATCCAAGTGGGACTCTTGCCTGCACTGGTTGGCTCATGCCTTCAATTCTGCCACACACGAAACTCATGGTAAAACCCCCATGTCACTTATGTTCTGCTACACCCCGTACTCCCCTATATCCAATGTTCTGGGCATTGATGATCTTCTTCCAGACTTGTCTAAACCAAATGACGTTCAGAAAATCTGGGATGAAGCCAAGAAGTTGTCTGTATCCTATGAGAAAGGCAGGGTTAAGTATAACAAGGGTAGAAAATCACCTAGGCTGAAGGTTGGAGATCAAGTTTTTGTCAAGACCTATCCCATTAGCAAGGCTATTGACAAGTTTTCAGCCAAACTTGCTCCTCGGTATCATGGTCCCTGTACTATTTTACAGTTTTTATCTCCGGTGTCGGTACTGGTGAGTGACCCCATCGCCAAGAGGATTAGACGGGTTCATTTGTCCCAGTTAAAAACAGGTTAACGCATGTTTGGACTTGCGGATGAGAGCTACCTTTCAGTGAGCAAATTTGATTGGTCTCCGTGGGTTATTATGTAATTATTCTGGTCTAGTGTGAATTTAATCATGTAATATTTTTCTCCCTTTTCTCGTGTACTGTATTTATTTTGAGGAGTTTTGGTGTTGTTTGTCGTACTTAACTTCTTTTCCTGTCAACCATGGTTGCTTAGTTGGGTGAGAATTTTTACCACGTGTTTAAGCTTTGGTACCTTATCTGCTGCGTTCACGCCTCCGGTGATTCTTGGCATGACCATGTAGTACCTTCTAGCGTGTACTTGTTCTAACCATTGTATTTTGAAAAGGTAATTGTGGTTTGATTAGGTGTGCTTTGGGTGAAAAGAATTATCTTTTGGTTATTTTGTTGGTGTAAGTTGACTAGGATCTGGATATACCCGGTGTTATGGTCCTGTTGGTTATGTTTTGGATTGGATGTGGGTTATGGCCATGGCGGAACTCTGTCAATTGGAATTGGTGGTGGTTGGTTGTTTGTCTCTACGGCATGGACTTCACAGTCTTCACTGCCTTCTGTCTCCAATTTCTGGTGACACGATTCCCTAGGTTGCGAGTGCTCTGATGTCCTTCTCTGGGGCATTTCTGTTATCTGTTGTGAATTCCCGGTTTACTGAGTTATCCTTTCCTAATCATTCTTGTACCGATGGTTTTCTGGTTTTAAAAAAATCCTGCCCCGGCTAACCTAATTTGGTAAATTTTTCTTTGGGTTTTCCTTCCTGGTTGTGGCAGTTAACTAGGTGGTTTCTTATTGTATTTCTGCTTGCAAGTGGTATTAATTCTAACCTCTTCTGAAGTCCTTACTTCCCTGGTTTGGTCTCTAAGTGGTGTATTATTCTTGTAGTATGTTATTTAAACGAGTTGTAGCTCCATGTCGTCCTGCCCAGTCTATTTGTTATTGTGGTGTTTTGCACGTATTGCACTAATGGATCCTGAACCTGAGGAGTGCGGTTTCCTTTCGTGCCTTGTAGGTATTGGTTTCGGTCCTGTCTTAGTAATGTTGTAAACGGTACCGTGGTTTGGTTTTAGGTTTGCCTTGTGAGGTGGAATGATGGCTTCACATGTTGTTGAGGGTAGTTGCTGTTTTCCTCCCTTTTAGCTAACGCATGTCCGTTTTGGTCCTTTATTGTTGTATTGTTGTCGTGTAGTATTGGTTACTTATTATGGCGCTTCGGTATGGGCGGTGTTGCCTTTAATTTACCCTGTGTCCCGGTAGATTGGGAAATAAACCCTGACATGGATTTACTACTCTTTGTAGGTGTGTCTTATCTGCTTGGATATAATGTGTGAGTTCTGTACGACCTGGTCTATTTTTAATTTTAATTCTCTGCATACCCTAGTAATCTGACGTCATCATGCAATTATCCTATATTATAAAGTTCTTCACGAAATAACCTGCCAGCCTATTGGTCCTTTTTCCTTCTGGAGTGTTTGAAAACCTTGGCTATCGTTTATCATCTTGTCGTCCTACGGTGCTACAGTTGAGTATGGGATCAGCTGGTGCTTCATAGGCGGCACTGAAACCTTCCCACTATCTGGTGATGTGTTTGTTTAGTTGTGTTTCTTATTTCTCTGTTATTTGGAGTGTTTTCTAGTTACCTGGTTCGTGACCTACCTTTCATATCTTATTTCCCTCGTACTATTGTTGGCGAGCTACCTGTGACTGAGTGGCCACAGTGTGAGTCTCGGATATCACTTTGTTCTAGTCTGGATTTGTACGAGGTTTCTTGTGGATAGCCGGTAGGGAATCTTGTCAGATCTGGGCTCCCATATACAAAGGCGTTGGCTTGATTGAGGTGCTTTATTGAACCTTTTAATTGATTGAGTCGCCCGTTGTTAAGGTATATGTTTGTATGTGTAGTAAAATTGTGAGAAATATGATTTTAGATTGGGTAACACTCCTATTTCCTTTCGGCCAAATTCTGTCCCGTTTCATCATGGTGTTAAAGATTGTGTTTCATAACCTCTGCTACCCTCCTATTACTCTTTGCTTGGTGTGGTTTTGGCTCGTTGCTGATGACCAACTATACGCGTACCCTCCATCTGAAAGATCTTGAAGTCTCCAACCGCAGCCTGTACATTCATCTTGTCTTGAGTAATTATTTACTGTGACCCATGAAATTTTGATCCTTACCTAGTATCCTGTTTCTGGAAGTTTCTCTTAATGGTAATATTAAAAAAGGGTAAACTATATCCAATCCAGTTTCTTGTTTATTTGGGTTTTGCATGGAATGTATACGTGGAATTAAAATTGATTTATTGCTAAATTTATTTCTTGTCCTTGGGCATGTACTTAAAGGGTTTAGTCTTGTTAATTGGCTCACTGATTGGTGGTTCTATTCCGTTTTTAAATTTAATTTTAGGGAGGTTGTAAGCTTAATTAACTTGTAGTCCTGTGTAACGTTTTTCAACATCCTTTTCCTTGGTCTGGGTCTTCGTTTCGTAATATTATGTATGGAAGGGAGTTTCTCTTAGCATTTCTGTTATGGCATCATTCAGCACCCTTGAGTTGGGGCTTGTCTGTAAGTTTTTCTTTCTATGTAACGTTTGCCTCCTGGTTTCTGTTTGTCAATGGTGACGTTATTGCGTAGCCAGCCTGGTAGGATTTGTTGTATGCATTGAAAGGTGTTTTGTGGAGATAACGATCTTGGTTTCCTAGGTTATTGTTTTCCTTGTGTTTTGAAAATTGTATCCTTGGCCATATATTCTTGTTGGCATGATACCTTAAATGTAATGTAATTTGGTTTTTGGGTATGGATTGTTTAAATAATTATCATGTTTATTCCTGTGCCATACCGTAGTCTTAAGTCATGTTAATCTAGTTTAAGGTTAGGTTAAGTATTTTCCGCTTGGATCTTGTGATTGTGTTTTACGCTCACCAATGTTGTTTTCTCTCTTCCCTTCCCTTTCTGGGCGTTTTTCCTTTTTGGGGTTGTCGTTACCATCCAAACCCAAGGGTGGAAACCAAATGAAGGCGTTTCTTATCTAACGCAAGTCCTATAATATTACAAATTTAACCAACATGTAGTAATTTAAGTCTAGGTATGTGATCTGGTGCAGTTAAGACCTAGAAGGTCTAATGTTCTGAAAGCAAATTGTTATGAACTTTACCTAAAGGTGTGTATGTACCACAAGGTAGCGTAACCTCCGATCAGATGACGCATACGAACTTGCGGAAGTTAATAGTTCCCATTAAAGTTTAGCAAGAAATCTAGAGAATAAGTGTTCCCTGTGATCTGGACCATTAATAATTTGCCTGCGACTTGGTTGTTGCACAGTTTGGTGCATGGAACTTCATTATTATTGAAAGTGGCTAGACATTTGGTGTCGTCTAAGTGAACTGTACTGTTTCTTTAATTTAAATCACATGTGTTTGGGTTCTTAGTGACTGTTGAACTCATTCTGCTGGTGGTGCATGAACTAAGGCTGGCGATTGGTGGTCATTTTCACATTCGGACTATTCTACCAAAAACTTTGTTTGCTTCAAGACCACCGCCTTATGATGGTAAACATGTGTGGGACATGTCAAGTTTCGGGGAGGGAGACTGTTACCGGCGTAACAATTTTTCCCTCTTGGGAAATATTTTCGAGACTGGCCTCATGGCTGTGGAAAAACTGTGTCCTTAGAAGTGGTTCGCCGCTTCTTTATTTCTTCTTTTCAGAACTTATTGCCCGGCTGTCTGTATGCACGTCCTATCTGTGCCTGACTGTATTCTCCTGCACTCTGGTGGCGTAGGTATGTACTACCTCGCGAGCTACGTTACCACTCAGGCGCTTACCCTCTGTGCGCATGTGATCGTTGGGGCCGGCACTGCGGAATCTTGGGAAGTCGCCATTGCTGTTTGGTGAAAAGGAAGAGATGGACGTGTGTGGCTTCTCTCTCCCTAAGGAGATGATTTCTCCGAAAATGTTCGAGCCTGGTTAAGGTTACATACGTAGGGCTTTTGCCCTGGTGATTTCTGCAAGTTGTTTTGGTTTATTATTCCTCGTCTGGAATTTGCATGTTATGTTTTTCTTCAAAGTAAGTAAGTAGCATATACTACCGAAGCCGTCCTCACAACCTTCAACTGGATAAACTGTAAGTGTTGTTGCAACTAAGCCTTTACTGATTTTTGGTGAAAGACCTGAAAATTTTCCTATGTGAAGAAAGTGTGTGCGACACTAGGTAACTGGCGTCATCTAAAGACTAAGTCTTGCCTTGTGGAATTTCATATTTTCGGCTTGTTAATTGGAACTTATAGCATGTGTAATTATGTCTGTTAAATTGGGGCTTGCGTACTGTGTGAATGAACGTTTTGGATTCTTCGAAATCATAATTGGGTAACCTAGTGTTTGTTAATAACTTTTCTAGGCCTAAAAGTTTTGTGATAAAGGCTATCATTTTACTGGAATAATTTAACAAGCGAGTCGCTTCAGGGATGTGGGTGTTACGTGTACAGTGTGTCCCGGTACCTTTCTTTCTTGCTTCCCTGGTTAATTTTATTTTAATTTAACTTAGTTTTATTCTTCCTTTTGGGTTTTGGGTTATTTTCTGCGTCTGTTTTCTTGGTCCTTTGTTAGTTTTCGCCTATTGTTGTTTGCGGCCTGTGATTGGCCCCTTCCTTCCCTTGACCGATTGTTGGTCGTTGCCATGGGAATGCTAATGTTGTTGATGTTGTGGTGATGGGATTGATGATTTGTATTTGATGTGCCGATGATGAATTCTACCTTTTCCGCGGATTTCCTTGGTCCATTTAATATTTCTTTGAGATTTTAATTTTACCTTCTGCTCATTTTCCTCCCGGTGTTTCGGTGATTATTATTATTATTATTATTATTATTATTATTATTATTATTATTTTTATTTCTTGAAAAGTGCACGTAATACCTACCCATCCTTGCAGGGGGTCGTTTGACACATCCTAAAAAGGGGTTTTCAGTATCAATATCTAGAACTGTTTCTGTCAAGGTTGTTTCTCACGGTTGAAAGTATGTTTAAAAAAACTTTTGTACTGTACAAAGAAAACCTTTGGTTGTAAGAAAACTTGAGAGTTGATGAGGGGTTTCATAAATCTACATTATCTTGCTAAGTCTTTCTAGAACTAAATAATTATTTTCTTTATAAACGGTCGACCGCAGGGTTTTGGTTTGAGTTTAAAATATTTTTAAATTTTTAATTTTATTATTTTCCAGCGAGGATATTCCTTCCTATTTGTTTATCACTTAATTATGCTGATTAAATAGCTTTGTTCCCCAAGGTGTTGGTGTTTTCCTTTAAAAGGGGTGATAATTTGATATGACCAGGTGTATTTTATCCGCTCCTTTGGGGGCCCTGTTTTATTTTCTAATGGTAAGTGCCCTTTTTTCCTTTTATTTGTCTTTGTCTAGCACGTTTCGACGTATCTGAACCGTGCCTTTGGTACACGGTCAGACCCTTGGTGCTGTCACTTGGGGTAATTATGCCTTTAATTGCTCTAAGTGTTACAGCAAACACACAGATCATTGAGTAGATTGTTCCAAAGTGGAAACAAAAAGGATAACGAGAGTACACCTCGCTTCAAGGAATGACGGATTTGAGGTGGAAGCAGAATTTCTAGTTTTGCCAACTATAACGGGACGATTGCCACAGTTGGAGATCAAGAAGGACAAGATTTTGTGGAAAGAGGAATCTTCAGCCCCTGTGAGGATTTATCAGTTGAATACAGTAACATACGGAACAGCATCAGCACCATGAGATTCCTAAGGACATTCGCTTGGCAGATCCCACATTCAACAAGCCTGGAGACATAGACATGTTAATTGGTGCAGGACTTTATTGGAAAATAGTCATAGGTCCACCCAAGAATGAAGCTGAAGGACAACCAGCTCTGCAAAACACCCGATTAGGCTGGATTATAGGCGGTGAAGTTTTTGAGAACAAAGAAGGATCAACAACAACATGCATGAAAATTAGCAATCAACAATTATCAGATCAGATGGAAAAATTTTGGAAACAAGTAGCAATTCCGGAGATTCAACAATACACATCAGAAGAAAGAATATGTGAAAGACAGTTTACGGACACTGCTTCGAGAGATACAACAGGTAGATTCATCGTAAGGCTCCCTATCAAGCCAGATGTCATCCTCGGAGAATCAAGAAAACGCGCACTAAACAGACTAGAATCATTAGTCAAGAGGTTAAGCAGACACCCCGAACTCAAGACAGCTTATGCAGATTTCATGAATGAATATGAAAAACTAGGACATATGAGCTTGATTGAAAGAAACCAAAATCAAGATGTACCAAATTCATACTTCATACCCCATCAACCAGTGGCACGTCCAGATAGTGACACCACAAAGGTCAGAGTGGTATTTGATGCCTCGGCAAAAACATCACTCGGGACATCACTCAATGACAAGCTCATGACAGGACGTAATTTACAGCGAGATCTTTTTCACAGTGTACTTAGATTTCGCAGCCATAAGTACGTCATGACGGCAGATGTGGAAAAGATGTTTCGGCAAATACTCATCCATCCTGAAGATCGAGCATTCCAGCAGATTTTGTGGAAAGAGGAATCTTCAGCCCCTGTGAGGATTTATCAGTTGAATACAGTAACATACGGAACAGCATCAGCACCATGAAATGCCTAAATGAATTGGCTACTCTTCATGAAAATGAATTTCCAGCAGCAGCAAAGGCTATTCACGATGATTTTTATATGGATGACTGCTTAAGTGGAGGAGACATTCTAGAAGACGTGATCGGGCTACGTCGGCAAATACAAAATATACTCAAGAGTGGTGGAATGCATTTGAGGAAATGGAGGTCCAACAGCAAAGAGCTTGCAGGATTTGGAGAGCAAACGCGACGAAGGGACTTTACTGGTTTTAGACAAAGGTGAAGCTAGTAAGACTCTTGGACTCCTCTGGGACTCAGCACAAGATTGCCTTCAGTTTCGAGTTGAGCTGGAAAAGCAGTCACCAAGATCCAAAAGAGAAGTCGCCTCCAAAATCGCACAGATTTTGATCCACTAGGACTCGTGGGTCCAGTACTGATCAAAGGGAAGTTGTTGATGCAACACTTATGGGTAGATGGATTTGAATGGGATCAGCCATTGTCTCGAGAGCACCTTCAGATTTGGGATGAGTACTATACGTCATTAGAAAGACTGAACAACATCAGAATTATGAGAAACATAAATCCTGGGAATTGCTCTGGTTCTTTTGATTTGTTTGGATTTAGTGATGCTTCAGAGAAGGCTTTTGGAGCATGCAATTATGCAGTTTGTCAAACGCAAAGTGGTCTCTACATTTCCAATTTACTTTGTGCGAAGACGAAAGTATCTCCTTTAAAAACCATTTCGTTGCCAAGACTCGAATTGGAGGCAGCCCTTCTTCTTGCACAACTTGTCAAAACAACAGTGAGTGCTTTGAAAGAAAAAATTGGTCAGATGAGATTATGGAGTGACAGTACAATTGTTTTGGGATGGATCAACACTGAGCCAAGGCTCCTGAAGACATTTGTGGCAAACAGGATTGCAAAGATTCAAGAAGCCACTGATGCAACCAACTGGAAGCATGTTCCTTCGACTGAAAATCCAGCTGATCTTCTCTCAAGAGGAATTACTTCAGCAGAACTCGAAGATAAAAAGCTGTGGTGGAGTGGACCTTCTTGGCTTCGCACACAACGTCATCAACCAGAGAATTCAGAAGAATTTGAAACAGAACTACCAGAGCTGAAGGTCACAGCAGTTACGTAGACAGCAACATCAACCAGCATTCTACTGAATAAATTCTCGTCATTTCCGAAATTATGCCGTATAGTAGCATATTGTCAAAGATTCATTTATAATTGCAAACTGAAACCGCCAGAAAGGAAAAAGAGTTCACTAGAAATACAAGAAACTTGTAAAGCAGAGAAACAGGTAGTCAAATGGACACAATAAGAAGCATTCCCTCAAGTACTGCATTGCTTAATTAATAATCAAGACTTCCCAAAGAAGAGTTATCTAAAGTCACTCAGTCCGTTTCTGGATAGTGACGGATTGATTATGGTTGGAGGAAGGCTTCGTTTTTCGGAGCTAACATCAGACAGAGACATCCTGTGCTTCTACCAGCAAATCATCACATCACCAGAATGATCATGGAAAATGAACATCATCGTCTGAAGCATTGTCCCCCAGAGCAAATGCTACATGCAACTCGACAACGATATCGGCCTATTAGCGGCAGAAGAGAAGCGAAAAGATTGTCAAGAGGTGTCTGAAGTGCTTTTGTTACCATCCTACAGTTCCAGAGGTACGCATGGCAGATTTACCAAAAGAAAGGGTTACGTTAGTTGTTCGACACTTTGTTACCACAGGAGTGGACTATGCAGGTCCAATATCTGTAAGAGAAGGCCACAGAAGGGGCCTCATTCATACTTACAAGAGTTACGTAGCTGTATTTACATGCTTCAGTACCAAGGCAGTGCATTTGGAGTTGCTGTCGGAGCTAACGACCGAAGCTTTATTAGCTGCACTGCAACGATTTACGGCGAGAAGAGGTTTGTGCAAGCAGCTTTTCTCTGATAACGGGAAGAATTTCGTTGGAGCAGCCAACGCACTACAAGATATCCAGTCCTTTTTGGAAAAGGGGTCAACGACCATTACCTCCTCACTCGCTCTGCAGCAGATACAGTGGAGTTTCATTCCTCCCCGGTCACCCCACTTTGGGGGATTGTGGGAAGCAGCTGTAAAGATGATGAAAAGACATTTGCTGACTGAAACACAGGGACGCGTGCTAACTTTCGAAGAAACCTACACTATTCTTTGCGATATAGAGGCTATATTAAATTCACGTCCCCTTACTCCCTTGGTAAAAGATCCAAATGGTTTAGAAGTCTTAAAACCAGCACATTTTCTTCTAAGTGACTCGATCGTGCAACCTGTGCAAAGGGATTTGTTGAGAGAACCCGATAACCGCTTGTCACGTTGGCAGCACTTGCAGGAAATTCGGCAGCGGTTGTGGCAGAGATGGCAGCGAGAATACCTGCAGGAATTGCAAAAACGCGTCAAGTGGCATGATACCAATCGACGTATTGATGTTGATTCTTTGGTGCTATTAATTGAGGACAACATCCCTCCTCTAGAGTGGCCCAGAGGTAGGATAGTTCAAGTTCACCCTGGACGAGATGGTGAGGTGAGGGTTGTCACCGTTTGGACGGCTGGAGGAACTTTCACCTGAAGCATCAAGAAAATATGCCCTCTTTCCATTGAAGGGGATGACAAGGAGAACTGAATTCAAGATTTCCTGTGATATTTCTAACTTTGTGTTATTTTTCATCCAAGATATAATTTCAATATTATATTCTTTTAATCATAAAAATATGATGTATAGAGTTTTGTATTAACGCATATGTTAAGAATAAGTATTTTTACAGTAGGTATAAGATTACAATAGTTAGTTGAAAGAACTCCTTTCAAGGGGGGCAAGATGTTATGAAGAGACTTTTAATTTTTGTAAATGTATTTCATTAATTGAAGTTGGCACTTTCCAAGCCTATTACCGATTGGTGAGATGATTTTGTATTGTTGAAAATGGTTACGCAAGCAACAGTCATGTCCGTCATCAAGTTGTGATATCGCATCATTATGACATATCAAATGCAATAAAGTATAGAAGGCACCAAGTTCCTTTACTTCAAAAACAAAAACAAACGGTAAGAATACTTGAATTAATCTTGCACATATGAATGTATATAATTATAATAAGCTTGATATCAGTTTCGATAGGTACATTTATAGTTGCATTGATTTTTTTAAAACCATAATTAAGAAACATATTACTTATCTCATGTCGTGAAGAAGTTACAATGAAAATCCAAACCAAAAATTTCAAATGAGAATCCAGTGGATGTCCCAAAGCTAGCACAAATAATACTAACAGGAAGATATACCAGTCCCTCTATGATAAATAAAGAATTATCCCTCTCTTACCCAATGAAACATATTAAAATAATGAAAATGGTTATATGACCGGATGATATTCAGTTAAATGAATATAATATGATGAATTCAATTAGGTTTACCATGAAGATTACGAGTTCAAGAAGGATATTATAATATGAATCCAATTTCTTTTCACTATTGCTGATAATTTAATTCCTATTTTAATTATAAAAACATTAGCATGCTAATAAATTAGATCTAGGGTTATTTATGTGTTTCTATTCCCAAAGTAACTTATAATATGTAGAAATAGGATAGTATTAGAGCTATTGAAGGTTAGATATGCTGAGTAATGAACCTCATATCAGGTTTTCACCTACTTGCGGGGGAATTGAATGATTGATTAGAATTATGACTACTCTTCAACGGAACCTACGACTGTTTTGTGTAATTTGAGAGTTTAATGAGATGTTTTACCCTGAAAACCGAATGTATACCTCCGACCATCGTACTTGTACATGCGAGAGCCCCCCGCGTACATGATGGTTATCTTAGTTTTGGGTCATTTGCAGCCGAGGCATGATATTATGATCGCCCAACGAGAGTTATATGAGTAGATAGGTGCCGATGACAGGAGAGAAGATGGTAGGAAAGGTGTAATACGTAAGTAAGGATATGACGCTGAAGCGAACTCACGACTATGGCAAGATACTACACTGTAAGTGTTTTCCAACCCATCCTTAACTTGTTCCAACCAGTGAACTGAATATTTCAAAATGTGAAGTGCGTACCGCGACAGGATGTAACTTTGCATCAACTAAACTCTACGTTTTAGCCCTGCGGTGTTTGAACACTTTTCGAGTCAAAAAACTTATATATAAACTACTTTTGTTTACCAGGGACTTGCACCTGCTGTGAACTAATATTAATTCGTATTCTTGGAAATTGTACATTTAATACTCAATGATTGGTAGCGGCTTTCTAGCCCTAATAAGTAGGGGTCAATGCAATGTTTTGGCAGGGTTATTAACCAAACGAGTTGCTGCAGGGATGTGGAACAAACGTTCGTTTTCCATCTTAATTTTCCTACTTCTGGGTTATATTATTAAATTAATTTGATTGGTATTTTCGTGATTTTTCGACGTCCTGTTTTTCTTTTGTCTCTTAGTATGTGCATGCCTATTGTTGTTTGGTGGCCTATGATTGACCATTTTCCTTAACTACCTAGCGTATTTTCGTTCCCATGGGAATATTATGTTGATTGATGGTGATGCTGATTGTTGATGGATGTTGGTGGAAATGAATTGATTTCCCTGTTATGAATTTAGTATTGTGGGTTGTTTAACCTATTTTTCTTTTAATTAATTTTGGCTTTTTTCTCTCCCTGCTGGCATATTTTCCTACCCTGTGTCGCGGACCTTATTATTATTATTTTGGGGAAACTAATTTTTGGAAAATTGATCGTAATATTTCACCCTTCCTTGTGGGAGCTCCTTGGAATATACCCCAAATAACGTTTCAGTATCAAGAAAATCACTATTTAAGTACAACTATATAACCATTCTCTAAGAGAGGGAGTGTTTCACTGACATGGGCATGACACATATGAAAAAGATTTCAAAGTCTTTTAAGACTTACTGGAATCAAAAATGATAACCTCCCTAAAACCAGTAGCTAATTATAATGAAACTGAAGCAAATATTTATTTAAATCAAGAGAACTTGTCAAACAGACAAAGGTCTGCCTTCCAAAAATTAAAATTACAAAGTTTCGACAGAGACATAATGTTGTGACTATACTTCAAGGGCAATTTTTAAATAAGATCACTAGAAAATTAAGGCCTAACTGGAATCAAAGGTTTCAAAATATCACCTTGTCCCTGAAAGTTTAGACAAAGAAAACCCTAGTAAAACATTGCCATGATTGAACCAAATATAACCATACTGTAGAACTTATTTCATAACCACTACCACTGCCCTAAGCTGATTGCATTGGAGTATGCGAAGCACATCCTTGAATGAACAAATAAGCTCTGTCCCACTTGTAGCATTATAATTAAGTTAGACATTATTATCAGTATCTCGACATGTTCATTAAGGCTCGTCTCTACCCCATTTAATCCTTCTAATCTGAATGGGTTGCATCGACCCAGATTTAATATTCAATTGCTTGTAACTGACAAAATATGAACTGTATATGCCAAAAATCTTGTGTATTTGTTCATCTCCTTTAGTAGGTATTGACATGATTTAACAATATTTTTCAGTTGCTGACTACTCTACCAGTTCAAAAAATTACATAGGCCTATATGATGAATGGATCAAATGGACATATCCATTAATATCAATGCTGCCCTACCTGCTGGTCACTACACAAACAATGTTGGTCTACCTCCACGACTAGGGGGTGCTGCATTGCTTCTGTGATCAAATATGGCTGGTCATCAGCGGTTAATGAGAAATCTATGTGAAATATATTATATGAAATTAGTGAGAGTAAACATGAAGAGGAAGCTGATGATGCATTGGCTGATCCTGAATTTGTGTTTTCCAAAAAACCTGATGACGATCACGTTTCTCTGGAGGGAGAAGAAAATGACGAGCTCCAAGTATCTGGTTATAAACTACAAGATGAGATTGACTCTGTACAAAAAGAAGTGTACATATCTCTAAATGGGACGGAATGGAGAAAACAACCATATTGACAATAAGGTGTAAGGTACGTTCCACATTCAGCAGAACCCCTATTTAACGTTTTTACAGGGACCTGAATTTTTATTGTTAAATGGGTGTTAACATAAATTGTGCCATCATACGTTATTTACACAATGACAACAATAAAAGAAGGAGATATCTACATTATACACTGTACTGTAGTTACAGTTTGTGCTTCATTTTGACAATTTTTTGTTGGTGAATGCAAATTTCTTCAGTTTAAGGTTTTTCTTATAAGGTTATGCATGATTTTTCATAAAAGGCTGGAAAGATACTGAACTCACACAAACCCATTAAAATTACTACAGAACAGCAATCAGTTTGTTTAAACATTATTGCGGATGTTTTCCAAGCAGCAGCCGATTCATTGGAATGTATTTTCTAATTCCAATTGACTGAACACCCATATTACATTTCCTTCTTAAGAACTGCAATAGCATCAGTCCAGAGGATTGTTGCAAACATTGCCAGTTTCCTATTTCAAGCGGCATCACCTAACCTAGGTTTCAATTGCAAGAAATCAGCTTCATTTCCCGTATCAAATCCTATTTACAAAGAAACAGTAACAGTAAATATTTTCACCTATTTGATACTTATATTTGCATTAAGCATATCAATTAATCACACACAGTACATGTTTCATTCCATTTGGAAACATCTTCAGCTGTATTACATTGCTTACGTGAAAACATTAAGTATTTATCTTTTTAAGAACATCTCAAACAGGTACCTTGTTTTTCTTAAAATCTACATAAATTTAAAATTTGAAATAAATTAAAGTCAATGTGGATGGTTGAATGGGGTGGTGAAATGAGAGGGAAATAGATCTGTTTATGGTTAGCCTATTAAACAAAATCTATTCACTTGAACAGATGTTGTAAAAAATGTTTCCAGCACTTTTATCACCAAATATTCTGCTTGTCTTCTAATAAAAAGTTTTTTTTTGAAAATATAACTTTCCTTTGTCACTGTTCTGAATATTACAAGGTGTTCTCTTCGTTTGCTTCTTCAAACGTGATTGCTCTTTGTTTTAAATTTACAAAAATATCTCTTGAATTCAGTTAGTTCAGGATCCCTGAAGCTGATTGCTGTTTTACTATTAATAAAAGAGCTTTCCCATAGTCTTGTTGCTATAATCTACTATGTCCTTGGAGGAGCACAGCTAATGCAGCCTTCGACCCCATTCAACCATCCACATTCATTTTAATTTATTGCAAATTTTAAATTTACGTAGATTTTAAGAAAAACAAGGTACCTGTTTGAGATATTCTTAAAAAGATAAATACTTAGTGTTTTCACCTAAGCAATGTAATACAGCTGAAGATGTTCCAAAATGGAATGAATCATGTACTGTGTATGATTAATTGATTTGCTTAATGCAAATATAAGTATCAAATAGGAGGAAATTTTTACTGTTATTCTTTCTTTGTAGCATAGGTTTACTGCGCACATTTTATAAAAATAAATTTCAAGCTCCCTGTAGAATAATAACAATTATACTATAAATTTACATGGGAACAGCCATTCTGAAATTTAACAAGATGCAAAAGTACATGACCTAACCTCTGAAATTAGTTATGCACACTACTGTATCTTGAGAAGTATCACATTCTTATTTTATTTCAGAACATAGTAAATTAAGCAATCTTTTACTTCAGCTTTTATTTCTAAGAGTTAACAAGTGCTGTCATTGCACTTATTGCAAAAATATGTTATCCCGATGTTTAATACACCAGTCCGTGTTGTGAGAAGACCTCAGACTCACTCAAGATCAATTCACTCATGCGTAGCAATGAATCAACACAGAAGACGATTGATCACATTCAATATAAACCCTGGAGTAGAGTGTATGAATATTGGTAATGGATGAAAACTAACATGCCTGAATTTGCCTGTGATAATGGATGAAACAGTAAAAGGATTCTCATTGTATTGTAACTAAAGGATATTGCACAGATTAATACAGGAATTTTCATAGATTATAATAACATTGTCATTTAAACGGGGGTTCTGTTCTACTACATCGGCCGCGAACAGATGTCAATCAGAGTCAGACATCTCACTTTAGATCTAAGTGCCCATGCTCCAAATTCCTCTTCTGCCTTGAATCATCCTTAGCAAGCTTACGACGTCTTTTGCAGTGGTTCTTAATGTCCCATAACCAAAATATAGGAAAATTTTAACATTTCCTTAACGCTAAATGCGAGTTTTGCCGTACAGTATTTTGAATTATGTAAAATTGAATATAAAATTGCATTGCTCTTATGGAATAATTTTCAGGGCCTGAAATTTCTTCCATTAAATGCGGGTTTATGCTAAATCGAGGTCACACAAAACTGGGGTTGCACTGTAATATAAACAATGCTATTGCTTCATTTACATCATAGACCTATATCTATAAGCCTATACGCTCTTCAATATTTTAGTTGTTTATATTAATAATACTTCAGAGAAACGTAAATTTCAATTATGCGTATTCCAGATTGAGTAACATAATGAGAATTGCACCTGGACCCACGAGATATGCTCTTCAGAGGACAGGTGATCCCAGATGTTGGCAATGAAGTTATTCATCATTGATAAAATGCTGGAAACCAATTTATGGGAAACAAATTTTGAAATGAAAAGGGTTTTTGCAGATAAAGGGGAAGCTACAAGCCCATTTCTTTGATAGAGTTTGAAGCATTTCTAGATATGTACGATTTACACAATTTGCAAACAATGGCAGTTTCTGTTTTTTGTTAACTGCTAATAATCACAATCAACAATAACATGCAGTTATCTATATTTGCAGGCTTGATTTTGCTGGAGTCTACAAATCAGTGGGCAATACACTTCGAGAAGTATGGAATGAAGCGGACGGTCACCCTATCCTTCGAGCTACAATACCTCTTCAACGGTCCTAAATGATAACCCAGTTTTTGAGCTTCGATAATAAGGAAGAGAGACCAGCTCATAGATGTAATGGCAAGTTAACAGCAATAAGAGAATTTCATGACATGTTCGTTTCACAACTAACTAAAGTGTTTGTTCCATATGAGTCAGGAAAATACAAGGACACTAGTGCATGAACAAGAACTGGCTACTTCAGTTGTATTGAAAGACAAGGCACAACAAATTACAAACAGTACAACAACAAAAAATCAAAAGGTAATTCACAACCAAACACAAAGGAAATACAACAAAGATCAGTGAGAGTGTCACTAACATTTACAATTAGATTCATTAAACAGAACAGACATTTCCTAACAAACTGTACAATGAGAAATAAGGGAATATTATGTAACAAATAGAAAAAAATAAGAACAGGTGACTCAATAAAAGATCAGCATTTTCAATTACAAAATCTGGGCATACAGTAAGAATTGAAATGACTAGAAAATATAAGCGTAAGCAAGTTCAAGATAAGACTATTATGCAGTTCAGAAATGTAAACAAATTTTTAATTCCAGGATTTTTGAGAGAATTGACACACAGAAAGTTTATTTTCACATAAATTCCAAAAGCATTCCAAATAAAGGAATTAGACATGCAGTTCCACCTGTATGGATACATAATCAAATATTACCACTCAAGAGTCTTGATGATGGTGATGATGATGATGATGCTTGTTGTTTAAAGGGGCCTAACATCTACGGTCATCGGCTCACTCGAGAATCAAGCGCAGTTTACAATACCTTATGGTCAAGAATAAGTCCCATACCAGTGTGAAAATTTACACCAGCATAAGACAAAAATTTTGCCCTCTGTCCAACAGCCAAAGAGTGCATCAAGTTAACAGGTAAAGACAAATACTTATATAGACGACATGAAGAGGGGAGGTAGAGGAAAAGTCATGACACATGGCACTAGAAACGCCGAAAACATCCATGAAGAGTGTAGAGTGTACAATCTAAAACCGATGATGCCATCCATGTTTGATGCAGGTAATCGGCTGACTGCAGCAGTGTGCACATGTCAAATGCCAGGAAGAAAGCAGTGGTAAATGACGAATGCGGCAGAGGTGAGTTGACAAGATAAAACCTATGCCTCATCAATCTCTACTCGTATGCAACCTACAAACCAAAATTCACTATTTTGGATAACATAAGAGACCAACACCAATGGAAAAACAGCATGAAGCAAACTTCCAGCAACACATGATGACAGACACGTCAGTTAGATACACTGTATAACTCCCTGTGAAAAGCTATAAAACGTGGTTGATCTAAACAAAAGGAAATTAAGTATGTCCTGTCCCTGGAAAAGAACGTCTGAAAAATAAGAAGTTTTGCCAGGAATATATTAAATTCATGTTAGAATTCAAATCACTTGATAACATGACAGGAATGTGAAAACCTGCAGGAAGAAAATCACTATTAAATTCCACATTACCCTGTCATAAATCATTCAAGTAAAACAGCAAAAACACTTGTTAAAATCAACGCTTGAGTCAAGACTGACAATGGCATTAGTCTCAACTACATACACCATGAAGGGTCATCCACTCATGAACATCTCTTCTCTATAATCATCTGACTGCGGGCTCAACAAATAGCATTTACGTGTGTATGTCAGATTGTTTAGCAATAAAATGTTGCTCTGAGTAAAATGCAAGGCAGCAAAGCTTTAAAAAAATTGGTTTTTCATAACTCTCCCTTCAAAGTCTGAGATTTGCGGAGCCTTTCTCTTGACAAGACTATTCAAAGAAAACATTAAAGGCTCCCAGTTTGAAGTTGCTAAGGATACAAATGAGTGGCACCATGTGCCGTCCAAAGGTAAACCCGCTGACTTAGTGTCCAGACGACCACAATGAACACAATTGTCAACAATACAGTTTGTTGGCATAGTTCTGGATGGTTGAATCAAGATCCTTTGAGTAGGAATAAATGAAAAATTACTGTTCGAATTAATCTCCCAGATCAAAAAAAATGCCACAAATGCTTCTTAGAGACTTGATGATGACTTATTCATAACAAAAGTTTCAAGATTAAAAAAAGTACAGAGAGTAGCTGCATATTGTTATTGATTTATCTCAGATTGTTATAAACAAGAGTGAAATTCAAGTCCACTGTTCATATCGGAGTTGAACCCTCCACTCAAATGTTGCATTAATGTTCTGTAGAAAATATTAAATCATATTGATTATAACCATAATCATAGATCAAGAAGCCATCTCCTTGTCGGCAGAAGACTGCACAATATCTTAATTCTAGTGGGGAGGAAATATTAGATCATTCTGTATATATGTACCGGGCGGTACACCTCCGCGCCGCTAATTCAAACATTGCGCCAGTTGAAACTCCTCTACGGGAGGAAGCCTGAACTTTAACCACCATGTTAATTCTAAAGTTTCTCAGAAGTTGTCACTATTGTAAATTTTGAAGAGTTCTGAACTGTCTTTTTCGATTTATATTTGTCTTCTCTGTAGTGAGAAGTGTGAACACTCTCTTCTAGATGGCACTACTGAAGAACTACAATTGTGCACCCTAGTGCGAACTGAAGGAACTGGTTTTTTTTGAGAAATTTTGTGTTCATAAATTTGTTCTTTGTTAAACTTCTTTCAATCATTTTTTGGGTTGGCAGTGTAACCCTTCTCTCTTTCCGCTTGTTTTGAATTTAGCCAATCCCGAATTTCCTTAATTAATTTTTAACCAATAATGTGTGTCTTCTCCGATATGGATATGTTGCTTGATCCTAGCCAATAAAGTTGAGGGGGGTGTGGGTTCTCATTCATGAAACGTCTCAAATTTTCCGCGAGGATATATAAACTGCTGATTTTCTTGTCTCCTGGCAACTTCTGTAACATCCTTCCTAGTGTGATTATGTAGCAGGGGGCGGGAAGCGCCTCTTTCTTCTGGCGGCAGTTCATCCATCAGGTAATGGCCTTTTAATAACTTCTTTTCTTGCTAGCTCAGCAGTTTAACCCTCGGGGCAGGTTCGAAACCTTTATCATGTAACTTTCCTTTAAAATGTAAAAGACACTTGGTATAAAATTCTATCTCTTTAACTACAAATCGAGATAGAGAGTGCCTAACCCTCTCGAGCTCCCTCTCATATTGTTTTTGAGGTGACTACGTTTTAACAACCGTTTTACTTCGTTTCATAATGTAATAAAATTTTCCTATCGTGTCACCTCCGTAGTATGGGATTAGCCCTTGCATAAGCGGCCTAGAGCCAAATAGGTTTTTAAAAAGGTGTATTAGGAGTGCAAGTTACGCCTCCACTCTAGTTGGTATTTTGGGGCCATGTAATTGTCCTGTTTCTTTATTGAATAGGCCTCAGTAGGTTGGGTATCATTACCCCTGTTCTTGTGTGCCCGTAGGGCAGCTTGAACGTGGAGTTTGGTGTGGACTTTGCATTGGCTTGAATTTTGAGAGCGGGTTGCTCTTTCTCAAATTTGGTTTCTGTGTGCCTCGAGAAGGCTGAACTGGGTAATTGGGAGCTAGGGCTCCTTGGTATGATTGGGTTTTTGCCCCTTTGTTGAACCTTATACAGTGGTAAAGCTGGGCTCATTGTTCAAGGATTGTGTGTCTGGGGGACTCGAAGCCCAAGTCCATTAATAAAATGTAATTGTACATTCTTAACTTGTTGATATATAACTGAGTTCCTGTTGTACTTGTTATTTCTTGATCTCGAAAAGAAAATATAACCTTTGTTAAATTTTAAATTAACTTTAATTTCGTAAGTTGAGACCTATTCATCCCAGCACCTTCTTTCACCTCTGCCGTTCCACAGATACCTCGGAACAAGTGGTGGCAGAGCGTGGTTGAATGAGTCACAATTTAGCCCCTCTTGACGGCTAAAAACTGCTTTGATTCAAACTCTAACAATTTTCTCAGTTGCTGGAATTTTTTAAAATTTTTCTTTCTAAAAATTTTCTGTCATCATGTCCGGCCCTCGCGAGGTTCTCCATCCTTTCTATTTGCGTAAAGAGGAATTCATTTATGAATTATCTCTCAGAAACGTTCAATCTGGAGGCACGGTGCAGTCGACTCCAATAAGCTAAAAGATTCCCTTGATTTGCCTATTACCATCCCGACTTTGGGAGAGAAAGAGATTGACGACTCTCTCTCCACGATCAATGATAATACTACTGAGCTAGCATCTGTAGTTAGGTTTTTTGAAGTAAGTGATCCATCTCCTAATCAACTCAAAAGAGTACAGGCTAGGTTGTACCACTTTTGTAATAGGGTGTGTGATCTATTTTCTCTGAAGTTAAATGACCTTCAGGGTAAGGAGGCTAGTGCCCTTGCCGAAAACTTGTCCCAAATATCTAGTGAAGTTAGTCAGTTGTTATCTGGACCTGCTATCCCTAAAGTCGACCAACCTATGATAGTAAATATTGTAAGTTGGGAGGATTCCTCTAAAGAGGAAGGAAGTAGTACTGAGGCGACTGCACAACGAACATCTGCCCCATTAGGAACCGAGTCCGATCGTCGCACGTCCATTCCACCCTTTGTGTTAAATAGGGCATCTTCGGAATCTGCTTCTCCGCCACGTATGCCCCTTTCTACTATGTCACCTGGTTTCAACAGTTTACCCCATCCATAAGCTATGTTACTTAGGGGTATTTCTAAGTTTTCTGTTAACTCCACAACAGATGTCATTGCTTTCTTAAGGTTTTTAGTTGAATTCCAGGATCATGCCCTTGGTTTTTCTCTTTCTGCTTGTCAGATTTTGCAAATCATCTATCCCTATGCAATTGGTGTTCTCTCCGACAAGATAGTTAGGACAATCGCTGAACAGTCATCCATAGAAGACTTCCACGCCCATCTGTTAGCTAGTTTTATTCCAGCTCGAGCTAGGTCATCTCTAATTCAGAAGTATTATTATAGAGTGCAGTGACTTGATGATTATATGGCAGACTTCATACAAGACATCAAGTTCTATACTAGGGTATTTGCCCTTCATTTCCCTGAAGATCAAATTGTTCAGGCTATTGTAGAAGGTATTTCACCCCCTTACAGATCATACTTGTGTTTTGCGTCGCGTCCACAAACTTTCGCTGAGTTAGAGGCTATGGCTGTCTCAGCCGAAGGTGTCAATTACGCCGATACGTTGCGTGTCGCGAAAGAACCCCCCCATCCTCTAGTAGTTTTCGGCCTCCTCCCCGCCGACCCATCACACCCCGTAAATGTTATGCTTGCGGGTCGCCTGACCATCCTCGCAATACATGTCCATTGATCAAGTCTAGTGGGACAAGGAATGGAGCACGGTCATCTCAAGGTTGCTTTAAATGCAGCGCGTTTTCACATATTGCCAAGAACTGCCCTAATGCCAACAGTACTCCCTCCTGCTCAACTTCTGGTGCTACTTCCACTAAGGCCAATAATAATAAGTGACTAGGGGCTTCGGCTGAGTCGGCGAACCCTTCTTCCCGATGCTCAGCCCCAAGTAAACATATCGAAATTTCAGGGAAAACTCAGGCTTCAAATTTATGTTTCGAAGGTCCCAAAGAATGTCTTAGGATAGCAGCGGATACCCCCGCACCAGTGCCTTTTCTCAAAATTGAATTAAATAATGAACCTGTAACTGTTCTATTAGGTTCTGGCAGTGTTTGTTCTATTATTTCGGTTGAATTGTACTCCAAATTGAAAACTGTTTGTAGTCTTCCTGATTTTTGTTCGAATTCGGTTCAATATGTTTCCGCAAATTCTTCTCCATTAGAAACTTTATGTTTTCTGTACGCCAAAATTCGTATATCTAAATTTACTTGGAAAGTTAAATTGTTTGTGGTAAAAGCACTTATCTTGCCCCATTATATTGGGAGCCGACTTCATGTCCCATACTGGCCTAGTGCTCGATCTTCAAAGTAAGTCGTGCACATTCAAATTTCTTTCTAATTGTAAAATCACCTTATTGAAATGTAATTCTGTATCATGTTCATCTGTTTCGCCTACCCAGGATGAGATGTTGTTAGATCTTAGACATCTACCTGAGGAGCAGGCTGATAGTATTCGTAAGTTGTGTCAGTCGTTTCCAGAGGTGTTCTCGGATACTCTTGGTGTTACTGACCTCACTGAATATAAGATTGAGGTTACGGATTCGATTCCTGTCCGTTTCCCACCTTATAGGCTATCTCCATCTAAAATGAAGGCGCTGAAAGAAGTCATTGATCAGATGCTGGAGGACGGCATTATTCGGCCCTCTAAGTCGGCGTATTCTTCTCCTATTTTTCTAGTCCCGAAACCCCAAGGTGGCTTCAGGCCTGTGATTGACTATAGGGCTCTCAATCGGAAGGTGGTGTTACAATGTGTGCCCCTTCCTGACCTTCATTCTTGTTTTTCAAGGTTTCGTAAAGCTAAATTCTTTACCATCTTGGACCTGAATCAGGCCTATAATCAAATTCCTCTGGCTGAAGAATCTAAACATCTTACAGCGTTTGCCACGGATTGGAATTTGTATGAATACAACCGCGTGCCTTTCGGGCTCCCCACGGGAGCAGCTGTGCTCACTAGACTGCTAGATAGGGTGTTCTCCGACATCAAATTTGAGTACTTGTACAACTATCTTGATGATGTCGTATTCTCGGAGACCTTCGAAGAACATCTAGATCATCTGAAAGAAGTTCTCAATCGCCTTCGTATGGCTGGGTTAACTGTGAAGTTGTCCAAGGTCGCCTTCGCTAAGCCTTCCATGTCATTCCTAGGGCATATTGTTTCGCCCGATAGTGTTGCAGTCGATCACTCTAGAACACAGGCCATCCGCGATTTCAAGCCTCCCAAGGACATCAAAGGTATTGTTAGGTTCATTGGTATGGTGAATTTCTTCAGGAAATTTATTCCAAATTTCGCAAATAGAGCGGCACCCTTAAACTTACTACGTAGGAGAGGCGTCAAATTTGAGTGGGGACCTTCTCAACAAGCCGCTTTTGAAGATCTCAAATTAGCTCTGTGTAACGCCCCTGTTCTGGCCATGCCCGATTTCTCCAAGAAATTCATCGTCCAAACCGACGCGTCGTCGTCGGCGGTAGCTGCGGTCCTTCTTCAAGAGACTGAACTAGGGAGGCGACCCATCGCCCATGCATCTAGGACTCTATCGGCTCAAGAAGCCAAATATTCCATCTATGAGCTCGAAGGTTTGGCAGTCTTATTTGCTTTAGAAAACTTCCGTCTCTACCTGGAACATGTCAAATTTGACTCGGACACCGATGACCAAGCCTTAAGCTGGGTCTTAGGTAGGCCGCGTCGTACTGGGCGTATAGCCCGGTGGGCCATCCGAATTTCGGCCTTCCAATTTGATGTTAGGCATATCAGAGGTTCTGAAAACGTCGTTGTTGACGGACTAAGCCGTATGTTTGCTAACGATGTAGAGACCCCGGATCTGGATGATTGTTCTTCAACTCCCGAGTCCATACTATCTGAGGTTAATGCCATTCTGACTGATGCTCCCATGTTGTTTAGGGATATTGAAAAATATCAACGTGAAGATCCGACGCTGGCTCCGATCATTGAAACCCTTTCTTCGGGGGAACATGTGGCCCCTTATGTATTGAGGAATGGTGTTTTATTTTGCCCGTCGAGGCATGATCAAAATATGAAAGTTGTAGTTCCAGCTGTTCTTGTACCAATGATCTTCAAGTACTACCATGAGACCACATTGGGGTGGCATTTAGGCATCTTCAAAACCCGAGAAAAGATTCGTGAAATGTTCATCTGGAAGGGTATGGACGGAGAAATCCGTGAATTGGTAAAATCTTGTAAATCATGTTGGCTTAGTAAATCCACCATGTCCACCAAGGTAGGTCTATTGTCTTCTCAGCAAGCATCACGCCCAATGGAAAGTCTCTACATCAATTACGTAGGACCATTCCCCCAGTCAAAGGGGAAAGCCAACAAGTTCATCCTTGTATGTGTAGATGGTTTTACGAGATTTTCTTGGTTATTTCCAACTAATCTGGCTACCGCTCAGTCCACCATTACTTGTTTAAATTCCATTTTTGCTTCTTTCGGTCCGTGTCAATATATTGTATCTGATAATGCTAAAGCTTTCACATCCAATCTCTTTCGTAAATTCTGTTTTGATCTGTCCATATCTCATGTGACTACTTCGGCTTATTATCCTCAACCATCTCTAGCTGAACGGGTCAATCGTAATCTGAGGTCGGCCCTTATTGCCTATCATCACGAGGATCATTCTAGGTGGGACACGTCCTTGCATTGGTTAGCTTTTGCTTTGAATTCGGCGGTTCATGAATCTCATAAGTTTACTCCAGCTTCCTTGATGTTCAAGTTTGTACCCAACACGCCGCTCTCTAACCTTTGGTCTCTTAGTGATATTCTACCTGAGGCAATAGATCCAGATAAAATTAAAGATCTTTGGAAGAAGGCTAAAGCCAATCTTAACCCGCCATCGGTATCGTTGTCCGCACTTACGCGAGAGGTAGCGTGTATAGGGGCGCCCTAACTTCGGCTTGGTGTATGATTTTAGTTCTTATACGGGCTCTTCTCGGCATTTTTAATAAATTATACTAGTATTTGGTTATTTAGTATATATATATATATATATATATATATATATAAATTACTAAATATTATGAAAAGTAACAAAAATCTTTGGCATTACAAATACATATTACAGTACAAAACAAATTTTATCATGATTTGTAAACCGCATTATTTTGTATCATTGTCCTGTTCACTCATTTCTTTCAACTTCTTGCGTAAAACATTCACTGCATACTACTTTAAGTTAGGCCAGTGTGCTCTTTGCACGTTGAGCGTTTGCACGCATCACAGCGAGCTGACGTAAATTGCTTTTTCGAACTGGGAGTAGGCACATCTTGGTTTCTGCCCGAGAACGTCTGAAAATATACACAGTGAACACCATAGCTTTTTTCGTAATGATTATGAAGAAGTTTTACAAAGTGTTCAATTAGATACTTGTAAAAATGGAGAAGTGAGAACTGTTAGCAATAATTACCTGGGGCTGCTGGTGTCGCATTTCTGACGGGAAGTTCTTGTCCAAATATATTTTTGATGGAATTTCTGAGACCAATTGACAGAACATCGACTGAAGCACGTCTCAACAGATGTGGCTTTACGATTTTCAGGGCAAGACTTGTGATGTATTTTCTTCGTGAAATCGAATCTCCTGTATTAGAGAAATAAATAATATGGGCATTGACTGTAGCCAGATCCAAAAGTCCATAGAAGACTGCTAAAGGCCATCTGTTGTTTACCCTCTTCACGCTGAAGTCTTTTTTCTTCCTGTCAACATCATCTCCTCCTCACGTAAAGTTGTAAAATGTAATGACTTCCGGCTTGTTGACATCTACGGTCGCTGGGTCGATGGTGCCATCGTTAGAAAAATCTTTCCAACAATCTACAACTGTTTTAAAAAATTTTGCATTAACGTTGACACCTGGTAATTTACTAACTATATTTTGGCTTACAGTTTTTCCTTTCTTATTTGTTTGTTTGTGTACGTACCATTTCGTATATTTATCCATTCCAATGTACTGAAGTCCAGAGGGCTGCGCTATGGCTGTAGCGGATGGTCGTTTCAAGTTTTTCCGTTGTCTTGAGGTCTGCACTGTGTTTCTTTCGGGTGCAAAAATCTCAGGTGACTGGGTTGAAGATGTGGAGAATATGGGATGAAGAACGTTGGTGTCAGTTCTGTATCAAAATCACTTTCCGAATCATTGGATTGCTCTGTATCAGTTTGATGCGAGGAATGTTCAGTAGGAGCATCACTTAGACCAGGGCCTCTCAAACGCCCAAAATCTCACGCGTGCAAATCGAGGCGCAAGAGGTCCGTGCACTGTGCATCGCTTCCGCGCGGCACGGCTCGGACCAACGCTTCGTCTCTGTGCTACTCGGCTAAGCTCGACTCAACTCGGCTCAATTCGGCTCGGATTTGGAGCGCTACGCAGCAACTGAGGAAGAGGGAGACAGGGGGAGCGAACGAGACAGGCGTGGGGAAAGAGAGAGACAGCGCTATTGCTCCAAATCGAGGAGTGGGGGGTCTGCACTCTGGTCAACCAAGCGAAGTCGTCTTTTGCACCGTGCACAGTGCATGCACCAAGTGCATGCACTCTGAGAGGCCCTGACTTAGACAGTCAGAAGCAAAGCCTTGTTCGTCACCATCAGTAAATACGTCGTCCTCTTCTTCAATCCAGCTCAAAATAAGAGATCTAGGCTTATTAGTTATTATAATTTCACTGTGATACTATTCACTAAAACATTACCCCAGCACGGAATGCGCAAAAACTGTGACGCCAAAGGTATCGAGGCTAGAATGCGCCTAACACTGCCTGTGACGCGACCGGTATCGTAGCGAGGCGCGGACTAACATTCCAGACAGAACGAACTTCCCCCACTCCTCCACGTGACATGTGTGCGTGAATCATCGCGTAACGAAGGAAAACATGTGACTCATAAACTCATTTGAGAATACCTGGAGTTTGAAAAGTTTGAGTCTTAAACCAAAAAACTTTTCTTAATAAGGAGTGTTTTTGTTAGGGGCTACCTAACAACGATACCGATGGCGGGTTAAAGTGTCTCATGAAAAGGTTAGGGAAAGATATGATCGTGGACGGAGACCCACCCATTTGAAGGTAGGTGACCAGGTGATGGTCAAGAACTTTGTTCCCGCGGGCAAGCTTGCCCCCAGATTTCATGGACCGTGCATTATTGTAGATTTTCTCCCGCCGGTCACGTTGTTATTAAGCAATCCAGCCACCGAGAGGATATTTAGGGTTCACCTGTCCCAGGTGAAACCTGTGTAATTTCCGCACTAACTTAGCTCGTTTTTATTTCTTGTTACATTTTGAAAGAAATCTGAAGGTTATATTTTTGGTTTCATTTTGAGGCCTTCTGCCCTTGGAATTATGTTCTTTGTTTCCTAATGTTCATTGTACAACCTCCCCCGAACAGTTAAACTGCTATCCTGTCCTTGCCATGGCCATTACCACGCTCCCGTGTCCTGCTCGACCACACACAGTGGCTAATTAAAATGAGATAAATATTTCCAGGCCGCTGGCCCCTCAGCTCCACCACGAGTACTGTACCCGAAAATCATTATGGTCCAACAAATTCCGCCGCCGAGATCTTAATGTTTCAGTGCCCCCGCAGCCGCGCGGCGCCGTGCCGCTACTGGAGTAGAGCACGGACCCAATCTACTTCAGTGAGGTCAACCAGTGTACGGCGAGCCGGAGCCCTCCTCCCGGCCAAGGCTGATGTGTGGCACACCTCCTGGAACTTCCCCGCGGTCTATAAACATTCGCCGCGTGTGCGGCGTGCTTCAGCACCACTACCCCTCTCATAGTGCGGGAGAGCGGTATCTCAGGGTATTTGAGGGGTCCGAGCGGCCTCCTCTGGACACAAGCTGCTGCGGCTGGTCTCGCCCTCAAGTAATATACTTAATCAGCTACATGGACATTTCATATCAACAATTACTACATTTTTGGATTCAACTGCAACATTTGGTGGACTTAGAAATTTTTTTCCTTTCAAGAATTAAAAGTCTTTCCTTCTGAATTCAACTACTACAAGCATAAAGACATTACATCAAAAGTTACTACAAAGAATTTCGAAACTGGATCCAACCAATTTAAGAAAACGTGTTTGTAAATTCTTCTGCAATTAATTTCTACATGAATATCATAACTTGGACCTTGTTTTAGAACAAAATCTGGTGTTCTTCTGTGTTACCCCTTGGAGGGACTTTTTTTTGGGGGGGGGAGGTCTGTACCGGGCGGTACACCTCCGCGCCGCTAATTCAAACATTGCGCCAGTTGAAACTCCTCTACTGGAGGACGCCTGAACTTTAACCACCATGTTAATTCTAAAGTTTCTCAGAAGATGTCACTATTGTAAATTTTGAAGAGTTCTGAACTGTGCCTTTTTCGATTTATATTTTTTTTCTCTGTAGTGAGAAGTGTAAGCACTCTCTTCTAGATGGCACTACTGAAGAACTACAATTGTGCACCCTAGTGCGAAGTGAAGGAACTGTTTTTTTGAGAAATTTTGTGTTCATAAGTTTGTTCTTTGTTAAATTTCTTTCAGTCATTTGTTGGGTTGGCAGTGTAACCCTTCTCTTTCCGCTTGTATTGAATTTAGCCAATCCCGAATTTCCTTAATTAATTTTTAACCAATAATGTGTGTCTTCTCCGATATGGATATGTTGCTTGATCCTAGCCAATAAATTTGAGGGGGTGTGGGTTCTCATTCATGAAAAGTCTCGAATTTTCCGCGAGGATGTATAAACTGCTGATTTTCTTGTCTCCTGGCCACTTCTGTAACATCTTTCCTAGTGTGATTATGTAGCAGGGGGCAGGAAGCGCCTTTTCTTCGGGCGGCAGTTCATCCATCAGGTAATGGCCTTTTAATAACTTCTTTTCTTGCTAGCTCAGCAGTTTAACCCTCGGGGCAGGTTCGAAACTTTTATCATGTAACTTTCCATAAAAATGTTAAAGACACTTGGTATAAAATTCTATCTCTTTAACTACAAATCGGGATAGAGAGTGCATAACCCTCTCGAGCTCCCTCTCATATTGTTTTTGAGGTGACTACGTTTTCACAACCGTTTTTCTTCGCTTCATAATGTAATAAAGTTTTCCTATCGTGTCACCTTCGTAGTATGGGATTAGCCCTTGCATAAGCGGCCTAGAGCCAAATAGGTTTTTAAAAAGGTGTATTAGGAGTGCAAGTTACGCCTCCACTCTAATTGGTATTTTGGGGCCATGTAATTGTCCTGTTTCTTTATTGAATAGGCCTCAGTAGGTTGGGTATCATTACCCCTGTTCTTGTGTGCCCGTAGGGCAGCTTGAACGTGGAGTTTGGTGTGGACTTTGCATTGGCTTGAATTTTGAGAGCGGGTTGCTCTTTCTCAAATTTGGTTTCTGTGTGCCTCGAGAAGGCTGAACTGGGTAATTGGGAGCTAGGGCTCCTTGGTATGATTGGGTTTTTTGCCCCTTTTTGAACCTTATACAGTGGTAAAGCTGGGCTCATTGCTCAAGGATTGTGTGTCTGGGGGACTCGAAACCCAAGTTCATTAATAAACTGTAATTGTACGTTCTTAACTTGTTGATATATAACTGAGTTCCTGTTGTACTTGTTATTTCCATCTCGAAAAGAAAATATAACCTTTGTTAAATTTTAAATTAACTTTAATTTCGTAAGTTGAGACCTATTCATCCCAGCACCTTCTTTCACCTCTGCTGTTCCACAGATACCTCGGAACAATATATATTATCATCTCACTAATCTAATTATCATTGCGGAACAACTTCGACTACTTCATCATGGCACTCAACCCATAATCACATCTCTGAGAGGCAAGTTTCGGATCCCATCAGCAAGGGGGGCGGGAAAGAAGCAACATTTATGCACGTCTCAAGGGTCGTAAGTTGAATGCAGATACTTCTGAACAATTAACGCGAAATACACAAAGTGTGCGTGCATCCATTCCTTAATACTTACCAAGAAATGCACCAAACAACGAAAACAAAACACAATACTTATCATAAGGGCAGTACCAGCAAATACGACGCTTGGAGGGCAAAATAGGGAGTGAAAAGGGCTGGATCTTATGTTAACATTTGACAGGTTGGGAGGTCAACATTTTTAACTACTAAATGACAGACGAAATAAAATTGTAAATAAGATGTTTACTTAAAGAAAAAATAATTCATAGCATTTATAGTTCTCACCGCTCACCACCCTCTAGGACCCCGGTACCACCTAGGGGTGATGAGGTGAATAACCTAACCCACCAGGGTGAGAGAAGAAGAGAGAGAAAGAGAGAGAGAGAGAGAGAGAGAGAGAGACCCTGGCAGGAAGGTTGTTAGCGTGTCCGCCCCAGAATGGGAGTTATAGCGAACACGAGGGAGAAGATGGGCACAAGAAGAGGAACAACAAGTACAGTCACAATATTAAAAAAACAAGAAACCATGGAAAAACTTACCGGAAACAGCGGAGGAAGACGACTTAAAGGCCGTGGAAATAAATGCACAAGAAGAACGGTGGCAGTGCTCCACCGAACGTGGCGAATGAAAACCGACACTTCAATTAAGTTAAAAAAAAAATTTAATGGAAGGGCAAAAGGTAGGTAACAAACCAAATCATTAAGTTAATAAAACCTAAGTTTATTTTAAAACGTAAACCCAAAATGTAAATAAAATCAACGTAAGGTTGAAAAATGGAAAAGGAAAATAACAATAAGTAAAATAAATTAGAATATACCCAGGTAGGGTTTAAAAGAAAATTAATTCATTACTAAATAACAATTAATGAAAAATAAATACTCTTTAACAGATAATAAATAGAGAACTTAATGAAAACAACAAGAAAGAAAGGGTGACCTCCGTACCTAATAAAATGTGATCAGAAAACAACGGGAAACAAATAGACTTTCTTACATAAATGTTACCTTTAAATTAAATGTGATCGATCACGGATAGTTAAATAAATTTTTTTAAAAAAATATTAAGTTAACAATTACTCAATAAAATGGATCTTCAACGCGGTCGCTTCTCATAATTACTAAATTTGAAATCGTTCAGTTTCCACCAAGGACAGTTTCCAAGACAAACAGAATTTACGTTAAAAAAACACCTCCTCACGCGGGGCAAGGAAATGGAAACACAATATGAAAGGAGGAGAAAAATAAATTAATAAATTTAAACAGTAAACGATACACTCAACCCCGAAATATAAAATTCAAGATCCACACAGGCTCAACACGCCAGACAACTCTTAACCCGACAACAATACACACCAACCGTTGCCAAGGTAACCACTAAACAAAAGCAAGGCCTCCTAATACACGGAGGAAACCAGGCTAGAGAAAATAATTCACCCAAAAACCCCAGAAGAGGGGGGGGAAGAAAACATACCAAACGAATTAGAAAACAAAACACAGGAAAGCAAACAGAAATCCGAAGAAAGGTAAAGCTCGGTACCTTGGAGACTGTACCTTGGTTTACAAAAAGGTTACAATTTTAAGTGCCAAAGGTAGATCAGTAAAATTTTAAATTAATAATTCCAATTTAGTTCATGGTGAACCTTCCACATTACTGTGATTAGTTGCCGAAACTGTTTTTCAGATTTTCGATACCACACACGCAAATAGGAATTAATTTAACGGCGAAGTCCAAATATTTATTATTATTATTATTATTATTTTCCAGAAATCTTCGAAAATATCAAAATCCTCTTCAGGACGACGTTTAGAATGATTTCAAACACTGGTACATACCTTTGGTGATGAAGAAATGAGAGGAATTTTAACCTGACATTGTTGACGAAGAAAATGCAGTCACACCGCCGACATCCAGACCTCGTTGTGAAGTATCCAGACAAAAAAATAAATCCAAAAAATGCACAGAAGAAAAGGCAGGAGGTCTTCAACTAGTTCATACGGGGAAAATCCCCGTTAACGAAGATTACGGGGGTTTCCAGATATACCACGACTCCATGACGCCGGACACAAAACCACACCAGTTCGACATGGCTGACTCAAGCGAACTGACTCTCGCGTCGGCAAGCAAGGAGCGGGCAAGTTTGCCTGGTCGTAGGCCCGCGCATGCGCAATTACGCTCAACCAACCACGAGGCCAGGCAATGGCCGCTGTGTACAGTAACTTAAAAAAAGGTATGCTGGCGTTAGCCGTTTGACACAAATTATCTAGGCCGCAGGGCCAGTTCAAAATGGTTATAGGGGAAGGCTCACATTATTTAATATTGTCTCAGCCCTCCCGCCCCGAATCGACGACAAAATCTCATGCACATGCCATCAATGATGTGGTGGTCACCCATATACTAAATTTGGGCGAAGTTGTCCAACAGAAAACGACCACCAAGATTAACTAATTTTAGTTAGGAGTTCACATGACCAGGTTAATAGTCCAAGACACAGTTCCATATCACATAGTTTTTAGAAATAATTGGCGGGGTGCGATCAACATCAGTGTCCAGAAACGTTAACCGAGCACTCGGAAAATCACCAGAGTAATGTTTGTCATCAAATAGAGAGTACAATGACCAGAGTTCACCAAATATTCAGGTTCACCTAATACACATGTTTTCAATGCATCACACAATGATATAGTTTATGACACATGACGCAGTTCACCTTGAGGTTTGGCAACTCTCACACTAATTACAGATATACTGACCAAAATTAAACCAAAACCACATGATTATAAGTCCACGCATCCAGGTTATTTTCTCAAGCACTGTGGTAAATTAATTTTTAATGCACGAATACCTTTACTAGTCTCCTTTGATATTAAGGAAACGCATGATCTTGTGTTCCAAAGGGAGACAACAGGGGAATAAAACGCGCTGGAAGACCAGGATGGGGGCCAAAACCACAAGAAGAGGGAGGAACAAAAAAACAAATCAGGAAATTAAAGTAGGTGAGTATTCAGTTACAGGATCCACAGATCCGCCAATTAACTTTACATTTAGCTAGTTACCAACAAACTAGCTGAAGCCCAGAGCTTTCCACTTGGTCCGATATAGCACCGAAGGAAAAGAAGGGTCCATTCAACGACAATTAAGAAATCAAAGGGAAACTACATAAAATATACCATGTTACTCTGCCACGAAGAACACTTAGCCATGACACGTAGAGAAACAATTAACAAGAACACATAGAAACATAGGGTACAATCCAACACATAATACCAACTAGGACTAAGACAGATATCCCTAAGGATCAAGAACATAACGGAAGGGAAATCAGTAATATTACTCAAGCACAAATCATCCACAAGAAAAATATATAAATAAAGGTATAGGACCACTCCAAAGAATAGACGTCCTTGGAACATATGGTTTAGAATAGCATGAGTTAAACTAAAGGACACATGAATGACCTATCAAATTACACTTTTAGATATTGGAGTGACACACTCACAACCACAGAGTGGCGAACTCGTCAATCAGTCCGAGGGTCAAGAACGAGGGGTTGAGCAAAATACAAACCACACTGGGATCGGCAACTTATCCTAGTTCACCAACAAACACAGGTAAGGACTCAAGCATAGAAAACTAATTTTGAACAAACCAACGGAAAACCATGAGAGAGAAGGGACGCAGAAACCACTCGAGTTACAGAGAGGTCAGACAGGCAACAGTAGCATCGATGGGCAATCAGGAGACTCCTATAGGTTACCAGATGGAAAAATCGCGATCAGTCAGTCATCCATAACGGCCACATCAAGGTACAACTACCCAAAATAAATGCACCGGGCAACGTGGTACAGAATAGTAACCACGAACCTAACACTGCGTGAGGAAGAACAAGTCGAAAATCCCAGGGCCAACAGATAACTAAGATTTGCCCACCCGAAGGTGTACTTCTTCGGAGTAGTGGATACCAAACCAACAGCCAAATCTACCGTGACACAGAGGTAAATTAAAGGACAAATCACATCCCAACCAAGGTGTCTTGACAGCCAAACAACGTAATCCAAAACACAATTACCTAAATAATGACAAGCTAGCAGCACGGGTTATTCATAGAGAGATAAAGGATAGCTATCCTCAACGCGTGCTCACAGACTACAACCCAACAGCACAATACAAAGCAGAAATTACAACAGCAAACACGGTACAGAGTATTACGGATTTAAAACTGCTTTCCCAAGGAACGGTTTTGATTTGGCCAATTAGCCGTAGAAAACTGTGTCACGTTTATATTCTCAACTTGGATTTCTCCTACTTGTAAACCATCATATTTCTTAAGTAATTAATTTATTCTCTGGGACTTGCTCTCGATACTTTCATACTGCTGTGTGCTGCCATCTGTTATGGTGTGGTCGAAACGTGACCTCGCCTCCGACCAATCAGGGAGCTCCCCGCCATCTTGTTGAACTGCTCCTTTCCAGCGGGAGTAATCGACCATTATGAAATGAGAAGAAGCTTGACCATCACATTCGGTGTTCGGCTGTTGTGCGGTGTACACGTTTAGCTCCGGTCACTGGTGCAGCGGCTTTTTTCCTGTTTGTAGATAAGTAGAGTGTTTTTATGTTTGTGTTTGTATCCTAGTAAATATCTTTTGTGGTTGTTCTGGTGCTAGTATAAGGGTAATTCCTTTTGGACTATTATGTCTGTAGATAGTGGTGGTGGCCCTTTAGGCCGACCTCCTGATATTGATAAAGATGCCGTGCGTAAGGATTTACCCATGGACGTTAGTAATACTGTTACTCAACGAGACAGTTCTCAAGATACAATATGTGATTCGGATCAGCGCCTTCAAGTTCCTGTATCTACCTATTCTACCACTCATCTTGGCCCTTACATAGTATTTGTTGAATCGATTGACTCTACAAATAAAATAGGACATATTCACCCTATGGCACTGGGACGGATTTTCTACGAGAGGCAAATTGGTGAAGTCAAGGCCATACATAGGAAGGGACGTAATAGAATTCAAGTTACTTTTATGTCTAGTAAGGCTGCAAACGCCTTTCTTTCTCATCCCATTCTTGCAGAAAAGAAATTGAAAGCTTTTATTCCGTCTTCGAATATTCAGCGAGTAGGGGTCATAAGGGGAGTAGACACTACTATTTCCGAATCTGACATTCTCACCTATTTAGATTCACCTTATCCTGTAGTGAAAGTACAACGTCTAAATAGACGTTCATCTAAAGACGGAAAAACTGAATATATCCCTACAGGTACTGTGAAGGTTGTATTCGAGAGTCAACACCTTCCGAAAAGCGTGTCTATTTTTAAAGTCATGATAGAGGTTCAGGCCTACATATTTTCTCCTTTAATATGCAAACGATGTCAGCGGTACGGACACACCGCTTCTAATTGTCGTTCTAGGGAGCCGAGATGTGGTAAGTGTTCCCTTACTCATTCTACTGAAGATTGCACTCACCAAGTCGTTAAATGTGCTAACTGTGGCGGAAATCATCCTGCGGGAGCAGAACATTGTGAAATCCACAAACAACAAAAAGAAATTAAACGCATTATGAGTGTTGAAAACAAATCATATTTTGAAGTGAAAAACTATTTTGCCCCATTACAGTCCCTATCTAACCCCCTTCTTATACCCCAACATTTTCCTCCTTTACCCACTAGATCAACTCCATCGGAAGAAACTCAACCTCGAAAGCGTAAATTTACTATGGTGGTTAATAACCCCCCCCGCCCACCTGTCACCCCAGGTTATGATAGGGCATCATATCTGCATTTACTAAGTAACCCGAAAACGGTTCCAGAACATTCTGGTACTCCCTTAGTGCGTTTGATACCTGCTCCTCCTACCGAGACCGCCTCTACATCACTGAAGCCAAGTTCTCAAGGGCAAACTTCGGATCCCCACGCGCCAATATCGTTATCTACCTCTGTCATGGCTTTACAGGGTAAATCAAACGTTAACGTTAATGAACTATGTCGACCTCTCGTTAACAGATTTGCAGATGTAATCGCAACAATTGATACAACTGGCATATGGAAGAAAGAGTTAAAATCATTATATGATGATCTTGTTCAAGTTGTGGGACCTCCCCCTACTGTTAAGTAAAACATGCGGATCCTGCAATGGAATTGTCGGAGCATATTAAATAAGAAACATGAATTAGTGAGTTTAATAAATTCTTTTGATCCTGCGGTAATTTTCTTGAGCGAAACGTGGTTAAAATCTCATTTTCATTTTCGCATGAAAGGTTTTACGGTCATACGGCATGATGCACCCATCTCTGGAGGCACATGCATTTTCCTCAAACAAGACATCTACTTTCAGGAAGCTCCATTAAACTATAGCATACCGGGCACTCAAGCCCTTGTAGTCAAAATTCAAGACTGGACCTTGGTTTCTATATACTGTCCGCCGTGGATAAAAGGTACCTATGTCCAATGGGACAAATTTTTTTCACAATTCTCACAAAACAACACCCTAATCGGTGGTGATTTTAATGCTCACAATCCTCTTTGGGGGAGTTTATCTAGTTGCCCCAAAGGGCGGAACATTGAACGGATCACCGTAAAACAGGAACTGGTTATCCTCAATGACGGTTCTCCTACTCGGTTAACAGCTCCTAACATTAATAAAAGTGCAGTAGATCTCACTATTTGCACAGTAGATTTGGCACATAAAACAAATTGGAATGTCATTTATGACACCCATCAAAGCGACCATTTTCCCATTTTAATCGATATCGGCCCACAGGTTATCAGGAATGTCTCTCACTTTATTGCATCCCGTAATCTTCGCTCTTTTGATTCCACGCTATTCACGACCTTTCTTGCAGATAAAATCCGCTCTACACTTCCAGCTCCCCATATTCTTGACTACGATCTACTATTATCCTTTATTCACTCTTACTTAGATACTTATCATCCTATTGAACACAAGCGGTCTTTTAAAATGCAGAGAAATGCTATTCGTTGGTGGGATTCCGAGTGTGCGTCTTTAGTTCGTCGTAGACAAGCTGCCTTAAAAGTTTATAGAACATCTGGCTCCTATGATCACTATATCCAATATAAAAAAATAGTCGCTTCCATACAGACTATTTTTAATGAAAAACGACGAACAGCATGGAAAATATTTGTCACATCTATCAATCGACAAACCCCTCTCAAAGATATATGGGCAGCCATCCACCATTTAAGTAATACTCATACAAATCCTGTTTCTCAATCGCATCCTCAAGGAATTGCCCAATTTTACCACCAACTAACACCCGATTACGTGGAACCTTCTTATGAATATAGTTTAATACCTTCCTCCGACAAATTTTCTAGTCTATTACAGAATATCTCCCTCCATGAGCTAGATATGGCACTCGAACATCGTCAAGATACTAGCCCGGGTAGAGATTCTATCACCTATAAAATGTTGAAATATCTTCCGTTCCACGCTAAGCAAACGCTGCTAAATACCTTTAACGCTATACTTGACAGCCATGCCATTCCTGTCGATTGGAACGATTTTCAAATTTTACCCCTCTTAAAACAAGGTAAACATCCTCAAGACCCAAATGGGTATAGAGGTATCGCTTTGGGTTCCTGCCTTCGTAAAACTTTTCAACGAATCCTCTTACACCGTCTTCTATGGTGCTTAGAATATTATAATATACTTCCAGTGTACCAGTTTGGGTTTCTGAAAGGTCGAAGTACGGCAGACGCTCTGAATATATTTTTTACAGACTTATTACTCGCTCGCAGTCGAGGTGACGTTTTGACGGCTATCTTTCTCGATATAAAAGGAGCATATGATAATGTGGACATAGGTGTACTTCTTGCCAAATTATATCAATGGCAATTTCCTCTTTCGTTTATCACTATTATACGGCAATTATTCACCAATCGTCACATTTTTTTAAAGACCAATGGCCAGAGTTTCGATTCTCGATATACTTCTAAAGGTCTCCCACAAGGTGATATTTTGAGCCCTATCTTATATCTGTTATATACTTTTGACTTAGAGCGGGTGATTTCTCAACAGGCTAGGATCCTACAATATGCTGACGATATAGTTATTTATTCCATTAAAGCATCGGCCCTTGAATCCCGTACTACCATTGAACGTACACTACCGATCCTCTATAGATGGCTGTTCCAGCATAACTTAGACATCGAATTTCAAAAATCCTCTGCCATGATCTTTACGAAGAAACGAAATTATGATCGTACTCCAATTACCTTTGGTTCCTATGAGATTTGTATCAAAACTTCGGTCAAATATTTAGGCATTAAAATTGATAATAAATTACTCTGGAAAGAACATATCGAATATATTCTTTCCAAATTAGAAACTAAATTCCTTATCATTAAATCTCTCACTAAACGCACCTGGGGATCGGATCCATATGTCCTTCTTACGGTATATAAAAATATCATTCGGTCAGTATACGAATATGGCTGTCATTTTCTTGATATAGCATCTAATAGCCAACTACGCAAACTTGATACCTTTCAGTTTAAAATACTCCGCTTAATCCTGGGGGCTATGTCCTCCTCCCCAACGAATGCACTGTTAGCTGAAGCATCGGAACCGCCATTAAAATTTCGACGACGACTACTCGCTAGCAAATATCTTCTTAACAAATTAAATAAATATCGCCACCCAATCATCCCGAAATTACAGCTATTACATGAATATTATCAAAACCGGAATGTTAATGAAGATCATCAACCGGCCCTATTATGGGCATTTAACCACTTCGGTCACTTTCGTACTAGCATGGTACAAACGTTAAATCACCCGAAATACTCTATACCTTTTCGAGCTAGTACATTTAAACCTGATATTCTTCACACTATATTCGAAACTAGTCCTCCAATACTCCGTACAAATAACCATGTCACGACCAGTTTATTTCACTTTGCGTTCCATAGGTATAACCAAGAACAATATATTATTTTTTACACTGATGGTTCAAAGACCCTATCCCCTACTGGTGTCGGTGCTGCATTTTACTCCCCCCAACTGGCTATGAACAAACAATTCACTCTCCCACACCTCGCTTCTTCTTTCACGGCTGAAATTTTTGCCATACGCCAGGCTTTATTGCACATAAAATATTCTGGAATATCAAAAGCTCTCATTTGTACTGACTCTTTAAGCACCTTGAAGGCTTTAGACAATCCCGAACATACCAATAATTGGTACATTCAAAATTTACGCAAATTAAGCTATGACTTGTTCCTCCGAAATGTTAAAGTATTATTCGCATGGATTCCGGGCCATTCTGGCATACACGGTAACGTCACAGCGGATATCCTAGCTAAAGAGGCTGCCCAGGGTTCTGGATTGGATTACTATATCGCAGTTCCACACACAGACTTATGGGAACACTGTCGTCACTTCATCCACGATCAGTGGTGTGCAGAATGGCGCCGAACTTCCCAGTTGAAAGGTAAGCACTTATTCACGCTTCTACCTGATATTCCTAATAAACCGTGGTTCGCCTTTGGTACCTACACTCGGCGTCATATTACTACAATTATACGGCTTCGCTTAAATCATGTGTGTACGCCTGCTCATCTCTATCGCCTTAATCTTATCGAAAGTAACTTATGTCCATGCGGTCGGGCAGTAGGAACTGTCAACCATATTTTTTTTCAGTGTCAGACATATGAACATCACCGTCGAGAATTCATAGCTAAGCTTCTTCATGCGGGTTACCAACTGCCGTTAAATGTTTCGTGTTTAGTGTTTCAACCGTCTTTTCGCGTAGTAGATTTAATCCTTAAATTTTTAGTTACCTGTAACATCCAATTGTAACTTTTTCCTTTCCTATAGGTATGAAATTTTGCATCCTAACCCTTATTTGTGGTCCGGTCTGGTTTGTTCGTAGTAAAGACGTCGTGGCAGACCACACAGACGTGAAGCATTAGAACCCTGTGTCCCAGTGCTTTTGTGTTGTCCTAGATAGTTTAGCCTCCATATTCTTGGTATTTTACTCAGTTTCATTATCCCCGGCTGTCATTAGCTTCATTACATAGCTAACCCTATTATATTGTAGTGTACTATTTTCTTCTAATGTTGGTTCCTCTCCTAGACATTAATTATCCCGCACACCAGTGACTGGACGTAGCGTCTTACGACGATGTCCAAAAACTAACCAAGAAGAAGAAGAAGAAGCTTGACCATGATGGAGGAAGGACATGCTACTCACTCGCTCCGGCTTTTGGCCTTAGCGCACATTATGGATCCGACATAATATATTAGCGCGATGGTTGTCTGCCATTCTTAAAGGTTTATTTTTTTTAAATTTTGAAGACCGTCCTCCTTTCTTCAGTAAATGTAATATTTGGTGATATCATTACGTGAGTATGGAGCAACTGACGCTTTGATGTTACTACAAGCCTGATTCTGCAACTGTAAGTTTCTTCTTCATTTAAATTGAACTTAGTCTCCGAAGACCGGAATGATGTTTTGGAAAACATGCCCTCTTCTAGAACTTCGTGTGTTTAAGACCGTTGAAAATGCCATAATGCTAATTGTTGGTTCAAAAATTTAAAAGGCAGTAACTGTTCAAGTTTTTCGGGTTTCCTCTGTAAAAATTAATATATATATATATAATATACATATCCTAGAGATCTGGATATGTGTGGTATGAAGGTGTATTACGTTTCATCTAGTTTGGGAAATTATGAAAGGTTATGATTATTATTAATGTGGAGTTTTGGGAGATAAGCTGTATCTCCTCTATATGTACTTCAAAGGAACTTTACCTCTTGGAAAGGTTTTAGGTCCATGTGAGTTTTCTCCAGGGTATCAGAAATTAAGTTTGGGTCTCTTTTAATTTTATTCCTGCTTTTCCTTTTATTTTTTTCTTGTAAAATGTAAATGAGTTTTGGAATTTCCGGGTTCCTTATGTTTCGATCATTGTTATGCTTATGCTTTGTGATTGGTCATTGCTAACTCTTGATGGCGTATGTTGGTTACCATGGCTACTCTGTAGTGGTGGTAGTGGTTGTTTTTGGGATACTGTCGCTTTAGTAAATATTTTATTTTGGTGTCTGTGTGACTTTTACACCTTATCTAAACTTTCATGACGTGATATTTTCCCGGTTTGTGTTTTTTTGACCGTCTTAAAGTCTGTTTATTCTACTTGTGATTATGTCACTCGAGACGTAATTACCCTGATCCCCTTGCGAAAGCTCCATGATCACACTATCTGGACGAATATATAAATTAAATGAAAGTAAGAGTAAATGAAGAGAAAACTTGTACTTTGAAGGTGACCCTTTGAAAAGCACCCCTAAGGCACTTTTCGCTTGAAGTAACTATTATGTAGTCATGTAACTTTAACACTTATTTTTGGTTGGCCAACCTCAGTTTTTCAGGAGTTTTCCTCAGTTGTTAATTACCTTATTATTGTTTGTTTTTCTCTTCTATGGACGGTTTTATTTAATTTTATTTTTTTTATATTTAAAAAAAGGGTTGTTCTACTTTGAGTATCAAGATTAAATTATTTTACCTTCTTAAAGGTATGTTGTTGTTCTTTCTTTCACTTTTTGGTGTTCTGATGTCCAGTACAGTGGTTAATTAAAATGATCCACGGTTTGTTATGACACTTCTCCACTTGTTAAGGTAAGTTTTTCTTGTTCTCTTGTTGTTGTAAGGGGTGTATAGTGTCTGATTGAGCTTCCACTTATTTCTTACGAACTGGTGCAGTTGTGTAACTGCTAGTTCATACCTTGGGCTGGCCGTTATGGTTGTGGTTGTGGTGATTGGCAAGGTAACGGCACAGTTATTGGTAGCAGACCTCGGTTAATTGTTTTGTATTTCATTTACTCGTATATTCCGAAGGTGTGTTGTATCCTTCATTAAATTTATTCTGCACTGTACTGTACCAGAATGTTAACTGAGTGAAAGAAGGACATGATATTTAAAAGGTGTAGAATGTTATTGTAAAAGAAATGCATTCGCCTTGTTTATTTTGAACGATTTTTGTTTCATGTAATGTCAACGCGGAGTTCCTTGCCTTCCATTTCTTGCTGTTTCGGTGACTGTTTAGAGTCAAGTGTGTGCGGTTGGTAGCCCTGTTACCAGCTGTTTACTCTCGCTGTATGCTGCTCCCTTGGTTTCCTGCTTCTCAGGTGTTGTGTACCTTTTCCTCTCTTGTTTCTTCATAAATTGGTGAGTACTGCTGTATTGTTTTAATTCGGAATTTGGTGTATTATTGTAAACCTTGAAACTGTTCCTAGTATTTCTATTCGGACACAAATAGATTGGGCTTGGGCTATGAGCATGCTACGGTTTGCAGTGTGCTCTCCGTGATTTGCGTGACTTATCTGTTTTGATATTTTAAAAACAACGTGTGCGTTCTCTATACTACTTCGGTGTGCATTAATTTTAATTTCTACTTGCTAAGCTCGTGTGATTTTATTCACCGTGTGAAGTGCAGTTGTTTTCCTGTATTTAACGAGTGGTTACATGTAACAGTTCGTGATCTGGGAACGCTTTATTATATTATTGGTCCTGGTGTTATGTTTTCATTCCCAGATTTAATGTGGTGATTATAATTAGTGTTGTTTCCTGGCCTGTGTATTTGTCAAGGTGTGTACCAACATTTTATATGAGGAACTACTGTTTCTTAGTGTGTTCTGCCGTGCTAGTACTGGCGTGTGAACGGAAATTTTACTTAACCTAAATTTAGGCCTAAGCATCGTGTGTCATTCATTTGTGCCACTGGTATTGTACCATCATGTATCGGAAATTATCTTCTAGCATCGTTATTACCTGGTGCCACGTATTTTAATTGTTTCTGGTGTAGTGTGATTTCCCTGGTGGTCGTGTTTTCCGTGCCCTTTGTGAATATTTTATGTATAAAATCGACCTTTGGCTTGTTCGTACGGTTTTCATGCTAGCTCTGATTTTTCTAAATTAAGTGAAACCTAACCGGTGGTGAATTATTTATGCTGGTGTTGAATTTTATACGCTCTATTGTGTATCAGTAACCTTGGCCTGGCAACCTTATTTAACCGTTATTATTTTACGTTTTCATGCAGTGTCTTGTGGCCAGTTACGTTATTTACTGGTGTGATAGCTTGGCAAGCCTGTAATGCCTGGATTAACCTGTGTAGCATCTGTTTTGATTATTTATGGCTTGTTGGTGTGATGGCTCTGCTTTTGTTGCGTGTTTGCTGATCTGTGCTAGCTGTGAGGTTGGTGTTTGCAAAATTGCATGAATGAAGTATTTCATTTTTACCCTGTCTCACAGTTGGTATGGATTGGTGAACTGCTGGGCAGAGGTTTGAGTCATTCACCCACCTCGTCCTTAATATTATGTGTTATGGGGAAGGCATCAGTTATGGTGGTATGAGGTTAACTTGTGTACATTTTGCCTGTATTTTATGTGAATATGTGCAGGTGGTACCTACGTTAGGCCTAACTTATATCGTTCTTATGCTCACCTTGCTTCTTTTGAAAATTTATTGAGATCTACTGTTGAAAATTGTTTAACTAACCTTCTATTTGATATGAGCTGCCGTGTATTAGTAACTTTTGAGTTATAATTATTTCTGAATTGTTTAAAATTGGTAACCTTTCTGGGCTACTTGAGGTTCGGTCATATTTTCTTGTGGTGATATCTTGACTGAGTATCGAAATTATATCTCCTGTATATTTTTGCTGGAGTTCTGGGGGGGGCTGTCGTTGGTGATGTGTTCGTGTGCCTGCTGGGCGATTGCTGGCCTATGCTGATTGTGGGACTGGTGTTCGCCTATGGCGTGAATATGAACTATTCTTACCCTGTCTCGCTGTTGGTGTGGGCTGGTGAGTTGGTCAGGGGTCACTCGAGTTATTTCACCAAGGATTCTGTTTGTATGGGGTTATTGTGTAGGCGTTCGTTGTTGTTGAATTCTGTCAGGCCGTAACTGTGTGGATGCCTTGTTGGCCTTGTGTCTGGACCTATTCAGGTCTTTACTAGTTCATCCGTGCTGGTTATTGGTTGCTGGTAGTCTTCTATTTCTAACGGATACCGTGCTCTCCTATTAATTTAACGTGTTCCCTTGTTGTAGTGTGGTCACTTAGTGTGTGGCTTTCCTCAAGTTTCTGGCTCATACATTTTGGTCTTGCTTTTGTTAACTTATGGTTTCTGAAAAAGGTTGTCCTGTTAACCTCCTTGCGGTTAGGTCTGGTTCATGTGTGGATATTCTTAGGTGACTAGTGGTATCTTGTATAGTTTGTGTGGTACTCTGCCATGGTCATTGTGTTCATAGAATTCATTAGTTCTGAAAATTTATAACCTATTTGTATTTAATTGCATTCCATTTTGAGTTGTGGATTCCATCGACCTCCCTACCATTTCTACTGTGTTGGATTGCTGTTGAGCTAATGTGGTCTGTAGCCTGAGGATGGAAAAGCCTCTTAACCTAATAGGATTGGGTGCAGATCGGTGTTGGGTGATGATTTTGGTACCAAGTATTTGTTGTTTGGGGTTTATATTTCGGGGGGGCATGATAGTTTCGCAGCATGTCGTTGAGGGTTCTAAGTGTCCCTTTTTCCCTATCGGGGTCTGGCGCATGCATGTTGGAGCTAGTCATGGTTGTTTTATGGTTTCTGTGTTGTGTTGTTGGCTCTTTATGACATGTTAGGTATGGACTGGTTGTTGGTCTTATTATTGTACCTTGTGTCTTCGTAGATTTGGAAATACCCTTCGGTGTGGGTCTATTGCTCTGATGGAATGATTTTAACTTGTGTTATGTAACTTGTTGGTTTTGTGTATCCTGGTTTTTTTTTCACTTTTGATCTCACTGCGTTACCTGTTGACCCGACGTTATCTTGTGTTCTGTTGTTACCTCTTGTAATGCTCAGTTAATGTTCACCTGTCACTCTTTGACATTTTTTCTGTTCAGTGGATCTAATTTGTCTTTTGACAAGGTTGTTTGGTCATCTTACCGTTCTGTGGAGTCATTAACTTGGTATGGGACTCGTTAATGGTCTTTAGGCGGTACCGAAGTCGCCCAACTGTTAGATTATGGGGTCTATGTGTTGAGTTCCTTTATTCTTCATTATCATTGAGCATTTGCTAACGTCCTGCCATCTTTTCTGCCATGTATATTTTATTTTACCTTGTTTCCTGGTTGTATGGAAGGGTACCTGCTTAGCGGTAATGCGGCAGTATGAATCTGCGGATGTCATATATTAATAGCCCGGCTAGCTCCGAGGTCTTGTAAAAGACAACCGGTAGATTAGGTTGCGTAGGTCATTGCTCTAATTTCCTGATGGTCACTTGGTTTGAGGTGGATTTCATCGCCTTTTCTTACTTAATCTGGTGTCCTGCGTGAAAACATGTTGTGAATTCAATGAAGTTTGAGGATATGTGACTTCGGCTTGGTTTTCCCTCCTGAATTTCTTTCATCAATTTTCTATTCCGTTATTCCTTGGTGTTATCGAAGCAACCATTATGTATTTAATATTATCCATCCCAAAATTAATCTTGGCTTGGTATTGTTGTTGCTTGTTCGGTTGTTGATGACAAACATTTTGCGCACCTCACCATCTTATAGAATCAGAAGTCTCCTTCCGTACTGCCAACGTTATCTTGTCTCGATGACTTTTCCTCTAACCCTAGGATATTTTCATTTTCCTAAACTTGCAGTAGGTGTCTGATATTGTTGAGTTGAAGTTCTGTTATTCAATCAGGTAATGTGTTGTGATTGGGAATGTTGAACCAGTAATTGTTGCAAATTTTACTTGATGTCTGCGATAACGTCTTGAGAAATTTTAAAATGCATTTATTGCTCACCGAGCGGTAATTTTGAAGTGGTTTTGGTTCTAATAATTTGAAATTAAGTGTGCCTTCGGAAAGTTGGCATCTGTGATGTGTTCTGTTTGGAAATTATATCTCTTGATATACGGGGGGTTATATTATCTACACTGTTACGTGGTTGGTCTTGAGGTGGTTTGGTAAGTACATGCGATGTATGCCTTAAATTTGTGTGTTATCTAGTTAAGTGTTCAGTAGTGGTACTGTTATTTAACTTGCCGTTGTGGATTTTTGATATTGTGATGATGTTAACTGGTAACGGACTTCCGCCGTGTGGTGAATCGGAAATTGATTATTGCACGTCTTATTGAAATTGGTGTCGAAATTTCTATTTTCTAAAACTCGGACGTGTGCACTTAAAGTGTCGTTCATTCTGTATTGGTGGAATTTGAAGAGTCACTTATGTTTGTGCGGTTTACTCTTGTACTACTCCGTAGGCAAACCTATGCTCTTATGTGGTATGCTCTGGCCCTGGCTCAGTCGATTGTAGTTTGAAATTTTAAATTTATTTCTGCCTATTGGATCTTAGTATCCGTTCTAATGTATTCACCAATTTAGCCCATCTTTTCTCTGTTTTCCTTCTTTGCTCTTTTGCGGTCTTGATTGTGTGGTTATGCCCTATTTAATTTTGAGATGAAACAAGAGGCTGCATTTCTTGATACTTGAAACCCGATTAATTAGATCTGGACTGAAACTTAATGTTTAAAGGTTAATTGTACTGCCGAAGTGTATTATTCCTGTTAATCCTATTTGTCGTAAACATTTGGCAATTAGAACTCCACCTAAAAAAAAAGGTTAATTTTACCTGTGCATCTGGGAGCGTGTCGTGTTAAGATGAACTGATTACTGAAAATTTAATCTGCCGTTACAATGAATTAAGGAAAGTGTGTAATGTTGAAGAGACTCTGGTCTAGTGCTTGCAAGTGATGTGTCAAAGGTGCTGTATTGGTGGTCGTATCTGATGTGGACTTCATTTCAAATTTAGACTGTTTCTTGACCACTAATCTAAGTGACCACGTTGGAAAACATGGTCAGTTTCGGGAGGGGAGGACTGACACAGTATTACGGATTTAAAACTGCTTTCCCAAGGAACGGTTTTGATTTGGCCAATTAGCCGTAGAAAACTGTGTCACGTTTATATTCTCAACTTGGATTTCTCCTACTTGTAAACCATCATATTTCTTAAGTAATTAATTTATTCTCTGGGACTTGCTCTCGATACTTTCATACTGCTGTGTGCTGCCATCTGTTATGGTGTGGTCGAAACGTGACCTCGCCTCCGACCAATCAGGGAGCTCCCCGCCATCTTGTTGAACTGCTCCTTTCCAGCGGGAGTAATCGACCATTATGAAATGAGAAGAAGCTTGACCATGATGGAGGAAGGACATGCTACTCACTCGCTCCGGCTTTTGGCCTTAGCGCACATTATGGATCCGACATAATATATTAGCGCGATGGTTGTCTGCCATTCTTAAAGGTTTATTTTTTTTAAATTTTGAAGACCGTCCTCCTTTCTTCAGTAAATGTAATATTTGGTGATATCATTACGTGAGTATGGAGCAACTGACGCTTTGATGTTACTACAAGCCTGATTCTGCAACTGTAAGTTTCTTCTTCATTTAAATTGAACTTAGTCTCCGAAGACCAGAATGATGTTTTGGAAAACATGCCCTCTTCTAGAACTTCGTGTGTTTAAGACCGTTGAAAATGCCATAATGCTAATTGTTGGTTCAAAAATTTAAAAGGCAGTAACTGTTCAAGTTTTTCGGGTTTCCTCTGTAAAAATTAATATATATATATAATATACATATCCTAGAGATCTGGATATGTGTGGTATGAAGGTGTATTACGTTTCATCTAGTTTGGGAAATTATGAAAGGTTATGATTATTATTAATGTGGAGTTTTGGGAGATAAGCTGTATCTCCTCTATATGTACTTCAAAGGAACTTTACCTCTTGGAAAGGTTTTAGGTCCATGTGAGTTTTCTCCAGGGTATCAGAAATTAAGTTTGGGTCTCTTTTAATTTTATTCCTGCTTTTCCTTTTATTTTTTTCTTGTAAAATGTAAATGAGTTTTGGAATTTCCGGGTTCCTTATGTTTCGATCATTGTTATGCTTATGCTTTGTGATTGGTCATTGCTAACTCTTGATGGCGTATGTTGGTTACCATGGCTACTCTGTAGTGGTGGTAGTGGTTGTTTTTGGGATACTGTCGCTTTAGTAAATATTTTATTTTGGTGTCTGTGTGACTTTTACACCTTATCTAAACTTTCATGACGTGATATTTTCCCGGTTTGTGTTTTTTTGACCGTCTTAAAGTCTGTTTATTCTACTTGTGATTATGTCACTCGAGACGTAATTACCCTGATCCCCTTGCGAAAGCTCCATGATCACACTATCTGGACGAATATATAAATTAAATGAAAGTAAGAGTAAATGAAGAGAAAACTTGTACTTTGAAGGTGACCCTTTGAAAAGCACCCCTAAGGCACTTTTCGCTTGAAGTAACTATTATGTAGTCATGTAACTTTAACACTTATTTTTGGTTGGCCAACCTCAGTTTTTCAGGAGTTTTCCTCAGTTGTTAATTACCTTATTATTGTTTGTTTTTCTCTTCTATGGACGGTTTTATTTAATTTAATTTTTTTTATATTTAAAAAAAGGGTTGTTCTACTTTGAGTATCAAGATTAAATTATTTTACCTTCTTAAAGGTATGTTGTTGTTCTTTCTTTCACTTTTTGGTGTTCTGATGTCCAGTACAGTGGTTAATTAAAATGATCCACGGTTTGTTATGACACTTCTCCACTTGTTAAGGTAAGTTTTTCTTGTTCTCTTGTTGTTGTAAGGGGTGTATAGTGTCTGATTGAGCTTCCACTTATTTCTTACGAACTGGTGCAGTTGTGTAACTGCTAGTTCATACCTTGGGCTGGCCGTTATGGTTGTGGTTGTGGTGATTGGCAAGGTAACGGCACATAGTTAAATAAATACTTTCTTTCTTTAAAAAAAATAAAGGGTAAATAACTTTCTTTCAAAACACTTAACATTTAAATAAATGAACAGAATTCATTAAAACTTACAGTAAGAGATTCCTACTTTCAAAACTTTAATAATACAAGAAGCAATAAGGTAAATAAATGAATATTATATTACTAAATTGTACTAACTCAGACCAGTAGCAGAATTATAATACAGAATAGGATTACAATCTTATTAACAAATCCCTTTTGTAAAAATATTATTTTTAATTTTAATATTAGACTTTAAACTTTAAGGTGTACCTTTGTAAATTAATTACTGGCCATAGATAATTAACTTGTTGCAACAAGGATTCAATCTTCCTTTTGTCAATCACTAGGCAATACACACCATACACACGAACCCGAAATATGTCGCAAGCAGAACCAAAATTACAAAATAAATTAAAGAAACGAACCAAAAGTTAATAACTAGGAACCAGAAAAATATTCCCCAAATTCATACAATATTACAAGGGGAGGAAAAAGAATTATTATGTTCCACAATGTAAACAGAACAACAACACACGCTAAAGGTCCACTAGCAACTCACGACCCAAGCTATTAAATTTTTTAAATAATAGGCAAAGCCTGCCAAAATCTTTAGCGTTCACCAGATAATAAATATTTAGGCTAGTGACGTAACAAAGCAAGAAGAAAACAAAACTACGTAAGAAGAAGGAATGTGAGCGTTAATCACCTCGAAGTTCATAAACCGGGCAAAGAAATTTCAGATTTCTAAAACCGAGGAGTACTGACATGACTAATAATAAAATTATAATTACATGTATCATGAGATTAAATCCATAGAAAGTGGCATTTCCTATAAGGAATAATTTTACAAAAGACCAAGATGGTCGTTATTAAATTAACTACGAGGTGGCCTTGGAACCACGACAATGAGCACATGAGATAAGACCGAACGCGGGAGACATCGGCAAGAAAGGGATTACATAACAACAAGACACAATTTGGAAAATCACACGAAATCAGATACAATCAGAGCACGCATTTCAAAATCAGAAAGAAACAGGGAGTAAGAGAAACACACCATGCAAGAATAATAATAAAAATAACAATAGTAATAATAATAATAACAATACGAACAACCAAAACCATACGCACACCGTATATGGAGCAGAAAACCAAAAACGTACAACAATCTCAATAATAGCAAGGTAGGAATGACATAATGCATATATGCTCACCGCGGGTTTCCAATTCGCCTCGTAATTAAATTTACATATCACTTTTACATGAGAATTTTATCAATAGTGATTTAAATTTTTCAGTCGGCTATTAAATTTCCAAATACCGGGTATAGAGTTCAGATTCAATTCACACTACATTGGCGATAACTCGAGGTAGGCCTAAAATTAAATAACAGTGACAACGTTGGTTCGTAAACGGACAAGATAATGTTTTTGAAAATTCCAAGACGACGGTTGTAAACAATGTCACCTCCAAGTAATCCACTGAAGTTGGCGTTGCTCCAAAATAATTTTTGAATAAATATTACTTACATGCTGGTGGTTTTGTATCCAAATTAGTGTAATCCTTTATCACAAACTTATACCAGAAACATGTTTTCAGAGGTAATCTGCCTGCCTTGGCACGCAGGCCCACAGTCAACACTCACATAGTAGAATTAAAAGAATCAGTAAAATACAAAATCACTATCACTAGAGGAACATAAGACTGAAAACGTATTTAGGCATATTGCCTACTGTATCTCCCGCCTAACCGGGAGTATCCAGCTCCATTTCGTTGCTTTTCAATAGTGATTGGAAGTGCTTTGCAAACCTGCTACTAAATCACTGCTAGTGTGAAATCACAGTTCAACCTGCTAGCGGGTTGGCCAGACTAGCAGGTCTTAACTGCGATTGTGATGTTTCGCAGGCGGCAGCGCTGCGCTGCGAGAAATCCTTAATCTAACGGGATCAACCAGCGTGAAACGCACAGAAACGCCAATAGTATTGTTGGGAGATCAGAAGAATGCACATGCCCGGTGAGGCACGGGGTGAAGGGGTTTTAACCAGCAGAGCCTGTGACGCAACGGTTACCATAGCAACTCCGCTACTACCCAGGCGACTTTATATTATCTTCTATTGGCAGCTCTTCGCTCTTGCCAGTTGTTAGCCAGTAAACTGCAAAGTATGAGTCAAATGTTTTCGTGTAGCAGATAAGAGCAGATAAAAGCCGATCTGTCTGGGCAGAGCAGGAAGTTCGTGTTTGCAGGCCACATTCCTCCTTCTTGCATTCTTCTCATCTCCACACAGTAGCAGCCAGTAGCAGTTAAGAAAGCAATAGCGGATAACCTAATCATGTAACGGCAGCGCTGCGCTGCGAGAAATCGATAAACTAACTTGATCAACCAGCGTAAAACGCACAGCAAGGCCAATAGTAGCAGCCAGTAGCATTTAGCTGACTAGCAGTTAAGAAAGAAGTAGCAACTAATCTAAATCAGTAATCACAGCATCACACTCACAAGTCCAAGTCTAACTGTGACCCACACCTGATCAATCAGCGTAAAACGCACAGCAAGGCCAATAGTAGCAGCCAGTAGCATTTAGCTGACTAGCAGTTAAGAAAGAAGTAGCAACTAATCTAAATCAGTAATCACAGCATCACACTCACAAGTCCAAATATGTGACCCACACCTGATCAATCAGCGTGAAACGCGCAGCAAGGCCAATAGTAGCAGCCAGTAGCGTTAGCAGACTAGCAGTTAAGAAAGCAGTAGCAACTAATCTAAATCAGTAATCACAGCATCACACTCACAAGTCCAAGTCTAGCTGTGACCCACACCACAGTCGCAGTTGCGGCTGCGCTGTGATTGTAAACACCTATTGTCGACATTTTCATACGATCACAGGAAGGGAAAGTTAACAGAATTTGTGGCCATGAAAGCCATCTTGCCCATTTTTGAAAGGAGCTATTGTCGTGTTGTAGGATTTATAACCACCCAACCTGTGATTTATTTTAGTCTTCACATTATCCCATTCTGTTTATTGGGTTGTGGCTTTTGGTTGTAGGGCTAAAAGTGAAAAATTGTGATGGTAGCAGTTGAGTTGACTAACTATTTTAATCAGTGATTTGTGACGTTGTAGGCATATTTTGCCTACTGTTTTGGTTTTTACACTATTATACAGTAGTATAAGCACGGTATTCGGTACTAAAATTAGTGGTATTGCTAACAAGAGAAGTGGCAGCAGGCGAACTCTGAGTGAGTTTAGGGCATTTAATCAGAATACTCTATTCCTCCTCCTGCCCCACTCCTTGGCTGAGTGGTCAGCGTTGAGGCCTTCGGTTTTGAGGGGTCCCGAGTTCGATTCCCGGCCGGTCGAGGATTGTAATGTCATATTAATTTTTCTTGTATCCGGGAGATAGTGGGTTCGAACCCCACTGTCGGCAGCCCTGAAGGTGGTTTTCCGTGGTTTCCCATTTTCACACCAGGCAAATGATGGGACTGTACCTTAATTAAGGCCACGGCTGCTTCCTACCCACTCCTAGGCCTTTCCTGTCCCATCGTCGCCATAAGACCTATCTGTGTCGGTGCGACGTAAAGCAAATAGCAAAAAAAATTCTTCTGGCTCGGGAACTGGGTTTTTGTGTTTGTCCCAACACTTTCCTCTTCACATTCACACAACACGCTACACTACCATCCACCACAGAAACACGCAAATTACATCCCTCCATATTCCTCCTCTGTGAACCATGTGACCTTGCCGTGGTGGGGAGGCTTGCGTGTCCCAATGATGCAGATAGCCGAGCCGCAGGTGAAACCATATCGGATGGGTATCTGTTGAGAGACCAGACTAACGAATGGTTCATCGAAAGGGGGGTAGCAGCCTTTCGATAGTTGCTCGGGCGGCAGTCTAGATGATTGACTGATACGGCCTTGTAATAATACTCAACATGGCTTAGCTGTGTTGATACTGCTACAGGCTGAAAGCAACGGGAAACTACAGCCGTAACTACCTCCCGAGGACATGCAGCTCTCTCAGTATGAATGATGTACTGATGATGGCTTCCTCCCGAGTAAAATATTCCGGAGGTAAACTAGTCCCCCATTCGGATCTCCGGGTGGGGACTACATGAGAGGGGGCGATCATCAGGAAGATGGATACTGACTTACTGCGAGTCGGAGCGTGGAATGTTAGAAGTTTGAATCGTTGTGGTAGGTTAGAGAACCTGAAAAGGGAGATGGATAGGCTAAAGTTAGATGTAGTTGGTATAAGTGAAGTACGTTGGCAGGAAGAACGAGATTTTTGGTCAGGCGACTACCGAATTATCAACACAAAATCAAACAGGGGAAATGCAGGAGTTGGTTTTGTACCGGGCGGTACACCTCGGCGCCGCTAATTCAAACATTGCGCCTGTTGAAACTCCTCTACGGGAGGAAGCCTGAACTTTAACCACCATGTTAATTCTAAAGTTTCTCAGAAGATGTCACTATTGTAAATTTTGAAGAGTTCTGAACTGTGTCTTTTTCGATTTATATTTGTTTTCTCTGTAGTGAGAAGTGTGAACATTCTCTTCTAGATGGCACTACTGAAGAACTACAATTGTGCACCCTGGTGCGAAGTGAAAGTACTGTTTTTTGAGAAATTTTGTGTTCATAAGTTTGTTCTTTGTTAAATTTCTTTCTGTCATTTTTTGGGTTGGCAGTATAGCCCTTCTCTTTCCGCTTGTTTTAAATTTAGCCAATCCCCAATTTCTTTAATTAATTTCTAACCAATAATGTGTGTCTTCTCCGATATGGATATGTTGCTTGATCCTAGCCAATAAAGTTGAGGGGAGTGTGGGTTCTCATTCATGAAACATCTCGAATTTTCCGCGAGGATATATAAACTGCTGATTTTCTTGTCTCCTGGCCACTTCAGTAACATATTTCCTAGTGTGATTTTGTAGCAGGGGGCGGGAAGCGCCTCTTTCTTCGGGCAGCAGTTCATCCATCAGGTAATGGCCTTTTAATAACGTCTTTGCTTGCTAGCTCAGCAGTTTAACCCTCGGGGCAGGTTCGAAACTTTTATCATGTAACCTTCCTTTAAAATGTAAAAGACACTTGGTATAAAATTCCGTCTCTTTAACTACAAATCTGGATAGAGTGTGCCTAACCCTCTCGAGCTCCCTCTCATATTGTTTTTGAGGTGACTACGTTTTCACAACCGTTTATCTTCGTTTCATAAAGTAATAAAATTTTCCTATCGTGTCACCTCCGTAGTATGGGATTAGCCCTTGCATAAGCGGCCTAGAACCAAATAGGTTTTTAAAAATGTGTATCAGGAGTGCAAGTTACGCCTACACTCTAGTTGGTATTTAGGGGCCATGTAATTGTCCTGTTTCTTTATTGAATAGGCCTCAGTATGTTGGGTATCATTACCCCTGTTCTTGGGTGCCCGTAGAGCAGCTTGAACGTGGAGTTTGGTGTGGCCTTTGCATTGGCTTGAATTTTGAGAGCGGGTTGCTCTTTCTCAAATTTGGTTTCTGTGTGCCTCGAGCAGACTTAACTGGGTAATTGGGAGCTAGTGCTCCTTGGTATGATTGGGGTTTTTGCTCCATTGTTGAACCTTATACGTTGGTAAAGCTGGGCTCATTGTTCAAGGATTGTGTGTCTGGAGGACTCGGAGCCCACGTCCATTAACAAATTGTAATTGTACGTTCTTAACTTGTTGATATATAACTGAGTTCCTGTCATGCTTGTCATTTCTTGATCTTGAAAAGAAAATATAACCTCTGTTAAAGTTTTAAATTAATTTTAATATCGTAATTTGAGACCTATTCATCCCAGCACCTTCTTTCACCTCTAACTACCACGGATAACTCCGTAACAAGTGGTAGCAGAGCGTGGTTGAATGGGTCTCAATTTAGCCCCTTCTGACGGCTGAAAATTGCGTTGATTCGAACTCTAACAATTTTCTCAGTTGCTGGAATTTTTTTATATTTCTTTCTAAAAAATTTCTGTCATCATGTCCGGCCCTCGCGAGGTTCTCCATCCTTTCTATTTGCGTGAAGAGGAATTAATTTATGAACTATCTCTCAGAAACGTTCAATCTGGAGGCACGGTTGCAGTCGACTCCAATAAGCTAAAAGATTCCCTTGATGTGCCTATTACCATCCCGACTTTGGGAGAGAAAGAGATTGACGACGCTCTCTCCACGATCAATGATAATACTACTGAACTAGCATCTGTAGTTAGTTTTTTGAAGTAAGTGATCCATCTCCTAATCAACTCAAAAGAGTACAGGCTAGGTTGTACCACTTTTATAATAGGGTGTGTGATCTATTTTCTCTGAAGTTAAATGACCTTCAGGGTAAGGAAGCTAGTGCCCTTGCCGAAAACTTGTCCCAAATGTCCAGTAAAGTTAGTCAGTTGTTATCTGGACCTGCTATCCGTAATGTCGACCAACCTATGGTAGTAAATATTGTAAGTGTGGAGGATTCCTCTAAAGAGGAAGGAAGTTGTACTGAGGCGACTACACAACGAACATCTGCCCCATTAGGAACCGAGTCCGATCGTCTCACGTCCATTCCACCCTTTGTGTTAAATAGGGCACCTTCAGAATCTGCTTCTCCGCCACTTAGGCCCCTTTCTACTATGTCATCTGGTTTCAGCAGTTTACTCCATCCATTAGCTATGTTACTTAGGGGTATTTCTAAGTTTTCTGTTAACTCCACAACCGATGTCATTGCTTTCTTAAAGTTTTTAGTTGAATTCCAGGATCATGCCCTTGGTTGTTCTCTTTCTGCTCGTCAGATTTTGCAAATCATCTATCCCTATGCAATTGGTGTTCTCTCCGACTAGATAGTTAGGGCAATCGCTGAACAGTCATCCGTAGAAGACTTCCACGCCCATCTGTTAGCTAATTTTATTCCAGCTCGAGCTAGGTCATCTCTAATTCAGAAGTATTATTATAGAGTGCAGCGACTTGATGAAAACCTGGCGGACTTCATACAAGACATCAAGGTCTATACTAGGGTATTTGCCCTTCATTTCCCTGCAGATCAAATTGTTCAGGCTATTGTAGAAGGTATTTCACCTCCTTACAGATCATACTTGTGTTTCGCGTCGCGTCCACAAACTTTCGCTGAGTTAGAGGCTATGGCTGTCTCAGCCGAAGGAGTCAGATACGCCGATACGTTGCGTGTCGCGAAAGAACCCCCTCCATCCTCTAGTAGTTTTCGGCCCCCTCCTCGCCGACCCATCACACCCCGTAAATGTTATGCTGGCGGGTCGCCTGACCATCTTCGCAATACATATCCATTGATCAAGTCTAGTGGGACAAGGAATGGAGCACGGTCATTTAAAGGTTGCTTTAAATGCGGCGCGTTTCCACATATTGCCAAAAACTGCCCTAATGCTAACAGCATCCCTCCTGCTCAACTTCTGGTGCAACTTCCACCAAGGCCGATAATAATAAATGACTAGGGGCTTCGGCCGAGTCAGCGAACCCTTCTTCCCGAGGCTCAGCCCCAAAGTAAACATATCGCAATTTCAGGGAAAACTCAGGCTTCAAATTTATCTTTCGAAGGTCCCAAAGGATGTCTTAGGATAGCGGCGGATACCCCCGCACCTGTGCCTTTTCTCAAAATTGAATTAAATAATGAACCTGTAACAGATCTATTAGATTCTGGCAGTGTTTGTTCTATCATTTCGGCTGAAGGGTACTCCAAATTAAAAACTGTTTGTAGTCTTCCTGATTTTTGTTCGACTTCGGTTCAATATGTTTCCGCAAATTCCTCTCCATTAGAAATTTTAGTTTTTCTGTATGCCAAAATTCGTATACCTAAATTTACTTGGAAAGTTAAATTGTTTGTGGTAAAGCACTTATCTTGCCCCATTATATTGGGACTCGACTTCATGTCCCATACTGGCCTAGTGCTCGATCTTCAAAGTAAGACGTGCACATTCAAATTTGCTTCTAATTGTAAAATCACCTTATTGAAATGTAATTCTGTATCATGTTCATCTGTTTCGCCTACCCAGGTTGAGATGTTGTTAGATCTTAGACATCTACCTGAGGAGCAGGCTGATAGTATTCGTAAGTTGTGTCAGTCGTTTCCAGAGGTGTTCTCGTATACTCTTGGTGTTAAGACCTCATTGAATATAAGATTGAGGTTACGGATTCGATTCCTGTCCTTTTCCCACCTTATAGTATATCTCCACCTAAAATGAAGGCGCTGAAAGAAATCATTGATCAGATGCTGAAGGACGGTATTATTCGGCCCTCTAAGTCGGCGTATTCTTCGCCTATTTTTCTAGTGCCGAAATCCCAAGGTGGCTTCAGGCCCGTGATTGATTATAGGGCTCTCAATCGGAAGGTGGTGTTACAATCTGTGCCCCATCCAGACCTTCACTCTTGTTTTTTACGGTTTCGGAAGGCTAAGTTCTTTACCATATTGGATCTGAATCAGGCCTATAATCAAATTCCTCTGGCTGAAGAATCTAAACATCTTACAGCGTTTGCCACGGATTGGAATTTGTATGAATACAACCGGGTACCTTTCGGGCTCCCCACGGGAGCAGCTGTACTCACTAGACTGCTAGATAGGGTCTTCTCCGACATCAAATTCAGTACTTGTACCACTATCTTGATGATGTCGTCGTATTTTCGGAGACCTTCGAAGAACATCTAGATCATCTGAAAGAAGTTCTCAATCGCCTCTGTAAGGCTGGGTTAACTGTAAAATTGTCCAAGGTTGCCTTCGCTAAGCCCTCCATGCCATTCCTAGGGCATATTGTGTCGCCCGATGGTGTCGCAGTCGATCACTCTAGAACACAGGCCATCCGTGACTTCAAGCCTCCCAAGGACATCAAAGGTATTGCTAGGTTCATTGGTATGGTGAATTTCTTCAGTAAATTTATTCCAAATTTCGCCAATAGAGCGGCGCCCTTGAACTTACTTCGTAGGAAAGGCGTCAAATTTGAGTGTGGATCTTCTCAACAAGCCGCTTTTGAAGATCTCAAATTAGCTCTGTGTAACGCCCCTGTTCTAGCCATGCCCGATTTCTCCAAGAAATTCATCGTCCAAACCGACGCGTCGTCGCCGGCGGTAGCTGCAGTCCTTCTTCAAGAGACTGAACTAGGGAGTTGACCCATCGCCTATGCATCTAGGACTCTATCGGCTCAAGAAGCCAAATATTGCATCTATGAGCTCGAAGGTTTGGCAGTCTTATTTGTTTTAGAAAAGTTCCGTCTCTATCTGGAACATGTCAAATTTGACTTGGAAACCGATAACCAAGCCTTAAGTTGGGTCTTAGGTAGGCCGCGTCGTACTGGTCGTATAACCCGGTGGGCCATCCGAATTTCTGCCTTCCAATTTGATGTTAGGCATATCAGAGGTACTGAAAACGTGGTGGCTGACGGACTAAGCCGCATGTTTTCTAATGATGTAGAGACCCCGGATCTGGATTATGGTTCTTCACCTCCCGAGTCCATACTATCTGAGGTTAATGCCATTCTGACTGATGCTCCCATGTTGTTAAGGTATATTGAAAAATATCAACGTGAAGATCCGACGCTGGTTCCGATCATGGAAACCCTTTCTTCGGGGGAACATGTTACCCCTTATGTATTGAGGAATGGTGTTTTATGTTGCCCGTCGAGGCATGATCAAAAAATGAAAGTTGTAGTTCCAGCTGTTCTTGTACCAATGATCTTCAAGTACTACCATGAGACCCCACTGGGGGGGGCATTTAGGCATCTTCAGAACCCGAGAAAAGATTCGTGAAATGTTCATCTGGAAGGGCATGGACGGAGAAATCCGTGAATTGGTAAAATCTTGTAAATCATGTTCGCTTAGTAAACCCACCATGTCCACCAAGGTAGGTCTATTGTCTTATCAGCAAGCATCACGCCCAATGGAACGTCTCTACATCGATTACGTAGGACCATTCCCCCAGTCAAAGGGGAACACCAACAAGTTCATCCTTGTATGTGTAGATGGTTTTACGAGATTTTCTTGGTTATTTCCAACTAATCTGGCTACCGCTCAGTCCACCATTACTTGTTTAAATTCCATTTTTCCTTCTTTCGGTCCGTGTCAATATATTGTATCTGATAATGCTAAAGCTTTCACATCCAATCTCTTTTGTAAATTCTGTTTTGATCTGTCCATATCTCATGTGACAACTTCGGCTTATTATCCTCAACCATCTCTAGCTGAACGGGTCAATCGTAATCTGAGGTCGGCCCTTATTGCCTATCATCACGAGGATCATTCTAGGTGGGACACGTCCTTACATTGGTTAGCTTTTGCTTTGAATTCGGCGGTTCATGAATCTCATAAGTTTACTCCAGCTTCCTTGATGTTCAAGTTTGTACCCAACACGCCGCTCTCTAACCTTTGGTCTCTTAGTTTTATTCTACCTGAGACAATAGATCCAGGTAATATTATAGATCATTGGAAGAAGGCTAAAGCCAATCTTAAGGTGTCTCATGAAAAGGTTAGGGAAAGATATGATCGTGGACGGAGACCCAACCATTTGAAGGTAGGTGACCAGGTGATGGTCAAGAACTTTGTTCCCGCGGGCAAGCTTGCCCCCAGATTTCATGGGCCGTGCATAATTGTAGATTTTCTCACGCCGGTCACGTTGTTGCTAAGCAATCCAGCCACCGAGAGGTTATTTAGCGTTCACCTGTCCCAGTTGAAACCCGTGTAATTTCCGCACTAACTTAGCTCGTTTTATTTCTTGTTACATTTTGAAAGAAATCTGAAGGTTATAATTTTGGTTTCATTTTGAGGCCTTCTGCCCTTGGAATTATGTTCTTTGTTTCCTAATGTTCATTGTACAACCTCCCCCGAACAGTTAAACTGCTATCCTGTCCTTGCCACGGCCATTACCACGCTCCCGTCTCCTGCTCGACCACACACAGTGGCTAATAAAAATGAGATAAATATTTCCACGCCGCTAGCCCCTCAGCTCCACCAAAAGTACTGTACCCGAAAATTATATTGGTCCAACAAATTCTGCCGCCGAGATCTTAATGTTCCAGTGCCCCCGCAGCCGCGCGGCGCCGTGCCGCTACTGGAGTAGAGCACGGGCCCGATCTACTTCAGTGAGGTCAACCAGTGTACGGCGAGCCGGAGCCCTCCTCCCGGCCAAGGCTGTTGTGCGGCGCACCTCCTGCAACTTGCCCGCTGTCTGTAAACATTCGCCGCGTGTGCGGCGTGCTTCAGCACCACTACCCCTCTCATAGTGCGGGAGAGCGGTATCTCAGGGTACTTGAGGGGTCCGAGCGGCCTCCTCTGGACACAAGCTGCTGCGGCTGGTCTCGCCATCAAGTAATATACTTAATCAGCTACATGGACATTTCATATCAACAATTACTACATTTTTGGATTCAACTGCAACATTTGGTGGACTCAGAAATTTTTTTTCCTTTCAAGAATTAAAAGTTTTTCCTTCTGTATTCAACTACTACAAGCATAAAGACATTACATCAAAAGCTACTACAAAGAATTTTGAAACTGGATCCAACCAATTTAAGAAAACTTGTTTGTAAATCCTTCTGCAATTAATTTCTACATCAAGATCATAACTTGAACCTTGTTTTAAAACAAAATCTGGTGTTCTTCTGTGTTACCCCTTGGAGGGACTTTTTTTTTGGGGGGGGGGAGGTCTGTACCGGGCGGTACACCTCCGCGCCGCTAATTCAAACATTCCGCCTGTTGAAACTCCTCTACTGGAGGAAGCCTGAACTTTCACCACCATGTTAATTCTAAAGTTTCTCAGAAGATGTCACTATTGTAAATTTTGAAGAGTTCTGAACTGTTCGTTTTTCGATTTATATTTTTTTATCTGTAGTGAGAAGTGTGAACATTCACTTCTAGATGGCACTACTGAAGAACTACAATTGTGCACCCTGGTGCGAAGTGAAAGCACTGTTTTTTGAGAAATTTTGTGTTCATAAGTTTGTTCTTTGTTAAATTTCTTTCAGTCATTTTTTGGGTTGGCAGTGTAACCCTTCTCTTTCCGCTTGTTTTGAATTTAGCCAATCCCGAATTTCTTTAATTAATTTCTAACCAATAATGTGTGTCTTCTCCGATAAGGATATGTTGCTTGATCCTAACCAATAAAGTTGAGGGGGGTGTGGGTTCTCATTCATGAAACGTCTCGAATTTTCCGCGAGGATATATAAACTGCTGATTTTCTTGTCTCCTGGCAACTTCTGTAACATCTTTCCTAGTGTGATTATGTAGCAGGGGGCGGGAAGCGCATCTTTCTTCGGGCAGCAGTTCATCCATCAGGTAATGGCCTGTTAATAACTTCTTTGCTTGCTAGTTCAGCAGTTTAACCCTCGGGGAAGGTTCGAAACTTTTATCATGTAACCTTCCTTTATAATGTAAAAGACACTTGGTATAAAATTCTATCTCATTAACTACAAATCGGGATAGAGAGTGCCTAACCCTCTCGAGCTCCCTCTCATATTGTTCTTGAGATGACTACGTTTTCACAACCCTTTTTCTTCGTTTCATAATGTAATAAAATTTTCCTATCGTGTCACCTCCGTAGTATGGGATTAGCCCTTGCATAAGCGGCCTAGAGCCAAATAGGTTTTTAAAAAGGTGTATCAGGAGTGCAAGTTACGCCTCCACTCTAGTTGGTATTTAGGGGCCATGTAATTGTCCTGTTTCTTTATTGAATAGGCCTCAGTACGTTGGGTATCATTACCCCTGTTCTTGTGTGCCCGTAGGGCAGCTTGAACGTGGATTTTGGTGTGGCCTTTGCATTGGCTTGAACTTTGAGAGCGGGTTGCTCTTTCTCAAATTTGGTTTCTGTGTGCCTCGAGCAGGCTTAACTGGGTAATTGGGAGCTAGTGCTCCTTGGTATGATTGGGGTTTTTGCCCCTTTGTTGAACCTTATACATTGGTAAACCTGGGCTCATTGCTCAAGAATTGTGTGTCTGGTGGACTCGAAGCCCAAGTCCATTAACAAACTGAAATTGTACGTTCTTAACTTGTTGATATATAACTGAGTTCCTGTCATACTTGTCATTTCTTGATCTTGAAAAGAAAATATAACCTTTGTTAAAGTTTTAAATTAACTTTAATTTCGTAAGTTGAGACCTATTCATCCCAGCACCTTCTTTCACCTCTAACTACACGGATAACACCGTAACAGGTTTAATAATGAATAAGAAAATAGGGCAGCGGGTAAGCTACTACGACCAGCATAGTGAAGGAATTATTGTCGTCAAGATAGACACCAAACCAATGCCCACCACAATAGTGCAGGTCTATATGCCTACTAGTTCAGCGGATGATGAAGAAATTGAAAGAATATATGAGGAGATAGAAGATTTAATACAATATGTAAAAGGTGACGAGAATCTAATTGTGATGGGAGACTGGAATGCAGTGGTAGGCCAAGGAAGATAAGGTAATACAGTAAGAGAATTTGGATTGGGGCAAAGGAACGAAAGAGGAATTCGGCTGGTTGAATTCTGCACTGATCATAATTTAGTCCTTGCCAATAATTGGTTCAAACACCACAAACGACGGCTGTATACGTGGATGGGACCTGGAGACACTGGAAGGTATCAAATGGACTTCATTATGATTAGGTAGAGATTCAGAAACCAGGTGTTGGATTGCAAAACTTTCCCAGGAGCAGACGTGGACTCTGACCATAACTTGTTGGTCATGAAATGCCATCTGAATTTGAAGAAATTGAAGAAAGGAACGAATGCAAAAAGATGGGATCTAGACAAGTTGAAAGAAAAGAGTGTAAGGGATTGTTTCAAGGAACATGTTGCACAAGGACTAAATGAAAAGGCTGAAGGAAACACTATAGAGGAAGAGTGGAGAGTCATGAAAAATGAAGTCAGTAAGGCTACTGAAGAAATGTTAGGAAGGAAGAAAAGATCAACTAAGAATCAGTGGATAACTCAGGAGATACTAAACATGATTGATGAACGACGAAAAAACAAGAATGCTAGAAATGAAGAGGGCAGAAAAGAATACAGACGATTAAAAATTCAAGTGGAAAGAAAGTGCAAGGTAGCTAAGGAAGAATGGCTGAAGGAGAAGTGCAAGGATGTCGAAGGCTGTATGGTCCTGCATAAGGTAGATGCTGCATACAGGAAAATCAAGGAAACCTTTGGAAAAAGGAAATCTAGGTGTATGAATATTAAGAGATCAGATGGAAAGCAACTTCTAGGGAAGGAAGACGAAGCAGAAAGATGGCAGGAGCATATCCAACAGTTGTATCAAGGTAAAGATGTAAATAATTTGGTTCTGGAACATGAAGAGACTGTTGATGCTGATGAAATGGGAGACCCAATTTTGAGGTCACAGTTTGACAGAGCTGTGAGCGACCTCAACACAAACAAGACACCTGGAATTGATGACATTCCCTCTGAATTACTGACTGCCTTAGGAGAAACCAGCATGGAAAGGTTATTTCATTTAGTGTGCAAGATGTATGAGACAGGAGAAGTCCCATCCGATTTTCGGAAGAATGTTGTTATACCTATTCCCAAGAAAGCCGTGCTGACAAGTGTGAAAACTACCACACCATTAGTTTAGTATCTCATGCCTGCAAAATTTTAACACGTATTATTTACAGAAGAATGGAAAAACAAGTTGAAGCTGAGTTGGGAGAAGATCAGTTTGGCTTCAGAAGAAATGTAGGCACACGTGAAGCAATACTGACTTTACGTCTGATCTTAGAGGATCGAATCAAGAAGGACAAGTCCACGTACATGGCATTCGTAGATCTAGAAAAGGCATTCGATAATGTTGATTGGACCAAGCTATTCATGATTCTGAAGATGATAGGGATTTTTTTTTGCTAATTGCTTTACGTCGCACCGACACAGATAGGTCTTATGGCGACGATGGGACAGGAAATGGCAAGGAGTGGGAAGGAAGCGGCCATGGCCTTAATTAAGGTACAGCCCCAGCATTTGCCTGGTGTGAAAATGGGAAACCACGGAAAACCATTTTCAGGGCTGCCGATAGTGGGGTTCGAACCTACTATCTCCCGAATACTGGATACTGGTCGCATGATAGGGATCAGATAACGAGAACGAAGAATTATCTACAATCTGTATAAAAATCAGTCTGCAGTGATAAGAATCGAGGGCTTTGAAAAAGAAGCAGCAATCCAGAAAGGAGTGAGGCAAGGCTGCAGTTTGTCCCCCCTCCTTTTCAGTGTTTACATAGAACAGGCAGTAAAGGTATTCAAAGAGAAATTTGGAAAGGGAATCACAGTCCAAGGAGAGGAAATCAAATCCTTGAGATTTGCCGATGATATTGTTATTTTATCTGAGACTGCAGAAGATCTCGAGAAGTTGCTGAATGGTATGGATGAAGTCTTGGGTAAGGAGTACAAGATCAAAATAAATAAGTCCTAAACAAAAGTAATGGAGTGCAGTCGAACGAAGGCAGGTGATGTAGGAAATATTAGATTAGGAAATGAAGTCTTAAAGGAAGTAGATGAATATTGTTACTTGGGTAGTAAAATAACTAACGATGGTAGAAGTAAGGAGGACATAAAATGCAGACTAGCACAAGCAAGGAAGAGCTTTCTTAAGAAAAGAAATTTGCTCACTTCAAACATTAATATCGGAATTAGAAAGATGTTTTTGAAGACTTTCGTGTGGAGCGTGGCATTGTATGGAAGTGAAACATGGACGATAACTAGCTCAGAAAGAAAGAGAATAGAAGCTTTTGAAATGTGGTGTTACAGAAGAATGCTGAAGGTGAGATGGATAGCTCGAATCACGAATGAAGGGATACTGATTCGAATTGGTGAGAGGAGATCGATTTGGCTAAATTTGACGAAAAGAAGAGATAGAATGATAGGACACATCTTAAGACACCCAGGACTTGTTCAGTTGGTTTTCGAAGGAAGTGTAGGTGGTAAGAAAGGTAGGGGTAGACCAAGGTATGAATATGACAAGCAGATTAGAGCAGATGTAGGATGCAATAGTTACGTAGGAATGAAAAGGTTAGCACAGGATAGAGTGACATGGAGAGCTGCATCAAACCAGTCTATGGACTGATGACTCAAACAACAACAACAACATGTAGGGTTGGCGTCAGGAAGGGCATCCGGTCGTAAAACAGGGCCAAATCAACATGTGCGACGCAGATCGCACCCACGACCTCACAGGTGTGGGAAAAATGTCAGAAGAAGAAGTCATTTCCTCCTCACTCCCTGATTTTCTTCCTTAATGAGCAGCTCTATAATTCCAATATAATTATACCAATGATTTTGATAAAAGACAACTGGTTAACCCTCAAATTTATAAGAGTTTTTTCTGTACATTGTTCAGAATTTAAAAAGGATGGTATTTCTTTATCAGTCATGTCCACAGTAACAAGGAAATGCACTTTTTAATTTTCCGTAATGTCTGTCTGTATCACAGCATCACACTCAAATGTCTGTGACCCAGACCAAAGTCGCAATTGCATGTATATACACACATCATGAGAAAACCGCTGAAGAGATTTTAATGAATATCGGCACGCAAAGTAGCTACAATCTAGGCCATAAATAATTTTATACACGCTGAATGAAATGGTAGCTTGAGGGAAGGCCTAACATTTAATTCTCAAATATTTATTGTTATTACTGGTCGTAACTTAATGGAAATCGGTAAGAAAAGTCGGGGAATAAGTCGCTACAATCTAGGCTATAAATAATTGTATTCATGCTGAGAATAATGGTAGTTTAGGGGAAGGCCTAAAATTCAATTCTCAAATATTTATTAGAGGTCCTATCTCCCTGAAAAGCGGTATGCAAAATCGGGAAATAAGTCCCTATAATCTAGGCCATAAATAATTTTACTCACGCTGAGTGAAATGGTAGTTTAGGGGAAGGCCTACAATTTAATTTTCAAATATGTATGTTAATAGTGGACGTATCGATAAATACTGCATAACTAAAATTATATATAGTGTTAAATTTCCGATCATTTATGTCTTATATATTGTTACCGTACCGGCTATGATCACAGATATATTCATGAATTTGGATTTTTGTTACTAAGAATGTAATGAAAATAGGTATGTAAAATCGGAGAATAAGGAACTACAGTCTACGCTATAAATAATTTTATAAGATGCCCTAATATAGCAGAGTCGAAAAAAAAAACTAAATGTGAAGGGCTACATTATAGAAAGCTCATACAATTGATCAACAATAACATTACATTGACCACTGTTTGTTGTGACGTGCTTTGTGTCTTCTGTTGCCACCCATCTCCGATAGATAGGATTGCTGCTGCGTACCGAGTATTTTTTAAAATTTATTTTACGTCGCAACGAAACAGATAGGTCTTATGGCGACGATGGGATATGAATGAGCTAGGAGTGTGAAGGAAGCGTTCTTGGCCTTAATTAAGGTACAGCCCCAGCATTTGTCTGGTGTGAAAATGGGAAACCACGGAACACCATCTTCAGGGCTGCCGATAGTAGGGTTCGAATCCACTATCTCCCAGATGCAAACTCACAGCTGCGCACCCCTAACCACACGGCCAACTCGCCCGGTCGTATCGAGTGTAACAGCCTAGCTGAATATTGGCGGGAAGTAGCTGGGAAGTTATATAACTTTCTTCTTTAGCATGCTATTCCTCTGGTTTATAAATTTTCTGATACTACTGGTACATAACGCACTGGTTCATCATAGCATTCGAGCTGTTCAATCCCTACTCTGAGGCACTGACTCGAATGAGCAGTGTGCATATTTAACGGAATATAATGGCAGAGGAGTCTTCACAAATGTCTACGGCCTGGTTATTCCAGCTCTGGAAATGGGACTGTTAGATCGGCACCGTAGTACTGTTCGTTAAAAGTGAGAAAATCTGCAGTTTTTCATTTGATCGAGTATTTTATATGATAACGTTGGTTTTAATCGCTACATTCCTACCGACTTTTTTGTAATGACCTATGTTGACTTCTTTTAGGAAAACCACAAATTCAGTCTTTCTGAAAATCCCGCAGGGAAGCACGGGTACATCAACTAGCAATTATAAATAAATAGCCCTTGTTGATTCGTACCGTGGCGTACTTTTTGAAAAAAGGTCATGTATATAACTTTTTAAAATATGATTCTGAAAATGAATATTTGTTTTGAGCGTTAGCGCGAGTTCGCCCGTGTACTGAATGCTGCACGACATCGTTCTCCTGTAGGCCGCAGAGTGGCCTTGTATCCTAGGTGTGTTGGCTGAATCACAGTTAATTACAGTTAAAAATCACTGCTACTTCAAAATAGCAATCACAGTTTGACCTGTGAGTGTAAAATCACTGCTAGTCACACCACTACTTTTCAAAGTCTTCTAAGGAACAAGGGTAATGGCGTCCATCTCACAGCTTGCTCAGAACAAGACTCCTCGCTCGCTAGTTGACGAGACAGAAAAACAACTGCAGAGCGCTCCGTTCAAGAGAGACACTACGCATCCTCAAGTCAAGGATTAGCTTATTGGGCCAATAAGGAAAATCAAAATTATTGACGTAATAATGGATTTTAAATACATTTTAAATAGCCACAGTACCGGCACACAAATTAACGGCAATGCAACAATGGCCGAGAATTGCAGATAAGGTCCCCACACACAAATACATATGTTCAACAAATGAGGGTATCGTAAATTATTGTCACAGAAAATATTAAATCATATTGATTATAACCATAATCATAGATCAAGAAGCCATCTCCTTGTCAGCAGAAGACTGCACAATATCTTAATTCTAGTGGGGAGGAAATATTAGATCATTCTGTATATATATCATCATCTCACTAATCTAATTATCATTGCGGAACAACTTCGACTACTTCATCATGGCACTCAACCCTTAATCACATCTCTGAGAGGCAAGTTTCGGATCCCATCAGCAAGGGGGGCGGTAAAGAAGCAACATTTATGCACGTCTCAAGGGTCGTAAGTTGAATGCAGATACTTCTGAACAATTAACGCGAAATACACAAAGTGTGCGTGTACCGATTTCTTAACACTAGAATAGACTATGCTGGCTCAATTCTCATAAACATTGGCGTGAGATGGAACAAGACCAGACTGCCTAGCTACCAAGTCTCTCTACATAGACATGATACTTGATCTCACAACAACTACATTGCTCGCCTCTCTTTGTTCACTTATTTTCATAGAGGTCTCCCCGTGAACATTTACAGTGATAATGGCACAAACTTCTTCAGAGCAGCTAAGGAAATCAAGGCCTTTCTGAAAAACAATCCTGAGAAAAACCAGCTCTTCCCTGCAACTGCAGGCATGGGACTGATACAGCATTCCATCCCTCCTGCAGCACTACACTTTGATGGAAAACGAGAAGCAGCTGTCAACAGTCTCATATATCACCTTAGAAGAGTGATGAATTCTTATTACTTGACCAACAAAGAATGGACCACTCTTACAACACATACATCTCCTCACTAAAGTTAAATGACGACCTTTTGACACTTCATACCTAACTACATCCAATTTCCTTGTAGGAGAGAAAAATACTACACTCCCTGATCATGAATATACTTCCTCTCTCATTATCCAGATGGCTGTATATTGAGCAGCCAACCCAGAATTCCTGAAAGAGATTGTCAATTAAATATCCCAATAAATAGCCCATAACAACATAGTCACATGCTATGCAGTGGACGATGGCAGTGATCCTAATTCATGTAACAAATGTTCAGGTGAGTAATGGGGAACATACAAAGCCTGTCCTTTACCATATATGAAACAAAAAGGCAAGATCACTCTTCAAGGGCTCATTTATTCATTGAAAGTTTAAGTAATATTATAAGTCACCATAGACTAGTATCATCACAGACCACATTAGGAAGGATAAGAATGTTTTCTACTTGTCACAAGATGGCTACAATGTGTGTAGTACGTAAGTGAATTCTGACAGTAAGCAAGCAATCACCTGCAACTTTTTTCTACAAATAATTGTATTATCTAGAAGTCAATAATTAATATAATCAACCAGATTACAATGGTGTTTCATTTGGAACAACTAGTAAAATACCCAGGAACAGTAACAAAAAAGTGCTCCTTACAGCAACTCCGTGTTTGAAAATATTCACTAAGTCAAAAATATTAGTAGCAACGATACCATCTCCCAAATGATATACAGTAGAGATCTTTGGATCTACTCCAACTGGTGCGTGATACATATGCAAGATCTTGGAGAACATGAAGGAAAGGTGAAAATTAGGTGAGTAAAAAGTCAGTCTCATAAAAAAGTGTATCAATCATATGTATTGAAATGAAGGGTCAACCATTGATATCTGTTCAGCAATTTTCTATTTTCAGTACCTAACAATGGCTTATCAAATTATGTACATTACCTCAAGTGAATTTTCCTGCATTGGCCCTGGCTCTGTTAACACCAATTTGGCTTCTTTTTTCAGTGGTATCATTTCTGATACATTTTCAATATTTTCCTGTGAAAAATAAGATACATAAGTTATGCACGTAACACACATCTACAAATACTGTCACCAACAAATGAGCATGATAATTTACTACTTCCAAGTATTACAGTTACTTTCAAAATTTTACTACTCTTTAAGAGAGATTTCTACCAGCAGAGGAGACTGCACTGAGAATGGTGTTATCATCCTTGTTCAAACCTAATGTCACAGAAAGCATGAGACTGAGAACCAAATATAAAGTGAGAAGCATATTCTAGCCATATCAGAAGATATCCTACCAGAGATGGAATTGGGACCATGTCGCACAAAATTTTGGAAGGAATCTGCCACAGACATAAACACTAAATTATATTAATTGATTTTATGTATCCAATTACGTCTATCAAATCATTGAGGTTGTTTGAATCACATCCAAGTATTAAAACTGTCCTAAATCTTTTGCCATACAGTGAGAAATATTAATACTATGCTCTTAACATACATTTTGTTTAGACAGACAGATCAAAATCCCTTGAAACATTTTAATCACTTTCTATAATCTGGTTTTGCCAAGCTCACAGGGGATAAACACTGCATTGAGACAGTTCTGTTCATCCAAGTGTAAAAATAAAAAACGGACATGAAAGAAGCAGGCTTATCACAGTCATAGACCAGGGAAAGATGTGATGCAGGTCAAACATAAAGCAACTACAAATGAGATGTTTTACTACTACAAGGATGTTATGCAGTGTTCTGTGAAGAACTGTGGGGATGAGAACACCATCAGTGTCGGAGTGTACATCTGCAGTTACAGAAGCTCTTTCATGATCTACGAAGGTCATCCAATAAATAAGTTTCCTTATTTTTTCTCTGCAAACCACATGTTTTAGAATTAAGTTGGTACTGTAGGAACTTCCACTGGCATATGGCTGGGGTAAGGTGATCTTCAACCGCACATGCTTGCTCTGTGTTCACCAGTACGGCGCTACCAGCCATGGAGCTACCACTTGAAAGCGTTTCCACTTGTGAACTCTGTTCTGTTATTCGCTTTTCCACGGCAAAAAATGAAATGGCTACCAATATTCATTGCCATTTGGTGTGAGTTTATAGTGAAAGATGCATGCTGGCATTCATGGTTCCTGGAATGGCAACAAGATGTACATGATGACAGCGCAGCGCCAGGCCCATTACAGCCACTGTTGGTCAGAATGTGGTGGACAAAGATTAATGCGTCAGCACTGATGAGATAATGAATCTACTGCCTCCCGGCACGGAAACTGGGCAGTCCTTTATTGCAATGATATTGTTGAATGTCTTGCAGTATTGAAAAGTCTGTGCAAGATGGGTCCCAAGTTTTCTTACTGATGCTCACAAGCAATAACAGAACGAGGTAGCCTGAGCTTTCCTGCAAATGCTTCAAAGAGAGGGAGATCAAATGTTTTCCCGCATTGTTACTGGAGATGAAAGCAGGGTGCATTATTCAACTCTAAAAACAAAACCACAAAGCATGCTATGGAAGAAACTTGGCGAACATGCTCATAAAAAAGGGCCAAGACCTCAGACTCTTTTTTACAATTTACTTTACATCGCACCGACACAAATAGGTCTTATGTTGACAATTGGAGAGGAAGAGCCTAGGAGTGGAAAGGAGGTAGCTGTGGCGTTAATTAAGGTACATCCCCAATACTTACCTGGTATGAAAATGGGAAACCACGGAAAACCATCTTCAGGGCTGCCGACAGTGGGGTTCGAACGCACTATCTCCCAGATGCAAGCTCACAGCTGCGCGGCCTTAACCGCATGGCCAACTTGCTCGGTTAGACCTCAGCCTCTGTAGGCATAGTTTTGGCCACTGCCTTTTGGGACTGTAATGATGTTGTATTGGTTGACTGACTGCCCTAATGCACTGTGGTCACACATGAGAGGTCCTGTACGGTCCTCACGAAGCTCAGAGTTGAAATCCAACGAAAACGTTCTGGTCTTGTCTCAGAAAATATTGCCCATTCTGCTCAAAGGACGCAGGATTTGCTGCAGAACTTCAAAAGGGACCTTTTTCCCCATCCACCTTATTCTGCGGAACTTGCCCCGAGTGATTTCCATCTCTATCCACAACTCAAGTTGCACCTTGGAGGTAAGCGGTTTGCAACCGATGAAGAGGTGGAAGAGGAAGTGCACCGCTGTCTACAGAGATGGGACCCGACCCGGTATGATGAAGGTATCAAGAAACTGCTGCCAACATAACAAAATGTTTGGACTGAAATAGTGACTATGTGGAAAAGTAGTGTACGAGTTGTAGAATGAAAATGAAATATTTCTCAAAGGTAAATAAAACCAAGCACCATGGGGCAACAGCCCCCGTAGGGCCATGGCTTGCCAAATGACCACTGCTCAGCCCAAAGGCCTACAGATTACGAGGTGTCATGTGGTGAGTACGAACAATCCTCTCCGTCGTTATTCCAGACCCCTCCATCTCACTGTCATATAGCTCCTCAATTTTAATCACATAGGCTGAGTAGACCTCCAACCAGCCCTCAGATGCAGGTACAAATCCCTGACCTGGCCAGGAATTGAACCCGGGGCCTCTGGGTAAGAGGTAGGCATGCTACCCCCACACTGCAGGGCCAGCACAAGTGTAAATAGCCTGCTTGTATTTTTTGTAAAATAGGGAAACCTATTTACCGGATGGCCCCCGTACTACGAGACCTTTAAATTTTTCACTTTGATTCATGAAACATTTTGACACTACAGGGGTCCAGGAGGGACTGTGATCAGAAGTTTACATTCTATTACAAGTTAGTTTACTAACAAAAGCGAATTAAGTTATAAAATTCCAGAATATACTCACTTATCCCATTTAATACAGAAGAAATCGAACAGTAGCTGAACTAAGGAAAGGAAGATAAAATGACGCACAAAATGGAGAGTTTGTTAAAGATGAAGCCATACTTTCCATTGTAGACTTAGTTAAATGTAACAAAAAAACTTTCTAGTTTGTCAAACATACAATTTTAACATAAATCATTACACTATAAACATACCCGTAAAAAATAAACATTCTATTATACAAAGAATGACATGTTTCATTCTACAAGAACATCCTCAGATTCTATTAAATCACACAAAATATGCATATATGTATAGCATTGTTTACGTTGCATAAACTTGTCAACGATAGAGAGTTCAGTGATAATATGAGCCAGTACTGACAAATAAGAAATTTACAAGTATTAATATATCGAGAAAACTCCTGAACTTATCTAGACTGCCAATATCAACTTTGTTGTCACCAAATACTATTTCAGGACTGTGGTCATGGAGAGGTAAATGGAAAGTTTTGAGTATAGCACAAACCTTACGGAGAGGGGAAGGGAAGCATGAGAGGGGAGTGCCAAACATTGTGGATCCCTCCTACTGGATGTTAAAATCTAGTACACTGTACCATAGAGAGGAAAGGGGGAAGTAGGTTGGAACGAGTGGAGCACTGTGGAATACTCTTTCCACACTGGAGAGGGAGAGAAGGTTATTAACCTATTTCATGTTATAATGTACTTTTATGTAAGATGGATGAATGCAACTGAATGATTTTAGATGAATAATGTATGGAATTGAAATAGAGAATATTTATAGGATATTATTGTGATAAATGCCAATTTAATGAGTAAGTATGGTCCAGATATCATGTGAGTAGAGCGATGTGCGGGGAATTTTTTAAGTGTGTATGGTCATTTAAGTTGGTTACGTTAGCAATTTTTGCGATGTAGATCTCGATTGCCTCCCTCATATTCGAAGATTTGATTTTATTTTCAATGTGTCAAATTTTTAGATCTGTGCTGATGTCTGTGAAATAGTGTGAACTGTCGTATATGTGCTCCCCAAAGGCTGAATGCTGATTATATCTGATCGTTTATTGTGTTCTTTGAATCTTCTGTGGAAATTTTGTTTTGTCTGACCTATATAAGTGGCATTGCAGTTAAGTTCTTGGCACTTGAGTTCATAGAATCGTGACTTTGAGAAAGGGTCTTTTTTATTTAGGTGCACTTGTTGATGTGTCTCTGCAGTGTGTTGTTCATCCTAAAGGTTAATTAAAACCCTGTTTCCTAAAGATATAACCTACTTTTTATGTGTTATTATTAATGTAGTTGAGAACCAAGTGTGGTGGTTTTCCAGGGACTTTTCTTTTGTTTGTTTAATATTTTGTCTACTGTGCCTGGAGGGTGGTTGTCTTCTTTCATGATTTGTTTAACAATTCGTGCCTCTCCATTGAAATCCATTGTGCTCATTGGTATGGAAACAGCTCTGTGTATCATTGTATTCAATCCTGCTATTTTTTGTGTGTATGCATGGTTAGACTCGTCAATAGCATGCAACACCTGAATGGGCTTGCTGTACACTTTGTAAGACAGGTTGCCATTATTCCTGCTGATTGTGGTGTTATTTTCTTATTAGATTCTTGCTCCATTGTGAAGCTGGTGGAATTTTGTAAATAATTTAGTGTGTTTAATAACTGGTGTGCATTAGTGAAGTCATTATCATATGCACATGATGTGACCTACATACCTGCTCCAGTATAATATTCCTTTTGAATGCTGATACGTTCAGAAGATGTTTTCAAAGTTATTCAAAAAATGTTTGCTATTATACCTTATAATGGTGAGCCCATGGCTAACCCTTCTTTGTGGCAATACATCTTGTCAGTGAATGCAAAGCTATTTTGGTGTAACATTGTTCTAATAAGGCTAATTATATCTTTGGTTTCCTGCAGTGAAGTATTTTCTTTATGAAGATTTTCAATAATTTTAATGGATTCATCCGCTTATCCCCAGGTTTCAACCTATTAATTAGGAAACATTCAAACAGAGCACACCGTTTCAGAAAAGGTTAAATATTATAAAAAATATTGATCACAATGTATTCACATTTTCAATAATATTAGAAAATATGCCATCATTTACAACATTTAACATACCATCATGTCCATTTCTCTATTCATTGAGTCATAAGTTTGTCGGTTCAAACGCCCACCCGTGCTGGAGATACTCAACACTGAGGTAGGCTGTATTTGTCATATTCTCATGTTGTCTAAATCCCCCTAAGCCAATAAAGATGAGATTCTGGAAGTGTAATGGTGACCTTGTATATCAACTTTCATTTCCTCTAGCAAGTATCTTCCCATTCTGTTTCTATTTTACTGAAATGCGCCTGTTTGATTGCTGCATTAATATATACGCAATCGGTAATGTCAATGAAGAGATTGTCTCCGCCTAACATATGTAAAAATATAACCTATTTCTCATAATACTATTCTGAAATTATTGATAGGTTCAACATCATCCATATAATCATTGAGTAATGAAACAAAATATTTGTGTTACCTGAATTGCAGCCGCATCATCATCAGGTCCGATTTCTAGATATCCGTTTTCACTTATATCACAGTTATCAGTAAAATTATCTTTGTTGATATGTTATTTACTCACTAAAAATTTACCTCCATCCCTGCTCAACAATTCTGTGTCATTTCTTATGCCGTTATTCAGCTCAGTCTCAATATCCGCAGTATTCAATCCCGTCATGTTTACGAACTAAACAGCTGACCAGCACTCGCGGAAGTTCAAGTCCGTTGCCTAGACAACTTCAAGACAAATTCTCACCCTTCTTTTATTTCCTAAGCCTTGTATATTGTACTGCATGTTCATCAATGCCTAATAAACAATTCACTACCAAAACATATAAAACTATTGCATAGATTGCACACGTATGCAGATAATGCAGCTGGGTGTTTTCGGGCAATACGGACCGTAAGGCAAAGTGAACAGTCGGGCGCTTTCGGGCGGGTCTAATGGGACATGAGTTTTTGTGTATTTTGGGGATGGCTCTTACTGTGGGGAGTTTGGGATTTTTGATAGTGAGGCTTTCCTTTTCTTGTTCTGTGAGAATAAAGTCTGTTTGCTGGATAGCTTGTTTTAATTTGATTTGAAATTTATTTGTAGGGTCACATTGTAGTTCTTGAATTCCGTTGTTGTTGATGACAGCTATTGTTTTTTTTCTATATACCCAAGAATAGAACATACCAAGAAGTGTCAAGAGTATAGATCTTCAATAGCAGTGCACTCGCATCTCAGATATGTTCAGACACCGTTCTCTTCTGTAGTGTCTATAATTTAGAACTCAACCAGCAAACATTTATTCAGAGAACAGTGTGCATAAGCAGCAGAATTTCACCTTTAAGCAACTCATGGACAATATCCCATCTATAAATTAGCAGTTCGCAGTGTTGGGAGTAGATTTTTGCTGCCGAGTCACAATTATTCATTGAATATCCCTCTTCTAACTCTCAAGGTTTTCAAAGACTCTGAGGTGCAAGAATGATGTGCAGGAATTCACTTTTATGCCAGTATAACTACAGACGTGTGCTGGGATATTCAGCTTCATCAAATACCTCTAGAATGGACCCAAATTACACTCCCCAACATGAAAGTAGAATGTTATCACATCACCATGCAAGCTATCAGATGAAGAGAGACTGAACTGTAAGCCACACATTCAGAAGATTACAATGGACTGTGTTTACAGTAGCAACAGACAGAGCAAGGAAAGATGATGACAATAAGTCGCTTCTTCTCCAAAATTATTTCACAGCTTCTCCGCCAAGGCAGAGTTTTACTATGAGATCACCCAACATTAGTAACATTGTAAAGAAGTTTAAATGATGCAAATATTACCTGGAATTTCTTTTGGAGGAAAAATATGTTCACTATGAGATGCAAAGTCCTACTGGCCATAACCGAATTAAATCCAGCACCCACAATTGTCCTTCAGTTCAGCAGCTACTAGCACTAAAATTGGATAATGTATGATAGGAGATGATGTCAATCCCACAACGATACCATTACCAAACCATGGAGAATAAAAACATAACCATACAACCTACAGAAATCCATTTCAATAAACGCCAGAGGTAATCAATAAACAATAAACAGTCATTTGATGGGTACTTAGCTCATGAATTGTCCTGATGCCTCGATCTTGAAACGCTGCCTGTCACAACTTCATTGGTAGCTGGACCTAACCAAGGTTCCTTCACTATCAAGTCCACAACTTTAATTCAGCTTTTTGCCACTATCAAACATAGCATGCACTGCCATCTCCCTAGTAAATGCTAGAGGCCAATTGTCCACTTGGCGACCATAATCTGGGGGCATGTGCCACCAGAACCCCTTTCCTTGCCCCATGAACAAAGTTTCTGTCACTAGTGGGCTTTACACGTGGTCAAAGAGAATGAGTAAGAGATGACTCTCAACGTTATTTTTCACTTCTATACGCAACGGCTGCGCAAAGATCGCCAGGAATTGCACACCAGCGCCTCTAGTGTAAACAGGGCTGAACTAAAATTACCGGGCGGGTGATTTAAATCGTTTAGCGCGCGGAGGGTCTCCAGGTTCTCGTCCCCCCTCCACTCTTAAATATTATATTAAATATATTTTTTCCTTTTTTTATTTCTCTTATATTTTTCTTTCATTTCCTTTTCTTTCTTTCCTTCTTTCTGTTACCATTTTCTGAAATACTGCATTCTGAACAACAATACACCTGGAGGTTGGCCTGTGCTTTATTATTATTATTAATAATGTTTTTGCTGGAGAAAAGAAGCTTACCACTTGTGCTGCTTATTATAATTATTTCAATTATGGAGCTATATTTTATTTTTACTAATTCACAAAGCCTTGAAGGATCGGAGTGACTGGCCTTGCCTGTGCTGCTTTTGTTTGTTTCTGCTGAGGAAAAAGGAAGCTAACTCACAAAGGGAGGAAGGAAGTGACCTGAAGGTGAGTGGGATTGGCAATACTTATCTCAGATTAAGACCTATGACAGAAATAGACACTAACATCCCCTCGTACATCAGTCCTCTTTAACACTACTTAAGCCAACTGTAACAGTCAATAGTATCAAGATATGCCACTTATGCAGGAAATAAAATATAAATACAATGTAAGAAAGAAAACCATGCACAGGAACAAAATGATGAAAGGAAACTCATATGCTAAGGAGGGAGTTTGTAGGATTCAAAGGTAAATTGAAATGAAACATGATCTTTTGATTTATGGAGCTATATTCTACCTACTATCCACAGTGTTACACGTATAAAATTGTGTAGAAATTTGAACAAAAGTTTTAGTGATCATAGTATATCATAATCTCATGACATTATATTCAGCAGTGTTAATCATCAATTAATATTCATCAGCCAGAAAACTATTCAATACAACACAAATACAATATCATTCATTTATGAAAGAAAGACTGGAACTGACAAGGTACAACATAATACTCTTCTCTCTTATAGCAGTTTAACGTTGCACTAACATTGCAGAAGTTTTCAGCAACACCATTTGTATTTTCCCAAGGAACTTACTATATGATACATCTTTCAGTCTGTCAAAAGAGGCACCTAGGGCCACACACTGAAAAATATTGAGATTTGTACTTCTTTTGCATCTACTAGAGGATGGCAAATCTCTGGCAGAGTAGTGTTTGAAGAAACCAAGACATGATAGCACATACTCTGTTCCTACATACTGCACCAAAACACAACATATCATTCAATCAGTCATCTGCATTTAGATGATAAACAATGTCAAGCTACAAAATTGTATGCATCCCTTGTATTCATTAACCTACACTATTTACAATAAAAAATGTTCTATTTTATGTGACAGTAGGATATATCAAAATTTTTCTGCTACATGGGAAAGGATGGAATCATGAATATATTTGAGGGTTTAAAAGACAAGAGAGAGCTTACAGATTCTGTGATTGCTCCCTCTTACAACATGCAGGAGGTACAAATAATGCTTCCTTTCAGTCCATCTGCAGGAGAGGATTTCTAATAAATTTACAGAATTATGTAGCAACAGGATCTACATACAATAATATGGCAGCTGATCCAGCACAAAACATTCCCATGCCAAGTCACAACATAGCTCCACCTATTAAGAGCTATGTCCAAGGAATTGCTTGCTAATTTAGTACAGTATCATGAACAATATGCTGCTACTTCCACAACATTACGGTGTGCAAGGGACTTTGCTGTGACCTAGACGAAATGCCAGTTGAAGACAGTGGAAACTCACTTCAGACAGTGCCATTTGTACCTACTGTATATCGAAGGCAGAAATCTATGTTGGTGGTTGCAGAGTAGGCTGATCTGTGGTCTGACAGCATGCACTCCAACCGGCCAACCAAGCAGAGAAGGGGTGGTTATGGTTCCACCGTGTTTCTACACCTCTGCATTTCGGACACAGAAACGGGCTGTTCCCCTACCACTGGCTGTCCTGAGAATGGTTTTTCCTTTCGCCTGCAGTAAGGCGAATGATGGGATAGTTCCTAGTATATTTCATGGCCACCAAACATCTTGCCCTCACCACCAATCTCCTTGCTTAAGATGATGATGCTTGTTGATTAAAAGGGCCTAAAATCTAGTTCATTGTTTTAAGAGAAAGTACAACTAGGCAACCATCCTCTATATATATTAGTAATTGGAGAGAAGAAATGGAAGGGGGCTGACACTAGGAAAAATGATGGTATCAGCTAAGGAGGACCAGCGCCATGGAGGGAAAATAAGACTCCCTAGGCCTCCATACATTATACAATCGGGGGCAGAAAAGAACAGGTCGTGATCGAGGTAGATCAGATAGGATAGATGAAAGTGGGGAGCCTGGCACAAGTAAGCGGAAGCAGTGCCAAAATTCAATTAAGGGCTCCGTGGTCGCCTACCCAAGCTCCCAATTGCAGAGCCCACATGGGACCCCTTTTAGTCGTCTTTTACAGCAGGCAGAGGATGCTGTGGCTGTTATTCTACTGGCCCTACCCACAGGGGGACAACTATGATAAGGCTAGTTGCTTTACGTTGCACCGACACAGATAGGTCTAATGGCGATGATGGGACAGGAAAGGCCTAGGAATGGGAAGGAAGCAGCCATGGCCTTAATTAAGGTACAGCCCCAGCATTTGCCTGGTGTGAAAATGGGAAACCACAGAAAACCATTTTCAGGGCTGCCGATAGTGGGGTTCGAACCTACTATCTCCCGAATACTGGATACTGGCCGCACTTGTTTCAAATTATCCGAAATTCATTTGCCTTGGTGTGGTATGTTTTCATATTCTGGCCTCAGGAGATTAGTAAAACAAGAACAGTAAGGGTGCTTACCTCAGATATCTTGTACTTTTCCTTCAAACACGCAAACGAATATAACAGATATGCGCATACAAATCAAAGTAAAGCAAAATGTCACAAACGTCAAAAACGTGGTCGTCCCACGTGGTCCAAGTTGTCAAACTCAAATCGACCAATAGCAATCGGGAGATGTTTCTACCAATAGGAGCTGCCGTATTCGTCACGTGGGCTTAGGGTGAGTGACGTGATGTACAACAGCGCGCCCACGCGGGTGGAGGGCAAAAGTATTCAGTCTGAGCCGGGTCCTCGGAAGGGTAGGACCTATGCCGCTGTCAAACAGCTCATTTGCGAGCTTTAATCTGAAAATGCAACAACCCGACAACATTATAGAGATCATTTTGCAGTTGCTCACAATCTTGAAACTTATTTATTACTCTGTACAGAATAACATCATCTGCGAAAAGCCTTATCACTGATTCCACTTCTTTGCACATATCATTGATATATATAAGAAAATATAAAGGTCCAATAACACTGCCTTGAGGAATTCCCCTCTTAATTGTTACAGGGCAGGATAAAGCTTCACCTACTCTAATTATCTGAGTTCTATTTTCTAAAAACAGAGCCACCCATTCAGTCATTCATTTATCTAGTCCAATTGCACTCATTTTTGCCAGTAGTCTCCCATGATCTACTCTATCAAATGCCTTAGACAGGTCAGTCGTGATACAGACCCATTGACCTCCTGAATCCAGGATATCTGTTATATCTTGCTGGAATCCTACAAGTTGTGCTTCAGTGGAATAAACTTTGCAACAGTATGGCTTCTCTTCTGTTTGTGTCCGCATATGAACAGTTAGATCAGACTGCCTTTCTTTCTGAATGATTTGCCACAGGCATTGCCACTATTTGGCTTCCCCCCCTGTTTGGGTTCGCATATGATCAGTCAGACTGCCTTTCCTTGTGAATGATTTGCCCCAGCCATTGCACATGTATGGCTTCTCGCCTGTATGGGTCCGCATATGTTCGGTTAGTTTACCTCTCTTTATGATTGATTTGCCACAGACATTGCAGCTGTATGGCTTCTTGCCTGTATGGATCCGCATATGACCGGTTAGAATGCCTTTCTCTATGAACGATTTGCCACAGACATTACAGCTCTAAGACGTCTCGCCTGTATGGGTCCGCATATGACCGGTTAGAAAGCCTTTCCTTGTAAATGATTTCCCACAGATATTGCAACTCTAAGGCTTCTTTCCTGTATGGGTCCGCATATGACCGATTAGACTGCGTTTCCTTATGAATGATTTGCCACAGGCATTGCAGCTATTTGGCTTCCCCCCTGTATGGGTCCGCATATGATCAGTCAGACTGCCTTTCCTTGTGAATGATTTGCTACAGACATTGCACCTGTAAGGCTTTTCGCCTGTATGGCTAAGCATATGAGAGGCCAGACTACCTTTACATGTGAATGATTTGCCACAGACATTGCAATTGTAAGGCTTCTCGCCTGTATGGGTCCGCATATGAAGGGTTAGACTGACTTTCTGAATAAATGATTTGCCGCAGACATTGCAATTTTTTGGCTTCTCGCCTGTATGGCTAAGCATATGAGAGGCCAGACTACCTTTACATGTGAATGATTTGCCACAGACATTGCAGCTGTTTGGCTTTTCGCCTGTATGGGTCCGCATATGTGTGGTTAGTGTACCTCCCTCTATGAATGATTTGCCACAGACATTACAACTGTATGGCATCTCGCGTGTATGGGTCCGCATATGAACGGTCAGATTGCCTTTGTGGGCGAATGATTTGCCGCAGACATTGCAATTGTTTGGCTTCTCGCCTGTATGGCTAAGCATATGAGAGGCCAGACTACCTTTACATGTGAATGATTTGCCACAGACATTGCAGCTGTATGGCTTCTCGCCTGTATGGGTCCGCATATGTTTGGTTAGTTTACCTCCCTGTATGAATGCTTTGCCACAGACATTACAGCTGTATGGCGTACCGCCTGTATGGGTACGCATATGAACTGTCAGATAGGCTTTGCTTGTAAATAATTTGCCACAGTCATTGCATTTGTAAGGCTTCTCGCCTGTATGGGTCCGCATATGAAGGGTTAGACTGACTTTCTGTATAAATGATTTGGCACAGACATTGCAACTGTATGGCTTTTCGCCTGTATGGGTCCGAATATGATCGGTTAGACTGCCTCTCTGTATGAATGACTTGCTACAGACATTGCACCTGTATGGCTTCTCTCCTGTTTTAGTCAGCTTGTGATAAGATAAACTGCTTTTCTTGACAAGTGATTTGCAACATACAGTGCAAAAGTGAGCCTTTGGTCCTGTGTGAATACCCATATCACCTGCTAGTTTTTTCCACCGGAAGGATTTTCCACAGACGTTGCAGCAGTAACGGTTCTCGCTCGTGTGAGACCTCATAACGTCCGGCCTTTTCCTGAAATTTTTATGAGATACTGAGCATTCGTTTATAATCCCACCTTTATGCAATCGCGTGTCCCCTGTCAGCATTTTCCTCTTTGTAAAGCATTTATCAGAAAATCCGCACACTTGGAGCGGGTGGATCCTGAGGTGTTTCGACAAGCTGCTTCGGCAGTGATCGCACTTGAAGGGTCGATCTTCCTTGTGTCTCTTCAGATGTTGCAATAGGTCGAACTTCCTAGCCAGGACTTTACTGCACACACTACACCTAAAACTAGATGATCCGCCGTCCGGAGGTTGATGATCTCTATAGCTCACCTCGGGTCTCGATCTACAGTGACAAATTAAAACCATGTGACCAATAGTTCAACAGACAAATCCACTACAACTCTCACACAGGGGATTTCCTACAGGACATTCCAATCACTGATATCCAGTGCAGAGAGCTCGTTACTCAAAAACGTTACATTCCTGAGAGTAAACATCACCTGAGGTTAAATTTCAAAAGCTCTCACTTGTTACGAGCATATGTTGCGTCTTTTCTTAATCACGATATCACGCGCAAGAAATTTGTCACGGTTTAGAAATGTACGAGTTAATTTTGAAGAAAGCATGAGAAGTGGTCCAGCCTAAAAGGGTAAATACTCGTACAAGCTCTTTAATCCAGCACATATAATTCTATCGAAATCCGTAGTCTGTTCTCCTACATAAAGGAGTTTTGGTCTTGTTGAAGCACTCTGCGCTTTGTCGCAGGCAAGTAATAATTTTTGTAAAGGACCTTGTTCTTGAGGTTGTTTGAGAGAATATCTGTGTTGTAGATATTAATAAAGTTGAGAACGTTTGTCGACATTCAGCAAGATCTGTTGAAACATGGCTAATCTTTTATGAATGTTATTTTGTCACACAAATATACATATTGTATTTGTGCATTGTTATCATATTACTATACCATTTTATTATGTCACTGTGTCGCTTTTCCGAAATATGTATCTTTGATGTGCAATCAAACATAGCCAACCTATATATAGGATGGTAGGCTTATACAAGGACGTTCATACTTACTACCATGTACTACATCAGTCTACGTCTTAATTCCTGTATTTAACACGGAAGCCACTAATCCTGAAGAAATCCCGGAAAAGCTGAAATATAACAAGTATACGACAGCTCTCTGGCTAGCATTGATACTGTCTTTTCCCCTCAAGACACTGCAGTTAAAGACATTATGAAGGCAATACAGAATATGGCATTGGTGGTAGCATTTTATTACATTGTTCTAATATTCTGATTTTGAAACCTAACGCAACCTATAATGCCCTTGATTATTCTTACACGTATTACTTTAACAATACGGATAGAAGGAGCATGAAAATCAAGGCTTGAGCCAAAATTCGAGATGACAAGACGTTGAATTGCACCGTAGTGGATATTGCTGCTATGCAAAAGAAGGAATATTATTCTATTTATTTCAAAAGATTACGGGCAACGTGATTATTTCTAGTGGATTCATAACATAGTTGGAGAGCATCCAATTCTGAGCCTGTCTCCCCACCACAGAGTAGTTCTACATATTCTACGGAAGAAGGGCGGGAAATGCAAATTTCTTGGTTAAAGGTGAGATCAACTTACAACTGCCACATGGGAAAATCGATCACGCAGGCTAAAAAAATCGTAACATGAACTGGTACTTTCCAATTATTGCTGTATGAACTGAATTCACATGGCCCAGTCGAATGCATGACTGGCTCACATGCAAAGTAATGGGAGGCACGACCATGCATTGTTAGTGCACTCTTTGGAGAAAATAAGTGGACAAATGAAAGGGGGGCATTGATTCCAGATATGACAGACTAAATCTCTTGATCATCAAACAAGGTATTGATGTTGACACCACTAGACAACAGGGGGCAGAAAATACGACACTGGATTGTATGTCATGCGTTCTGTGGCATATCACACCAAGCAAAGGTGCAAAAGCCTGTAACACTTCTTATTTACGCGAATACGTGATTACTGTGACAAGTAATTTATCAGGTTCACAATTAGTTTTCAGTAAAATAATGTTTCATTTTGCATTGATAAATATTATACACGAACCAGCTATATTGCTCTAACACGTGGCGCTTCCCAGGTGACGGATACGGGTTCCCCGCTGGCCTGGCGATGAACATGAGCAAAATATAAAAGCTCTCGCGTACCAAACATGTACAAAGTCTTTAATGGCAACTTTGGCGGAGATGGAGACGTTCACTAGGGACCAGATGGTGGAAGAGGTACACTAAATTTCTGGAAGATAAAGCAGAAAAGAGGGTAGCGTTTCTTCTCTAGAGGAGAGGCTGCAAAAGGCATCTGTTCTCCATGTCCGCAACTGCGTTACTACCTTCCGTCATGAGCCCTTAAATGCTTCAAGACAAGCCGGCCATAAAAAATACCGTTACATCATTACAGAAATATGTCTCATGGTATCGGAGCCAAGGTTAGAGCAGCCCCTGGAAGGGACGCGCATTGCCAGTGCCCAGTCAGCATGAAAAGTATGCTAGGGTTACCGTCGCACGGGCTGTGACCTCTAACCATGCTAATACCACCATTTTGTATCCCATAATTGAATTATGCCTGGGTGAAGCACCGAATAAGCCACTGCGCTTGAGAGAAGGCTTGTAGGCATCTGAGAGGTGCGGAAAAAAGATGGAATAGAGAAAAGTCATGTGAAAAGAGGTGTGGTTACTAAGTGGTGTACAACAGTAACCGAAGAACAGCTCATGGTGTTGATATTGTCATATCAGCTAAATTTGACGGTTCAGTCTCCGAGGTGCAAAAGTTTGACAATCGCTTGATGTAACTCGTCCGCATTGGGGAGAGAAGGAAATTCCAATTTTTCAGCGCGACGCTCCACAAACTGACGTGCGCATGAAAACCAAAGATGCGTTCTGGGCACTGCCTGACAAGAAGACCGCTGCCGCTGATCTGAATGGACGTGTCGGGCCGAGGAAAGAAGAACAAACAGTCCATGGCGTTCATGGACATGGAGAAAAGAACGACGATGCCCAACAAATTCGCGATTATGCAGAAACTGATCATCGCAAACACACGGTTCAAAAAGAGTGATATTCATCTACTCTGTACTACAGTGGCTCCCATCCAATTCGCATTGACTACATCCTTGTGAGCGGGTGAAATCTCGAAGATGTTCTAGAGATAACAGTTGCCCCTTATTAAATCCTTGCGATGCAACAACGACCAGTCATCTAAGCTGTGGATAAAGTCACCAAGAGCCCAATACTTCACAGGAAATAGACAAATTGGGATCAAATGGTTGCTCCTGAAGAAGGAGACTAACGTCGTTGCAAAAGTTACAGAGTCACAAATCACCATAGTTGAAGTGAGCCGGACTAAACTGAAAGACGCCTTTCGCTATATTCCTGGAACAATTAAGTCAGGGCGACGACAACGAAGGATAAAACATGGCATATGGCCAAGGAATGAAGATGTTAAATATGCAGTACGGTTGAAGAAGCAGCTGTACCACGAGTTTCTTGCTCATTGGAATGCCTACAGGGCAGCCACTCGTAAAATGAAGGAGGTATTTGCCGTAACTAAATCAAACCGGTAGGCAGGTCTATATGTGAAACATGACATGCGCGAATTCGAGCGGAATTTTTAACGGCTAGTCAATCGAGCCATCGCAAAACGTCAGAAGTCCAACGTTTTTACGGCATCAATGAGGAAACAGACGATTTGCTACTGGACAGGCGGGAAGCGCGAGTACACTGGTGGAACTATTTTGACAACATCTCAATCATGGAATTTCCGTATCTACCAATCCTAATCACCTCCGCTGTTGAAGGTCCAACGTAGGAAAATGACGTCACTAAAGTCCAGACTATGCTGAAGGAAATGAAACCAGGGAAAGCCATCTGTCCCGATTATCTTCCAGCAGAGTTTTGTTTCTCTCAATGGGGGGATGCAGCAGTGTGGCTAAAGCAAGCTTTTCAACCATATCATCAAAGAAGGTCAAAAACAAACAGACTAGCGACGGAGTATCAATTCAGAAATAAGGGAAGCCCTGCCGATTTTTCTAATCACGGCCCGAACATACTTCTGAGCCTCGCAATGAGAGACTTAGAACAAATCTTCGACAAAAGGATTAGCGATTTAGACAAACATACAACAAGCCAAGCTGGATTTGTGTAAAATTGTGGCGCAATAAGAGAAACCCCATGCTGCCGGACTATTACTTGAGAAACACTGTGAAAAGAATAAGAGGCTTCATCACAAATTTCTGGACCCTTAGAAGCCCTTCCATCGGGTACTTCATGACCTAATCAGTCAGCCCTACAAGTACATGGCATTCCAGAGCACCTTGCTGAGAGGGTATAATTGCTCTACAAAGAACAAATGAGTTGTATTCAAGCTGCCGCAGGAGCGTCTGATGACTTCCGCGTAACTGTAGGAGTCCATCAAGGCTTATCACCACTGCAGCTCATTCTTGTGATGGACATAATTACCACAAACCTGCGCAGTCCAATACCATGGACACTTCTCTAAGCAAATGATATCATTTGGCTGAAGAGAATAAGCTAGACCTGCAGCGTCAAACAGAAGACCGGAACAATCGACTAGCGCAATGAGCCCCGCGCCTCAACAAGAACAAGACAGAATACATTGCATTACATCGTCGAGAAGTTGGAACCATGCATGTTGACGTTGAAGATATAGCACGAGTAGAGATATTTAAGTATATTGGCTCCACAATCTATTATTATGGCCGACTTACTGATGAAGTCAACTTAAGGATATACAAAGCCTGACTGAAGTGGAGAATGACAACAGGCGCCCTTCCGAAATTTGGACGAAGGGCCATCTCTAAACTAAGTTCTACCGAACTGATATCTGTCCTATCGATATCCATCCTGTCGTTTTCTACGGCAACGAATGCTGACCAGCTCTAGAGGTAGAACGCCAACTAAGCATCATGGATACGAAGTTGCTTAGGTGGAAGGCTGGCATAAGTAGACTAGATCACATTTCAAATGATGTTATTAGAAAACGTTTTGGCATTGCACCGATCCAGAAGAAAATTGGGGAAAGGCGTGTGCGCTGGTTTGGGCATGTGTTGCGTGTAGAGGACGATACATTGGGAAAGTCAGACTATTACACAGAAAGTTGGTGAAAAGAGGCGCTAGGGACGAACCAGACAGCACAGACTGATAAAGTGCACAACGGCCTGAAAGTTGGAAGACTACATGCAGACATGGCCCGAGACCGAACTAACTGGAGTCAATGAACCACAACACAGGACCCTGCCACCAGATGCAGACTGATGAATATTCTGTTACAAAAATGAAATGCAATGGATATTTTACACATCCTAACATTCAAATTAGTTTATTGTATGTTCAAATTTTCTCCCCTAATGCCTATGTCCGATATCTATAAAAACTTATTTTCACAAAATAGTGTTTGAATGGCTGAACGCTTCTGGATTTCGTGTTTATGTGACTCCTATAAATGCATTGTGAAGAAAAAATTATAACTAAAAAAAAATAAAAAAATTGGGTATATCTGTGTTAAATGGGAAGGACAGTTTGAATATCCGGTGAAATTCTGAGTACCTACAAGAGGGGAGTCCGTCAGTGTATTCTAGCCTGAATAGAATTTTGCAATTCATATGTCTGCTTACATACGTCATAGACAGCAGACGATCATATTAATCAGTTTGTTATTTTCACTCCGATCACGCTTATAAATATGAAGACCATGGAGGAGTGGCACAAAGTGGTCAGCTCAGGGCCATGTGACACTCAACGCCCTAAGCCTGGAAGGAAGCCACATAACTAAGTGGTTAGTTCAGGACCATGTGTCTCTACACAAACGGAAGTAAGCCTCATCACTATTTAGCTCAGGGCGATGTGTCTCTCCACAAATGGAAGGTAATCTCATCACTAATCGGTAACTTCAGAAAAACGTGTATTTCCACAAGTCAGCAATTAGGAAATTTTATGAATCTTAAAATCTTTTCTTATGTAATTCAATACCCAACTGCCATGGCAAATAGTTTAGACATTTTAAAGGAAGTCATTTAAGTTGCGGCATGATATTTGTAGACTGCTGAAATGAGAGTGAGGAAACAATAGCGCCTGAGGTGAGATATAAAACAAAGTGGGAAGTAGCAGATAAGATCCGGTCGACTGAATCCTTCAGAAGCATCTAAAATCTATGATGTAAAATGGACTAAGCTACGTAAACAATGGACTGTCCTCTGACATATATGCCAAGAAAAAAGAAGACACATAAAATGCATGTCGCTTTGCTGGTCTCTGCACAAAATATGTTTAGAAAGTAGAAAGCTAATTTAGACTCCATCAAAAATAGAAATATGATTTTGTGTGTGAAAAGGATTCATAAGCAACATTTTTACTGGTGGTCATAATACAAGATTGTTCTCTAACGTAGCCTACTGTGTCCCGTTACACATGAATGACAAAGAAACAGAGAGTGTGAGCTGGTACTTGGTAGTTCTGAGGACCGACATGAATATTTCTTGCCACTAGTTGTGAAAGTACAGTAGGAACAAGTCAGTGCATCACATAAGAGCCGAGAAGACTCTAACCACTCACAAAATCAAATAAACCATTCAGAATTCATAGTTTCCTACACAAATCCGGTTTGAAGTCAAACCTTACGCTATGACTAGCCATCGCATGACCTGCTGATACAAGGGCTTGGTTAAGAGCACCAATCCGAGACTATACAATCATTTCCCACGGATTATCAAAGAACACAGTAACCAACAAAGGTGTGACAGCAAAAAAATTTATTAGCAATGTCACAACTACAGTTCAAAAACACTACTATATTAAATGTTTTAAAACAGGACATACACTTGTGGTACTTTGTAAGGTCAGTGACAATAATTACAATTTTGAAAGAATATTATATCACTACGTTATTTACCTATTCTTCTTCTTCTTCTTATTATTATTAGCATAGGGCAACAATTTAGATACATATATACAAATATATAGTATTTACAAATATACACAGACAAGAAACATGTTTTATAGCAGAATGTCCAGTTGAGTGATCGACTGTATAGCTTCCTCTGTTGGTTCCAAAAAGTCACACAGGCTACCTGTGTAGGAACGTCGTGTACATTCACTTACAATATGGGGATCATCTGCCGAGATGCACCACAGTCGCACCCTGGTGATGAGATATATTTCCACTTATAAAGGGCATCCCTGCATCGTCCATGATTTGTTCTTACCCAACTGAGAGTGGTCCAAATCTTACGCGGTAGATGATGTTCACCAGGAAGATGTTCACCAGAAAAGATGTTGTGTAAGGAACTGTCTGTGGCAACTTTCCAGGGACTTCTCCATTCTTCTAAAGGGCGAAAATTCCCATCTGCCAATGTGTCAGCATCATGCAAAGATGGATGTCGTGACTCCAACCTCGTTACCTTGAGAACAGGAATATCATCCAAAACAGGCAGTTGAGGGTTCATTTCTATCTTCTTGAACTCTCGGATGGGAGCATTTTATCTTTTAAAAACAGGTGGCATTATACCTGACAGAATTGGGAGCCAATAAATGATGTGGACTGGATAGTACCAGATATTAACCGCAAGCTAACATTCAGTTGAGTATCAAACTGGTGCACAGTACTCACCACACGAGAATACCAGTCCCAAAGCAGATCATAAAGTCTCTGCTGATGAACCCCAACTTGAGCCATACAATTTCTGAAGGATAATATTACGTGTTTTGAGCATTTTTGACATATTCATAAGATGTTGTTTGTAAGATAGTGTGCGATCAAGTGTAATCCACAAATATTTGGGATAGCTGCTATGCCGAAGTTCTTGGTGACAAAAACGTATGTGAGGTTTAATGCCAGCTTGGCGATTATTCAGGTGAAAACATGACACTTCTGTTTTCTTAGAGTTAGGACACAGTTGCCATTTCTTGAAGTATGTGAAATCAGGTCTCTTTGTAGCACTTCTTCTGTCACACTAAGATATCGATTTTGAGTGGCTAGTGTTATGATATCAGCATAACAAAATGTTTGCGATGATGTTTCTGGGAGATCGGATATAAAAATTGAACAGTAGGGGAGACAGTACCGATCCTTGAGGTAATCCATTTTTGAGCTTCCTTTCTCTACTCATACTATTTCCCATACACACTGGAAATTTTCTGTCATTGAGCATATTGCTTATAACCTGCATGATGGTCCTACGGGGTGCAATTCGGAGAAGCTTGTAAAGTAAACCTTCCCTCCAGACTGCGTCAAATGCTGCTGTAAGATCAATGAATACAGCTGAGGTCTTGAGTTGTTTCTGGAAACCTGCTTCCATGTGGAATGTCAGTGAAAGCACTTGATCGCAGCAGCTGCAATTTGGCCTGAATCCAGCTTGATCAACTGTAATATGCTGAAAAATAGTTGCGCTGATTCTGTTGTGGAATAGCCTCTCAAAAAAGAAGGGCAACTGTTCTATAACTGCTTGGGTCATTGGCAGGCTTACCTGGTTTCAAGATGGAAATCACTTTCGTTCGTTTGAATTCTGCTGGGAGTTGTCTGTTCTGTAGAAGGTCGGTTAAAAACCTTAACAGCCAACTTCTTGCATTCTTCCCTAAATGAATGCGAAATTCTGGATGAATGTCATCAAAATCTGGAGCTGTACTTGGTTTAACGTCTTTGAGAGCAGCATTGATGTCTTGCACCGTAAGCGGTTGTGAATACCTTGATGTGCGTGGTGTTCTTGATTCCAGAGATTGGAGCTGGCGCCGTATGTATTTGGTATGTTTCTTATCTGATGGAGTTTAGGAAGTTGTGACAATGTGAGATGCTAGTTCATCCGGAGTAACTCCAGGCTGTTGCTTCACCAAAGGTGTCCTTCATCCAAGTTTTCTGCGGTGCCCCCAAGAACTTCTACTGGAATGAGTTAGGTCGATATTCTCCAGTGTCTCAATTCACCGTTCTGTCCGGGTAGTATCCTTGCTGGAAAGAAGTTCATCAGCTATGTCTTCATCACCAGTATGCAGATATTCGTTATAGAGTGCATCAGTCTCTACATTCCAACCAGGGATGTATTCTTTTCTATGGCATACTCTTCTTAGCCGCCATCATAACTGCATCTACGAAACGATTGTAATTGTGCTTGGGAGCAATCCACCGAACACATTTATCCAGTTCAGTGGTGAATGTTGACCAATTTGCTTTTCTGAAGTTCCTCCGAGCATGTGGTATTGACCGAACAACAGGAATTTTGATGCCAATGTCCACTACAATGGGGCCATGTTGACTGTGGGGAAAATGTCTTAACACTTTACGACTGGTATGTAAGGGCTGTCCTGCATCATTGCAGCTAACAAATCACAAGTCAGGATTGAAATCCCTATTTCATGCAGTTGACTGGAAAGTACCAAGATCTTTTGGGTCAAAAATCAGATGGAGATTGTTCATTTCTGTCTATTCTACGAGTTTCTTTACACATTCATTGTCATTCGAGTACTTCCATAGTTCGTGATGGCTGTTGAAGTCGCCTATATAACCTGAAGGGTGTTGAGCAGTCAGGAGTACGGTACCTGACCACTGTGTGTTTGGGGGTTTATAAATGCTAAAAATAGTAACATCTGCCACTCGCACAGCAACACAATGGATGTCTTCGTCTTCGTTTTGAAAGAGCAGTGAGGCATCTTGGATATTATTACGAACATAAGTAGCTATACCATGTGCACTGTGATATGTTGCACCAAGAGCTGTGAAACCATTAATGCGGCCTCTTTTCCGAAACTCTTCTTCATTGGCTGTATGGGTTTCCTGTATAGCCACAACATCTATATTATTATTCAGGATAACCTTGGATAGGTAGTCACATTTTGCTCTGCTGTTGCTTTCTACGTTAAGATGGAAGACATGGATGAAAGGTCCGATGTTTCTTGTCTGGTAGCTCTGAGAAGAGCCATTTCCATGAAATACTTCCGCCATTGCTGGAGGATCTTTAAAAAGATAGGTCCAGCAGCCACAGTTATTGCTTTCTTAGCACCACCCGGGGGTCACGTGTAGGGCACTTTGAGGGTAAACCTACAGACGTGAAGCAATAATGTACCGCCTATTTATCTACTTTTATGAGATAATAAATTCACTTACTTGAAGAATTCTGAATTTTTTTAGGCAACCTGCACAAATTTAAAACTCCACTTGTACCTTTCCATTTTATTAGTTAATACTAATTGTGTAAGTATGTTTGCAATCAACACACTAGAAGCACCTGACTGACAATGAACACTAAAATGAATCAGAAAGTGTGACCACATCACTGGAATGAACATAAATTCAATAGCACAAATTTTTTACCCTTACAACAATGCCCAAGTTTTATTTGAAAACTATGATACCGAAGATGTAGCATAACTGACCTCAAAGTTTCATTTCTACAACATATTATCTGCTTTGGCATCCACAAATGGAGGAATCTGACTTAACACACAAGAGAACAGAAATGATCAGAAAAAAGGAATCTAACCAAATAATTTCAAAATGACATTCTTCGAGTCATCACATTATTGAACTCAGCCATCATTATATTGATTAATGAAACTGATTATGTTAGTTTTAAATATTTATTGTTTACAATGTACATAAAACTTAACAATTTCGAATTTGTAGATTTAATTTTTAATCTACAAATATCGCTTTTTCTGTGTGTCAGTGTTGGCATGAACGTATAAAAATATTACTCAGAATATCTAGAAGCAATAGCTTCAGATAGCATTTCAGATGATACGAATGTGGTGAACAAATGATGCAGAGAAAGTGAAAGAAAGAACACTTTTTCATGGTTGCTTAAAGGTATTGTAAACAAATACACTTCAAATATATCTAGCTTTACCAGAGATTCTTTTTGTAGATATATATTGAATAAAACTACGAGTACATGATGGAACATTAAAAATGATCTTAAAGTTCCTGAATATTTTAGATAATTTTAACCAATAGAATTTTCACATATTAGTGTTTAAATGTAACCTTGTAGAGACAGGATTGAACTGATGATAATGGCCACTTTTGGAGATAAACCAACCACTACTGAACACAACTGTGAATAGGTACAACATATTCCATATTGTATAGGACTTGTAGTATACGTACTTTGTTTCTTCTTTGATGTATGGCAACAGCTGATCATCAGTTTGTTCCTCTATGAATATTTCCTCCTTAGTATCTTCAGAAGGCTGTCAGTAAGAAATAAGAAAAGTAGAATAAAGAAGTAAGGAAATAAAAATATATAGGCCTAAAATAGAAACAGCTGAGAAAATAAATTTCATAGTGGCACAAGAAGACTATAATTAATTTATCTCCCATTTAAAAAATATATAATGGAATGGAACAATCAAATGAAAATCCCATTAAATGCAAGAGAGGTGTCTACCTTGGTGGCAAATGGTACACAAAAATACATTATCATCAAGCACTAAATTTTAAAAGAACAGAGAAGAAGAAAATTTCCTAAAAACAGTATTATACAATTTTTGCTATTTTTTTCTATTAATCACACAGCCCATCCTTAATAAATGTAAAGAATTTACAAACTCTTACTCATAATATTTTCTGTTTTACAAACATAATCAACACACATACCACTTGTGCAACTACTTCAAATAATACTGTACAAATTCTATTAGGTTAAAATTTACATTGCATTTACTTATTTGTTTTATTTTTTTACCCTTTTTGGAACCTAACTTGCACAATGACCTGCTGTGTTTTAACCTGAGTCCCTTTTGCCACTGCTTTTCAAACAATTGATGAGATATAAGAACATGAAAAGGAACACACTGTTGGACAGCAGTAGGCACAGTAGCATAGAAACGGGCCAACATTGCAAATTTGTAAATTTAAAATCACCTACATATTTGTGAATATTCAGCGAGCATATGTACACATATGTGTGTGTGAACATGTACAATTTTAGGAAAATAAATAATAGTAAGCAGTATCTCCAAATCATTGCCCAATACCATTCCGTGCTTCTGTTTCTCTTTCTGTTGATCCCTAATTGCACAATGACTAGCCATTTTCTTCATCCTCTTATATTCATATTCCCCTGTTTCCAACTTCCTTGTCACTTGACTTGTCACCTCTTTGTTCATTTCCATGTTTCTATATACTTTCTTTGCAAAAACACTTCACTGTAATCTCAAATAATCCCAAAGTACTCCCACCACTTTCCCAACAAGTGGACAATGCTTATATCATAAGCATAGAAATATCCATCATCCCCCTCTGTACATCACATTAAGACCAAAAGCATTAATCAGTTAATGTCCCAATCAATGAATCAATCAAACCACAGCAATTAGGGCTGTTGGTTGTTTAAATAGACAAAAGATTGTGGAAATATATGAAACAAATTATTTCATTCACTAAATCATCTTCCTATAAGTGAACATTTGCCAAAATTTGTCCCCTTGAATTCAAACTTATCTTCATGTTGCGACCTTTCCTAGACTTAAAGAACATGATTTAAATGTATTCATCAACTAATGTCATTCCAAGCCATCTCTCCAATGACATCTCAGAACATACTGCTTAATCAAAAACTTGTCTCCTTTCTCCAAGTCTCCCCAGCTGAAATTTTGCAACATCTCTGTAACACAACTCTTTTGTTAGAAATCACCCGCAAGAAATGGAGCTATTTCTGTGGATCATTTCCTGTTCTCTACTCAAGTAATACTGGTGATGGTCTCACCCTCTCATTGTGGCTTTGCTGGATATTTATATGCCCTCTCCTTTACAACCCCTAAAAACCTCATAATCATATTATAAGATCTGTAAATTTTATTTTCAATATGTTTAAATGATTACCATAATGAAGCTATATCCTTATCATGAATAGCTAGGTACTTACAGACATCCCCATGAAGAAATTTCACCCATCAATACAATAATAAAACCGGAGAGGACTCTTTCTATTTGTGAAACAAAGAAACTGACTTTTCACCACGTTTACAAGTATAGCATTGCCCGATGTCCATCTTACGATATTGTCAAGGTCTTTTTCAGTTACTCAAAATCCTGAAACTTATTTATTCCAAAGAGCCTCATCACTTATTTCAGTTCATTATTCATATTGTTTTCATATATCAGAGAATAAAGGTCTCATAATACTACCCTGTGGGACCCAATCCCATAATTGTTACAGGATCAAATAAAGCTTCACCTACTCTTATGCTCTGAGTTCTATTTTGTAGAAATACACCAGACGTGGCCAAATTTTAATGGTAAAAGGTATATTTCTACCTTTATATAAACTATTGACCTTTATAGCCTAATCCTTGAACTTGTTTGGAGGCAAAGTTTCCACTTGGGATATCCTGGTCCACACTATTGTATTTTTTCATACAGTGGCTACAGTGAGAACCACAATGTAATTTCATTATTCACATGGTTTTGTGTCATTTTTGTTAGTGAGCATGTTCTGTTGTTTATCTTTATTATCTACATATTGTTGCTGTTTGGAAGTAAATAATGTGACCTATTGTTAAGACTGTGCATTCTGTAAATTACATGTATTATTGATACTATTCAGGAGTTCAGTTGTATTTCTTAAGAGTGGTTCTAGAGAACTGTCAAATTTTGAGGTTATGGGAAGACGAAGAGACCTTTCACCAAGAAAGGCACTGTCAGAGAGCTACTTCTTGAGAAACGTCATTCACAACAAGAAATAGATTCTAGATTGCAAATACCACAGCAATCTGTAAGTAGAATTTTAAAATGTGAATATAACGGGAAGACAAATGTGATGATGATGATGATTGTTGTTTTAACGGGCCTAACAACGAAGGTCATCGGCCCAAGACAAAATGTCAACAACGTGTTGGAAACTGTGGGCAAAAGAAGAAACAACCCCAAGGAGGAAGCAAAACTGATTAATTTGTCAGTAAACAACCGCAAGGTTACTAGTTTGGATTTACGTAAGAAATTAGAAGAGTATGGGTCATTTGTATTAGCCAGGACTCTGAGGCGAGAGCTGTTTAATGCTGGAATGAAAGCAAGATGACCTCAAGGCAAAGCGAAGTTTACTCCTGCTATGGCTGCAAAGAGGTTCCAGTGTGCTAAGACTCTCCAGAATTGGTCATCTGATGAATGGAAACAGGCAAGTCCATGACAATTACTGTAATTCCTAAATTATCATTCATTATTCCATTATAACCCAATCTAAGTGATGTAACCGTACAGCACAGTAAATATATGAAATTCTTCTTTTAAACCTTACAGCTTATTGCATTTAATGCTAGGCTTATTTGTTCTATTTATTTCAAGTTCGCTTTAGTGACGAATTGGTATTTCCTGTCGAAGAAGAGACAAGTCAATATGTCAGAAGATAAGGAGAAGCATTCCATCCAGATAGAGTGAGGCATCCACCTTCAGTGATGGTCTGGAGTGTGTTTTCTTGGTATGGCCGTGGACGATTATATATTGTAGAAGGAACTATCAGACGTGAACAGTATAGTATTAAGAACCCGTTTGGTAGCTCAGGTGCAAGAGTAGTTTGGCCAAAGTGAATTTATTTTTATGCAAGATGGGCCTCCTTGCCACAAAGCCTAGAAACAGTCCAGACATGAACCACATAGAATATCCTTAGCCGATAGCAAAGAAAAGTCCAAAGAAAAATAACGACAAAAATTGGCTTGATTGAGAAGCTCGGTCAGATGTGGTGTCATGATGACGATTTAAAGAGTCAGTGTAAAATACTGTTTGAGGGTATGCCCAGTCTAATCAAGTCACTCATGAAAGCTAAGGGGGTGCATACCAAGTACTAATGTCATGAACTTAAAAATTGGTAATATCTCATGTGTTCAATTCTCAAATTTTTAATGTTTAATAATTTGGCCATATCTTTATAGTCACCCATTTAGCCATTGTTTTATCTATCCCAAACGCACTAATTTTTTGTCAGTAGTTTCCCGAGATCTACCCTAAGAAAATCCTTAGATATGTCAATCGTGATACATTTGACTTCCTGAATCTAATATATCTGCTATATCCTGCTGGAATCCACAAGATGAGCTTCAGTGGAATAATATTTCCTAAACCTGAACTACCTTCTATCGAGCCAGTTGGTAATTTCTTAAATGTGTATAAGATAATCAGAAAGAATGCATTCCAAGAGCTTGCATGCAACACAAGTCAAGACGACTATTGTGTAATTACTAGCTTTAAGTTTAGCACATTTTCTCTATACACAGAGTGCTACTACACTAAGTATTCATTCATCTGGTATAGCTGTTTCATACATACTCTAATCAATATCTCAAAGAACTGACTTTCGTATATGCCCAGAAATTTTACCCATCTCAGCAGCATTTCTAGTTAAATTTTTTGTATATTACCTTCAATGTTCCTTATAGTGGATATTGTAAAGTAATTTCAAAGGATTAGGTGAAAATGTCAACTGCGTCAGGTACTGCAAAAGGACATGATCATACCATTGGTGACATATCCTATGCATCACGAGTGACGGCTGCGATGCCCATCTACTAATGAAGTATACACATTCCCATGTTGTGTAATTGCTACTTCATACCTTTCTTAATCTGTCAACATTCAACACCGTACACAGCAACAAGCCGTAGTAACAGAGCTGAAAGTAATTCCAGTATCAAGGAAGACAATGTACACTGCCGGCTGGTGCTCTCAGTGCTTTTCAATTAGCATTCTGGCAGTGAAAATTGCATGAGTTGTTCCAACACCCTTAATGAAGATGCATTGGATAGCAATAATGCCGGCGATTTCACCCAGTCAATAATGAAGGCTACTCTAAAAGTTTTTCTCATGTACAATTGGGTGCAATTAGGATGGTAATTTGCACATTCTGCTGAATCGTTATTTGCTCAAAAATAGGCACAAGGATGTTTAGAGTCCAATGACTGGGAACAGAGCCAGAGTCAACTCTGGCACTGAACAAGCTTGTCAGCCAGTTGATAATGAGTTCTTTAAACTGCCTCATCTTCCAGAAGTTTGCTGGATGGTCATCCGGTCCTGGCGCTTTTTGGTCCTTCATACTCCTAATGGCACTCTCCACTTCCTTTGATGTGATGCATAAGATGGGACTTACCATCAGGAATAGGGTGATGTGGTAATTCAATGCAGGAAATATCTACAAATGTTGTTGCCAATGATTGAGGATTTCTTGTTTGTCCTCTAATCACTGGTCATCTTTGTCTCTAATGCAGACAGTGTGCTCAATACTTGTGTCAATTTTCGTCAGATGGAAAACAGTTCTCTTCTTCTTCCCTTGAGCTCAGTGGTGTACAGAGTTTATCAGGACTACACCGACAAAAATTCAAGGATGCTCTTCGTATTATGTTAAGAATAATGGTTCAATCACACTGGCGGGAAAAATTATATTTTTGAGAAAATGAGGTTAAATTGTTACTTCCTGGTGCGCGATTGAAATTGAAGAGCTGCTGCCGCCTTTCAGGGAAGACAGGGTTAGGGAGGTGTTGTGGAGTGTATGAGCAGACAGAGATAATGCTTCCTCATACAACTTCGAAAGGATTATCTCTAACAGGCAATATTCACAGTCCATTTATCTAATAGCCGTAACTGCACACACAGTTAAAGAACACACTGTATTTAAGACAAACATGTTAGTCAAGGAAAGCATCAGATTGTTTCTCCTCTCGTCTGTTTGTTGCAGTAATATTCTATAACAATTAACATGCTCGAAGATTGTGTATTCCTTCCCTCATAATATTGTAAACTCAATGAAATACTGAATGAAGGAATCAACACGCCGAATGATTTGATTACAGTGTATGTTCAATAAGGCCCCCTCCTACTTTGGTGTATAGTTCAGTATGGCGTAGTAGTGAGTGACTATGGACTATGTCCAGGATGTGTAGTGCGTGGCGAACGGTTTGGAAAGCGGCCTGTATTCTTGTTACAAGATGTCTTCTCTTTCTATAGGGTTCACATAGTAGTCAATTCGTGTAGAACAAACTGTAAACTGCCTACCGGAGTGTGGAAGCGACTATGCAAGAAGAACGAGAAACTTGTTCATTCGCATCGAGAATTACCTATTTCCGCAAATTTCACTTCCCCTGCCTTCTATTTCCTGACGCACAGCGGCTGACTCTCTGACATAGCAAATAGAGCAAGTTCATCAATCTGAACTGCATGACCGGAAGTAACAAGGTCACTTTAATTGCCTCAAAAGGAAACATTTCCCCGAGAATCTGACTGCACCATCATTCTCAACATTCCACGAAGAGCATCCCTGATTTCTCTGTCAGTATAGTTCTGATACACCTTGTTCACAGGTCATTACAGTGAGTGCGTCTCGATTCAGCGACAGATTTCTTAGCCACAGGTTCCTCAAAGACAATTCTTTCCCTGTGTTCTGGAGTCTTTTTTGAAAGCCAATTTATATACAGTATGCCTTCGTCTTATCCTACAACTCTTCTTGGACTGTAATCATCCATAGGAACGTTAGATATTCAATACAAGAGGAACTAGGTTATATCGTACCCAAGTTTACTGTGACGGTTGCAGTGAAAGATCTGTAGAATGTGTCTACATGTTGTCAAATGCATTAAGATCGACAAGAGGAAAATTTCTGTTGTTGCTAGGGTCTCCTTCTAGTCTTTAAGCTTCCACCACTTGATGTTCTCGAGGGCACAGAGGTCCTTAAATCCGCTATGCCTACCTTATGCAGAGGTGGAATACAGTCAGATGATATGACATTCACATCCTTTCTTCGTCGTAGATCACGGTGCTGAACAACGGTAAGGTCAATTTGCTTGCTGCAGTCACCACAAGTGAAACCTCAAATATGAGTTCCATCATCATATCAGATACCGAAGGTATTACCACCATGGCAGCTATAAAAATTCTTAGTGACCATCATGCGCATTAAGGTCATCACAGAGAAGTGAAAACTCATCTTCAGGATACGCTGCAACATGACCTCGTAGCTCCTGCCAATGCTCTTCCTTATCCAGGTCATCACAGCCAGATTGTGACATATAAAACACAAGTTCGAGAGGATGCAACGTCGAATGTAATTCACATAAGGCTGTCGAAATAGCGCTGCAACTCAGCAACTCAATCTTGCATGCTTGCGCACACAATGAAATCAACACCATTCCTGCTGGATGTAACCTGGCAGATAAGTTCACAAACATCTTTGATGTCATGAGATTTCTGGCCTTTCCAAAGCGAGCAACTTAAAATCTAATTACATAGCTACACTTCAATTCTAAACCGGACTTACATTATCCAAATTGCAACAGGTTAACAGGAACAATAGAATGAAAAGATTAAGTAATAATAAAGCAAGAATGATATTTACTAATAAAATAACTATTCTACAATAATTCTAAGCCACATTTAGATGTATCCTAACTACAATAGTTTAACTGAAGCAACAAATATTCCTAAAGTATGAATCTATGGAACTTATTTGAATGTAAATATTCATTGACTATGTACATAAAATTTAGTTTCCTTGATTTATCAAAGAGACAAAAAGGTGAATAGTTTGAATGTAATTATCAGTCAAGGAACAGTGGCCAGTTTTAATAATAAATTTAAGCCATATTAATGAAAGTTAATTGAACATAACCTACGGCATATTGTTTATTTGATGGTTTCAACCATTTCTCTTTCACACCGACACAGATAGGTCATATGGCGATGATGAGCTAAAAATGGCTAGGAATGAGAAGGAATCAATTGTGGCCTTAATTAAGGTACATTCGCACCATTTGTTTGCTGTGAAAATGTGAAACATGCACTTCAGGGCTGTCGACAGTGGGTTCGAGCCCAGCATCTTATAAATGCAGACCTAGAGCTACATGGCCAGTTATTCAGTACAACAAGGAAGCAATTGCTTGAATTCCTTCTCTTCCAATACTTTTTTGAGAGTATCATAATATGTAATTTCAAACAATACGTTAAAAAGTAAGTTTTTATTTTAAAAGTTCAGCTTTCACAGTTCCCCAGAGGTACATGCACATTTGGACATAAGTTTTCATATACATGTCCAAAATAATACGATACAAGTAAAGAGTAAAGTAGAATCCCAAAATTCTATGCAGAGCATGCTTTCCTCTTCGGATGCTCTTCGGATCTAGGATCGAGGTGGCCCTTACTTCTTCGCAGCTTCTATGTATGCCCTTCACCAAGAATCACTTTAAGAGACTTATAAAGCTTATCGGCATTGTAATTACGATAGACAATGCTTCCAAATTTATGCTTATATTCTTGCAACACATTCCGAAGTAATCCCATGAAAGATCTCCTGCTCAGAAGAACAGCCAAAGACATGATTCTTGAGGTGATCAAGCTAATGCAAGTTGAACCTAACAGAACTTCAGTTAGAGTAGAACAATTCACTTCAACTAACATTTCTTGACAATGAGAACATTCGGTACCACACGATAAAACAAGCAAAGTCTCTCACTGAGGGACAAAGGAAAAGAGACAACAATCAAGAAAAAGGTTTATCACAATAGTTCTATGAACTTTGACTGTCCTAAATCAACACAGATCTATCCATATTAAGAAACAAAGTACAAATTTATGTGAAGATAAACCGACGTCCAGAATTATCGAATGGAATATTTGGAAGCTAATACTCAGAGAAGTGTACGAAAATACTAGTAAATTGCAGGGTATATGCTGTAAACGGGAATCATGCATCAAAGGTATCTGGGCATAGAGAAATACTCACGGGTCAATTTATCTCCAAAATGAGGAGACAGGGTTGGTTCAAACACATTTCAATGACACATGGGTGAAATATCAATTAAGAAATAGTAAATGTAATGATTATCATTATTTTACTGTAAAAACTTATAGTATTAACATTAACAGCTAAACGATAGCTGGGCATCTCAGAGAAGTTAACTGTTAATAATGGTGAATGACACTGCGTAAGCACTGTACAAGTCTACAGATAATTTCACCTTAAAGTTCTACACAACAATCTATACTGAAAATGCGATTTTCACACCACACACAGGATTTCTGCAAACAAATTTTACTAATTCAACAAGGCATCAATAAATCAAAATAATGCACTTTTAATACTTCTGTATAATTAATACAGCAGTATATACTGTGGAAATAAATCTTTCATCTACAACACACTGCACCCGAAAATGGCATAATTGGAGTTAAAATTGAGATTGCCGCAAAAGCTTAATTTAATTCGGTCAATGGGTCATTTATGACAGCTCTGGTGAAGGCCAAGATCTGATAACCTTGGAGAAATTCGCCTTTAAGCTCATAGCTGCATGGTCGTGTGGCGACCCGTCCCTATTTTATTATTGGTCAGGAGGTTAACATGCGACAGATATGAACAGTTAAAATTTTCAAGCCTAACACCGCCCGGCAAGTTTTCAGAATTCTTCACAAGACCAGTTTTGAACCATGATACTATAAGAAGACGTGAAGAAATGTATGATTGGTTTCCTACTAATCAAACCTTCTAGACTGAGGACTGATAAAATCAGTGTGAAATCGACGCTCAACTTACTCAGATTTTACTCTACTGTTTTCATACTGCTCTACTTTAAAGCACAACTTCACTTCGCTTTCCCACTATAATTCAACAAGATATTCAATGCCAAACGTCGTTTATTAGCCGTGATGTCTTACAAAGGGAACACATTATTTTGTCTTCTGCGCGACATAACCACTACAATATTAATTCCAGAACACGTGTGGGGTGCAAATCATCTGAACCCGCAAGTTACCTGTCGACTGACATTTAAATAGGCATGGTTGGAACACATATTAATGTGCCATTTTAGTTTCAGTATGTGTCAGTATGTGTATATGTGTATGAGTGGAAGCCTACTGTTACAAGAAGCCTGCAAGACAATGAACAAGGGGAATCATCATGCTGCTTGCAAGAGGAATCTCTACTGTCATCATGGTGCACCTTGCAAGGGATATTACTTCCGGAATGTGCCACTAAAAGGGGAGATCCCACAACACCCTAAAGGGTGCTAAAGGGACCAATCATGAGACGTTGCCAGCCAGGACTTAATCAACTTCCATCATAAAAGGTAGAGAACCTTTTGAAATATTAATTTCCTTTTCAGAAGGACTTCATTCTTGAAATAATATCTTCTATTATTTTGTGTTGTTACAGATTCTTACCGCTTCTCATCTACTTATTGATGTTGGTAAATTTTGTGAATGATTGAAATACACTCATGTCCATAAAATCCAGAGCACCTTGAAAGACTAGGAATAGGAAGTTCATATTCACAGGACATATGCATTAGTATGTTCTGAAGAAACGATTAGCATTTGAAACATGCAGATCCTCAGGTTCAAGGTCCACATCGATATCCCTACGCACAACCACGGACTCGTAAATTGTGCCTGCGGCTCTCGTTGTCACTATAAACCAAAGGTAATGGATCAGCGTGACTTGAGCAGACGTGCCTGATGCCTCGCAGACGTATGCAAGAAAAGTATTGTCAAGTTAGTGAGTTTGAAAGAAGGCGAATTATTGGCATGAGAGAACGTGATACATCTATCTGGTAAACTGCAGCTTGTGTGCGAAGTGTGTCGGCAGTGCAGCGGTTGTGTACAGAACGTTCATAGAAGGCCGTAGATCACAACGAGATGGGTCCGGTCACACCAACAAGTGAAGATCGACACCTCATCCGGATGGCATTGCAGCACAGATTTGCGTCTTCCTCGGCTCTGGCGCAACAGTGGAACACTTCGTTCACTACCAGGAGTGACAATCCGTCCCCGTTGATTACGATATGGGTTACCAGCGCGTCTTCCACATCTCCGCCTAACTTTGACCAATGTACATAAACATGCTAGACTGCAATGATGTATGAAACGACGTCACTGGGGACAGGAATGGCAGCAGATAGTGTTTTCGGACGAATCCAGGTCCTTTCTGTTTGAAAATGATGGCCGCATTTTGGGTCGCCGCAGACAGGGGGAGAGGCATCACACTGACTGTTTCACACAAAACATACAGCGCCAAATAAAGGCGTTATGGTGTGGGGTGCTATTGGGTACAACCACAAATCAGAGTTGGTGTGTGTCCAGGTCAATGTTACCAGTTTGACCAACGTGAATGGCATCCTGGGAATTTAGCCACACCCTTTCTGCACAACACCCGAGACGCCTTATTTCAGCAGGTCAATGCGCGACCACATGTCGCTGCATGAACACGTGCTTTCTTGTTGTCACAGAATGTCAGATGGTTGCCCTGGCCCACCTGATCATCGGACTTGGCGCTAATTGAAAATGTGTGAGATATGGTGAAAGGACGGGTGTGGAGCTCTGACCCAATGCCAACCACCAAAGATGAACTGTGGAGCCAGGTGAATGCAGCATGGATGACTATAACCCAGGACCCCATCTGTGCCTTATACGTGTTGATGCCATCACACATGGAATAAGTTATCAGTGCCCCTGGAGGACTCAGCGCCTACTAGGCAACGGGGCACATGCCGAACCTGGGGTACTGAAATTCTAATCGTTTCTGCAGAAAATACTAATGAACATGTCCTGTGAATATGAACTTCCTACCTCTAGTCTTTCAAGGTATTCTGTTGTTTATGAAGATGAGTGTACTTCTATCAGTTGAAATGTGTTCATATTGTAATAGTTCTATTATTTGAATTTCATTAACAACGTAGTGCACTAACAATTAAGTGTTAAAAATCACAGACCAATTTGCTTAACTTAGAACGTAAAACACTAACAGGGATGGATACGGTGCATTCCTTTGTGAATTTTTTACATAATATTACACCTCATCTTGCATAATTTCATCAATGAAGTATAAATTGTCACCCAAATGTTACTTATGTACATTAGGAACTAAACTTATGATATAAAGGTAAGTTATGTTAAAAGTAATGAACGTGGATGTAAATGAAGGAGTGTTAATAATAGGCTTTAATAACATACGATGCTCTATTTAAGAAGGCGGTTAGTGCTCAATTGAAATAGCCTAGCCTTCTTAAGTGACAGAATGGAATGATAGCTCATATTTATTAACAGTGAGGAAGTAGCAACCAATATTGCATTATGGAGAGTATATTATTGAGCATATGAAGCGAAGAGCACAGTTTAAGGTAATAAATCACTCTCTGTGCTCACTCAACAACACCAAGCTTGTCTAATTAAGGAAACGTATCTAATTAATGCAAATATTAAACCATTATTAGGCTATCTTCTATAATGCGGGGAGGATAGATTGACAAATCATCTTAATGTGCTAAAGTGATCATTCTCTAGTTATTCGATCATGATTCTTATAGCGAGAGAGACATAAGTTCTCGAATGTTCAATAAATTATGAAGAACACACGTAATGTAATAATCATGCCTAACTAAAATGATTAACCTCACATGACCTAACTTTTGGAGGGTGAGTGTATTTGAAAAGTAGGGCTTAGCCAAGAATGCAAACTTAACCTAAAATGCATGCATTCGACTCGAGGCCTAACATCACAGGCCATGGACTCAACCCTAGGCTTAACCTTACAAGGTCATTAGCTTTACAGACTCAAGTTTGATGTCCAAGAGTGCTGGCTTATGCTATCAAGCACGGATTTGCTGCCCGGCTTAACCTTACAAGGGCGTTACAGACTCAAGTTTGACATTCAACCCCAGGCTTAACGTAACTAGACAAGATGAGACATGGTGCATGGGCTTTAGGAGCTGAGCTTTGTAGTGCATGGCGGCCATTCACATTATTTTAATAAGACAAGACAGATGGTGTAAAGCTTAATACATGTGCTTTATTCATGGGGGCATAACGCGGAAAGGTGACATCAGGTCATGGAGCTGAGTGACTGCAAAAGGCCAAAAGGGCTACAAACTAAAGGGCAAAAGGGAATGAGGTATGGCCTAGGGCTCAGATCTGAATGTGGCACAAGATGATGGTATGGGACTGTGGAGATGGTGAAAGGTTTAACACATGTGCACTATTCATAGGGACATACCTCTATAAAGCTATTTCAAGGTCCTCAAGCTGAGCGGCTGCAGAGTCACAGATGTTGTTGCATAATGTACTGCTGGTTTTTAGTGTTTGGAACTCTAAAAGTTTATTGTAACAATTCGAGCTCAGAAATTTGAATTTTAGGATTATTCTAGAATCCTTTTTTTTCTGCTAGTTGTTTCACGTCGCACCGACACAGATAGGTCTTATGGCGACGATGGGACAGGAAAGAGCTAGGAGTGGGAAGGAAGCGGCCGTGGCCTTTATTAAGGTACAGCCCCAGCATTTGCCTGGTGTGAAAATGGGAAACCACGGAAAACCATTTTCTAGAATTCTAGAAATAGAATACTGTTGATATCACTTAAGAGATTAAAACTTAAGCGTTCAGAACATAAAAAAATGTTCACTACATGTGACTGGGACTGCTGAGTATCATGCTAAGTAAATGACTGCACGCTGAAAGTTTCTATTTAATTCTAAACACCTAACATTTGAGCTGCGTGAAATTAAAAAATTCCCCACACCGACTGGAAATCTAACTCAGCAATCTTTCCGTTGGACTGCTGTCTACCATAGTAACTAAATTATTGTGTGTTAAGTTCTGAAACACCCAACTTTTGAGCTACAAGAAATGAAAATTTCACCGAACCGACTGGGATTTGAACCCGGGACTCATTTACTTGGGAAACAAACAACCATGCTAACGAAATGACTGTACATTAACAGCTTATGTGTTTCACTGAAGCACCTAGTTTAGCGTTACAAGATTCAAAGGAAAAATCACTAGCAATACTAGGATTTGAACATGGAGCACGCTTTGACCCAAAGCTGAAGTGCTATTCAAATATCTAACTCCAAAAATTCAAACTTCTAATTCTGAGCAAAGAAAACAATCGCTGATTTGGGTTCTCAAACCTGGAGCTAACTTCGACTCAGAACTAAAGGTCTTAAGTTCATAAGAAGAAAAAATGTTGAAAGACCTCAACCTGACCCGGAGTCGATGACAAGCTTTTCTTTCACTGAAGACTAAGTGTGAACGATTCGCACAAACTATGTTAACTGAATGTGGAAAGAGAATGCAACAAATTTTGTATTAAGTAAGGTCGTGACACATGTACGTCTCAGCAAAAATGAAATTGATTGTAGGAACATTCTGATCAGACTTGGAAATATTTGCTGTGACATGAAATACAAAGTTCATTGTTTTTTGCAATTAGCCTAGCATGCACATTTTAGAAAAAGAACATTGGCGGTACGTGCAAGTTGACCAGACTTGGAAGTAACTTAATTGCTAAGACAGGGAATACAAAGTTTATTGTTCACGCATCGAACTGTGGGCTGCAGATTTGAAACCTGGAGATGTGTAATTTCCTGCTGAAATGTTTACATCACATGGTACCTAACATTAGAGCAGGGGGCAATTAAAAAATCCCCAGGCCACCTGGAAATCAAATTCAGCAAACTTTCCCTTGGACTGTTGACTATCATAATAGCTAAAGGAGTCAATACACACAACCATCGAGCTAAACTAAATTAAAAATCATCGACCAAACTAGGAATCGAACCAGTGGCTTCTTTACATTGGCAAGAAACAAGAATGCTAACTAAAGGACTGTACATTAAAAGCTTGTTTGTTTAATTGAAACACATCAAATTTGAGTTCCTTTCACGGGGGTGGGGGGGGGGCGCAATAATAATATTCTCTTTACGTCTTACTAACTACACTCGAAAGTTTGAAAAGTTTGCAATAATAATTTTGAAGAACAAAACTGCTTTCATGCTGAATAGTCAACGTTCACGCACAATAAGAAACATAAGGCCAGCACTTTAACCTCTTCAGCTACTCAGCTCCGCAATGAATTTGCTAAGTGCAGAAATTTCAATCCCCGCTTTAAACATTTTTTCAAGATGCCAATGTGCCAAAATTTAGTCCTGCAAGCTTTCCTTCATGTGCCAGTAAATCTAACGAAACAAGGCAGACGTATTTGAACACTTTCAAATACCATTGGGCTGAGCTAGAATAAAACCTGCCAAGGTGGGGTTAGAAGGCTAGCGCCTTAACCGTTTGAGCTACTCAGCTCTGCTATTCAATTCTTATGTACCATAAAAACACACAATAATAATGATGATAATAATAATAATAATTTGGAGAATCCAACCCACAAAGAAATGTGACGGTTTTCGTGTTTTTATTGTTGGCGAAAAACATTACAAAATGAGGATCGGGATAAGGTTAACTATGTAGGGAACCACAGCTGAGTACTCTCTAACACTATTGATGAATGATATAAGGAGAAGAAGAAGAGGAGGAGGAAAGGCCAGGATGAGGAGAAGAAGGTGAATAAGAAGAAATCTGTCGCTCTACAAGCTCGTTTCATAGAGATATTTTTAGCACATACTTTTAAATCTTCCTCGGTTTGATATCCCTCTGACCTCCTGCAGAAGGAATTTCCATTCACGGCTGGCCACAACAGTGAAGGAATTATTGTAGGTAAATGATTTTTGCTTAGGAATAGCGAGCAATGTCGAGCTCAGCGCTCTGGTGTCTTTATCATGGTGTTCAGAAAGGCTATGAAATTGTTCATACAAGTAAGATGGGGATTGTAAGGTTAGGATTTGATGCAATGAAGTTAGGGTATGCAGCTTGCGTATGTCTTCAAGGCGTAGCCATCCGAGGCCGACATAAGACTGGGTAAAATGATCTGAATATTTCAGATTAAATATAAATCTTACACAGGCATTCTGTGCACATCGTAGTTTATCCCGAAGCTCGGTTTTCATGCCTTTGTAAACTACGTCACAATAATCGAATATTGGAAGAACGAGGGTTTCAACTAGTTTCTTCCTTAAACTGAATGGGGAAAGTAAATTTGAAATTGTTCAATAGGTGCAGCATCGCGAAAAATCGTCTACTCACAGATATTGTCTGATCCGTCCACGAGAAGTGCTGTTCAATGACCACTCCGAGACTTTTTAGAGTAAAGCTTGCTTTTGAAGTCATACCTGAGGAGTGGACATGCAGTAATTAGTGGAAATAAGTCTTGAGTGGGCAACTGCTATGGTTTGGGATGTTTTGGGTTTAAAATAAGTCCATGCTGGGAAGATCATTAGCTTATGGCTTCTAGTGTGCCGTATTCATGTGTGACATATGCTACAGCACAAACAAAACCAACTAGCACGAGGTCTGGAAACATGGCGCCGGAGCAGTTTAGACGAGGACAGGTTTATAAATGTCGAATACGCAATGAAGTGATTGTGAAGAAAGGACTTTACTTTCATCTCTAATCGGAGAAAACGTGCATATATGTGTAAATATTGTTAGAATTAAATCAAATATAAAATGTAGAATGTATGAAAACAAGACGAAACCAAAGATTGAACACATAGGGTAATGTTACGGAGTATGAAATATCGATATTTGTTAATAAGAACGGTAGCGACATCTAGGTGTCAGTTGATGTAAGTAAACACCTAAGATAGAGTTCCACATCTAGTATCTAATTTTGTTATTCTATGGCTTGTGTAAAACGTTAAAAGTATTCTTGTTCATTGTTAATGTCAATGTGATGGTAGTATGGAAATGATACGTAAAAATTAGAAATTGTATGCAAAAGGAAGTTATTAGGGAATATGTATATGCAGTTAAGCGAATCCACCTGGCCTAAAATAACGGTGATATGCTTATGATTGTATAAAGGCCAAACCATTACAGAAGGAGCAATACGATATATAATAGAGATTGTCCGTATCGTAAATAACTTCATATAATCAGAAGTGTATGCGTAATTGATTTACTAGTGGCTCTGTCTGTTGTCAAAGAACTAATATTAAATTTTTTCTGGTGTAATCTGCATGAGTCTAAAATGATGTTGTCAGAAATGTATTCAAGAAGTACTAATTCACAAGAGAATATGGAGTGCTAAATCATGTACGAGTAGGTCCAGCTGAGATGATGGAGTGGTTACCAGGATGGATAACGTAAGCCAGTGATTCATATAACCCTGGCCATTCAAGTCAGTAACTGCTTTCCATTATAATGATGTCTTTTTACTGTGTGCACTTTATTTGATGCAACATGCATCTGTATTTTATTTTAGTTACTAGTTTCTTTAATGTAGGTAGTAATGTATATGTAGTACATGTTCGGAAGTAGTTCGCCAAAACGTAATAGTAATTACACCTCGAGCGGCGTGATATTATGTTATTTGGTATATAGGAATTATCCTATGCGTTTGGCGACTCGGCATTCGAAATGATACGATACCATGCGAGTGAATGAATGGTTATGTTAGTGGATGACTTCGACATCACTTATATTATGTTGTAGTGCCGTGATTACTGGAAGACACGAGCCTATGTATACATATGTAACAACATTAACATAGAATCAGCATATTTATCGCGAAGCTAACCTTGGTAATGCAGGTAAGTGACACAAATGTAGTAATGTTGTGAGTAATGACACTAGTGTAAATCAACGTGAGATAATAATAATAATGACAATGATGATGGTGTGAGTGTCAAATATATTAAGTACCTGCGATGATGGTGGTCATTGTGCTGATGAATAATTCAAGTGTATTAAGTGCTTGTGGTGGTAATAGTTATTATGATGATGAATAATAAAACATGGGGATGATATCGTGATATGCCACTGATGTGTGGGTTAGCTTACATAAAATTTAGTGGTTGAAATAATGAAAAGTGCTGTGCTGTGTGGATTATTTAATAAGATGGAAGGTGACAATGAAGATTTATCTTGATGTCGCTACATAGAACGTATAATTTAATTGCGTTATGCCAGTGTGAAGTTAGATAAAGCAAAAGGAGGTGTAACACTCGTATATAAGCTAATGCTAAAATTGTAATGCCCTGGTATAAGATGATGTTAAGGTTATAATACTCTTACATGATTGAATGCTGGGATCGTAATGTTGATATGTAAGTGTAGGCTAAGATGGTAAGGCAGATAATTAATTAATTGCGATGAGATGTCGGTCACAATTGTCCTATCGATTATCGTTACGTTTCGGATGTCATATTCAAAATTTATGTCAATCATTAGGGTTTTTAGTCAGTATGACGGCGACGTGTTTGAGGCGTGCATAAGGCTTACCACGCGTACGGCTTCGAGGATATATGACGTGATATTAATAAGTTAGATGTTTACTTCATGGACATCGTAGTTTAGTAGATGTAGTAGAGATGTCGTATGTGGTTTTATTAACATTTGAGTGTATATATTCTTGTCCTTATGTATATTATCTTTGATTATTTATTTTATGCATTAGCATTAAGGTAACATGATCCTCGAAGGTATGCGCGAGGATGGACGTGCAATTATTGTCACGTTGAGGCGAACCTCATCAGGACGTACGAGTTAGTTAAGGTGGTGATGATTATTTATTTTAATTAGGTTAGGCATCACATATAAAAAGACATTATTATCAGCTGAATTTGACATGAACGAGATTCTCCTATTGAAAATCAGACATCAAATCAAAACTGAAGGAATAAGAATACCTAGAACTTGTGGAGTAAAAGAAAGAACACGGTCATAATGGTAATTTTCCAGGTTTAGGCATGTTATTGAATAAATATAGATTTAGGTTTGGAATTTCAAATAGCTATTATAAAATGAGGAATGATCAATTTGAAATCACTGCATTATGTTGAATCGGGTATAAATTAATTAAATTACGACAGCCGTTTTATGTCATTACCAATTTGTTTTTTGGTAATATTTGAAATCTGGGTTATACTTTGGTTTCGTCTTAACTAGTAGGATCATTTATATTAATAAATATAATTCGATCCAGAATATCTCCATCTTTTCATTATAAAATAGATATACATGGCCTTACTTATGAAATTAATTCAAATTCCAAGATCATATTTGGTATAATCAATTTTAATTCAAGACAATCAAGACAAGGTCTCGATTGTTACAAGCATGTCATAAATTATGAAAATAGGTGATGCAAACATAACGGCGATTGGCTTAGAAACTTTAATATAGAAATTTGATAATAAGCCGCCCGATAGGATTCCGAATCCAATTTTCCACCGTTGATGCGATTTCTATTCACCGGAACATATTAGCTAGCTGAGGCACATACAAAGTCCTGTGATCCTATGAAACAGCCCCACAACAATAAAAGAACCTGTCAAGACCCTGGGTGTAGAGTGCTCCCAATGCTAACCTATGGGGCAATGCCATGAGGAGGGCGTACTAGATCCATGCTAATTTCCTCGATTGCTTCCGAAACCTCTGTTGGTTTTGCATGGATATACAATTGTACGTTGCCAGCAAAAATGTGACATTTACAATGAGTCAGCTGTTTAGCTAAGTCATTGATATAGACAGAAAGTGGCAAGGGAGCTAGGGTTGACCCTTGTGTTACACCTGTTTTTACATATTGCCACGAAGTAAAGGTACCCTGATTGACGACACTTTGGTGACGTTCGCGTAAATAGGCTCCCATCCATTTCAGAGTACTGTAGGAGAACCCTAGGCGATAAAGTTTGGATAGGAGCAACTCATGGTCTACAGAGTCAAATGCTTTGCTGAAGTGCAACAATACTAGAATTGTCAGCTTTTGCTCATCAGTAGCCTCATCACTCACGCTTAGTAAGGTAGTACATGTACTGTGATTTCGTCGGAAAGCTGACTAGTGTGGGTCTAGTATGTCATGGTCGTTGAGATAGTTCGTGATTTGATTATGCACAATGTGTTCGAGTCCTTTGGCTGTTATAGACAGTATATTAATAGGTCTGTAGTCACTGTTTAGTCTAGGAGATTTTGTTTTTTGTAAAGGAAGTACCAGGGTCATTTTACAGACAGTTGGAAATACACTGTTTTGAAGGAAGAAGTTGTATATGAATGTCAATACTGGAATAATGGTGTCGATAATTTTCTTTATCATTATAATGCATATGTTGTCCACCCCTGTGGATTTAGTTTTAATTTGCAAGAAAAGCGCTTTCACTTGCAGAGGTGAGACATAACTACAATAAAATTTGTCTCTGCCTATGGATAGTGGGTTGTAATTTGCACTCAAAAGATTTTCTTTTGCTTCTTCGTTTAACTGAACATGGGAAGACATTAAGTGATTATTGAATTCATCAACAGAAAACTCCAATTCGTCTACCTTGTTCGGTTTATTTAGTCCGAATTGTCGGATTGACCTCCATAAGGTACCGGGTCTTACGTGAGGTTTTATAAGGTCATGGGCGTACGATAGTCGAGCGTTTCTTACTGTATCAGCCGTTTTAATACATAGTCATTTGTAATAAAGTTTTCCTCTGTCGGGTAATGTTTATATTTCCTATGAGCTGCATCCCGCTTGGCTATCATTACTTCTAATATTTTTATCCACGGAGGAGCCTTTTAAAGATGCGTGCTGTTCATAGAGGGGCGTGTTTGTCAAAAATGTGAAATATCATGTTATTGAAAGGGTTGACCATGTTGTCAATGTTAGTTGTACGAGTTATCTCCTGCCACAGCATCGAAATAGCGTCTTTCAATAATTTTTCGATGTCAATATGGCTATAGTCTCTGTAAGTCACATATTTAGGTTTATGTTTGGGGTATTGCAGTGCGTAAGACATAAAGATAATGTCATGGGCTGACAGTCCGGGAGGAGATATCTGGCCATGATTTAATACACTGTCAGGGTTGTTCGTTACTATTACGTTCAGTAGTGTGTGTGAAGTTTTAGTGTGGTGAGTGGGAGAAAGTAGGAGGATCGCCATACCGCATGCCAGAAACATGTTCAATAGATGGGTGGTTTTGGAAGGATCTGAATCTAGAAGGTTTGTATTGAAGTCTCCCATCATTATAACATGTTTGTACATAGGTTCTGTTAAGATCTGTCTCTAAGTCATTCAAACGGTGAGCTTTAGGTGGCTTGTATACAGCACCTACTAAGCATTTCACAGTAGAGACTTGTAACTCTATGAACATGTACTCAGGTTTTCGCTCATACGGTTGAGGAGACTGACAGATAATTTGAGGTATCAAGCACGAAGAGACAAAGCACAGACCCCACCTCTCCCTTTGCCAAGTCTCTCATTCCTCAGAAGGCAGTAGCCAGGTAATTCCAGATTCTTAGCCTGCTGTTTGACTTTGAACCAACTTTCACTGCATAAGATTATATCAAAGGACAGTAGTATGAAAAGCGCTTTTAGTTCATGTATACGAGCTTGAGAAACTAAACTCTTTGCATTAAGGTGACATGTGAAGTGCGCTTTTATGTCTATTTAGGGCTGACTGGAGAATGTGTGTTGCAGCTTCAAGGAGTGGGGATTGGGTCAATGGACTAGCAGGTAGACAGGTTGAAGGGATGGATTGGGAAGGGGAAGTGTGACAAGGGAAAGTATTGCTATGGTCATAGGGAATACGGCTGTGGGATGCATTGCCAATTGGTAAAATAAAATTAACTAGAACACAGCATGCGACTATATCCTATGAATGGTCAGCAATTAACATATTTTACATAGTGAAATTGTCTGTAGTAGTAATAATATTAATAATAATAATAATCATAATGTGCAACAGCAGATTAGACATACAGAATACACAAGTAGGAGCTTATTGTATGTAGTGTTGGTGTGAGATCTATGTGGATGTAATATGGAGGCCTAACTTAAGTTAGAACCAGTTAGGAAAATTAATAAAAAGGGTAAGTAGATGGACAGGTGGTAGGATCAGAAGGGAGATAAGCAAATAGATATTTAGATAAATAGATAAATAAATACAGTAAATGGATAGATAAGTAGAGAGCTAGATACATAGATAAAGCTACTTGAAAAAAACTAGGTTCTCAGCTGTGACATATTGAAAGATGGGAGTGGACTCACATTGCCAAGTGATAAGGCAGCACTGCAACAGAAGCTTATGCCATAGGAAGTTCCATTAACTGGCACACTCTTAATTTCATCCCGTCGGCATTTTTGATTACGATGTCTCCTGAGTAAGTCAAAGTGTTTGTACAACCAAAATGCTGAATTGCCATTTTCAAGATGGACATTCTGATAGCCATTAGATCTTCATGGATTTTCGTGGATGAGCCTTTCAGTTTCCTTTTCCTAGTGAAGATATCCTGACATGAGCGATAGGACAAAAATTTCACTAGGATAGGTCTCATTTTCCCTGGTGATCGAGGTCCTGCTCTGTGACACCTATCAATGTCATTAAGTCTAACATCTACACCTACTGCTTTGCACACGTTCAGCACTGGTTCATCACAGCTTTCGTTCGAACATTCAGGGATGCCGAAAATTCTTACATTACTTCTGCTGTATTGCTCCAATGAATCACACTTGGCATCCCTATTCTTCTTCAGTTTGTGGATTTCTGTCTCCTTCTTATCAAGTTTTTTAGGTAACTCTGAAAGTGTTCTGATATTAAATTTTAAACGTTTTTCAGGTTCTTTTATGACCACTTCTGTTATGCAGGTCAAAATGGCCTGCACAATTTTTTCAAGGAAGCTGTCCGAATTAATGAAGTCGTCCACACACACTTCATGAGGCAGCGTATGTTGGCAGCACTGGTAGTGGCTGGGCTTCCAACTCCATTGTTTCGGTGGGCCATTTTCTTTACAATGAAAATTTGGAACAAAAAGAAGATCAATACCGACAAAACATGTGGGTATAAACAAATGTAACATTTCTGCAAGTTTTTATCACTTCCACTGCTGTATAACACCTTCAAATCATTTGATTACTGTGGAGCCTCATTCACTCACGTCCGTCACCAAACATTTCAACAGATAGGTTAGAAACTATACATGGTGCAGCCTGAACGGTGTCCTGATGCATTATACATTTACACAAGATTTACCTACATCAGTACGTTTAATAATTGTAATAATAATAATAATCATAATAATAATAATAATAATAATGTGCACTAGAATGAGTATTAAGTTTCAGCGAATTTCACACTTTCCTGCATTCTTGTTGTTGTTGATGCTTGTTGTTTTAAGCGGCCTAACATCGAAGGTCATCGGCCCATTTCCTGCATTAAGTCAGTGTTTTTTGTCAGTATACACATTTTACGAGGTAGTGACTATCGCACATGTTATTTCAAAGTAAACAAACAGTCATCAGTTGGGTTGTGGTATTTTGTCTATACGCAAATTTTGTTGTGGAAGCAATGTATTTAAGCGATTAGAAAATTGAGAATGTAATGTAGGCCTTGCCATTCCCCAACAACACAGAATATACAATAGTAAGCAGATCAAAACATTGAAAATTCGATCGATCAGTCGATCAATCATAGTCGCTACTGCTTGCTATAGCCTATCCATATAGCTACTGATGCTATTGGTTACTTCACATTCAAGATCACACTTGTTTTCTTTAATGTTTATTCAGATTTATTTATAATTTATTCCTGGCATAAAAGACATACCCAAGATTAATGTTATAAAAATTGAAACATGTGCTTCTATTAATGGATAAACATGGTATGACCATTTCATCTGGTAGAAGAACGAATTTCGAGACTTTTTTCTGAATTCCCTGTTATTTCCTGGATTAACTGCTATTTATTGAATTCCCTGACATTCCCCGGTTTCCCGTATGGGCGAAACTCAGTTAAACCTCTATTTGGATGGTGAGGCCAGTCTTCTTTTTTTTTTTTTTTTTTTTTTTTCTAGAAGTGAAAAGATGTTCATGAATGTGTGTTAATGTGTATGTCTTTACTAGCTGATGTGATAACCTCCTCCTGTCTTATTAATAATAATGCTATTTTCTTTACGTCCCACTGACTACTATTACGGTCTTCGGAGACGCCGAGGTGCCGGAATTTAGTCCCGCAGGAGTTCTTTTACGTGCCAGTAAATCTACCGACACGGGGCTGTCGTATTTGAGCACCTTCAAATACCACCGGGCAGAGCCTGGATCGAACCTGCCAAGTTGGGGTTAGAAGGCCAGCGCCTTAACCGTCTGAGCCACTCAGCCCGGCTCCTGTCTTATTAGTCAAATGGGGACGCTCATGCTTGAAGTTTTCTACAGCTTCAATGTTGAAATCTACTATTGAGGGATGTGTGGTAAAGAATCTGTAACGAGAGGAGGGTAGGAAGATATTCAAGATTAGGAAATAAAGGTTAAATTTGACAAAAAACGCTGTGTATACATTTACTTACCCCCTCGACCTTTCTGGTGTTAACTAGTTGCCTTTGCAGCATCAGAACAAATGACACTTGCACATCTTGTATTGTATCTGTGTGGCATTTAGGGAACGGAGTGTGGCGGAGGAGAGGAGATGGGCGGAGCATTGAGCTTATGCAGTGTTGGCTGTAGGCTGAACATTTACACCGAAAATGGCAAAACTTCTTCGGAGCAGCTAAAGAAATCAAGGCTTTTTCGCAAAACAACCCTCAGAAAACCAACTCTTCACACAACTGCAGGCATGAGACTGACATGGCATTTCATCCCTCCTGCAGCAACAAACTTTGGTGGAATCTGGGAAACAGCTGTCAAGAGTCTGATATATCACCTCAGAAGAGTGATAGATTCTTATCGCTTCACCAACAAAGAATGGACCACTCTCATAACACATACATCCTTTCACCAAACATCTTTTAGACGTGCCTTAATTGTGTAAATTGGAATTTGTGAATTTAGACATGTCTTAATTGTGCAAATTGTCATTTGTGAAATTACAACAAGTTTCCTCATATATATAACACACGTTCCTCTATGTAACACTTTGACTAGAGTGATCAGGATCGTGATTTTTATCCCTTAGGAATGAGATCATGGCTGATGATGCCCATGCAATGGGCAAAACATGTCTCCTTAAATTAGTATGACAAGATCAAAATCTTAATATTAAGAACCCAACGTGTACTGAATACATAAGATTTCAATAAACTTTTGTAACATTGTTGAATTAATGTACATTTTAATATGGACCAGTCACGAGATTTGTGACATATAATTATCTGAGATTGTTGTAAACAACCCACGGAGTGAAATTAAAGTCCACTGTTTGTATCGGAGATGAACCCTGTATACAAATGTTAGACTAATGTTGTGTAGGAAACTATCAACTCATATAAAGACTATACATCCAATCATACATAAGGAAGGCCATCTTCTTGTTGGTGGAAGACTGCACAATACTCCAATACTAGTGGACTGGAAGAATTATAAATTCTGCTTCATCTCACAAATATAGTTATGATGGCAGAACACCTTCATCTACTTCATAATGGCACTCAACACACTGAGAGAAAAGTTTAGGATCTCATCAGCAAAGGGGACTGAAAGAAGCCACACTCATACACATCTCAAGTGTTCTAAGTTGAATGCAGATAACTGAGAACAATTAATGCAAAATACACAAAGGGTGCCTCTAACCCTGACATACCCATTTGTTATAAGTAGCATAGAGTATGCCTGCCCAATTCTAGTAAAAAATCGTGTGAAATCGAACAAGACCAGACCCGCCTATCTACCAAGGCTGTCTAAATAGACATGATACCTGATCTCACCACAACATTTCTCTCCGCACTTTATCGCCTTAGTTCTCATAGAGGTCAACTCCTGAATATTTACAGCAATAATGGAACAAACTTCTTTGGAGCAGCTACAGAAATCAGGGCCTTTCCACAAAACAACCCTCAGAAAACCGACTTTTCACACAACTGCAGGCATGGGACTCAAAATGGCATTTCATCCCTTCTGCAGCACCACACTGGTGGAATCTGGGAAGCAGTTGTCAAGAGTCTGATATATCAGCTCAGATGAATGATGGGTTCTTATCGCTCCACCAACAAAGAAGGGACCATTATACAACACATACTCACATCCCCTCACCAAAGCTAAATGATGACCCTTTTGACACTTCCTACCTAACAACATCCCATTTCCTTATAGGAGAGTCAATTACTTCACTCTCTGATCATGATTATACAACCTTGCCCACAAGGCTATACTTTCAGCAGCTAACCCAGAACTCCCAGAAGAGATGTTGAAATGAATATCTCAATAAATGGGCAATGAAATACCCCATAGCAACATAGTCAAACTGAAAGAAGATGACACAAATGCTATGAAGTGGGCGATGACAGTGATCTAATGTGTATCCTGGTAATACCAATATAAATGGTCCATTATTGGACATTTGGATGGACCATTTATATTGGTATTATAAATTTACTCATTCAGAACAAATGTTTGAGGTTCCCTATGGGAATCAACAATCAACATATCGTGGTAATGACGAATTCATTCACGTAACGAAAGTTCAGGTGAGTAACGGTGAACTTACTAGCCCTATTCACAAACACTATCCCTTATGAACTACGAAACATAAAGGCAAGATAACTCTTGAATCGCTTATCTATTCCTTGCATGTTGAAGTAATATTGTTCCGGGATTATCTGTGGAACGCAGAGAGGTGAAAAAAGGTGTCGGCTTTGATTGGGTCTATCTACGATATCAAAGATTAATTTAAACATTAAAATAAGGGTTATATTTCTTTTCAGATCTCAAACTTCACAAAAATGTTCACTAGGTGAAGGAACAAAATGTCAGACACAAAATAGCAAACAAAAATAGAAATGCAAGGGTTGGAAATTACAAGTTTTGAGCTTCCAGCTCCAATTTACAAGTTTACAACTTCACAAATGTTGTGTTTGTTTAGATAACGAGAGATATCTCCCAAGACACAGTTCAAGAGCACCTTACTCCAAAGGTTACACGTACAGCCTTCCGAAGGCCCCCCTCGACATTACACCAAAATCACAAAAGAGTTTACATGCTCTTTAAATTCAACCAAGGAGGCTATGCTCAAACCTTACAATTTCTTGCCTCTTCAAGCACAACGTACAATTTACAATTCCTTTACACTGGGGTATCTATTACCCATACTACCGGGCCTTTGTGGAAAAGAGGAACAGGATAAAATACTGGCCCAAACTCAAAATGTATGGAGCCGTACACTTGCGCTCCTTTAAAACCAAGATTTAATACCCTACTTGGGCTTGTGGCCCGATGATGCAGAGGCTAGGGAATCCCACACTACTGAGGTGACTCGAAAAAGAAGTTAATGAGTGATTTACAGGAGGAAAAAAAGTTACAAAATCGTAGTCACCTCAAGATAAATTGAAGGGGAATTCGAGATGGTAAAGAATTCTCTATTCACAGATTTACAGTTTAAGTCTGTATGAAATTTTACATTAGCAGAAAGAAAGTTTACGTTATAGTAAACAGATGGTTACATAGTTAAATATAATAACCTACCCCTCGGGTGAGTTTGCGGAGATAGATACATAGATAGAAAACTGGTGGCTTTTACCTGGGCTGATGTACTTCCTGCCGAACAATTAGGCACACCGCCTCCTCTATTAACACACACACACACTCAGATATTTGATGAGTTTAGACGAGGTAACTAGAAAAAGCCGCGGCATTTATACCCGAGGGGAGGGTTCGAGAAGGCATCGGACTAAATCCGACCACACCCTCTCAATTTATTGGATACTCAAGTAGATACAAGAAGCTTATGATTGGCCAAAAAATAAATACTGAAAATTTGTGATTGGCCAGACTCCAAAGCTGGCAGGATGAGAAGGAAGTGTTGCAAACCATGAACTATCAAAATACATGAAAGTCAATTTAGATGAGAAAACTTATAAACACAAGACTTCTTTAAATCATTAATTATTACACCCTGCACCAGAGTGCATGACTTCAGTTTATTGTACAGACATCTATGGAGAAAAGTTCAAACTTCTAGATGTACACCAAAACAAAACAAAGAAATCCAGTCAGTTTAAGTAACTTTAAAATAAAATATTACTCAGTTATTCAGTAGTGACATCTTCTGATTACTACTTTATGCATTAGCAGTTTCAAGTTTTGTTCAATAGATAGTGTTCCTTAAGGCACTTCTATTAAATGTGCAGGGTTGAGGTGTACCTCCTGGTACAAATATTATAAGTCAAAATGGACTAGTAACACCACAGATCACATTAGGAAGAATAAGAATATTTTTCACTTCCCAAGAGATGGCTGCAATGTGTGTGGTATACAAGCGAATGCTGACAGTAAACAAGCATATAACCTACAACTTGTATGAACAAATTATCTAGAAATCAATAATTAATATAATCAATAAGATAACAAAGGTGTTTCATTTGGAAACAACTAGTAAAATATCCTGTGACAGTAACAAAACAATGTGTCTTTTAGCTACTTTGTGTTCAAAACTATTTACAAATTCAAAAGTATTAGTAGGAATGATACCAGATCCCAAATAACATAGAATAGAGGTCTTTGGAATAATCCTAACTGCTGCACAAATCATAACGCAAGATTGTGGAACAACTTGAAGGAAAAGTGAAAACTAGGTAAGTAAACAGTCAATCTCATAAAAAAGTATATTTTCTGTAGGACTATCACTCATGTACCCTGAAATGAAGGATCAAACCCTGGTATCTGTTGAGCAATTTTCTACCCAGTTCCATTTCCTGATGATGGCTTATCAAATTATGTACATTACCTCACGAAAGTTTTCCTGCGATGACCCTGGCTCTGCTAACTCTGATTTAACTTCTTCTTTCAGAGCTATCACTTCTGATACGTGTTCAAAATTTTCCTGTGGAAAATAAGTTATATTAGGTATGCTCATAACACACATCTACAAATACTGTCACTAACAAATGAGCATGTTAATTCATTGATTTCCAGTATTACAGTTACTTTCAGAATTTCACTGATGTTTAAGAATGATTTCTACCAGCAAAGAACTGTTATAACCGAAGGCTGTACTGAGAATGGTGTTACTATTCTTGCCCACTCCTTATGTCAGAGAAAGGATGAGATGGAGAAATAAATATAAAATGCAAAATATTTTCTAGCCATATCAGAAGATATAATACCAGGGATGGAATTGGGGCCATCTCACACAGAATTTGGAAGGAAGCAGCGATAGGCATAAACACTAAATTGTATGAACTGTTTTCATATGTACAATCATATCAATCAAATCATAAAAGTTGTGTGAACCAATTAGAAGCGTTACAACTGTTCTAAATAATTTTTTGTTCTCAGCATACAGTTTGTTTATAGACAGATTAAAATACCTTGAAATAATGGAATAATATTCTCTACTCTGGTTTTGCTGAGATCACGGGGTCTACATAAACCATTAAGGCAGTTCTGTTTCAAACAGCATATATCAATGATTCCAAGTTTAAAATGAAAAAAAATAAACATGAATGAAGCACACTTATCACAGTCATATACCAGCAAAATATGTGATGTAGCCCAAAGGAAAAGCAACTAGAAATGAAATATTTTACTACTATAAGCATGTTATGTAGTGTTCTGTGAGGAGCTGAGGGGATGAGAACACCGTCAGTGGAGAATCAGCAGTGTTGGAGTGTATATCTGCAGTTTCAGAAGATCCCTTATGATCTACGACAAAACATTTAAATTTTTCACTTGGATTCATAAAACCTTGTCAACAGTAAAGGGGGGGAAGGGACTGTGAATAAAAGCTCATGTTTTAATATATGTTAACTTACTACTAAAAGTGAATTAAAGTATCAAGTTCTACAATATACCAACTTAACGCATTCAATATAGAAGAGAACAGTAGCTGAACTAAGGAATGGATGAAAAGGATGAACAAAAAGGACAGGCAAATAATGAAAAAGAGGAAAGAAAAACTCTGTTTAATGTGCCTTAAGAGCCTTAAGAAATTATTCTCAGAAAACCTGCATTCTAGAGCCCTTAGACATGGTTCTCTATATAACATAGGCTGACCTGCATTTGAGGAATAAAATGAGCTAATCACTACTCAGCCTTTTTGAATGAATTCAATGCCTGAGAAAAATACTTATTTTGAGATAAGTATATTCAGATTTTGAGCTATTTTATCCCTCACATGTCATAGGCAAATCTGCTCTTTCTTCAACACACATAATATCTTCCAGCACATTGTGGATGTGAGGGTAACCCAGAATAATCACACCTGTGTTGACTTTTTGTTTATCAGACTGGCGTATCATCTCAAAAACACTAACGAATGATTTGTGATTTAACTTCTTCTACACTAATTATGGTAGGAGTAATAATTTTTAACATGTGGTGCTAATGGTGGTGCAGTACTGTTGGAGAATATTAGTTTTAAAATCAGAACAATGGGCCAATCATCCTCTATTATAATGGGAGGGGGAAAATAGAAGAGGTGCATTCCCTACAGGAAAGTTATTTAGATACTGACAGTAAAAAGTACAGACTAATCCAACCACAACCTTAAGTTCCTAAGATTTGGCAGCTTTGTGTAGCATGTTGTGGTGTATTCCAAGACAAAGAAACAAAACAGAGTCGTACTACGCTTAGATGCCCATGCAGCAAATGGTGACTGCTGGTGTTAATATTGGGGAAGCACATAGTAAATTATACCCCTGTCAAACTTATTGAACTGCTAAGAGGAAAATTCTATAACGTTATCTGGAATGAGACTTACAAGAGATGCATTTGTTGTTCCTTCAAGCCCGGCTGGTTCCTCTTTGATCTTTATTTCCAGGTCCATTTCGTACTGCAACTGAAGTAGAAGGTACTGGGATCGTTGATTACTTCCAATGACCTTAGACTGAAACATAAGCCGGAAAAATATATTACCTTGTTGATGTCATTGCTACATATGTTGTTTGTCAACAGACTAAGCAACAAGCTTGTAATTTTACATGACCATCATATTATGATCATAATGAAGAACTCAAAATTTGATATGCCTGTTGATATTGTGATCATAGCTAAGGACCTGAAGTTTTCTATGACTGATACTTCGATCATAGCTAAAGGTGTCTAGTTTTACATGACTCCTAAAACAGTGATCACTTCCATAGGAAATATAAGTTAACATATCTGTCAATATCAAGATCATAGTCAATGGACCCCTAGTATTATATGACACCATATATCATATTAATAGCTATATAACATACAGTTTTATATGGAACTGAAACCGCAACAAGATGACCTTTCTTATAAAAATCCAATGTGATCGAAATGCACAAAACTTCTTGAAAATTAAGTGACTATTCCGTTAGAATATCACTCTGATCACCTGGGTCCATATCTTGAAATCTTCCTACAATTTATGAAAATCTATAACTTGTTTTCCGGTCATTGACCAGGTCAGGGATGGAATGAATGAAGAAGATATAGGCTATTAGTATGATAGGGTCGCCACTCCCAAAGTGATTTATTAATGACTGATAGTTGCTATGAAATGAGAATGGAGAGTGTTGCGGGAATTAAAGATAACAGGGAAAACCGGAGTACCCGGAGAAAAACCCGTCCCGCCTCCCATTTGTCCGGCACAAATCTCACATGGAGTGACCGGGATTTGAACCATGGTATCCAGTGGTGAGAGACCGACGCGCTGCCATCTGAGCACGGAGACTCCCTTCCTACAATTTATATCCTTTGCAAATAGCTTCAAAACTAACTGAACAAGATGACAACTCTTTGAGATTTGTTCTATCAAAATTTTCCCTCTCAGGATCAAATTCTCTCAAAACATTCTCCCCTCATCCAGCTGATTCACTATTTCTTTATTTGAGACATTTTCTATCAATCTGATAATCAAGAACTTCTGATATCATGGCCATTCAAAGGATTCAACTCTGTGTTTTCGGCACCAGTTATTATCCGTGTTTCACTTCCATATGGTGTTGTACTCCATATTCAGTGTAAACATAATTTTAAAATTTTTCAATCTGTGAACCTAACGAACGTGATGGAGAACAGATGGGAATTTAGGCTGGATTCAGTGATGATATTTATCAATATTTACAAGGCATGTGTTAGTGTACCATGGCACGTGATCTCGGATGCATTGATAAAAACAGGGCAGGGATAGGAGAACCAATTATAAAAGCCATGAAAGACAAGTGAGTAAGTAGTATGAATACTACGATAGGACAAACTATATGGTTCAAAGTAGAAACAGGACTTCAAAAAGGATGTGTTTTATCCCCTCCAATCTTCACTACAGTCATGGATGAAATCCACAAAAGTATACAAAAAATGGGAACCAAGAAGGCATCTCTGCAGATGACACAGTAATATGCGGAGAAGATGAAATGGAAGCACAAGAACAAGACACTGTATGGAATTAGGAGATAGAGGAATATGGAAAGAAAATAAGTATGGAAAAGTGTATGATAGTAGTGGTGTCGAGAGGTAATAGAGAAGGAAATGGGAATATTGAAGTAAATGGAAGACCATTAGAAGTTGTGGAAAAATCTTCAAGTATTTGGGGAGAATAATTGCAGAAGATGGGAAAATAAATTAAGAAATTGGAAAGAGAATTGAACAAGCCAATGAGTTTTACTAATGTGTGAGATGTATAGTCTGTAACTGGGACGTCCGAAAGATATATGAGAAAATTCTACACCCAATTTATTAAAAACAATTTTGACATACACATCAGGCACATGGACAACAATAAAACATGATGAAAGCAGAATGCAAGAGGCCAAGATGAAATTCCTTAAGAGAAATAATAGGGAGGGCAAGAAGAGATAAAGTCAGAAACATAGACATCAGGGAGAGGATTGGATTCCCTGAACTGAAAGGCAAGATAGAGTCCTGTAAGCTAAAATGGTATGGACACATGAAGAGAATGGAAGAGGATAGAGTACCAAAGTAAGTATTTACAGAGAAAGTAATAAGAGAAGGACATCGGGGAATGCACAGAAAAGGGTGAATGGATATGGAAAGGAGAGTACAGAGAAGAATGGAGTAAATGTAGAAAAAATATTCGAGGAAGGAAGGGAGTGATGGAGAAAAACTTAGGAGGTACTTGATTCACATTTCAATGCAAAAGACTGGAAATGGAAAATTCTACTGATGTGTATGTATGTTTAGTCCTCAGCCCGAAGGCTGGCTGGATCCTCAACAGCTCTGCCATCAGCTGTCATAGATGGCCTAGGCATCACTGAAGAGGCGTACTAGGGAAATGAGGAGTGAGGTAGTTTCCCGTTGCTTTCCTCACCGAGCCAGAAGTTGCTATTACATATCAGTCTGCCAAGCCCACTGAAATGCATGCACCAACCGACCCTATGAGCAATATTTTCACACCATTCATAGCAGGGACTGGCTGCAGAAGGAATGGCATTACTAGCATCACTCATACCTCAGTCACTTTCATTTTGTCAAAGCCAAGGATAAAGCTGAGACAGATCAATGGAAGTAACAAGATTGCTCTAGCCCATACCAGAAGACATAGTGCACTGTAAACACTAGGTCCCGCCAGCAAAGGCATATTCTACTGATATGAAGACAAAAATTTATACAATTGTCCTATCAGCTCATTGCATTGAGCAATGCCATCAACAATTACTTAAGTGTCCTTTCTTTATTTTTCTGTGCATGTCACGTCTAATGACACAATCGAGTGGTGTTTACCAGAGCGCCCCTTGTAGGGAGTTCCATGTCAAACAATTGGTTTAAATATTTAGCAGTTTCAATAAATCACTACTGATCTGCATTTAGGGCAGTCACCCAGGTGGCAGATTCCCTATCTGTTGTTTTACTAATATTTTCTTAAATGATTTCAAAGAAACTGGAAATTTATTGAACATCTCCCTTGGTAAGTTTTTCCAATCCAAAACTCCCCTTCCTATAAATGAATATTTGCCCCAGTCTGTACTCTTGAATTCCAACTTTATCTTCATATTGTGACCTTTCCTACTTTTAAAGATGCCACTCAAACTTATTCGTCTACTAATGTCATTCCACACCATCTCCCCGCTAGCAGCTCCGAACATACCACTTGTTACAAACCATCACTCTCATTTTGGTTCTATATTGAAAACAGCAAGCACACTTAGTTTACAAAAGGAGTATATTTATTACCCCGTCTATTCAATACAATTAATACCACGTTATGTGGTTAAATAAACATAGATGTTCAAAATTTTAAGGGCACAAGTTCCGCCCATCCCTTATTTGGCATCATCAGCCTTATTTAATCTTAAAACAAACATTATTTAGAGGACAATAATATTTATGTTTTCCAAAATTTGAACTGTGATGTCTTAAGGTTAAAAACACTAAGGAATAGTAGGTACAATGTATGACGTTGAGATGACATATACAGCACATGTTAAAATCATTGTAAACAATTTTTTAAAATCTTTGTCCAAAAGCAAATTTTGTGTCATATAAAATTCTAAAAACAACTCTTGTCTGGAACTGAAGTGGATCCTCTTCATAAGAACATTCGAGCATATGTTAGCTTGAGGCAATTGTCAATACAAGTCTTCAATTGAGTAGCTGGTTGAAACGTTGAGGCTGGATTTTGTTTATTTTTGCGAAGAGGAGCTAAAGAATATTGACCAGGAGAAGAGGTGAATGTTTCAAATTATCTTATTAAGTTGATTGATCCATAAATTACCGTAATATATAGTAATATAACCAATGCAAGGAAAGATGTTGTTGTGCTGGTTGAAGCTGCTTTTGAAACAAGTATGTCTGGTATTTGTCAGGTATGTTTGAATTTCTCGTGAAACACGGTGTGTGTTTTACCTTCCCCTCAACATTCCGATCCTCCTCTACCCCATCGATACAACATGAGGAGTAGGAACTCCAGACAGAACAACGCTGCTAATACACAAAGATATACATAGTTACGGCGAATGAGTAAGTACCCGTTTTACATAATACATAACTCTTGGATATTAACATACAATTTAAACACACACCGTCATACACGCCTTTCTTTTTGTTTGTTTCATTACAGTATAACCACATCCTTTTCCACGATTCTTTACATCTTCTAGAGGGACTACACTTTCACGAGAATTTCAAGCATACCTGTCAAATACCAGATATACTCGTCTCAAAAGCAGCATCAACCAGCATATCAACATATTTTTTGCATTGGTTATATTACGATAATTTATGGATCAACGAACTTAATAAGGTAATTTAAAACATTCGCCTTTCCTCCTGGCCAATATTCTTAGGCTACTGTTCACAAAAGGATACAAAATCCAACCTCAACGTTTCAACCAATCTAGTCTATTGAAGACTTGTATTGACAACTGCCTCAAGCTAACATATGCACGAATTTTCTTACGAAGAAGATCCACTTCAGTGCCAGACTAGAGTTGTTTTTAGAATTTGATATGAAACAGATTTTCTTTTGGGCAAAGATTTTAAAATTGTTTACGATGATTTTAACATGTGTTGTATATGCCATGTCTCAACATCAGATTTTATAACTACTATTCCCTAGTTTGTTTAACCTTAAGAAAACACAGTTCAATTTTTATAAATCATAAATGTCAATGTCCTCTAAATAATGTTTGTTTTAAGATTAAATAAGGCTGGAGATGCCCAATAAAAGTAGGCGAAACATGTCACCTTAAAATTATGAATTTCTATGTTTATTTAACCACATAACATAGTGTAATGGTTGTAGAGTCCGCCATGCTAACTCGCTACGGCCGGGGCGTCACCAATCGCCCCACCCCCTTTACGCTCGAGCGCGCCAATCCGCGAGCAACACTCAAGCGCTGGGCCAGCCCTTCTCACTCCCTACATTAACACCTAGATACTTACAATGATCCCTAAAAGGAACTTTCACCCCATCAATGCAGTAATTAAAACTGAGAGGACTTTTCCTATTTGTGAAACTTACAACCTGGCTTGTAACCCTTTTTATCAACATACCATTGCCTGCTGTCCATCTCACAACATTTTTGAGGTCACGTTGCAGTTGCTCACAATCTTGTAACTTATTTATTACTCTATACAGAATAACATCATCCACAAAAAACCTTACCTCTGATTCCACTTGTTTACTCATATCATTTATATACAAGAAAACATTAAGGTCCAATAACACCGAATTGAGGAATTCTCCTCTTAATTATTACAGGGTCAGGTAAAGCTTCTCTGAGATCTATTTTCTAGAAATATAGCAACCAATTCAGCCATTCTGTTGTCTAGTCCAATTGCACTCATTTTTGCCAGTAGTCTCCCATGATCCACCCTATCAAATGCTTTAGACAGGTCAATCAGGTTATCCTCATCCCTATCCCCATTTTGCAATGTTTTTCACCCACAGTAAACACATGAAAACTGAACATTCGTCAATGTGATATACTTCTGGAATTGGACAAATTAATTGTAAATATTAGTAGGTTTATCTACATTATTATTATTATTATTAGTATTATTATTAGTATTGAAATTGTAATTCGTTCTTTGTTGTATGTTAATTTCTTCGCAGGAAGCAAAATGTTAATTTATATTTGTGTATTATAATAGTTATTTTTATGTACAGCAGGATAGCATAGTACCGAAGTAATTTGTTTCAGTCTCTTTTTTCATTTATTCAGTATGTTATACATTTTTATGTTAATTATGTATTTCACTGGTTAAGTGTAAGACAGGGACATGTGTCCCTAACTTTGCCAGTTAAAATAAATCATGTCTATCTATCTATCTATCTAATCACAATATCTGCTATATCTTGCTGGAACCCTACAAGTTGAGCTTCAGTAGAATAATCTTTCCTAAAACCGAACTGCCTTCTATCGAACCAGTTATTAATTTCACAAACATGTCTAATATAATCAGAAAGAATGTCTTCCCATAGCATACATACAACGCATGTAACTTACTGGCCTGTAATTTTCAGCTTTATGTCTATCACCCTTTCCTTTATACACAGGGGCTACTATAGCAACTGTCCATTCATTTGGTATAGCTCCTTCAAGCAAACAATAATCAAATAAGTACTTCAGATATGGTACTCTATCCCATCCCATTGTCTTTAGTATATCCCCAGAAATCTTATCAATCCTAGCTGCTTTTCTAATTTTCAACTTTTGTATCTTATTGTAAATGTCATTGTTATCATATGTAAATTTGAATACTCTTTAGCATTAGTCTCCTCCTCTATCTGGACATTATCCTTGTATCCAACAACTGTTTATTGTTCCCCAGGTGGTACAAAAATTGTCTATGTTGAATACCTCGAGTAGTGCCTCAGGGAATTCATTTCACCCAATAGCAGTGTTTTTTAGTCACTTTGTGATACTTCACTGTAAATGTAAACTTACTGCACTAACAATGAATACTACAATTTCTCCCACAGGTAATATATAAACTTTGTTACTGTGGCTAATTGAGTCGATTCTTACACATTGCCGGGGAACAGATTTCTATGTAAACACATATCTATTCAGGAAACTATGCTCAATAGTATTTTGTATATTTCAATGTAGGGGACACTACTGAAATGTGCTGTGTTTACTTGTTCTGGCCATCACAGGTTATTCTATTAATATGTTATTAGCTTTACTTTCAAGCAACTGCTTTTACAGCTTCCACAGCCAGAATGTATTCCTGAGGATTGTTCTTCCATTCCTGCTAGCAGTTTAATGTTGCACTAACAACTCCAAGGGAAAGGGATTAGATTAGGTACGCAGCAGCTTTAATTAAGGTTAATTAATGATAAAATGGGGAAAACACGGAAACGTTTTCCAGGGCTGCAGATCCTAGGATTCGACACCATGCAAACTCACTGCCACTCGCCCCTGATAATCTTCTACACACCAATAAATCAGAGAGGCAGCCAACTGTTACCTACATCATCACGAATAAAAACCGGATGTAGCTGCTGTGGGATAATGATGTCATACTGAAGAATCTCCATAACAACACTGATATAACAAGATACAGATATCCTAAATGGAAACATTTCAAGATTTGGAACCCTACTGCCATATGTCGCAACCTGTAGTGTAAAGAACAACTCAACATTCACAGCGTCACTATAAAACTGCACACAGAGCTAAATAACACAGGAAAACAATAATTAAAATTACACACTACATACTGAATTTCTTTCTGAAACTACCGTCCGCAATCCTCATCTGCGTAGCTCTTCAGAAAAAGATCGTCATTTCACTAAATTGAGATATATTGCTGCTACACACATCCTGCAGGTACTTGCAACGCACAGGCTGGGAGTTTTTTAAAAAGCAAGCTAGATATATGCGTATTCATTTTGAATGCTTAATTAAAAATAAAATTTAAGAAAATTAATAAAAATAAATGGTAAAAATTAGGAGAATGCTGAAACTGAGAAAGATTAATATTAACTTCTAATATTCTCAATTGAGATCTATATATTTAGCAAAAGTATATGTCTGAAATTACCGACAATATGTTACTGGTTGTGAACACAGTGTAGAATGATACAAATCACAATTCCTCAAAGAAGAAAATCCGTACATCACTTAACGGAATAAGCTGTAGAATTGGCTATTACGCGCCTTATTTAACAACATATCAGCCACTTCGAAACAGAACCGGATATTTGAATGTTGATAAATCACCTACTTCTTCTTCTTCTTCTTCTTCTTCTTCTTCTTCTTGGTAAGTTGTTGGACATCGTCGTAAGACGCTACGTCCAGTCACTGGTTTGCGGGATAATTAATATCTAGGAGAGGTACCAACATTAGAAGAAATTAAGACACTACAAGATAGTAGGGTTAGCTATGTAAAGAAGCTAATGACAACTGGTAATAATGAAACTGAGGAAAATACCAATAATATGGAGGCTAAACTATCTAGGATAACACAAAAACACTGGGACACAGGGTTCTAAAGCTTCACGTCTGTGTGGTCTGCCACGACGTCTTACTACAAACAAACGAAACCGGACCACAAATAAGGGTTGGGATGCGAAAGTTTGTACCTATAGGAAAGGAAAAGATTACAATTGGATGTTACAGGTAACTAAAAAATTAAGTATGAAGTCTACAACTCGAAAAGTCGGGTGAAACACTAAAAACGAAACATTTAACGGCAGTTGGTAACCCGCATGAAGAAACTTAGCTATGAATTCGCGACGGTGATGTTCATATGTCTGACACTGAAAAAGATATGCTTGACAGTACCTACTGCCCGACCGCATGGACATAAGTTACTTTCGATAAGATTAAGGCGATAGAGATGACAGGCATACACACATGATTTAAGCGGATCCGTATAATTGTAGGAATTTGACGCCGAGTGTAGTTACCAAAGGCGAACCACGATTTATGAGAAATATCAGGCATAAGCGTGAATAAGTGCTTACCTTTCAACTGGGAAGTTCGGCGCCATACTGCACATCACTTATCGTGGATGAAGTGACGACAGTGTTCCCATGAGTCTGTGTGTGGAACTGCGATATAGTAAACCAATCCAATACCTTGGGCGGCCTCTTTAGCTAGGATATCCGCTGAGACATTACCGTGTATTCCAGAATGGCCCGGAATCCATGCGAATAATACTTTAACATTACGGAGGAACAAATCATAACTTAATTTGCGTAAATGTTAAATGTACCAATTATTGGTATGTTCGGAATTGTCTAAAGCCATCAAGGCGCATTAGGAGTCAGTACAAATGAGAGCTGTTAATATTCCAGAATATTGTATGATGTGTCTTATTTAATATGCTCCGACAATTCCATTGCAGTATCCGCATGCATTACTTGGCAGTAGGGGAAAGTCCCAAAGATAGAACACTCTTATCATATATTGATTGTAACTGATGCTTCTGTGGGTCGTTTGGGTCCATTTCGGCGAGTATATCTGCAAGGTATTTAAAGAAGTTTCGACACTGTTCATTAAAATTAACGTTTGATTTACAAGTTGAAGCCATGACAGAGGGAGATGCCGATATTGGCGCATGGGGGGCCGAAGGTTGCCCTTGAGGACTTGGCTTCCGTGATGTAGATGCAGGCTCGTTGGAAGTAGCAGGTAGCAAACGCACGACGGGAGTGCCAGAATGTTCGGGAACCGTCTTCGGATTACTGATCAAATTAAGATATGATGCCCTGTCATAACCTGGTTTAACGGGTGGGCGGGAAGGGTTACTAACCACCATAGTAAATTTACGCTTTCGCGGGAGAGTGTCGTCCGATTGAGATGAACTATTGGGTAAAGGAGGAAAATGTTGGGGCATCAGAAGGGGGTTAGATAGGGACTGTAATGGGGCAAAATAGTTTTTCACTTCGAAATATGATTTGTTTTCAACACTCATAATGCGTTTAATTTCTTTTTGTTGTTTGTGGATGTCACAATGTTCTGCTCCCGCAGGATGATTTCCGCCACAGTTAGCACATTTAACGACTTGGTGAGTGCAATCTTCAGTAGAATGAGTAAGGGAACACTTTCCACATCTCGGCTCCCTGGAACGACAATTAGTAGCGGTGTGTCCATACCGCTGACATCGTTTGCATAATAAAGGAGAGAATATAAAGGCCTGAACCTCTAACATGACTTTAAAAATGGACACACTTTTCGGAAGTTGTTGACTCTCGAATACAACCTTCACAGTACCTGTAGGGATATATTCAGTTTTGCCGTCTTTAGATGAACGTCGATTTAGACGTTGTACTTTCACTACAGGATAGGGTGAGTCTAAATAGGTGAGAATGTCGGATTCGGAAATAGTAGTGTCTACTCCCCGTATGACCCCTACTCGCTGAATATTCGAAGACGGAATAAAAGCTGTCAATTTCTTTTCTGTAAGGATGGGATGAGAAAGAAAGGCGTTTGCAGCCTTACTAGACATGAAAGTAACTTGAATTCTATTTCTTCCCTTCCTATGGATGGCCTTGACATCACCAATTTGCCTCTCGTAGAAAATCCGTCCCAGAGCCATAGGGTGAATATGTCCTATTTTATTTGTAGAGTCAATCGATTCGACAAATACTATGTAAGGGCCAAGATGAGTGGTAGAATAGGTAGATACAGGAACGGGCGGACGCTGATCCGAATCCCGTAGTGTATCTTGAGAACTGTCTCGTTGGGTAGGAGTATTACTAACGTCCATGTGTATATCCTTACGCACGGCACCTTTATCAATATCAGGAGGTCGGCCTAAAGGGCCACCGCCACTATCTACAGACATAATAGGCCAAAAAGAATTATCCTACACTAGCACCAGAACAAACACAAAAAAAAATTACTAGGATACAAACACAAACATAAAACACTCTACTTATCTACAGACAGGAAAAAGCCGCTGCACCAGTGACCGGAGCGAGACGTGTGCACCGCACAACAGCCGAACACCGAATGATAAATCACCTACAACAAACTCTTGAAGAACAAATTTGATTTGCAACAGTCAGTAGATCAGGCTGAATTTAGGAAGGGATGTATTACTAATGACCACTGCACAGTATGCGACACTTCTTCTGCTTCTGCTTCTGCTTGAAATGTGAATGGGCTTGTTATATCACCCAGTTCCAATACTTGTAATTGTTGTTGTTGTCGGAGAGGTTATGGGCTCTATTATTTCACCCAGCCACTACACTTATTATCGTGATATTACACTTATAATGTGAAATCACACGCAATTAGTCCACAACGAAGGTCACACGCAATGAATTTCACTACGAAGGTCTCAAGAACAGTTGAGCATCAGGTCTATGTGCACATCTTACGTTACGCGAAACATAACAAAGGAAGTGCGTAGAAGCAAAAAACAGTGGAAGCAGGAGTATGTAACGGTGCAAACAAGAAACAGACAGTAATTTACAAATGAATATGAGAGTCATCCAAATATTGATTGATAGCATGTATTAGAGCAGGAGACATATCGGTAAGCAAGCAGGAGACATTGGTGGGGAGAGCTTTCTGAAGACTGAGAAGACGAGAAATAAAAGCCGGACGAAAAGAATCATACACAGGGCATTGGAATAATAAATGATTTACATCAGCACTCAGAGTACCACATAAAAAGGAGGAGTGGGGGGAGAGGTTAAAACGATGTTTATACAAAGGAGTAAGAGCATGGTTAAAGCGAAGACGAATAATGTTGGTAATGTGACGGCGAGAATAGTTACCCTTCAAATACCAAGGATAGGGAGGAATACAAGGCTGAATATTGTAATAATAGCGACCTTTATAAGAAGCTGATCTAGTCCAATCTTCTTGCCACTGACCATAAGCATAATGTTTAAGAATTGGATAAAAATCGGGTAGAGGAACTGCAAGTTTAAGTAGGGATTTGCCATCACGAACAGCTCGCTTAGCGAATAAATCTGCCTGTTCATTCCCATAGATACCTATATGACTAGGGACCCAGACAAAAGTGAGAACCACCCCAGATTGATGCAAAGTATAAATGAGACTTTTAACATGATACAAATACCAGTTAAAAGAAAGATGAGATGACTTGAGCGACTGAACTGCACTGAGGGAATCCGTATAAATAGCTGCGTTAGGTATAGAATGATGCTTGATGTACATGAGAGCTTGACGAATAGCAAAAATTTCCGCAGTGTAGATAGAAAAGTCACTGGGTAAACGATAGAGTTCAGCAACATTGGTATTGACAATTTAGAACGCTGCTCCAACGCCAGAAGAGTTTTTTGAGCCGTCTGTATATATGTGGACGCCAGAATCACTTAGAGCAAAACGTAGCTTCTTAAAAGGAGAGCCAGTCAACGAAGAACCAGGAAGAGAAGAGGAAAAAGAAGATGTAGGGGAGATAATGATAGAAGGAACAAAAAATAAACAATCAAAATTTACTGAATAAACGGGGGAAGAAGCAGTGCGTAAGATAGTGTTTTTATAGGAAAGAAGAAATTGATATGCATACAACAAAGCAGGCATCTTACGACGGCGGGCCTGTGAAAGAAGAGAATATTCATCTAATAACTGCAATTTAGGAAGCAATGGGTGTTGAGCCAGAGCAAATCTTTTAAGTAAATATTTAGATGTGATCATTTTACGGCGAATGGGAAGAGGGAGTTCACCGGTCTCGACAAGGAGAGCATTAGTAGGGGTAGACAACAATGCTCCAACACAAGTTCTCAGGGCTTTAAATTGTAAAGTATTTAAGTGGTTAAGAACAGAATCCGACGCAGTATCTATAACATGCGCACAGTAGTCGAGTCTAGAGCGAATAGTAGCGGAATATAACAACTGAGCTGTGCCAGGGTCAGCACCCCATGATCGTCTAGTAACCACTTGGAGAATTTTAATATACATATCAGAAGAATGACGTAACTGAGTAATATGATGTTTCCAAGATAATGAGCGGTCTAACATAACACCAAGGTATTTATGGGAGGAACAAAAAGGAATGACGTGTGAATCGAAAACAAGTGGCTCAGAGTTAAACCTACGCTTAGAGGTAAAAAACATTGCACAGCATTTGGAGGTAGAAAGTTGAAGACCATGGAAAGTAAGCCATGTAATGACTTGCTCCATTAGCTGATGTATATGGTGACGACACACATCGACATTACTATGAGAGTAATAAAGAACTATATCATCAGCATAAAAGAGAATGCGAGCTTTTTGGGTAACCAATTGTTCAAGATTACTCATATACAGGGCGAAAAGCAGACCACTTAAAATGTCTCCCTGAGGAACACCGACAGATGACAGACGACAAGGAAGAGAAGAATAAGCAGATTTAAGTGAAAGTTTCCGATACGTAAACAAATTACTCAAGATGTGGAGAAAATGAGCAGGAAAACCTTTCTGTGCAAGATTAGTCCAGAGAAGATGAAGTGGAATGGAGTCAAAAGCTCCTCGTATGTCCAAAAAAATAGCAATAAGACAATCCTTACGAATTTGCGCTAATAAAATATCGATAAGTAAAATGTTAATAGCATCTTGAGCACAACGACCTTTAAAGTAGGCGAATTGATATTTGGGAACCAAATTATAATATTCAAGAGACCACAGGATTCGTTGAAGGAGAATTTTTAAAAACGTCTTGCGGATACACGAACCAAGGACAATCCCTCGAAAGCCGTTAGCGTCAGTTTGAAGTTGACCAGGTTTGGGGATAGGCACTAAAAAAAATCATTCCAAGAGGTAGGAACAGAAGTAGTGAGAAGTATATTATTATAGAGAGCTAATAAAGCTTGTTTAGCACGTAGAGGGAGATTCCGGAGCATATCATATGATATATAATCAGGGCCCGGAGACGAACTCTTTGCATTACACAAGGTGTCCTCAAGTTCAGAAAGGTGTATAGGTTGGAGTAATACAGAAAAGCGGGAAGAGCATGGAGACAGGGGGATAATAAAGTCGGGCACGACATAATCAGGAGTGAGGGAGTTGAGAAAAATAGATAGAATCTGTGGAGGGGTGACAGAGGGTGGAATGTATTGAGAAGCTCGGGTAAGGGAACGAATTGCACTCCATAAGTGAGAAGACGAAGTATGAGCGTTTAGGTAGGAAATAAAGGATCGCCATGCAGCACGGCGTTTAGAAAGAAAAACTCGTCTAGTATAAGCAATATGTTGTTTAAGACGGAAATAATGGTGGGGGGCTAATGTTTTCCTATATATCCGGAATAAACGGCGTCGTTTAAGAACCAGATTATGGCACTCCGAGTCCCACCATCGTAAAAAGGAAGAGGGGCGAGCAGAGTGGGAAGAAATAGGTTGATAGGGATGATAAAGATCGAGATAATCTTGTATAAATTGAAAGAGAGTAGAAAAGGACAAAATATTATCCGAAATAAGCTCAATACGATGGGTAACATAAGAAATAAAAGATACTGTATCAAAGTGACGGAGGGAGCGAACATTACTGAGACATGTAGGAGCGGAAGAAGAACTAGGAAACCTACCAAGACCATACGTAAGAATAATAGGGAAATGGTCGCTAGAATGTGTATCAGTAAGACGGTGCCAAGTTACAATCGAAGCCATTGCAGGACGACATAATGATAAATCCACAGCGCTGGGAGGAGAGCCAGGGGGAGTGAGGCGCGTGGGAAAACCATCGTTTAAAATGACAAAGTCATGCAATTGGGAGGCAGTGAGGAAATAAGAACCCAGAGAAGTATCACTACTGCTTCCCCACATAGAACGATGAAGATTGAAGTCCCCTAAGAGGAGAAGCTCGTTATGAGAAGAAAATTGCTGCAAGAATCGACACCATTGAATGTGAGAAATAGAAATATCTGGAGGGCAATAAAGGTTAATAATGGAACAGCGATTATATGAGATACCAATAACAAATGTACGGGGTAGACAATACGAGATATGAAGACGTTGATAGGATAAACTATGGTGAATAAATAAAGCAACACCACCGTAACCAACACCATCACAGCGTTCAACATTAAAGCCATTTAAATAAAACTCAGAGGATGGGGAAAACCAAGTCTCCTGTAATGCTATAATGAATGGGGAAATTTCATTTATCAAAAATTGTAACTCATACCGTTTAGAAGAAATACTCCTAGCATTCCACTGCAGGATACGTAGCATCTAAAGAGAACATAGTGTGCACACAGTCACGAAGCTTATAAAGTGTATGTGCGACATGCGGCTGGTCCCCTAATAATTGAATAAGTTGTAGAAATAGTTGATGAATACCACTTTGGAGATACGCCTTTTGGCGTAGTACAGGGGAACTAGATGATTGAGAAGGAGCTGAAGGTAAACACTGAGAATTACGGGACGTAGACGGAATCGGGGACGGGGAGGATGAAGATGAAGTGGATGGAAAGACCGAGGTATGTGAAGACACTGGAGTGGGTCGGATGAGATTAAGATACCCAGACTTATCGAAACCAGGTGTTGGAATGGGACGGGGCTCTGTCATAACCACCTGAGTAAATTTACGTTTCCTCGGGGTTTCCACAGGTGAAGTGGAACTAGTAGAAGGAAGAGGTGGAAAAAGATGGGTATTATTGGACATGTCAAATTGGGTCGAGGGTATTCTAGCAGACGCCTCGGAAAAGGATAGATTTTCTGTACACATAAGCTTTTTAAGGGCAGTTTGCTGTTGATGAGTAGGGCAGTTTGATGAGCCAGTATAATGTTCCTGATGACAGTGAACACAGCGGCGAATATTTTCCTGACACTCTGATGTAAGGTGATGTAACGCGCAATGTCCACATCGGGGTGATTTAGCCTGACAGTTTTTAATCGTGTGTCCATATCGCTGACATTTTGAACAGATAATCGGGGAAAATATGAAAGGGGAAACCTCTAAATGCACTTGAAACAAAGAGACATATTGAGGAAGAGTCTGAGAACGAAAAACAATCTTAACTGTTCCAGTAAGAACATAGTTCACTCCACTGGGCTCCACAACCTTGCGGTTAAGCCGCTTGACCGATTTGACCCGAACATCAGATTTGAGGTATTTAAGAATGTCAGCATCAGAAACATCCTTTTCCACACCGCGTATAAGTCCAACACAAAAGATATTAGAACTGGGAATATATGCTTTCAAGGAGTGAGTTGCAAGTATTGAATGACGTAGAAAGGAATTAGCTTGGATCGCGGAACTAAATTCCACCAATAATCTATTGCGTCCTTTGGGCGTTATACCTTTCACAAAAATATCATTATCGTAAAACAAGCGCCCAAGCGCCATGGGATGTAGCCCACCAATATTTTTCGACTTAGTTGATTCAACAAATACAATAAATGGGCCAAAATGAGCCTGTTGATAAACCTCCACTCTTCAGGAGGTGGGGGAGGTGGAGGAGGCGGCTGAGCGGCATTAGACTGTTGAGGTTGTAAAGGCTGCTGTAATGAAGTCGTATTTGAAGTGAGATTAATCAAATCGGTTTGCATCGGCACAGTTTCTTCACGACCAACATTGGCATTAGATGAGGGATCCGGTGCCTCATCTCCTCCACTATCAGTATCCATCACCAAAGCGTACACAGACACACACTCGCCAAACGGTCACACACTACTTGTCACCGCAGGCAAACACCAGACTGCAACCAAAGAACGATCCGCACCGTACGAGACACACGAACGGACTACCAATACTTGTAATAAATCACACTGTAACACTCATATACAGTATACCAAAATACACAACTGTGGGGAGAGTTGTAGTTTAACATATTCGTAATGTCTACAATTGCAGTATGCGACACTGGGTGCAATGTCCCGCTAAGTCGGGCTCAAGGAGGATATGTAAGAGAGAAGGAACCTCTCCGGGTGAAAAAGGGAATACCAAAGCAGGTCAATAAGTCTTAACGAGTTTTTAGCCATGGAAGGAGGGATCAACTGACTGAATTTTACGATCCAATTCTTCGTACACTAGGGGAAATAAAATCGTCCGGCTTTTATACATATATACATGCATTTTCATTATAGTCCGTTATGCCTTCCAGCGTTCAGTCTGCAAGCCTCTGTGAATTTACTATACGTCGCGACAATCCTCTATTTGCAACTAGTGCCGTGACCTCATTTAATTCTATACCTCTTATCTTTAAATCGTTAGAAACTGAGTAAAACCACTATCATCTTGGTCTCCCTCTACTCCTCTTACCCTCCATAATAGTGACTATTATTCTCCTAGGTAACCTATCCTGCTCCATTCGTCGCACATGTCCCCTCCACCAAAGACGATTTACGCGTACAGTTTCATCCATCGAGTTCATTCCTAAATTAGCCGTTATTGCTTGTTCCGTGTACTCTCCTGCCATTGTTCCCACCTGTTTGTAAAATCAATAATTCTCGCTACTTCCGTGTCTTGTACTTCTAACTTATAAATAAGATATCCTGAGTCCACCCAACTTTCGCTCTCGTAAAGCAAAGATGGTCTGGAAACACACCGATGTAAAGACAGATACGTCCAGGAACTAACTTCCTTTTTACAGAACACTGTTGATCGCAACAGCCAGCTCACTGCATTAGCTTTACTACACCTTGATTCAATCTCACTTTATTACCATCCTGGGGGAACACACACAAAAAAAAAACTTAAAATTATCTACCTCTTCCAGCTTTGTATCACCAATCTGACATTCTTACCTACTGACATCAATTTAGACGTGGAGAGGCTAATTGTCATACCATACTCATTGCACATATTTTCAAGTTCCAACATTTTAGACTGCAGGCTTTCGGCACAATCTGCCAATTAAGACGAAGACGTCAGTAGAGGCCAGGCTGCTTACTACATTTCCACCTGCCTGAATCTCTCCCTGCCAATTTATACCTTTCAGCAGATGATACACGTAAATTACGAAGAGCTAATGAGAAAGATTACAGCCTTGTCTAACCCCTGTAAGCATCCAGAACCAAGAACTCATTCTACCATCAATTCTCACTGCAGCCCAATTGTTATCATAAATGCCTTTGATTGATTCTAATAATCTACCCTTAATTCCATAGCCCCTCAGTATGGTGAACATCTTTTCCCACGTTACCCTCTCATATACTTTCGCTAGATCTACGAAACATAAGCACAACTGTCTATTCATCTCGTAACATTTTTCAATTACCAGGCGCACACCGTACTGAAAGTCGGATCCTGACAGCTCTTCTGTGGTCTGTAACCACACTGGTTTTCATCCAACTTCCTCTCAACAATTGATCACACCCTCCCTTCCAAGATGCCTGTGAATACTTTGCCTGGTATAGTAATCAATGAGATACCTCGATAGTTGTTGCAATTCTTCCTGTTCCCTTGCTTATAGATAGGTGCAATTAATGCATGTGTCCAAACTGAAGGTACCTCACCAACACTCGGTTCTACTCTTAGGTACCTACTACCGGCATTCTATGAAGCAATTTCATCCCTGCCTTGCGCTATACTTCACTACATCAGGTCTAATTTCACCTATCCCTGCTGCTTTATGACAATGGAGTTTATTTACCATCCTTTCCACTTCCTCAAGCGTAATTTCACCACATCATTTTCTTCCTCCCCATGAGCTTGGTTGTTCGCGACACCACCAGGAAGATTTCCTTTTACGTTGAGACGATTTTCAAAATATTCCCTTCACCTGTCCTGTGGTTCTCTGGGATCTATTATGAGTTCACCTGAATTAACCAGAACACTGCTCATTTCCCTTTTCCTTCATATCCCAAGATTGTGTATTTCTGCCCAGAAAGGTTTCTCTGATGCTTTAAATAGCCTTTCTAGGTGATTACCAAAATCTTCCCACGACTTTATTTTGGATTCAACGACTATTTCTTTCGCTCTGTTTCATTCTTCTGCGTACAATTCAATGTCTGCATTGGCCCTTGCTTGGAGCCATTTCTGATAAGCCTTCTTTTTACGTTTAGAAGCTGCTGTCACCTCCACATTCCACCAAGATGTTCGCCTTCGCCCATCTTTACGCACAGTCGTTCCTAATCATTCCCTTGTTGTTTCTACTACAGCATCCCTGTATACCACACATTCTCTTTCTATATCAGTAACCTGCTTACTGTCCACTGTTCGAAACTTGTCACTAATAATATCCATGTAGGCCTACTTCTGTCTAAATTCCTCGTCCTAGAGATTTTCTACACTTATCCCTTTGCAGACAGATTTCACTTTCTCTGTCCTAGGCCGTTGAGATACTCGTACTTAGTTCACTACAGATCAGACCGTGCTCTGTATAACAGAAAAGTCACCGAAAAACTCGTACATTCCTAACAGACTTCCTGAATTTGAAGTCGGTTAATATATAGTCTACTCTATGGAATTGGTACCCCTAGCCTTCCACGTGTAGCGGTGAGTAGCCTTATGCTTGAAGAATGTAGTCGTAACTGCTAAACACATACCAGCACAGAAGTCCAGCAAACGCTTCCCTTTCTCATTAGCTTCCATGTCTTCCCCATATTTACCAATCGCCCCTTCGAATACTTCAGTTCTCTTTCCAACTCTCGCATTGGTATCGCCCATTAGCACTATCCTATCTTTGCTGTTAACCCTGACTGCGATGTCACTCAATGTTTCATAAAACTTAACTTCATCCTCATCTCCACCCTCACATGGTGAATAAATTGAGACAATTCTCGTCCTAATTCCTCCAACTGCCTAATCTACCCACAACGTTCGCTCATTTACGTGCCTAACAGAAACTACGCTGCGTACAATAGTATTCCTGATAAAATGTCCTACCCCATACTCTGACTTTCACCTTTTTAACACAAATCAAGTATACTTTATAAGCTCCTGTCTCTTCCTCGTTATTTCTTCTTACCCTTAATTTTACTTACACCTAGTACATCCAGATGCATCCTCTTTTCTGACTCAGCCTGTTCTACTTTCTTTTTTCCGTAGCTCCCCATCGAATTCCATTTCTTTACAAAGTTGTTTCCAAGGAGAACCTCGCCTGTCAAGTGAGAGTGGGTCACCATTACTCCCATAGGTCCGAGGCTTTCTTAAAACGTACTGAACTTGGTAAATCCATGAAGCAGGATGTCACCCTACTTACACATAGTCCTGGTGAGCATTTTTCCTCTAACGGGTTAGGGACCACCGGTGGATTGTGTAGTCCTAGCCGCATGAGCGAATGAAGGGCCATTATACAGAATATCTCTGAGGACCCACTCCTGTTCCGTAGCAACTGGTATCCCGACACTCAGGACCACTTACTAGGCCACTCAGCTGTTGCCCTTGGTTCACGAACTAGAACTTGACTACAGTAACGTACACCATGAACCATCTAATATTATTATTCCGGAAATACCGTGCATCACAGAGGTGTAAGAAGGTGTTGTGCTGAATGGATGGACAAGGAATTGACAAGAGCATAATTTAATGCCCAAAATTTTGAAATTGTATTCCTTCCGTCTTGTTCTCTTATTTAAAATTTGGTAAATAGAAGATCTAAAAAAAGCAATAACAATATAAAAATGAACTCGTTAGTTCCAACAACAACGACATAAAGTCCAAAATCAGGTACAAAAGTAGAGAGAATTATCAGGATGATAATATACGATGGATGAGTATTATTAGCTCTGAAACAGTTATACTATTTTATAAGAGAAGGTTTGCTCCATTAAATTCCATAGCCTAAGAGTCTGAGCTCCAAACTCACAGGCATAACTTTCTTGGAGTGCACAAGGTTATACAATGGCAATCTTCAAATCAGGTATTTACAGTCACTTCTGCTCAATTGTTTTTTTTTTTCGGAAACGTAAACAGGGACGATGAGTGCCCATAATAAATGGCTATGATGTCAAAAGGTAAAGGTTGATAAAGATTGGGGGAAAACAAAATCCATGAGGGTGAAAAACCTGCGCTCCTTGTAGAAAACTCTTAAAACCTTAAGTGGGCTTATGGCCCCAACATACAGAGGGTAAGCGTATTGTGCGCCGGGGAGACTAAATGATAAACATTAAATACCAAAATCTGTTAATAATTTTAGAGGATAAGAAACTTTAGTCACCCCATACCGAGATGAACGGTAGTCAACAGAGGGTAATCACTCTTGTCCCCTTACATTATGTATTTCCCAGTAGGGAATAAAACAGATTACTTAGACTGGCGAAATTTTTTACATTTTAACAGCAGAGTTTAGTAATGTACATGAAATAAAAGAGTTTTGAATCATTTCATATGTTAAGAAAATTCTGCCATTACCTTGAGTTGCTGGGCCTTTGAACGCCGACTGCGTCCTCTGCCACTTTAGTATACGCCGCACACAATAAACTGGAGCCATGACCATGACAATACGGCCTTAAAGCGCTCAGCTTTTATAGTATCTGGAGGGGAAGTTCCAGAACTCTTTACAGATAGGCTGGATGCTTGTACACACCCCAAAACAAAATTTATTTGGCTAGAGAAAGTATACACAAATTATCTTTAATCCCGGCGGAGAGGACAATTAGGCCGATGGTAGAGACATCTAATAGATGAAAATCCAAGTGTATTGCATAATATTAATTCAAGTTCAATTACATAGATATCCTTATAGAAGGCAAGCAGTCTGACTGGACGGTGAAGGTGCACCCCCGGTACAGACCGCCACTCCCTAAGGTTTTGCCACGGTATGAACAGCTTTGAAATCTTGAATCTTGCCGTACATAATTTTTGATAAAACATATATAAGTTGGAGTATCACTTGACAGAGAGGCTTTTCATGTTTAGTTGTTGAAGTAAAGTAGTTTAGATAGTGTTTGCGAAGTACTAGAAGTTCGGGGTGTTGCGCCCAGAGTCGACAGCAAGAGCGGCCGCCGATGACGATGTCAGGATGGGGTCGCCCGGGCCCCCAAGTTACCCTGAGATATCATCCTCCCGTATATTTTGAGGAGCAACCAAGGCGATGGTCACAAAGTACCAAGTAGCATTGTTCGGGCCAAATATAGAGTGGGCGGTTGGAGTTCAGCATCAAAGCCACTCCAGAGGATGATATTCCCAAAGGAGTCAGTTTGGACGGAGTCTTGGCCGGAATGAGGCGGGTCCATACCCCGCGCCGGCATCTATCGCTCATTGACACGACGTGGCCTCAGGTGAAAATATGGCACTGTAGTATTGATTTTTGGGGCAACTGTAACGTACTCACAGAGAGTGTTACATGTGGTGCAGGTACGGTTGGCGACTTTGGAGGAATAGTGTACGGAGTTTCTGACACAGGTTTGGAGGCAGGGTCCTTAGTGGCAGAATAATAATGAGATCATTGAAGGGAAGGTTTAAAAACAAGGATTTAAGCAAAAAATGAAATTTAAGTTATGATGTTACTTAAATACATACAATATTTCACAGCCAACAGGGGCAGCAAGACTCCTTATTCTAACTTGATTATATAAAACTTAAACTAATAAGATGCTAAGGAAGGAAATATAATTAAATCAACAACATCATCCCTTGGTGGCATATACTGAAGAAGCAAATGCCTTTACACAGGTTTTACTTGACACAGGTGTAGCACAAAAATATTTTCATTTCATTGACAGGAGTAAGGAAATCAAGCCTAATGCAGGGTTAATGAAATATGAGGGCAAGCTTGCCCGCGGAAACAAAGTTTTTAACCATTACCTGATCTCCAATTTTTTACTTGGTGGATCTTTGTCCACGGTCATACCTCATTTTTACTCTCCGGTGAGAGGCCTTAAGATTATTTCTAGCTTTTCCCCATAAATCTGGGATATTCTCTGGATCTATTGTCTGTGGCAAAATCTCATTGGTCGACTACGAATTTGACAAATGAGTATTTGGGACAAACTTAAACATAAGAGAAATTGGAGAAACTTGTGCTACTTATGAATGGCCGAGTTAAATGCTAATGATAACCAGTGTAAGGAAGTGTCCCTTTGGGAATGATCTTCGTGGTGAAAAGCAATAAGGGCAGGTCGAGGATTATGATTAACCCGCTCAGCTAGGGATGGTTGTGGGTGGTGCGCAGATGTCGTGACATGCGAGATAGAGAGATCGAAACAGAACATACGAAATCAATTACAGGGGAACGGCTTATCGTTATCAGGAACAACATATTGACAAGGTCCAAAAGACGACAAAACAGAACTGAGACAAGAAATAGTAAACTGAGTAGTGGCAAGCCTAGTCGGAAACAGCCATAAAAACCGAGTAAAACCACCCACAACACACAAGAATGAATTTAATACCATTCCCTTTATATTGGGGAAGGGTGTGACGTAATCCATGTACAATCGCTCCATAGGGCGAGATACTTGGTGTGAGGACAATAGTCTTTAATTAGCTGACAACGTGGGCTTGCTAATCAAACAAGACTTACATGCCTTAACCAGTTCCCTAATCTCGCCATCCATGCTCTTCCAGATAAACGTCCCTCTTATCTTCTCTCAGGTTTTATAGATGAATAGATTTCCCCTAATGCGATCTCATGGTAATACTTCAAAATCATAGGTACTAGCACTGCTGGAACGACAATTTTTGTCTTCTGATCGTGCCTCGAAGGGCCACACAGATCTCCATTCCTCAAAACATAAGAGACGACATGTTCCCCAGAAGAAAGGGTTTCCATAATAGGAGCATGCACCGTGTCTCCACGCTGGCATTTGGCTATATCGTCAAATAACAAAGAGGCATTAGTCAAAAGTGCACTTATGCAATTGGTTTGAAAATAGAAGGGGAACGTCTTTCCTCCGGATCAACAGAATTAGAATCGCCGGAAAACATTCGGCTTAAGCCACTGCGACTTCGTTCTCCGACACTCGAATGTGTAGCACGTCAAACTGAAAAGCTGAAACCCTAGTCGCCCAACGGGTGATGCGTCCGGTACAACGGGGCCTAGGAAAAATCCAGCTCAGAGCCTGATCGTCGGTCTCCAATTAAAATTTAACGTGCTCAAGGTAGAGGCGGAATTTTTCGAAGGCAAATCAGACGGCCAGTCTTTTCAACTCAGAGTACTTGGTCTCTTGAGGTGACAATGTTCCAGGCGCATTGTTAGTTGGGCGCTTCCCGATTTCATATTCCTGAAGAAGAACCGCCGCACCGCAGATAAAGCGGTGTCTGCCTGTAAAGTTAACTTCTTGGAGAAATCTGGCATTGCCGAGACCGGGGCGTTACACAGAGTTGATTTCAGATCCTCAAACACAGCTTGCTGTGATGTCCCTAATTCAAACTGGGCACCTTTCCTGCGGAGAAAGTTTAGGAGTTCCTTCCTACTAGCAACGATTAGGAATTCACCATGCTAATGAATCTGACAACACCTTTAGCATTTTTAGGAGGCTCGAATCTACGGATTGCGTGAGTTCTGAAATGATCGACTGAAACTCCAGAAGGTGACACAGTATGGCCCAAGAAGGACATGGATGGTTTAGCAAAAGGTACCATTGACAACTTGATCCTCAATCCAGCTTTACACAAGTGTTTAGAGCTTTCTCTAGACGAGCGAAGTGTTCTTCAAAGGTCTCGGAGAAAACAACATCATCCAGATAATGGTACAGATAATTAAATTTAATATTGTAGAAGATACTAACTAGCAGCCTATTAAAAACCCCCACGTCCCCAGGGAGCCTGAAAGGCATCCCGTTGTATTCATACAAGTTCCATTCACTAGCGAAACCAGTCAGATATTTCGATTCTTCCACCAGAGGTATCTGGTTATAGGTTTGGATAAGATCTAATATGGTGAAGAACATGGCCTTACGTTTGAAAATATAAGAACAGTCACGTCCGTAGGGAGCCAGAAAGGCACCCGGTTGTATTCATGCAGGTTCAATTCAGTAGCGATAGCAGTCAGATATTTCGATTCTTCCACCAGAGGTATCTGGTTTTAGGCTTGGTTAAGATCTAAGATGGTGAAGAACATAGCCTTACGAAACCAAGAAAGATACGAATGCAAGTCGGGAAGGGGTGCTGATTATAGAATTATCTTACGATTTAATGCCCTCTAATCAAGCCGCCTTGAGGTTTCTGAACCAGAAAAATGGGTGAATAATACGCATACTTGGAGGGTCGAATGATACCATACCTCAGCATTTGGTCAATGATTGCCTTGAGGGACTTTGTTTGAGGTGGAGATAGCCTGTACAGAGGAAATCTTAGACGGACCGAATCCGGAAACTCGATTTTGTATTCAAGTAAGTCAGTCACACTAAGATTTTCCGAAAGACGTCGGAAAATGACTGACATAATTTACGAATGCAATTAGCCTGTTCCTCAGGTAGATGGCTAACGTCTAACGACATCTCACTCCCGGTAGACGAAATAACAGATGATGTTACAGAATTACATTTTAAATGAGGTATATGGAAATTAATCCTAAATTTGAATGTGCAGGAGTTACTTTGAAAATCGAGCACGATACCGGAATATAACATAAAATCTACACCTAATATCACAGGCCATGACAAATTTTTACCAACAAATAACATATAATTAGATGTAAATTTAGAAATACGAAGTTTCACCTGAGTAAATCTTAAAATTTCTAGTGGGCACGAGTTAGCGAAAACACATCTTACAGAAGGAGAAACTTATTCAGGAAATTTACAACTAAGCTTTAATTTTGAATACCATTCTACCGAAACAATAGAGTGAACACTTCCGGAATCTAAGAGGGCAGTAACATGTTCATTGCTTATTTCAATTTTATGGAATGGAACAAAATCTGAAGTATCGGAGGCAATCTTGAGGCACTCTTTTGGACCTTCAAAGATGGTCTTAGGCGTTCTTCCCTCTTTAGAAGATATGATTTCCGATTTAAACTGGGCTGGGCCTTGAGGTGCAAATAGTGGCGCGGACTCAGCCGAGCACCCTAGTCATTTTCTATTGCTGTGGTTAGCAAAGGTAAAACCAGAAGTAGGACAAGAAGATATACTATTTGACAAGTTACAGTTCTTAGCCTGGTGTGTGAATGGCCCGCATTTGGAACAACCTTGAGAAGACGATCCTCTTCCGTACTGACTTTTAATGGGACAGCATAGTCCCCATTTCTACCCGCAGACCCTGACATTAATTTATTAACTTTATTAGACAGTTCATAAATATGTTGAGCCAAGGAGTTTGGCATATTTTAGTGCTCATCTCTGATTTTAAGAGGAAATAGATCCCCTACACTATTACAGAAATTAAGGAGTATAGCCTGAACACGTTTAAGCTGGTTTACTTTCCGGGTTGAACCGTGTTGTCGTTTTTGTACATTACATACAGTGTGCTGACGTTTCGAATACATCGCAGTATTCTTTGTCAGGGCGACTGAAATACCCCTACTCGATCCGAGGTAACCAGTCTCCCAGGCAGCAATCCCACTACAAAGGGTGGTTCCTGACCTTGATCTATATATCCTAGCCTTTCTGGCTGACGTAAGCAGTGAAAAAAAGAGATCTACATCATTCGGAATTCTTTCATCCGCACGAAGAAAATGCTTTCGAGAGGGGATATGAACTCATCATCATCATCAACATTCTAAACCATCTCCAGTTTCCCGGGTGTGGTATATGTACCATGTGCCTTGTACCATTCCTCCTCCACCAACTTGTTGCAATCATGACCTCTCAGCAATACATCGTTCTTAACTGAATCTATCCATTTCCTTCGTGGCCTTCCCACGGGTCGTCTTCCTTACTTTTCTGTCAAATTCCTTCCTTGCAGTTCTGTTAACTGGCATCCTCTTCATGTGGCCAAACCACTTCAGTCTTGATATCTGAATCTTATTGAGGAGAAAATCATCTATTCCTACTTCTTCTCGAATTTTCTCATTCCTAACTTTGTCTTTCCTGGTTTTATGGATCACAGTGCGTAGAAATTTCATTTCAGCTGCCTGGAGTTTGTAATTATCTCTATTGGTCAGTGTTGTGGTTTCGAGACTGCATGTAAGAATTGGTGTATAATAGGACTTGTACAACGTCATTTTTGTTTTCATAGGTATTTGCTCATCCCACAGCATGTGTCTTACCTGGTGGAAAAACTGTGTTGCCTTATTGATTCGATTGTTCACCTCATGTTTTGCTAGGTTGTCATTTGATAGAACGCTACCCAAAAAGAGCGGAACTGAACTAAGCTAACTAATTAAGGAATATTACAATGTAATTAACATGCAGATAATTATGATAACCACACCTGATGATTTATTGTTTGTATAAAAGTTCTAGTCTTCTCTCTTTAGCTCTTGTGTACTGCTCTGTTTCTTTCTTATTAAACTCCGGGATGTTTCCCAAGGCTGAACAGAGCCATCTTCTCATAGTGTTTCTCAGAAAAATGTCAACCCCATTTTGAGTCGAAGAACGGCGTTAACTTTCAACAGTTGGCATGTGTATGGTGACGGTTTTATTCACAGCATTGACGCATTACCAGAAAGTTATTCCGAATGAAGAAGCCTTAACAACGTTTTAGCACCGGCAGCCACTCGCAGACCTGGTCTTGAATATAGAACTTGCAATTCTGCTTTCAGTTTTTGTTCATTCTGCGATTATATGCCGATCCTGCCTCGTTCCTACATCTTTGTTTTTTAAAGGGTTCACTTGCAGTCTCGTCGTATTTATAATCTCTGTGCATTGCTCTTTGTATCGAGATATCGATTATAGGAAATACCTTAGCATTGTTGATTTTACAGCGGTGTGAAAATTATTAGAAAAATTTGAAAATTTTGTATAAAATCACATTTATTCATTGATATTTTTCTTCCAATTGAAGTTAATCACATATTTAGTATTTGGTATGCATTCGCTTTGATTATATGGCAGATTCAGTGCGATATGGCATGCTTTCTACATTTTTTTTTTGCAGGAATCTTTGATTTGCTTATCTTAGTGCCATTTATTAATAAGTGTCTCTATGATATTTATCTTTGTTGTAATGCTGTTTTTCTACAGTTTTCATTTCACAATGGCGCAGAGATTCTCAATGGGGTTTACATCTGGACTACTGCAGGCCAAGAAAGTGCTTTTACTTTGTTTCCACTTAAAAGCTTCGTCACAGACTTCGCTTTATGGCAAGGAGCAACATCGTGTATGAATACAAAGTCACCATTGGGAATCCACTCTCTCATTTGCGTCAATAATCTTCTTTCAAGTACTGTTTTGTATTGCGGCTGGTTCATCATACCCTCTACAATATACAGACGTCCTATACCATGAACTGACGTAACACTCCAGACCATAACCTGGATGGGATGCTTGACAGTTTGTGCAATTAATTGGGGCAAGAACTCTTCATCAGTGCTTCTCCTCACGTACTCACTATTTTCGCCTGTTATTGCAAACACTGGTTCGTCGGAAAAACATGCCTGGAAAATTAAAAACATATCTAATACCGTACACACATCAGTATAATGAAAATTAAATGAATAAGTTTCTTGCAAGGGGAATTTCATTCATTTGTGTTAAATTTGGAATTTTCTTACTTCAGAATATCGTATCATAATTCAGGTTCATTGACTGGTATTATTATAAGTAACCAATTATAATTTTATAATACCTTGCTCCAGTCATCTCCGAATCGTTCACTCACGTCTTTTGCCCACGCTTCATCCAGGTGTCAGCGCAAGACACACACAAGCCAGTAACGGGAACATCTGATTCAGTTGTTTCCAAATCACTGTTTAGGTTCACAGCTTCCTGCACTGATTATGTCAGATTATCCTCACATTACTTCTCTTTGTATGAGTCTACCTTGCAGCTGGGGGTGGCATGTTCATAATTCCACAAAACAAGCTGGTATCTTCCCTTCCAATACCTGAACATCTCATTCCATAGCACAATCTCAGGTTGCTTCATAAGTCCAGTTATTCACTTCAGACGTTCTAGAAGCAATATAAAACTGACAGCTGTCACAATACAAATATAACGTACAGACTACACCAACCCTCTCTTCGTCATCATATAACTTCAAATCTCGCGCACAACAGTTAGCACATGCACAAGCTGAACGAATAACTTCTCGCAGAATCCTCAAATCTATGAACCTAAACCCACTTGAGGATTTATCTTCCATCTTGTATTCATCGAACGAAATGCCTCAATCAATATTCGTCTCAGCAGCACTGGATATCTTGAACGAAGGACTGCGGATACTGGTATCCTGTTCTGTGCCTTGCCCTGATACATTCGATTTCTTTTTCGTAAACCGAGAAGAACTGTCCTTTTTTTACTTTCTTCAAAACTCTACGTTCACCTCAAGGCATACTGTTACTTTGAATAACATACAACTAACAAAATTAGCAATTGGTAAATCGGATATGAAACCACAGCAACACATATAGATAAATACGCTGTCAACAAAGGAACCTGAAGAATGCGGAGGCCATACTTTTCCACTGCTTTATTGATGACAGGTTTCCATGGAAGAAAGACAAACACATGGAAATTCTCCGTAAGAGTAATGAAAAAACTCGTCCTACAGAGTTGGGCGTGGCAGTATACAAGCAGTTACAGATACTCATTTTTCTCATATTTACAGATGGCATTGACCTGTAATATTTTTTATTAAAATCCTGACATGTTACGGTATATTATGAGCAATTAAAAATTTGCTATTTTTACTCATTTTTACGTATTGTCCCCTTCTCCGGGGTCGCTCAGTCGGCAGAACGAGAGTCCCAAAAGGGTGGACCGTTCGCAGGGCCGATTTTGCTATTAAGGGACAATTTCATAGAGTTTATATTTTCAGGACCCTTGGTGACTGGATAGGTGACACAATATAAATGAAAATCAGGGCAAATAACAACAACGTTTATTAAAACATAACGGAAACTCAGTCTGGACAAATGCATGAAAGAAAAAAAAAATTTTAAATACAATGTGATTTTGCAACAAAAGAAATATCTCAATCTTTAATGGCTTGTGAATAAATGAACACGACTATAAGTCCTCGCATGCTTCTGGAGTTAGATTCCATTGCTTCTTCAATGAAACTCCACCCAATATTTTACTCTGTAACATCGAATGAACCACAAAATTAGCAAAGCTGTCATTTCCCGTTATAACTCATGTTTAGTCATTTACAGGTAAAATAATTTCATACATTTTGAAGAAAAATTACTATTAGCTCAGCATTTACTTGTTCGAGGAAATCTCTTGAAAATTCATTCACTCTACCTGTGAAAAATCCTCTAACTCATCTTGTCATCATAAAATTCCTTTACAATTTCATTTTAGTGTTGGGAAATATTTTTACAATTTCTTTGGCATAACTCCCTCTCTCTCGTAGACTACGCTTGACTGTATTCTTTCCTTACTCCATTTAACTTTTCTAGATTACCTAGCATTTCATGGATGGATAGAGCATCATGTGATCCTACACGGAATCAACAACAACAACAATGCTTCACAGTCACAAACAAAAAAAAATATACAAGATAAGTTTCCTTGGAATGATATAAGTAAATGACACCAAATAACCCAATTCTACCAACTGGTTGAGTAAATTTTTATCACACAATGAATCTGTAATATTTATTATTATTATTATCATCCAGTCATTTATCTCGTCTTCCTCTTGAGTTTTATTGAAGATCCTTACAATCATCTGACCAGAATAAAAACTCGCTCATGACTGTAGTTATGATGATACAGAAGCCAAATTTCTCTCTCGAAGAATAACTATCACCATCATCAGTGATAAGAGCTCACGAGCCTCGAAAACATCTAATAACGATTAAGTCATGTATTATTCATTTCAGTTGTTGAGCCAGAAATAGACCTATTATTAGTCCCTAAATTCGTACATCCTCATAAATCATTATCGCCATAATCATTCATTACAATCACTGTGACTCATAATACCTTTTAGGCCCGACATGCACCCTAGTAGTCCCATGTCGTCCATTAATGGCGAACTCCATTATCACAATGACCATACAAGTTTAATCTCAACAACTTTTACATTATCCGACCTTTACTATTATTAGCATTATTATTATTATTATTATCCTATAATGGCTCCTAGATCGTTCTCTCGAAGAATATTTCTCACATTCGTCGTTCACTTTCCCTTCTACCATCAATCACTACACATGACTAACAGGGTTTTAAAACTACGATTTAATTATAGTGTACTCCTACATCTAATCATATCTTCATTTACTATTTTTATGAGTTTAATTTATTCTTATTATTATTATTATTATTATCATGATTGTTAGTAGACCTTACTCCCTTAAAGTCACTTTCGAAGATCATAATCACTCACTCTTGTCAACTCAAGAACAACTGGGATTATTCATCATCACGTCCAAAAATAAAATTATCATTATTCCAAGAAAATGCAAAGATAGAACAATATTGAAATCACAAATCAACGAAGTAAGGAACGCTCTCCCATCACCATTAAATACAAAATTACTAAGGAAACTACTTTACTCTACGCAAGAATACAATCTAGTCATCTACTAAAAGAGAAGAAATTTTACAAGGGTACTCATATTTCCGGTGAGAATCCTTGGCGTCGGGATGCTGCTCCAGGCGACGACATCTCTTGCCTCATCTATGGTGGTTTACGGATGTACAAAGTCATCGCGTTGGCGTGCACTCTGGAATTTAGTTCCTCATGACTGTAGCTCTATTCAGCGTCTTCCTTTTATTCCAGCAAAGTCCCAGAAAATCTCTCGATTTCCCTCTTGATCGCCGCATGTCGACAACTTGGTTTCCTCGGAGATAGCTGAAACTAAAATATTCTATTAGCACAGGGATCCACACTAGCTATAACTCACTAAGTTATTTACAACACTTAACTTGGCGCAACGATGTACTTCAGGTCCATTATTACTATAAGCTTCGTCTTCTGAACACATTCATTAAGTTACGATGCGCCTTAGGCTGACAAATAATAGGGCTGAATATTATGATGATTAAATAAAGGTTAGATTTCCTCTCGCCTATCCACTTGAGATCGTGACTTCCTTTCATAATGTCCAATGGAACATTCCTAAAGCTTCTATGGCAAGAATCGGCTTTAATGAGCACGCTGACTGTTTGTGGTTTAACATTTTCCACCCGGGAGAATGCATGACTGTAATAAGCTCGCTGGATACTGCGTTGAGCTAACAATGAATTACACTGGCATTCAAGTAATGTAATGATCGTGCCCTACAAGGATTACACTAGTATTCACGTCGTCTGAAAATATTCTTCTTTCCCGTAGAGAATACACGGTTCGACTTCTCGTAAGAAAACCACTGTCCGACGTGCTCTTGGAAACTGTTCTGGCCGTCGTCTCGTAAAATTTCTCCTGAACTGTTCTGTCGTTCATACCCAAGAACTTCCTTCGACTTTTTTCCAGAACAATCCTAATATTTCCAGCACTTTCCTCAATTTCTATTGGCTGGTAATCGACCTGCGCCATAGCTCGTCCTTGACCGCTACGAGTGGATTTTATGAGAACATTTCTCCTCCCCTCTGTCGTCTGCTGGTGTCATGACGTAACTGCGCTCTGGTCACCCTCGATCAGCTGTTGACCTAGTTTCGGCCGGCTCGCTCTCGCACAACTATGTCACAGCTGGTACACGCGCACTCGTAAGCAATGCTCCGTAATAAATATTCCCAGCTTTCCCAAATTAACTGAGGTACCATTTAGACGGGTACAGTATGTTCCCCCTTAAAAGGTGTTTTATGGGTATCATAGGTAGTTTAAGACAGTATAGTACATCATCTGTGTCAAGACACATACAAAATGTAGTTACTAAGGAGATACTCTAATATCAAAATAAAGCTACACTAGAGGGTTCGGTCAAAGCTTTAAGAGTATTATGTCAGCAGATTGGAAAAATGGAACAATACCCACTGGCTGTAAACGATCCATCATCTACGTTCCTATACCAAAAAAGGCGATATGTTGGACTGCACAAACTACAGTACGCTTGTCCTAATATCACATGCTAGTAAGGTGTTGCTAAAGATCACGCAACGAAGATTAGAACCTTAATTGTCTAAACCTCGAGCTCGTTTTAGGATAGATATCATTAACAATATGCGTTGGATGGTAGAGGGAGCACAGGAGTTGGTCATCAGAAGGCCTTTTATAGTGTAAATCACAGGTCCATGAGGGATGTCCTTAGACGGATTAACATCTCTCTGTTTTGGATCCCAACTACCGATTTAAATTCACACTCTTGACTTAGTTATATGGTTCTCCGAGTACTGATATACATTTTACCTGGACTTTTTCTGACCGTAATTTGGCAGGTGCGATCCTAGCTCAGTCAGGTGGTATTTGAAGGTGTTCAAATACGTCATCCCCAAGCTGGTAGATTTACGAGCAGGTAAATGTGCTCTTGCGGGACTAACTTCCGGCACCTCGGCGTCTTCGAAAACTGTACAAGTAGAGTAGTTAGTGGTACGTAAAGCCAAAAACATAAATATTCAATACTATTGTTGAAATTGTACTTTTTCTATTCTTCTGGGTTTATTTTATCTTACTGTATATTATTTACTTCTCATTGGCAACGGTCAGGTTTGGATTCGTGGTTCCTTCTCATAGTTAACCCCAGGAATACTAACGGGGGGAACATTGTGTCCACCACCTGCTATTTATTGCTCTGTTTCTTTTGACATTTGATATTAAAAGGCTGTAAAATGTATTCATTGTTACCAACTCCGAATGGTGTATTTGGTTTGCTCATTTTTACCGTCTGAAGGCGGCGCAGTCATTCAAACATGAGTGAGCAAGAAGTAACCCCTCCACTTAATTAGTATTGGCAGGATTTATAGCGTTGTTGGCCACTCACAGTAAAACTGAAATAGTTTCTTTCTTGACTGCTACTAGACATTACTAACTGGATAGTTCTGTGTGTACTCCAAGAGCATTGCACCTGATGGATGGTTGCTGGAATACTCTCCGAGATAGCTAATTCGTCTGAAGATGACGACATTTATATTACTGTTAGTGAAAACGAAGAAGGAACTGAGAGTATATATATATATATATTAAAAAAGCGAGCTGGATTACCATCATGAGAGAGATACACAGATAAACCCAGTTTTAAAACTGTTATCCGCCAGACGCGTGGAAATGATTCATCAGACTGAATGTAGAACATTGAAAATATTTGCACTTTAACAATAGCTCAGTCAGCTGTTTATTTATGGGGTTGACAGCTGATAATGTTACCAAGTTGAAATATATTTCTTTAGTTGATTGTAAGGAATGTGAAATAAGTTGGTAAATATCTCCAATAATAAACATCAGAGATTCACAGGAACTTGACTTTAAGTGTTCGTCACAAAGCACACTCCCGCTGGTATACAATGACATTAAAAATAGGGTTGATATTCCTAGGGTTAAAATTGTAAGTCACGCAGATAACAATAGAACAACAGTGGAAGCTATTGGATGAGGGTGACAGTGGGTTGAGTGAGAAGACGTATGCATAGAACGGAACTTTCCTTCACACATCACAGGAAAACTAGAATCCAGCTTTGAATTGTTGATGCTAGTAAAATAAATTTTAATTTATCAACTGGGAAAATAAATTGTTAGATGATGCAAATATCTGTGAGTTTTCCGCAAATGTGTAGTAAAGCTGGAAATATGGTCATAATAATGATAACACCCGCTGCGCGGCGGAAATACTTGATGCGAGTCCCTCGACCTCTTGACGCGAGTGTAACGTCCAGCCGTCAGAGCAAATGAACACTATGACTATCTCGAGGAAGAACATCTTTACTACACACTCTTATGCCTTTCAGCGTTCCGTCTGCAAGACCTGTGAAGTTACTAAACGCCTCAAGAATAATCTATATTCAACTATCCCTGAGACCTCGTTTATTTTCGTATTCTTATCTTTAAAACTGATTCTGACCATCGTCTTCTGTGTTTCCCTCTACGTCACTTACCTTCCACAACTACTTCATTATTCTCCTAGACAACCTACCTTCCTCCGCTCGCTTCACATGACCTCTCCACAGAAGCCGGTTCACGTGTACCGCTTCATTTACCGTGTTCATTCCTAACTCAGTCTTAGTACCTTCCTGCCATTGTTCCCACGTGTTTGTAGCAGCTATTTCTAACAGCAAACAGATTGGTACACAGATAGACTTCTTTCTTACGGAACACTCTGGCTGCGCGGTTAGAGTCACACACCTGTCAACACCACTGTCGGCAGCCCTGAAGCTGGTTTTCCGTGGTTTCCCATTTTGATACCAGGCAAACGCTGGGGCGCTTCCTTCCCACTGCTGTCCCGTCGTCATAAGACTTATCTGTATCGTAAAGCAAATTGTAAATTAAATAAAACACACACTGCGAGCTTCACACTTACTGTGCTACCATCCTGGGATAATACACATCCTAAATAACTGAAGTGATCTACCTGTTCCAGATTTGTATCACCAACTTCAGTTTACATTCTCTTAGGTTTCTGGATACTCACTGCATTAGCTTTGATGTACCAATCACACTTACTGTGCTACCATCCTGGGAGAATACACATCCTAAATAGCTGAAGTGATCTACCTGTTCCAGATGTGTATCACCAACTTCAGATTCAAAAATTCTCTAAGGTTTCTGGATACTCACTGCATCTATTTTCAAATTACTACTAGGCCACCATATCTCAGTGTTAGAGCAACCAACGCGAAGTTTCTAGATCCCGGGCTTCAGCAGAGTCTGCCAAACTGCTTACTGAATCCCTCCCTGTCACGTTTTACTTTCCAGTAGTTTATCCATTAAAAGTAGGAATAACAAACAGCTTTGTCTAATTCCTGTAACTCCTTGAACAAAGAACTCATTTCGCTCTCCGTACCCCAACTGTCATCATAAATGCCTTTGATTGCTCAATTATAGTATATATATTATTTGCTTTACGCCGCACATAAACTCAGATAAGGCTTATGGCTTCGCTGCGATAGGAGAGGCCTACGAGAAGGAAGGAATCTTCCGTGGCCTTCATTAAGGTACAGCCATCTTTAGGGCTGCCAACCGTGGGGTTCGAACCCACTATCTTCCGGATGCAAGCTCGCATACAGCCAACTCACCCGACAATTATAGCATATTATATTATGTTATATTATAAGAATAATTTAGTGTGGCTATTTCTAGCCTGGTGCAACCCTTGTAAGGCAGACCCTCCGATGAAGGTGGGCGGCATCTGCCATATGTAGACTACTGCATTATATTGTGGTAGAGGATAGTGTTAGGTGTAGTGTGTGAGTTGCAGGGATGTTGGGGAGAGCACAAACACCAGCCCCGAGTCACTGGAATTAACCAATGAAGGTTAAAATCCCGACCTGGCCGGGAATCGAGCCCGGGACCCTCTGAACTGAAAACCAGTATGCTGACCATTCAGCCAACGAGTCGGATGTTATATTATATTATATTATATTATATTATATTATATTATATTATATTATATTATATTATATTATATTATATTATATTATATTATATTATATTATATTATATTATAATAGTGGTTGCAGAGACCATAGGCCTTCGACTAGGAGCAGATGAATAAAAACAGCGAATTTTTTTTTTCACTCGGTGACAAATTCTTTCTTTCTTAATCAGTTTACCCCACAGGGTTGGTTTATTCCTCGGACTCAGCGAAGGATCCCACATCTACCGCTTCAAGAACAGTGTCCTGGATCGTGACACTTTGGGTCAAGGATAAACTGGGAAAGAGGACAAGTACCTCGTCCAGGTTGCCTCACAAAAGTTCAAATAAAGCGTATAGGAATGTTTTGAGATATTAGAGAGCTATCGGCTGTCCTGAAAATACTTTACTGCAGTTTCCTATTTTACTTGCAGGCAAACAGCCGATTCCTTCCAACTCCTCACCCAGTTCCATTTCATCTTCATTTTTCTAGAAAAATGTTCAAATGTTGAGGATTTTTCCTTCATTAAAATAGTTTACACCTGTTCAAGTAATTTTGCTAATGGGCCTTAATTTTTCAAAATTTAACGATTAAAATCTCTCATACTTTTGTAGTCACATTCGCGCAGATACTTGCGGCTTGTAGTCGCTACGCATTCACGTTTGGAGCTGAAGGTTTCAGCACTGTTTTCTTTTACTAATGCATCTATTTTATTTTATTTTCTCAATAATTAATTTTTTGTTGTGTTCTCTTTTGTTTTAGAGCTATCTGCAATATTTTGAACCATTGTTTACTCCTTGTTGCTTGACGTAAGTCTCGTCTTATTCGTTAGAATTTAAATCCAGCGCTGCGCTACGTTCATTCGCACTGCAACAACGCACTTTCCTCCACAATCAAGCTAAATTCTCTGATTCATCAGCAACTTTCATCTAATCCTATTGCAGGCATGATAATGAATTGTCCACAGCGTCTACGGAAATACAGTAGTGTAAGAGAAAATGGGGGAAAACCGTTGGTTTTTCCTATAAACACCCAGTCTATTCAAAGATTTTTAAAATGATATGCATATCAAAACCTTCCTCCGGATGTGTATACACTAAATATGAGGCTTGGTCGAGCTCCATCCAGCCGTTTCGCCGTGATGATGGAACAGACAGACAAACAGACAGATAAACGGACACGAAAAATAAAAATCACCGGATCAGTATTGAGTTGACCTAAAACGGATAAATATCTGAAAATTTGGCAAAACAAATGAAATTACAGACAGCGGACCGCCCTACAACTTTATTTATATAGATAAGCATGGACACGTCCAGAAGTGCAGACCTTTATTTCGAGAGTCGCTGCTTTGAAACTGTACGACATATCTACAAACGGACCTCACCATCAGACGTCTCATTTAGTGTTTACATGGTTGGTCCTACGACATCTTCTCGTACCTCCTATATTTATGGGTTAGATTGAGTTAGAGTCATTGAATTGAGTAACATTTTGTACAGTTTTATCACTCATGTGACAGCTAGAATCACAAAATTTGGCTATCATATGGCAACTGGTCATGTCAACATGCGAGCTGAATGTCGTCACTATATTATGTATCTATAAGTGTGCGAAGCGAAAACATAATCGTGTAAGAAGTACAAAATTAACTTGAAATCGAGAAATACATCTCTATTTAACGTATAAGGGATAGAAATACGACCTAAGTTGTAGATCTCTCCAGAATGCAAAAGATTGTGCTTTCTGTTTAGTGAGATGACTTACCGCTTAGCCACCAATTATCCCGAAACGAAGGTCTGCACCGTCGTTAAAATTTCATCCCTATTCCGATATTTTCCGGCGCCAAAATTTATACATTTGCATAGCTTAGAATATTTCCTCAAAGAAAGAGTGTCCAGGCTTCGCGATTAGCATTCGCATATGTATGGAGGAAGAAAATAATACAGTTAAGAAAGTTGAAATTAATAGAAAATAGGTCAAGAAATGAGGACAGTCGGATAGGACAATAATATGTAAACACCAAGTGAATGTATTGGAAAATCAGATGCTGCTCAATAAATTATGCTGATATGAGTTAAGGATATAAGAAAGCGGTAACAGATGGGAAATTTAGGCGCTGGGATTCTTAGGAAAACACATGAGAAGATGACTAATGGTGTTATTACTTAAGCTATTCGATGACGGTTATAACCTCCAACGATATTCTACCAATATCCCGCAGAATGGCCGATTGACGTCTCTCTTGCTTTCTACCCAAGGGAAACCACGAATTTACAGGAATGATGACGAAAATGGCAATACGCTACTTCCTTGCTGGCAAGCAGTCAGAGAAGTTGCCATGGTAACCTGTAGGTTCGTTGTCGGTCTGTCGGTCACTCCATGCAGAGCATGATACCCGCAGAAATTAGTAATTTTCTCCGTCATTTGAAGAGCAAGGTCAATTATGAACATACTAAAAGTTGTTTATAATGAAGAGATGTTTCACATACAGACCACGACGTTATAACAGAAAATGGGGGAAAACTGTTTGGGTTTTCCTATAAACACCCTGTCTATTCAAAGATTTTAAAATGGTACTCATATCAAAACCTTCCCCGGGATGTGTATATACCAAATATGACGTTTGTTTAAGATCTATCCAGGCGTTTCACCGTGATGGTGGTACAAACAAACAGACAGCAAACAGACAAACGGACAAATAGACACGAAAAATAAAAAAACACCGATTCGGTATTGAGTTGACATAAAACGGATAAATATCTGAAAAATAGGCAAAACAAACGAAATTTCAGACAGCGGACCCCTACAATTGTATTTATATAAATAACAGATAACATTTACGAAGCTAAATGAGAATATTTGCATGGTAAAATTTGCTATTAATTTGATGTAATAACGTTTAAATGAGGTACCTCGATTATTTAACTTAAATATACTAAGTCCTTACAACCAATAATTAATTATTTAATATATCTTGAAGGAATCTGATTACTGCCAAATGGGTTAGAGCTCAAATTCTGGAATCCCCAAATTACAACTGTTTGATCAATCAATCAATCAATCAATCAATCAATCAATCAATCAATCAATCAATCAATCAATCAATCAATCAATCAATCAATCAATCAATCAATCAATCAATCAATCAATCAATACTGATCTGCATTTAGGGCAGTCGCCCAGGTGGCAGATTCCCTACCTGTTGCTTTTCTAGCCTAATCCTAAATGAATATTTGCCCCAGTTTGTCCTCTTGAATTCCAATTTTATCTTCATATTGTGATCTTTCCTGCTTTTATAAACGCCACTGAGACTTATTCGTCTACTAATGTCATTCCACTCCATCTCTCCTCTGACAGCTTGGAACATACCACTTAGTCGAGCAGCTCCTCTTCTTTCTCTCAATTCATCTCAACTCAAACTTTGCAGCATTTTTGTAACGCTACTCTTTTGTCGGAAATCACCCAGAACAAATCGAGCTGCTTTTCTTTGGATTTTTTCCAGTTCTTGAATTAGGTAATCCTGGTGAGGGTCCCATACACTGGAACCATACTCTAGTTGGGGTCTTACCAGAGACTTATATGCCCTCTCTTTTACATCCTTACTACAACCCCTAAACACCCTCATAACCATGTGCAGATATCTGTACCCTTTATTTACAATCCCATTTATGTGATTACCCCAATGAAGATCTTTCCTTATATTAACACCTAGATACTTACAATGATCCCCAAAAGGAACTTTCACCCCATCAACGCAGTAATTAAAACTGAGGGGACTTTTCCTATTTGTGAAACACACGACCTGACTTTTAACCCCGTTTATCAACATACCATTGCCTGCTGTCCATCTCACAACATTTTCGAGGTCACGTTGCAGTTGCTCACAATCTTGTTACTTATTTATCACTCTATAGAGAATAACATCATCCGCAAAAAGCCTTACCTCCGATTCCACTCCTTTACTCATATCATTTTTATATATAAGGAAACATAAAGGTCAGATAATACTGCCTTGAGGAATTCCCCTCTTAATTATTACAGGGTCAGATAAAGCTTCACCTACTCTAATTCTCTGAGATCTATTTTCTAGAAATATAGCAACACATTCAGTCACTCTTTTGTCTAGTCCAATTGCACTCATTTTGCCAGTAGTCTCCCATGATCTACCCTATCAAATGCTTTAGACAGGTCAATCGCGATACAGTCCATTTGACATCCTGAATCCAAGATATCTGCTATATCTTGCTGGAATCCTACAAGTTGAGCTTCAGTGGAATAACCTTTCCTAAAACCGAACTGCCTTCTATCGAACCAGTTATTAATTTCACAAACATGTCTAATATAATCAGAAAGAATGCCTTCCCAAAGCTTACATACAATGCATGTCAAACTGACTGGCCTGTAATTTTCAGCTTTATGTCTATCACCCTTTCCCATATACACAGGGGCTACTATAGCAACTCTCCATTCATCTGGTATAGCTCCTCCGACCAAACAATAATCAAATAAGTACTTCAGATATGGTACTATATACCAACCCATTGTCTTTAGTAAATCCCCAGAAATCTGATCAATTCCAGTTGCTTTTCTAGTTTTCAACTTTCGTATCTTATTGTAAATATCATTGTTATCATATGTAAATTTTATTACTTCTTTGGCCTTAGTCTCCTCCTCTATCTCTACATTATCCTTGTAACCAACAATCTTTACATACTGCTGACTGAATACTTCTGCCTTTTGAAGATCCTCACATACACCCTCCCCTTGTTCATTAATTATTCCTGGAATGTCCTTCTTGGAACCTGTTTCTGCCTTAAAGTACCTATACATACCCTTCCATTTTTCACTAAAATTTGTATGACTGCCAATTATGCTTGCCATCATGTTATCCTTAGCTGCCTTCTTTGCTAGATTCGATTTTCTAGTACGTTCCTTCAATTTCTCCTTACTTCCACAGCCATTTCTAACTCTATTTCTTTCCAGTCTGCACCTCCTTCTTAGTCTCGTTATTTCTCTATTATAATAAGGTGGGTCTTTACCATTCCTTACCACCCTAAAAGGTACAAACCTGTTTTCGCATTCCTCAACTATTTCTTTAAACCCATCCCAGAGTCTGTTTACATTATTATTTACCGTTTGCCACCGATCATAGTTACTTTTTAGAAACTTCCTCATGCCTGCTTTATCAGCCATACGGTACTGCCTAATAGTCCTACTTTTAAGACCTTCCTTTCTATCACATTTATTTTTAACTACCACAAAACAGCTTCATGTTCACTGATACCATCTATTACTTCAGTTTCCCTATAGAGCTCATCTGGTTTTATCAGCACCACATCCAAGATATTTTTCCCTCTGGTTAGTTCCATCACTTTCTGAGTCAGCTGTCCTTCCCATATTAACTTATTTGCCATTTGCTGGTCATGCTTCCTGTCGTTCGCATTTCCTTCCCAATTGACATCTGGCAAATTCAGATCTCCCGCTACAATCACATTTCTTTCCATGTCATTTCCCACACAGCTGACTATCCTATCAAATAATTCCAAATCCGCGTCAGTGCTACCCTTTACCGATCTGTAAACTCCAAATATATCAAGTTGCCTATTATCTTTAGAAATTAGCCTTAAACCTAGAATTTCATGTGTCTCATCTTTATCTTTTTCGTAGTTTACAAATTCTTCTTTCACCAGAATGAACACTCCCCCTCCCACCATTCCTATCCTATCTCTACGATACACACTCCAGTGCCGTGAGAAAATTTCTCCTTCCATTATATCATTTCTCAGGCATGATTCAACTCCTATTACAATATCTGGTAAATATATATCTACTAAATTTCTTAATTCTATTCCTTTCTTTATAATACTTCTACAGTTCAACACTAACAATTTTATGTCATCCCTACTTGATTTCCAGTTCCGTGTTCCCTTACCACCGCTCCCTAGGCCACCCTGTTTACCTGAAGGTACCTCCCTATTACCCTTCCAAACAAATTTCCTAACTTATACGTACCACTGCGGTTTAAATGAAGGCCATTTGAGCGCAGATCCCTATCTCCTATACACCCATTAGGATCTAGAAATTTCACTTCCAGTTTCCCACATACCCACTCCACAGTCTCATTTAAATCCCCAATCACCCTCCAGTCAGTATCCCTCCTACACAGTATTCCACTAATAACTTCTCCGCTTTCTTAAACTTCACCCGTGCTGCATTTACCAGATCCCACACATCTCCAACTATGGTACTTGTATCAGCTTGCCTTACGTTGTTGGTGCCAACATGAAACACTACCACTTTCTCCTTCCCCTCCTCCCTCTCTTCTACTTTCTTCAACATCTGCCTCAACCTAATTCCTGGATAACATTCTACCCTGGTTCCCTTTCCTCCACACACTTTCCCCACGTGTCTAACTATGGAATCCCCCATGATCAGATCCTCAAACCTACCCAACTCATTTGATCCACTCCCCTCCTGGTCAGCCCTATCTTTCGTGATAGCTGCAGAAGCTACTTCCTCCTCCCTTTTCTCCTTCCCATGACCCTGTTACACCTGTCTTTTCATATCCTCTACTCTGCATTTCCCTTTCCTACCTCTTCCCTTCCTCCTACTTCCACACATCTCACCAACAGTTCCCTGTCCGTCATCTTCCCTCTGTTGTTCTACCTGGAGTGACTCGTACCAATTTCGCACAGACACCTGTCCTGAATTCTGATCCTGAATAGAGCCCTTAGCCTTCAATCTCCTTCCCCTTAGAACATTAGACCACCTGTCTTCTACAACTCCCCCTCTCCTTCCCCTCCTTCTTGTACATCTACTGTAACCTGTACATTGTTTGAGGGAGTCCTATATTCCTTCCTGTCTTCTGTGAGAATCCTAATTATCTCCCTCAAACTTTACAACTCCTCCCTCATACCCCTCAATGCCTCGCCACACCCACAGTTCGTATACTCGCGCTCCTTAGCCATTCTTTACGGAAAAAAATGAAATTAAAAATAAAATAATTTAAAAAAATAAATGAACGGAGGGATATATTGTCTGGGATAGTACTCAAAGATCACACAACAATAGGGTAATTAATCTACGACTACACTACAATACTACTCTATTTTTTATCCTACAACCTGTAACAGGATAAAAACTGCTGTTAATTACTGAATATCGAAAGTAATACACAAGAACTACACAATTCCAAACTGCAATTAAGCCTATCCTAATTACAACAACATAATTTTTAATAAAAGTTTCTACGGATACTTCTACTACACCAGTACTACACTAATATTTTACAATAATAAAATAAGCACACTAAATTCTAATAGGATATTACTCGTATACTACTGTACAGTACACTACAGTAATTTTTAAACTACTTTCAGACGTATCCTAATTTCGATACCGGTACCGTATGTCACTACTAAGTACAAACAGATATGAACTTTGCAAGAACTATTGTACTCAAAGATTACCAACAAAGCTAAATGCTTAGACAAATTATTATTAGTATTACGGTCTAATAGGTACACACGAAAGATAACACACGAATATAGCAGGCAAGATACGGCACTATCTAAATGTACTGTACCGATACTACAATGTATCTACACTACACCACACTACGTTTGGTTAAATTCTTAAGTATCGAAAGGATTGCCGTACACGAGGAAAAACACGAATATAAATGGCAATATACTATCTAATATATTATACCTTATCATCACTACAATTCTACTGAAATGTGGTTACGTGATTATTACAGCTGGTGGATTACTATTATTTTCCGTACTCCACGTGACTGAGAGTAAAAGTGTCCTTAATTAGGCCTACTGAAAAATACGAGGTTGTCTACAATAATTTCTCAAATATTTCTATCAAAACTACTCCAGGGACTCTAACTGCAATTTGGCCTACTGGGATATATGAACTTTATTATTATTAGCTAACCGCTCATAAATACTGAAAGATCGAGGGAGTGAAGTATAAATTACGGATACTTTAACCTACTCAGAAATACAAATGATTGGAATACAAGGCCAGCTGATTTATATTTATATTTACTTGACTACACTACTCCCTTTGTTCACGACTGTAGCCAACAATGCAATATTTGAATATGAGGAGCGACAATAATCAATAACAATACAACGACTGTTATCTACTACCGAGTAATCTCTTTAACTACTTTTTAAATGGAAGACAGGCGTATCGTCTTTTTAAATGTAGTAAATTATTACCTTCGCGATAGTTCGGACGGATATCTATACGAAATACCGGAGGAATTTCGGCGGAAGTTACGGTACCATTCCTTATGATAAGCTGCCTTTGTAAGTATTATACCAACGAACCTACAGATATTCACAAATATTTTAAAAGTTAATATTATTACCTAAAGTATTTCCTAAACCTAAATTCGAAACAAGGTACACCTAGCTAGCCTACTTAACCTAGAAAACGTAAATTACTGAAGACCAACTGAATTACTTGTTATAAAATTTAAATAAATATCACTACCAACAAGCACTAAACACCACTATATAAATAGCACTAAATGAATCACAAATACAAAACATTAAGCTATTTCAATAATTTTAACTACTTTATCACTACAATAATGCAAGAGCTCTCTCAACAGCCAACCGTTCTCAAGCGCATCCAACAATGCAAGGCCAGATCAGGAAATAATTAAATCTCAACTTTTACGATTAACGTATTGAGGTGACAATTAATAAATAGATAAACTAGCATCAAATCAATTACTATTTAGGACACAACCACGAAGTGACAAGCGTGAAGAATATATGTTATAGTCATGTGGTAATGATCCTTCACTATCAGCACATCAGTTGTCTTTCATTATTTTTTATAAACAAGAGAAAGGGCAAAAAAGTATTCATTATCAAAATAAATGCCATTATAAGGCAACAAACCTGAACAATAGACAAGGCATAATATAACGTACTGTAAACTAGTCTTAACCCTAGAACACTAACCCTTCGTAAATTTTACGACAGTAGGTAGCAGAACGGTATAGTTTAATGCCTTCCGCGCGTGCGTGCGTGCCGCTATTTTGTGTAGCTGATTTTTTCGAGCAGTTATTGACTGTGGCATGTGCGATTGTTGATATCTTTGCACATTCTTGTAATAATTGGGTGGGTGTCGTCATATTCACGAACGGTTAGTGATAGTGTGAACTTATAAGTATAATGTTTCGTCATGCCTTTTTTACATTTATACTTATTTAATTTATTTTCTTGGTAGTTTTGGTTTCTTTGCGATGTAAATAACCTACATTCATAATTTAAGGGTTTATTTTAATATGTTGTGTTATAACATTAATTTTTTTATAAAACGTGTTCATTTAATACTTTTTGTGCGCCAAGTTTTCTACATTTAATAAATAATCACATAAAATTGTTTAATATCTACGTATTTTGATTCATGTTAAGTTCACGACACTATAGGAATTCTTAATAAACAAATTCTTGCCAAATATAAGCTGTTCCGTAGAAAATATAACAATTATAAATTGGAGTAGTCAAATTTATGAAGGTTTTGTAATAATGTGTGGCGAAATAATAATTTTGAGGCTTCGTTTACATCAGTAGAAAAGAATGTGACGATATATTATCAGGCCCATCCTCGCATATAAGAAACTTCGATAGACGTTGAATAAACTTTATGCAAGAATCAGATTAGAAATTATGTTAACAGAAGAAAAATTTGGTCCGAACGGTTATTAAGGATTCCCAATTTTATAATTATGAGATCGAACTATAGCTATTTTACCTGCTTATAAAATCGATACAGGAAACTTCTATAAATAAACTCTTTATTTAAAGCATGCCAATAACAATACTAGATCATTAAGTTTAAGGTTCCGGAATCAGCACATACTTAGTTAAGCTGATTATACATAATGAAATCAAACTGTTACAAGGGCATAAGAAAACATAATAGCCCAAAGTTAAATCAAAATGCAATAAAACATTTTGACGCCTAGCGCCGATGAAAAGTGTTTTTCTAGCCTGAAACCAACAGATATATTTAGACAGGAACATAATCCAATCCTCTGAACAGCGTCTTTCGCCAGGAACACGAATATCCGCCTGCTGTCGACTCCATCTTACTCCAGACTACATGGGTCATTAGTATTTTGTTTGTATCAGATCATTTGCCACGTTGTCGCAATTATGAATAGCGGCCACCAGGTGCGCCACCAACTTTAGTAAATAGTCACGCCAACAGGTAGCGTTCAAATGCACACCAGCTGCACAAATTTCCGAATAGTTCCTAAGGTTATCAAGTTCCGTATTAACGTTACAAACAATATACCTACAATAATAGGACATTCATTCAGAAAATGCATTTGTGAAGCACGTTCTATGTTTTCTGTTTATTTGTGATAACTTTTGATAGCTCTGTTCATAAGGCATTCTTTCGAAATATGTGTTTATGAATCAAGTTCTTTTTCTGTTTATTTATGAACATTATGAAAACTAACCAATCTCATTTTCAGTGTCTGTGTCGTTCGTCTGCCCTCTTTGACATCCTGCCAGTTTTTCCTGAGCCCGTCGAGCAGCGCTTTCTTCCACTCCTGTGGTAAAGGGCCTGTCTGTCTTCTGGGTGCTGTCTTCGCCTAAAACCCTGATAGCTTTTCGTCATACTTCTGAAACAACCCGTCATTGATTTCATCCTCACCGAGCTGAGTGGCTCAGACGGTTGAGGCGCTGGCCTTCTGACACCAACTTGGCTGGTTCGAACTTGGCTCAGTTCGGTGGTATTTTAACGTGCTCAAATACATAAGCCCCTTGTCAGTAGATTTAATAGCACGTGAAGGAAATCCTGGGGACTAAATTCCCGGACCTCGGCAAATCCCAAATCCGTAAAAGTAGTTAGTGGGACGTAAAGCCAATAACATTATTATATCAATTTAGGAAGGCTCGGAACATAATGGGCTGACTCGGCCCATGCAAGGGGTCACACTCTTGATTATGAAACTATAGGTACATATATTAACAGAAATAATTACAATATATACATTTACTAGCGCTTTCCCCGCGACTTCGCTCGCGTCATAGATGAGTTATGTCCCATTATATTATTTTATTTCCCATTTTCTTTTGAAGTCCACTGAACCAACCTTACGCGTTCATCGACTTTTGTACGAAATGTAAGACATGAACATAAATGATGTGCTTTCCCGTCCCGGCTTCGGTCGGAATTGGAAAGTTTCACGCGTGTTCCGAGTTCGCTGTTAAATGAAATTCTCTTGTAATAACAGTAGCTTCTATAATTTTTTAACCCCGTCACACGTAATCTAGTGCGATTGCACAACTTAGGTGGTTTGAGGTTACGTAACAACATTACAGGTGCTCCTACTTTCAAACGAAGTTTGTGAGTTGGGAATCCTGGAGGATTACGGTAAGGTAAGGTTTGTTCTGCCCGAAGGCAGGTCCGAACCTCCGCAGAGGTGTCCTGAGCCGGAATTTACGTGCGGTAGGGTGGCCGGTTCCTTTCCGCTCCTCCATTCCCTTACCCCACCAACAGCGCGTGGCAACCCATCTACTTCTCGACCACGCCCAATGTTGCTTAACTTCGGAGATCTCACGGGATCCGGTGTTTCAACACGGCTACGGCCGTTGGCGGAGGATTAAGAGTATTTAGAAATTCTACTGGATAACTGAGAGCATCGTCCGTTTGTAATACCGTGTCGACCGATTTAGACTCTATTTCTTCTGCATCAAAATATGTAAGCTATGCTTCATTTAATTCAGGGACTCTCAAACGCCCAAAATCTCACGCGTGCAAATCGAGGCGCAAGAGCTCCGTGCACTGTGCATTGGTCCCGCTCGGCTCGGCTCGCACCAACGCCTCGTCTCTGGGCTACTCGGTTAATCTCGGCTCAACTCGGCTCGGATTTGGAGCGCTACGGAGCAAGTGAGGAAGAGGGAGACAGGGGGAGCGAGCGAGACAGGCGTGGGGAAAGAGAGAGACAGCGCTATTGCTCCAAATCGAGGAGTGGGGGTCTGCACTCTGGTCATCGAAGCGAAGTCGTCTTTTGCACCGTGCACAGTGCATACACCAGGCGCATGCACCCTGAGAGGCCCTGATTTAATTCATTAGCCGTCTCATTAAAGTAAACCTGCAAAAATCCAGGATCTTGATGAGCATTTGGCAATAGACTGCCTATGGAATGCTAAATTTGACCTTGTACTTTGAAAGTAGGCATAAAGCCCGGTTGGATGACTTGCTTAGCACCAAAGGATGTCATTTGAAAACAGCTGATATGTTTTCTAATTCAATCAAAAAAATTACCATGATCTGGATGGGCACCCATTAGTAACTGTACAATGGTTCAGGTGGAGATTAGAGTGGTGGCAGCAAAACCTTGCCAGAATCGCAACACATGCCTGGTGTTTCATCTTTCCACTCGAGAGCATTGCAGAATTGGCATTTATGGATGATTGTACCAATGGTTATCACGCTGTTATCTTCGTAATTCATTTCAGGATCGTAAGACATCCCGGAACGAAACTTAATTTTACACGGACGCAGTCGTCTTTCTTTTCGCACCCCTGGGTGATGTTGCTCATATCGCATTTGAATTGTCCTGTGATATTCGCGATTATTTTGCTGGTGTGTAGCTGCCGCTGCTCTATGAAACTCGGGATTATTTTTCAGGTATGTCAGTGAAGCTGCTCTGTGAACGTTGGGGTTATTCTTCTGGTACGTGACTGCCGCTGCTCTATGAACCTTGAGATTATTCTTCTGGTACGTGTCCGCTACTGCTCTATGGACTTCGGGATTTTTATTTTGGTATTTACTTCCAGCAATGGTACCGTACGTGCGGAAGGATTATTTTGTAAAAATGTGGCTGCTTCTTTTTTAAATTGTATTTTTCTCGTACCGTTTGAGTATCGAGTACGACGTTTTTCAGAAACTTTTGTAACAACAAATAAAGCACTTGTTTCTTCGCACAGACATTCACATACAGTACGGTACTTCAAAATGTCCGTTAGAGAGGTTACCAGTAAATCGCAATCTTTTTACGGGATTAGCTTCATCACTAAATATCCAGTATAACTTTATATCACGATAAACTTCAAAGCGGAATGGAAATATTTTGCCACCTGCCGTCAACTCACATGTTCCACCACAAGTTGAATCTTCTGACACGATAAGTCGGCACTATTATGAAGAGGAATAGTTATTACCAAGATGATTTTCGGACAAAATGGAAACAACTTACGAAACAATAGCTTCACGAACTTCATCAAACCGTAACTGAGTAGAATATAAAATGTAAGAAAGAGATGTAAATAGACATGCACCGTTTGTGGCAACACTTCACCATTAATGTTGAGATAAGTTACTGCCATTATGCTGTGTGCGTGAAAAAGACGTTATCGCGCTGCAGTCTGCTATCTGTCTCCTTGAAATATCACACACCAGTACGTTGTATCTTCTGGTATGAAATGTTTGTACTCTTCTGAGGAGGAGTAGTTATTAGCAAGGATTGCCAAGGTTCAAACCCTTATTGCTCAAGAGTTCCATGGCACTCACTTCATTACTGGTCGACAATATTATGCAAGTTGCCTCCGGTCTCTCCTTCGTCAATATGAGCGACATATCTTCGAACCATAGACAGCTTTGTTAATGACACATGCTCGTGCCGAACTGGTACTGCTTTCGCCTAGCCTTTTCTACCAGTTGTATGGATGAAACAATTCATTTAAACTGTAAGCGGCTGCATAACTCACTAACAAAATATAAAACCGTAATAAATCTCATTGTTAAAACAATATTCCTGAGTTAAAAATAGGCTGCCCACGGCAGGCAGATTCGAACCCGCATTTTTGCAGTCTGCACTCCGTTGACTTAACCGTTGCGCTATCAGCACAACGTAATACAACCTCTCACGAATTTACTCACAAACATTCGTATATGTAGGCCTATATACTGTTACTTTTATTTTCTTTCCTTTAAGGATTTGGTTCATTACCGTCTTAAAATACACGGAAGCGGAGTGAATCGGCACGTACACTTATGTGTTGGAGAAAGTGCCGCTGCCATTTTTAATTGGCAAAAGCCAAAGGTTCATGCGCGCAAGGCAAGCATTTCATATGGAAAATCTTGAAAATACATATATTTCCGTTGACTTTTCAAGAAATGCAAGATTTTTGCTGTACTATTGAGACGATTTGGAAAACTGAATGAATATATATGTAGAATATTGTTAAAAACGGATATTTTGAACACAAATGTAAAACCTCATATCACCCCTTTTCACCCCTTTGAAATCGGAATTTTAAAAATTTCTTTTAAAATAGTATTTATGATATATGAAAATAAATATGTGAATGAATATAAGTACCTACAATATTTTTCACAGAAATGGAGAAAATCAACATAAAAGTAAAATCACCTTTCAACCCTTTTCACCCTTTAAAAGAGGAATTTTTAAAAATCCTTTCTTAGTGCGCATCTAGGCTACGGTAGGAATATGTCCTCAAATTTTCATGCAGTTATCTCCAGTAGGTTTTGCTGTGCGTTGATTATAAGTCAGTCAGGACATCTTGCTTTATATATATAGATGCAAGACATATGCACAGATGATGTCGTTAAACAACTCCTTATCTCCCCTTTTGGGAATCTGTTCTTCAGTATTACTGGAAATGCGGCCTGGAACATCATGCTGTTTGGCGTAAGTCAGAGGAAAAGTTGTTCCTAGAAACTTTCTCAGAATGTGGCAGGTGCTTTGTAGTTCGACGTATGTGTGATGATGCAGGTTTAATGCGGCCAGAGAGCTGTGCAACCCTTCTGGAATAACACCGGTACATGATATTACTGTTGGAACTGTCGTGGCTGATTCTAGTTTCCACAGGCATTGTATTTCTATTGCCAGTTCTGTGGATTTTAATATCCTTGTGGCTATTTTTTATTTATCGACTAGAACAATATCTGGCCTATTGTTGCAGAGCGTGACATCGGTTATGTCCTCTTGGTACCATAGTAGTTTGTATGAAGAGTTTTCGAGAACGGGTGGAGGTGTATATTTCCAATATGCAGTTGATGACTGAAGAAATCCACGTTTTACAGAAAGTTTCAGGTGAATGATTTTAGCTACCTGATCATGTCGGTGCTTATAATCGGTGTTGGTCAAGGATGGGCAGCCAGAGATGACGTGCTTTATGGTCTCTGTAGTTCTGGAACAGTGGCGGCAGTTGTATGAGACGACTCTTGGATCATTCGTGATGAATCTACGGTGGTTCCGTGTAGCAATTACGTGAATTTGGATGGCCAGAACAAATCCTTCTGTTTCAGGGAAAAGTCCAGAGTAGGTCAGCCAAGCGTGCGACGCTGGTTTGTCGACATGAGGCTGATCCAGTTCGTGGGGGTATTTCCCGTGAAGAGGTTTTTCCTTCCAAGTGTCCATATTCATCTCCTTTGTAGGTGGGGTAGAAACAGGCATTTCCGTCGACGATGGATTGAGAGGTGTATAGTTTATGTCAGCTCTGCAAACAGCTTGATGAAGACACGATGTATCAGCTCTCGAGTGGAAATGTTCTCTTAGACTTGATATCAAATTGCTGTGTAAATTGACAATGGGTAAGAAGCCTTTACCACCTTCTGATCTCGGGAGTGTAAGACGATTGATTGCAGATTTAGGATGGTGCATATGGTACCGGGTGAGTGAAAGTGCTGTTTTCGTCTGTAACTGCTGAAGTTCTGATTGGGTCCATTTTATGACGCCAAAGGAGTATGTGAGCAGTGGTACGGAGTACATTATTATTATTATTATTATTATTATTATTATTATTATTATTATTATTATTATTATTATTATTATTATTATTATTATTATTATTATTATTATTATTATTATTTCATCCTCCGTAATGCCCACTTCTCTCAGATTTTCCGTAGTAGCCTCTGTTCTCTGTTAAGTAGTTTTATTATTGCGCTGGTTTCATTAATTTTTGTGAATATTGATAAGATGTTTGCCCTCGCATATTGCATATATGAAGTGTATCACTACCTATTGTTACGTGCCAGCCCTGTCGTAGTCCCTTTCACTACTAGCTGAAAGGCCTAAGGAGTCAGATGACCGGGGATCTCCCAGCTGGCCAGGACTTTCTGTAAATTGTACTCATTGGTTGGTTTCCCATTGAGTTTCTGCGAGATACGGAAGTGTTTTGTCTCTAGCCATATCACGCGAGCTATAGAAAGGAGGCTAGCTGCGAACAGTCAGCGGTGGGTTACATATGGCAGAGGTGTTGGCTGTCCCTGGTGACCCACGGGGAGTTGTGGTCCCTGTGTTAAGTGAGCATGTGGGCTGCCATCGTCGTTACACTGGAGTCACGACATTCTTGGGTATGGGACGGAGTACTGTGTGTGCTTTTCTGTGGACTGCGAACTGTCATAGAGTCAGCGCTGGAGCCCAGCTACCGTGAGTAATTCCTGCTGCTCAGCGCTGTTGAATAGTTGCTGTGTAGTTGTTAATTGTATGCGATAGTAGAGGAGCTAAGGCGGTCACAAAGCCACGGACTGTCTGCCCTCGGGTTAGAACCATCATTGTTCCCAACTAGGGGTCAATAACCCCTAGTATAGTAGAGGTACAATGGCGATTTTGCGGATTTAGCATAAGAGAGCGAGCCTAACATCACAGTAGCCATCATGAGGGGCCTAACTACACTTTAACAGCTAGTTACACATCCCGATGCCTAAGAGAGCAAGCCTAACCTCATGGAGGGGCCTAACCTTAGTTGTACGGCTAGATGCGCTTTCTGACGTGAACAGTCGTTATCTTGGAGGGGCTAAACCTTACAGGACGTAGCTTTACGGCGATATGACATTCCCGACGCTATCTTGAGTGGTACGACAATGATGATTCTCGCGACGCTATCTTAAGTAGTAGAGCAATGGGGATTCGCATAAGAGAGCCAACGTAACCACATGCAGGAGTCTAACTACGCAGGGCTATAGTTTTACAGCCAGATGCGCTTCCCAACGTGACTTGCACAAGATGGCGGCCATACACAGGTTCTTATAAGACTAAATACTAGAACCTGAGTTAGAGGTTACTGTGTAATATGGCGGCTATACATACGCTCTTACGTGGCCAGCCAGAGGTGCTTGCGCAAGATGGCGGCTATACATAGGCTCTTATGAGACGGCCTAGAGGCACTTGCGCAAGATGGCGGCTGCACACGGTTTCCTATAGAGAAAGATGACGGCCATTGGCGTTTGCGCAAGATGGCGACTATACATAGGCTTTTATGGAGAATGATGACGGCCATGGGCGATTGCGCAAGATGGCGACTATACATAAACTCTTATAGAGAAAGATGGCGGACATGAGAGATTGCGCAAATTGGCGGCTATACATAGACTCTTATAGAGAAAGATGACGCCATGGGCGATTGCGCAAGATGGCGACTATACATGGGCGATTGCGCAAGATGGCGACTATACTTAGGTTCTTATGGAGAAAGATAACGGCCATGGGCGATTGCGTAAGATGGGGACTATACATAGGCTCTTATAGAGAAAAATGACGCTCAAGGGAGGTTGCATATGATGGCGGCTATACATGGGTCTATTATAAAGAATGCTGCCGGCCATCGGCGATTGTACAAAATGGCGGCATTACAAGGGCTCTTATAGAAAAAGATGGTGCCCAAGCGCGGTTGCACAACATGGTGGCTATACATGGGCTATTATAAAGAAAGATGACGGCCATGGGCTATTACACAAAATTGCGGCTATACATGGGCTCTTATAGAGCAAATGCCGTTCAAAGTGAACTGCATAAGTTGGCGGCTATAAACGGGCTCTTATGGAGAAAGATAACAGCTATCAGCGATTGCGCAAGATGGGGCTATACACGGCTTCTTTTGGAGAAAGATGACGACCATGGGCGGTTGCACAACATGGCGGCTATACACGGGCTCTTATGGAGAAAGGTGACGACTATGGGTGATGGCACAAGATGGCGGCTATGGGCGATTGTACAAGATGGCTGCTATACAAAGACTCTTATAGGGAGAGATGACGGCCATTCGCGATTGCGCAAGATGGTGGCTATACACAGGTTCATGAGGAGAAAGATGACGGTTATGGGCGATTGCAAAAGATAGCGGCTATACATAGGCTCTTATAGCCTCCTCCTACTCCGACAGGACACAGCCGCCCTCCTCCTCGTTTTCCTCCTCCTCATCCGTAGAGCAAAATTGGAAAAGGGCAAATAGGCTCCTCTTCCTGGCAAAAGAGAAAATGGGAAGAAAGGACACCTCTTCTTTATCTGTGGGGCAAAAAGGCAAGAGGGCTCCCCTTCCCGGCAAAAATACCAAAGGGCAGCTCCTTATTCGTGGGGAAAAGGGCAAAAGTTTTTCTCTACATTATCTGTTTGGCAAAAGTGTAAAAGGGCTTCCCCCTCGTAGCAAAATGGCAAAAAGTCTCCTCTTTCTGGCAAAGGGGCAATAGGGCTCATGATCCCTACAAAAGGGCTCCTCTTCCTGGCAAAAGGGCAACTCCTCCTCCTTACACCTACTGAGGTTTGCTCAATCCCTCTTCCTACGGATATATGCCTACTTACGTTATTAAACTAATGTAGCGTTATCCTATTGTTCTCGTCACAAAAGTTTTTACCCTTTTCGATTGACGGGGGAGCGGTTGGAATATGATGAGGTAAGGAGAACGCAATATTTTTTCGATTGCAATTGAAATGAAAACCTACAACCTGTTTTCCAGTCATTGACCGGGTCAGGGATGGAATGAAAGAGGCAGATATAGGCTGTTAGTACGATGGGGTCGCCACTCCCAAAGTGATTTATTAATGCATGATGGATGCTATGAAATGAGAATGGAGAGTGTTTCTGGAATGAAAGAGGACAGGGAAAACCGGAGTACCCGGAGAAAAACCTGTCCCGCCTCCGCTTTGTCCAGCACAAATCTCACATCGAGTGACCGGGATTTCAAGCACGGTATCCAACGGTGAGAGGCCAACGCGCTGCCATCTGAGCCATGGAGGCTCCTCGATTGCAATTATCATGCAAAAATATAGAACAGAATGTAGAATAAGTAAATGTTGTATGTTACTATCAGACAAGGCAAAAGAGGTTCAATGGAGTTACAGAATGCAATTAGCAAAAATATAGATCTGACAAGCTAATGCTGTATGTCTTCATCCAGCAAGAGAAAACATGTTGACTGTTAAAAATAAAACACTTATAACGCAAACACAATAGCTACTGTGTTGTATGTGTCTATTCGACAAGACAATCCTGCTACAATTAGCACACACTAGAATTGATTGTAGAACAAGCTAATATTGTATGTCTTTATCCGACATAACAAAACATGTTGACAATTAGTGTTGAGAACAGAAAACTTGTAACGCTACTGTGCTGTATGTTTCTATTCGACAAGTTACAATTACCACACACTAGAATTGATTGTAGAACAAGACGAAACATGTTTAAAATTAGTGTTTAGAACAGAAAAACTTATAACGCAAAATACTATGAGATTTAAAATCTGCGTTATAGGATTAATCTGTGTTGACACAAGCGCACTTCTATGCAGTCAGCCTGCACACATAGAATTGCAAATGTTGTATATCTCTATCCGACGTACAGTTGTACATCATCTTAATTACTGCAGATGAAATGATTACTACATAGCAGGGGATACCTATGTTCTAAGGAGATTGATTTTGCGGGATTCGAACACATGCAACAGAGAAACAAATCTGCATAGCGATTTAGTTTTCGTAACAGAATAAAAAATCATTCTACTGTGCAGATAAAATGATTTTAGTACTTACCAGGGGGTACCTTTGTCCTACATCATAAAATTTATGGATTTAAACCCTGTTGTAACACTATAAAAGATTTTTGGGATTGAAACCTTGTTTACAAGGGAGAGGAATAGAAGTGTACTTCCTCTTAAATTAAAAATCGCTACTATTATGGAGATAAAATGAGCTGTGAGAGGGATCGGTAATGTATATTGTTAACTTACCTTCATTTTAGGGACGGCTTAGTATTTAGAACAGAAAAAATTATAACGCGAAACATTATGAGATTTGAACTCTGCATTATGAGATTAATCTCTGTACTGATACAAACACACTTCTATGCAATCAGTACACACACACATTCACACACACACACACACACACACACACACACACACACACACACACACACACACACACACACATGGAATTGCCAATATTGTATATCTCCATCCGACGTACTTCTTCATCACTGCAGATAAAATGATTTTACTACTAAGCAGGGGGATACTATGAAAAATCTTACGCCTAAGGGTATGGATTTTTGCGGGATTCGAACACATGCAACAGAAAAAAATCTGTATCGATTTCGAAGTCTGATTTAGTGGATTTCAAAACCTCGCTCTACGTAGTTAAATTAGTGCACACAGGTAGGACTTTGCTAAGATAGCAGGTGTCATCTTAACGACGTAGGCGCACAAAATTTAAAATCTGCATTCTTTTTGACAAGTTCTAACGACATTGGCGTCGATTTTGAACTTCGGGTGCCGACGCAGAATACCACGTGACCGTGACATCACGACCACGTGCTCTTGTTTGTAAACAAAGCCACGTGCTTGGTCACGTTCTTTTTTGACAGCTGTCATCTTGGCGGACCCTAACCTCATTTTTAAGGACAATATATTATCGCTAACCTCACTTCTACCATATTCACGGTGCTAAACCTCATTGCTGTTAACTTGTGCACGTGGTGGCCAGGAATTCAAAATCCATGTGCTTTTTTAACAGCTGTGAAGATAACAGCTGCCATCTTTAACCACGTTGGTGCGATATTTTAAACAAAAGAACATCGCTAACCTCACTGCTGCCATCATGACGGGGCTAAACGTCACTGTTGACACTTTATGCACGTGGTGGCAGGCAATTTAAAATCCACGTAATCCTAACTCGGTACAATATTCCTCTGTGAGCCACGACATGCAGTCGACGCACACTGCTGTGTCATTAGTAATTTAACGCTTATTTCCGATCGCGAGCCAGCCAGCTCGCTCCATTGAAATATTTACTTTGAATGTACTGTGTGTTAAATGCAGATCTGTTCTTTTCCATTTCAGTATGTATGTATTGTTAATCTCAGGAAAGTGTGTGCTTTTCTACTGTGCGGTGCTAATAATTTACACGTCAACGCCTTCGAAAACAGGATGCTTTTTGTGTATGCATGTGTAATTTTACGATGCAGAGTAATAGTAGGCAGTGATTATTGTTTTACCGTTTATTCACACGCTACTGCATGTAGCTATCAGCTTGGAGCTAGCAGGTTTGAAGATGCGTTTCCGTAGTTTCTAATTTTTGCACCAGGTAAATAATGTAAGTCGTATCTTAGCTGTAATCAATTTTAGACTTTTGGGTTGACGATGTGTTAGCCTCCGGATCGTAAGATATTCGGTTCAAACTGTAATGTTAATCGTGGTAGTGGTGATTGTTGTTTTAAGAGAAATGTAACGTTTAATTCTGTATTTTTGTAGATCGATTTTAAACATTGCGTGCTCTAAGCATGTGCTGTAAGTGTCGAGACCTACCTACTGTGTGGCTGGGGGCTCGATTAGTGATTGTAGTGTTTCTTGTTTTATGAGGAAGTACATCTCTCCACTATTTATATCGTTCCGCTAACTTGGAGTTTCCCTTCTGTCAATGATTACAGCGTTATCGTTGCACAATTAATTAATCACGTTTTAGATTCCCGGGATTACAAGAAGATGGTAAGTATAGCCTGTTGTGATGTTTTTAAATTCTAATATGAATATCGACAGAAGATATAGTTGCAGAAAATCGCATTTTCTTGCACTATTTTATCTGCATGGTGGTAGTGATTATTGATTTATGAGGAAGTACATCAATTCCTCCCTCCCTGGGATCTAAGGGCGAATCCTATAGTTAATTTTTCTTTCTCTAGGTTATTTGCGATAAGAGAATAGGGTTTGAATCCATGTTTTCTTCTATTGTAACTAAATCAGACTTCGAAATCCATACATTTTATCTGCAGTGATTAAGAAGAAGTATGTCGGATGGAGATATACAACATTTGCAATTCAATGTAGTGTGTGTGTGTGTGTGTGCGTTTGTGTACGCGTGCGTGCGCGCTGAATAAATGGAAGTGCCATTTTATCAATAGAGAGATTAATCTCATAATGCACAGTTCAAATCTCATAATGTTTCGCGTTATAATTGTTTCTGTTCTAAACACTAAGCCGTCCCTAAAATGAAGGTAAGTTAACAATATACATTACCGATCCCTCTCACAGCTCATTGTATCTCCATAATAGAAGCGATTTTTGATTAAAAGGAAGTACACATCTATTCCTCTCCCTTGTAAACAAAGTTTCATTCCCAAAAATATTTTATAGTGTTACAACAGGGTTTAAATCCATAAATTATCTCCTTAACACAATATGGTGTAGGACAAAGGTACCCCCTGGTAAGTAGTAAAATAATATTATCTGCACAGTAGTATTATTTCTTATTCTGTTACGGTAACTAAATCGCTATACAGATTTGTTTCTCTGTTGCGTGTGTTCGAATCCCGCAAAATCGATTTCCTTAGAACAAAGGTATCCCCTGCTATGTAGGAATCATTTCATCTGCAGTAATTAAGAAGATGTACCACTGTACGTCGGATAGTGATATACAATATTTGCAATTCCATGTGTGCGCGCTGATTGCATAGAAGTGCGATTGTATCAACAGAAAGATTAATCCTATAACGTAGATTTTAAGTCTCATAATATTTTGCGTTATAAGTTTTTCTGTTCTAAACACTAATTTTAAACACTTTTGTCTTGTTCTACAATCAATTCTAGTGTGTGCTAATTGTAACTTGTCTTGCCGAATACAAACATACAGCACAGTAGCGTTAACAGTTTTTCTGTTCTCAACACTAATTGTCAACATGTTTTGTTATGTCGGATAAAGACATTCAACATTTGTTTCTTCTACAATCAATTCTAGTGTGTGCTAATTGTAATAGGATTAAACATGTCTTGTCGAATAGACACACACAGCACAGTAATCATTATGTTTCCGTTATAAGTTTTTCTGTTTAATAGTCAACATGTTTTCTCTCGTTGGATGAAGACATACAGCAGTAGCTTGTCAATTCTGTATTTCTCCTAATTGCATTCTGTAGCTCTATCGAACCTCTTTTGCCTTGTCGGACAGTAACATACAGCGTTTGCCTATCCTACATTCAATTCTATATTTTTGCATGCTAATTGCAATCGAAAAAATATTACCTCCTCCTTACCGCATCCTCCTCCTACCGCTCCCTCCTCAATCGAAAAGGGTAAAAACTTATGCGACGAGAAGAATAGGATAACGCTATATGAGTTTAATAACGTGAGTATGTGACGTTCAATTCTATTTGTGCAGGAAGGCATCTGTCCGTAGGAAGAGGGACTGAGCTAACCTCAGTAAATGTAAGGAGGAAGAGTTGGTCTTTTCCCAGGAACAGTGGCCATTTTGCTAGAAAGAGGAGCCCTTTTGTAAGGAGGAGGAGCACTTTTGCCCTTTTGCCAGAAAAAGTGCCTTTTTCCCATTTTGTTAGGAGGAGGAAGCCCTTTTAGCCTTTAGCCAAACAGATAATGAAGAGAAAGACTTTTGCCCTTTTGCCAGGAAGATGAACCATTTTGCCCTTTTGCAAGGAAGAGGATCCCTATTGCCCTTTTGCAATTTTGCTATACGGATAAGGAGGAGGAGGGCGGCTGCGTCCCGTGCCCTTTTGTTCTTTATATTACGGATAAGGAGGAGGAGGGCGGCTGTGCCCCGTGCCCTTTTGCCCTTTTGCTATACGGATAAGGAGGAGGAGAGCGGCTGTGCCCCGTGCCCTTTTGCCCTTTTGCCCTTTTGCTATATGGATAAGGAGGAGGAGGAGAGCGGCTGTGCCCCGTGCCCTTTTGCCCTTTTGCTATATGGATAACGAGGAGGAGGACGGCTGTGCCCCGTGCCCTTTTGCTATATGGATAAGGAGGAGGAGGGCGGCTGTGCCCCGTGCCCTTTTGCTATACGGATAAGGAGGAGGAGGGCGGCTGTGCCCCGTGCCCTTTTGCTATACGGATAAGGAGGAGGAGGGCGGCTGTGCCCCGTGCCCTTTTGCTATACGGATAAGGAGGAGGAGGAGGAGGGTGGCTGTGTCCCGTGCCATTTTGCGTTTTGCTATATAGATGAGGAGGATGAGGGCGGCTGTGTCCCGTCGGAGGAGGAGGATGCTATAAGAGCCCATGTATAGCCGCCATCTTGCGCAATCGCCCATGGCCGTCATCTCTCTCAATAAGAGCCCATGTATAGCCGCCATCTTGTGCAATCCCGCATGGCCGTCATCTCTCTCAATAAGAGCATATGTATAGCCGCCATATTGTGCAATCGCCATGGCCGTCATCTTTCTCTATAAGAGCCCATGTATAGCCACCATTTTGTGCAATCGCCATGGCCGTCATCTTTCTCTATAATGGCCCACGTATAGCCGCGATCTTTTACAATCGCCTATGACCGGCATCTTTCTCTATAAGAGCCCATGTATAGCCGCCATCTTGTGCAATCCCGCATGGCCGTCATCTCTCTCAATAAGAGCCCATGTATAGCCGCCATCTTGTGCAATCCCGCATGGCCGTCATCTCTCTCAATAAGAGCATATGTATAGCCGCCATTTTGTGCAATCGCCTATGACCGGCATCTTTCTCTATAAGAGCCCATGTAAAGCCGCCATCCTGTGCAATCTCCATGGCCGTCACCTTTCTCTTTAATGGCCCACGTATATCCGCTATCTTTTACAATCGCCTATGACCGGCATCTTTCTCTCTAAGAGCCCATGTATAGCCGCCATTTTGTGCAATCGCCATGGCCGTCACCTTTCTCTATAATGGCCCACGTATATCCGCGATCTTTTACAATCGCCTATGACCGGCATCTTTCTCTATAAGAGCCCATGTATAGCCGCCATTTTGTGCAATCGCCATGGCCGTCACCTTTCTCTTTAATGGCCCACGTATATCCGCTATCTTTTACAATCGCCTATGACCGGCATCTTTCTCTATAAGAGCCCATGTATAGCCGCCATTTTGTGCAATCGCCATGGCCGTCACCTTTCTCTATAATGGCCCACGTATAGCCGCGATCTTTTACAATCGCCTATGACCGTCACCATTCTCTATAATGGCCCATGTAAAGCCGCCATCTTGTGCAATCGCCCATGGCCGTCACCTTTCTCTATAATGGCCCACGTATATCCGCTATATTTTACAATCGCCTATGACCGGCATCTTTCTCTATAAGAGCCCATGTATAGTCGCCATTTTGTGCAATCGCCATGGCCGTCACCTTTCTCTATAATGGCCCACGTATAGCCGCGATCTTTTACAATCGCCTATGACCGTCACCTTTCTCTATAATGGCCCATGTAAAGCCGCCATCTTGTGCAATCGCCCATGGCCGTCACCTTTCTCTATAATGGCCCACGTATAGCCGCGATCTTTTACAATCGCCTATGACCGGCATCTTTCTCTATAAGAGCCCATGTATAACCGCCATCTTGCGCAATCGTCCATAGCCGTCATCTTTCTCTGTAAGAGTCTATGTATAGCTGCCATCTTGCGCAAGCGCCCCTGGGCAGTCTTATAATGCCTATGTATAACCGCCATCTTCCACAGTAACCTCTAACCCAGGTTCTAGGGAGTAGTCTCATAAGAACCTGTGTATAGCAACCATTTTGTGCAATTCACGTCGGGAAGGGCATCTGGCCGTGAAACTATAGTCCTGTGTAGTTAGACTCCTCCATGTAGTTACTTGTGCTCTCTTATGCGATTCTACATTGCCCTACTACATAAGATAGCGTCGCGAGAATCATCATTGTCCTACTACTCAAGATAGCTTCGGGAAGGGTATCTCGTCCTTTAATGTTAAGCCCCTCCAAGATAACGACTGTCTACGTCAGGAAGAGCATCTAGCCGTAAAACTAGGGTTAGGCCCCTCCATGAGGTCAGGCTTGTTCTCTTAGGCGTCGGGAAGGGCAACTAGCTGTTAAAGTGTAGTTAGGCCCCCTCAAGATGACGACTGTGTTGTTAGGCTCGCTCTCTTATGCTAAATCCGCAAAATAGCAATTATACCCCTAATATACCAGGGGTAATTGACCCCTAGTAGGGGAGCAATGCTGGTTCTAACCCAAGGGGAGACCCTCCGTGGTGGTGGGACCGGCTTAGCTCCTCTATTTGCGATTGTGGAATTTCTCTGGAGATGAACCAAGGACCGATCATCGTGTGTCGTGTGGCCCGTATTCCTTCATTCAAACCCAGCCATCTTCTGTGTGAGGTGAGAGCACCCTGGAGTGTGCTCATTCACGTTGAATTGTGTGCGTTATCCTGAAATAAATTAGAGTAATACAACAAACGGTGAGCGATTTGTGAAACTAACAATTGTTAAATTTCTCTTTTGAACTTAACCTAATATGTGTCGTGTTGCCGTTACAAGTGCTTTAGGCATCCCAGCCATTAGGTCAGAGGCATCCTGAGTAGGAGTTTACTTGAGGTGGGCTTGCTCCTTCTCTACCCAACAGCATGTTGTGACCAGTTTCCGACTGTTTCCAGACAAACCGCACTGTACCAAATGCCATCACTTCGAGGCCTAATGATATATTTGATTCATTTTCATACCATAATATTTTAAATTTTATAACCATTTTATACGCACAGGATGAGATGGGTATCTCCCTATGGTAATGGAACAGACCATACTGCCAGCAACTCTACGCCGAGTGTCGGGTAGTGGAAAATATTCCGACTCCCTGACAGAGTGGTTGAACTATTCTGCGTGGAGGAATTTCCACTCAGTTTGATTACAAGGCATCTGACTTTCCGTTTCAGGAGAACCTTACAAACAATGTAATCCTACTCCTCACTATGTTTAAGGGTGAGAAAATACCTTTACAGACAGATGAACTGGATATACACCTCGCCAGTCACGTAGGATTTAGCAGGCAAGGGAAAATCTTCTAAGTATTCCCCCAGGAGTGTGATTCGTGATGTAAATTTGGCTACCTGCCATGTATAGCACAAGTTGAAGCCAAGTGATTTAAGTACTAGTGTGACAGCTGGGCGAGCATGAGAGGGGATGCTGTGAACGCAACGTTACCGATGTAGTGAAGCGCAACGGTCATAGCCAGCTGTTAACACTATGAGAAAAATTTACTGTAAAAATACACTTCTAAAAGCAGTGATTCTAAGTCATCATATTAAACAATGAATACCCAGTTCAGATGTGATCTCACAATACAATTAAGTTGCCAGCAGAGTAGAACGCTCTACCATTGTGCACTGAACTATCATGTTCAGAGACTGAATCGCTATTCCTGTCACTACCAACATGTATGATGAGTTCTCCGAGCTACACATTCCTCATCCAGTACTCAACTCTTAACTTGTATGCAAGTTCATACTCATTCCATTCCTCACTTTTAACGGCTGCAAAAGCACTGTGGTGATGCACTTTTTATCCCTGAGTACCTGGTACATATTTGTGTCAGCAATTAGTTGCTTCACGGTACTCCAATATGTCATTAGCTAGTTCTCTTAATTCGTATTTATTGCCAGATGTTGAAGGTACTTCATTAATCTGATGGGTGTAGTACAACACGTTGTCACACTTGATATGTTTGGTACCAACTTCAATTCATGAAGTTAGATACCTTCATTTCATCATGGTAATAACATTTCATTTTCGATTTGAACATGCAGAGTGCGCAGGGTACAAACCGGTTCTCACTACCTGCATATGATGTTTCTCTGACCTGCACTGTCCAAAGATAGAAAGTCTAGAGAATAATACTCCCAAAACTTCATTACAGTATAGGATGGACGGAAAAACGTTTCATCTAAAAAAAAAGGACCGATCTCTTGTCTTTCTCTGCTAAAGTTCTCTGGTACACCAATCTCTTAAGCAGAATTTAGTTTCTTCCATGTTCTTCACACTTATTAAATTTAAAGCCTATTGAAAGCAATACTTACCTCAGACGTTTGCGACTCGCCTTGTAATACAGCAACCTTGAAACGAAATGATTCTGGATCCACCTTATTCAACACCAATGCGTATACTGTTGTCAATACAGGACAGCGAATATGAGATTTATAAATTGCAGATCGCCTAATTCCGTCTGATGATGCACTTACCTGTATCATCTAGTAACTTTCCATTATTCACTGCTCCATTTTACCCAGACTGGATAACTTCATCCCATTATCACCTCCCTTCTGATTTTCTCAATAAATGGCTGATGTTTCCTTAACACTGAAGCTCGTTTACTTGCTTGAAAGAAAGGCAAGCTAAAGGAAATTGCACTCTTTTCTAAACCAAGAAAAGCAATTACATTCCCTATGAACAACCTTGTTTTAGGACTTGGCATCACCTAACATACGGAGACAATACACTTCCGAAGGAATACAATACATTAAATCGACGGCGTCAGCTAAAATATCGCACAAGACAGTTCAACATTCGGCATGCAAAAGCCGACTGCACAGCTAATTAGGAACCTTTCCCGCCAGTACATACCTCGTTCTTACCAAGCTGTGCACAGTACGGACGAGAATTTCTTTTCCTCGAGAGTCTAGAGAAAAATGGCTAAAATGTGGAGAATCTCAAAGCATCTCGAAATAAATGGAATAGTGCCACATTCCCTTGAGCTCCTTTGCGAATTGCAACAAAATGTTGGTGTTAGAACTTCTAGTTCAAAGTGCGGCATTCGGGTTGTTTTAAACAACGGCATTTTTTGTTGATCTGTCCTGGAACACTTGGATAATTTCTCTTGATCTTATATTTAAGTTGATATGAACACATAAAGGAATGACATAGAAAAGACCTTACTTTAGATGATCGTTAGAAATGAACACAAAAATAAAAATCAAACTTTCGCAATGGTTTCATGGGCTGTGAATTAGTGGAACATCCTTTTACATTATTTTAAAGACGTAATATTTATTATGAAATGTAAATTTCTCGAACATATGCAATGGTAATTACTTAGTATGTACTTTTTAGAAAATGGAAATTGCAACACCATGAAGGCATAGAGTCGTTTATGTTGATTTTCAAGATATGGAACGATGCCACGTAGGTATGTAACCGATTAAAATTTTCAGACCCATTGGATTGTTGCTACAAGTCTCCCCACGTGATTGGTCGCGGAGGAATCAACTCCAGTATATGGACTCTGGTGTGGCGTAGTTGACTTGCAGTCTGTGCAGTGAAGTGTTCCCCGTAAAACATGCCTCGACGTCAGAGAAGAGCACGCTATCAACAACTGTCGCCGTTTGAGAGGGCTCGGATAATTGGGCTGTGTGAGGCTGGATTATCGCTAAGGACTGTCGCTGCACGTGTTGGCCGACAGGCATCTATAGTACAACGTGTATGGCAGCAGTGGTCAAAAGAATGTACCTACACTCGTAGACCTGGCACAGGCCCAGCGCGACAGACAAATGTGAGAGAGGATCACCACATCATTCGGATGGCCAGGATGGAACCCCATGGAACAGCAGCGCAAATTCGAGCAGCTGTTGCACCCCACGTTACACAACAAACAGTTGGTAATCGCCTGCGTGCAGCTGGCTTACGAGCCCGTGTCCCTGCAGAAGGTGTTCCATTGACCCCACAACAGCGACGTGTAAGGCTGGCCTGGTGTCGAGAAAGATCGACGTGGGTCGACGAATGGCATAGGGTCGTCTTTAGTGATGAATCGCGCTTCTGTCTTGTCCGCAATGATCGCCGGAATCGTGTGCGCCGACGTACCGGGGAGAGGGGCCGCCTAGATCTTATTGTCGAGAGGCACACAGGGCCAACACCAAGCATTATGGTCTGGGGAGCTATTGGCTTTAATGTGAAATCACAATTAGTGCTTGTTGAGGGCACTATGACTGCCCGACAGTACGTTGATAGGGTACTCAATCCAGTGGTTGTCCCTATGATAACGAACAATGCTAATGGGATGATTCAGCAGGACAATGCCCGGGTTCACACTGCACGCATCTCCAGAGAAGCTCTCCACGACATCACAACCTTAGAATGGCCCGCCAGATCCCCGGACCACAGTCCTATTGAGCATGTGTGGAACATGATGGGTCGACAACTGGACAACCGTCCTCAGCCACCCACAACTCTGGAACGACTGACCCGTGCAGTGCAGCAAGCATGGTTCGCAATTCTTCAGGAAGCGATCCAGGGCCTTATTGACTCCATGCCTCGAGGAATTCGTCAATGTATTGCAGCTCGTGGTAGGCACATCCTGTATTGATTGTTGTCCAAACTTGCGGTCAGAGGGACCTGAAAGTGTAATAATCGAAACAAAACCGAACACTCGTCCTGCATGTTCAAGTGCAGCAATGTAGCACCACTCCTTCTGGGTGTTGCAATTTCCATTTTCTTCAGTGTATTTCTGGAGCAGATGTCATAAAATCAGATGTCCGCTTCACACTCGCTGGAAGATACTCCCACTATCCCCCATTTATTGTAAATAATTCACTTTACAGATGTACAGTGAGCAACATAAACATTGAATCATACAATAATGTTGACTGGACGAATCAGGCAACGTGATCTTGCTGCGACTACCAGAGTCAAGTTTTGTCTGTCATAAACGTGTTAGATTGTTAATAACGTAGTTCTGAATACATGATGTAATGAAAGTAACATGAACATACACTTCTTTAACATGGCATTGCAGTTTATTTTCTGGGTTATCTCTGAAATATTCACGGGCCCATGATATCCTCTTGGTAGCTATCAATATGCTCTCTAACAACTGCATCGCAGTCAAATGATTAGGCTTAAATTAAATAACTGACTTTTACTCGTAGGTTAAGTGTGATGTTTCATACCTACTTACTTCCCCGTGAATAGAAGGCCAAACTTCCATTCACGACACAACCTGTTGTCCCGTTGCGCACGCTGTCAAAGCCTGTCGTTCTCAGTGTGCCACGTAACTGTGGTGTAAGGTGCGTGCTTATGTCCTCGAGAGCCTCACGAGGCACGCTTTTTGTGAGAAAAAGCATTGAGAGGTTCTCGAGAATCTTGAGAGATGTCCTCTTGTTTCCTATCCCTAGAGCATAGTGACAAAGCATATAACTAGAGCTATTCAATACTGGCTTAACGGAAACGTCTCCCATGAGACCTGGGTGAGCACTGACCTGCGTTCACCGTTCGACAACATTGGGCAATCTTCCCTTTTATTGGCTTGTGACGGTACACTCCCCTGTGCAGATTAGAAAGCTATTGGTCTTGGATGACTAGGGCCAAAAGAGCAGGTCAGTTATCGAGAAGTTTGCATTTCCCAGAAGTTTCACTTGGAGTTGCTGAGGTCTAGATAAGGAGGTACAGGCCTCACATGTGCTATTGGTGACTTGATCCGGCATGTGGAATGCGGTATCAAGAGTATTAGTTCCAAGGTAGACATTTGTGGCTTCCCCAGAACACATTAGCCATATTGACACACAACACACCGCAAGGGACACATTCCTCTACACGATCATGATCGTGTTGATCACCAGTCATATCAGTGCAGAAGTATGGAAAATCACAGACGTTGATCTGAAAAAAGCAAAGAGGGTTTGGCTAGGACTGAGAAAGGAGAATGCCTCATACATTTTGTGATTTAGACAATAACACTCTTTCAATTCATGTTTATTACTATTAATTTGCAACATATAAAAGAAACAGAAGAAAAATTCTACTCTTGGCATCTCTAAAATACAAAATGAACTAAGATTAGCACAAAATCGCATAATCTCTGTGTCACAAAACAATCAAGATCTCGCAAGTTAATTGCAGAAAACATAACACATCTCGTTCCATAAGCTGTAAAAATTCTTCTTTCTTGAGGAAACCACTTTTCATTGCTCAGAATTTAAATCCAGACCTCCTCGATAACCAACCTATGGCAATGTTATCCAGAAATCATGCCCCACTAAAATGATATTGTAAATGTTATTTAAACACCACTACTAAGTATGTTTTAGATTCACACAATATACTATTCCTCATTCAATTCTGAAGAGCTCGAAATAAATACCCTACACAGGGTGGCGCAAAAATCACTGGACACTGATTTAAACAAAAGATTGAATTTCTGTTTCATTACAAATACAAACAATGCTAACTGTATTCTGTCTGCATGACTACATCTTCCAAGTCTTTGGAACATTTACATACTGTATGACATAGTGTTCTATCACTGTCGGAATCATGAAATGCGCCGTGTATATAGTCTTTTATTTCAGCAATGGTCTGAGGATTTTTAAAATAAACAGAGTCCTTGACGACATCACGTAGGAAAAAATCCATGCACGTGATATCTGGTGAACGTGGAGGCATGTCACCCTTCGACCAATCACTTTTCTATGGAAAGTTTCATTTAAATAATCGCGGACGGCAGTGGCATAATGGGGTGGTGCCCAACCATGTTGAAAGTAATTTTCTTGAAAGTTTTCAGCACACGCTGTAAGTCCTGGTAACAGATAATTCTGAAGCATGTCCACATACTTATCCACTGTAACTGTTCCGTCAAAAAATATGGTCCAAATACGCCAAATAGTGATATTGCCCCCAGACACTCACACCAGGTTGATTTACTTGTTCTTCTAAGAAAAGATGCTTATTCTCAGTATACCAGTACGTGCATTTATGTCCGTTAACTTAAAATTGGCGTCATCAGACTACAGAATTCTATTGAATGGGTTAGGATCATCTTTTTGTTCGCCAAGCATCAATTCACAAAACTTAAGACGATAAGGATCGTCTTGAAGTATCCCATGTCGTAAACGTGGTATGTTAATTTTAAACTACTGTTTGTGTAACATTCTTTGCATTGACCCTCGTGATAAATTCAGCTCACTTGCTAATCGTCTGGTTGATTTTCGCGGACTTTGGTTCACAGCTAAACATACACGCAATTCATTTTCCTCAATTGTGACTGTTCTTGGGCGGTCAGATCCCGGTGCATCCATAACAGATCTATGTTCTTCAAAACTATTTCGTACGTCGTACGCTGTTTGTCTAGACGGTTGTTTTGATCTAAAGTGTTGTCCCCGTTCATTAACAACTGCAGTAGCACCACTTTTGAAAATGACAAAATTAAACCAAGATTCGTTGGTAAATCACATCAATGCACATCATATTATAAGAAAATCACAAATTACAGAGGACAATGAAATAACATTCCCAACAAATATACATTCACCAGCCTAGTGATACTTGAAATACACAATTACAGTGTATTTATAAGAAAATTATAATTATTGATAAACAATTTGCTAACACTTTAATGCACATTTCAATCATCGTTTTCAAATTCATACTGCAATGACACTTATCAAGGTTACAAAAACTGCTCTCAATTAGCAGAAATCCTAACACTAGCACCGCCTCTCTTTGATTCTGTAACTTAGGAAATTCCGGTTTGTAACTGTAACCAATTAACACATAGTTTGCACAGTGGCGGCTGTAACCCATCCCCACTCCAAAAAATACAAATATTTAGAAACATACCGGTGTGTGGTTTTCTTTCTTTGCCATTTGCCTTACGTCGCACCGACACAGATAGGTCTTATGTCTGCGATGGAACAGGAAAGGTCTAGGAATTGTAAGGAAGCGGCCGTGGCCTTAATTAAAGTACAGCCCCAGCATTTGCCTGGTGTGAAAATGGGAAACCACGTAAAACCACCTTCAGGGCTGCCAACAGTGGGATACGAACCCACTATCTCCCGGATGCGAGCTCACAGCTGCGCGCCTCTAACCGCACGGGGAATTCGCTCAGTGGTATGTGGTTTTCAAGGGGCTCTCCACTGAGTTTTCTACACTGAACAAACACGCAAACAACCCCAACACATATACACATTCCTCATAAAAAACTATAAACCTATATAATTAAGCACACAATAACGCCTGCAATGGCAATATATTCACCAATTCAAAAACTTGGTGTGAGCGCGCAAAAACGTAACTTCTTAATGCTACCAACGTCATTGAAATAAAACCAGCAACGTCGTAATGCAAAATTACATGTTATGTTTTTATATTGACATTTATAAACTAGAGATTTTTAATTAAAGAAAATCACAATATCATGTCCTCATTTTGACAACATAAAAAGTACAATTTTTAAGGTTCATCGATTTACAAATGTGGCTATGGAATAGGAAAGTTGGTGGTATTCTATCCTCTTTGGTATTGAAAGACCTGGCGTGAACAGCTCTACAGCATTTTGTGTTCCCGTTTGCTTTGAGCGATCCCCTCTTAAATACTACCGCTGAGTCAAGAGGGTGCCAGCTGCCACGTTCTCATATCGGTCGTAATGCAAGTGTGACTAGTGCAAGTGGTCGAACGAAGAATCGCTGTGAAGTGATGTCTTGGCTGTTGTTTCCACAGCCTGTCGGAAAAAGTTGGGCACGCATGCGCAAAAGGCAGAGTTCCTGGTTTCTGGCCAAAAGCTTAGCTCTCGCTGAGCTGTGACCACACAGCACCCGGCGTGCAGCGCACCAGTAGTTACCTGGTTGTGAGGGGAGTTGAATAATTTCTTATTCTTTGGCTGACGCCTTTTTCAATGCACTGTATTTGATTGTAGATAATATTTTTCCAACAGGCAATGTGCTGCAGCACTTCAGCACATAAGGTACGGCCGCCACACAGGACATGACCATCAATGATGGACACATCAAACCACCTCTCTACACTACTTTGGAATACATCACCATTTCCCTGTCATTATCCACAAGCAATTTCTTTTCAGCCTGCAACATTTTAATGCAGACATCACACTTTTTACACAATATTTTAATCACCTGCAAACTGGTGTAGCTGGCAATGCAGACTAAAATCCATTGTGTTTCAAGGGGAACTCTGATATGAACTACTTCTTCTAATGCAAGCTCTAACCAATCTAAATTATCAATAACTGTATCATGGCTATTGATATAGACATTATGAGCAAAGTCTTTCAAAGTAAATTCACGAAGTTTTGCAGACCTCATCTTTAATACATCTAACAGTTTGATCTTTCTTTCAGACTCAAGAATTCATTCCACAGAGGCATTAGAAGTACAACCACTCAATCTCCTGTAGACACCAAATCTTCTCTCTGAACTGTCTGTCTACAATTTTGTAGTAAACACATAAGACCAGTGGTAACTATTGAAAACACATTGTGGTAAGTATGTTTATCAAAGTAGTGTATGTTTCACCTGTCAATCTTCTTTCTGTTTATGACATGTGCCTAAGTCCATATATGTTTTAAACATGTAACGAATGAAAGGTTCATATTACCAGCACCAGTAATTGGACTAGCATCTTCATTCCTGGTATATGTATCTTTCATGGGATGCTATGCCTTACAGACTGACCACCACTTTTGAATTAATTTCAGGAACTGGATTGTGCCATCAGAAACATCCACACCTTGAGATTTCAGCAAATACAAATCAGCAACATTCTTACGATCAAACACTTAACTGCAAATGACACATTCTGTCTCTATTGTTGTTGGACACAGAGCCATCCTAGATAATTTTAAAGCCATTTTTAGTAACAATTTCTTCTCTGTACGAAACAACTCTTTATGGTCTGAAAATTTGGTCTCTAGTAGTTATAATTTACAGACTGGCTCTGTACCAACACCAACACTGACCACATCACTAAAAACATCAAATGTCTTATCAAAGTTTGGTATAATAAGAGAATGTCACTGCCCATATCATTGGTTCTGGAGAGTATCTTATTTGATTAATTACAGAGAGCTCTAACTGTTCCGGGACAAATTTTATTTTACCAATTCTCTCTGCATTAAACTCGCAGGTCTAACTCAAGTGCATTTTTTCAAAAGGTTCATAAAATGAATCATCAGAATAAATTGTGAAATGACTTAGCAAAGTGTAAAACTTCGTCCATCTGTCATATTTCCGGTCTTCATAAGCACTAAAATGCTCTGTAGGCAAACACACATTTTTGTGAAACATTTGAACTGCAAATCTCAATGTTGCAACCGTAATACATGACTCATCATCCACCTTCACAAACAATGCATAATCTTCCTTCACTATTCCATTGAATGGTTCAACGAATTTCTTCTGAACTTCACAGATGAAGGAGGTAAAATCTGTAAAATTGTCACATTCACACCACTTAACGAAATAACGTCTAAATACTAAAAACACCACAACACATAAAAATATCTAGATAACCGATAAAAGGACACTGCAACACTATTTAACACATACAAATATTCGGTGGAAAACAAACCAAAACCAAACCCCATGGCACTACAGCCCATGAAGGGCCTTGGCCTACCAACCGACCGCTGCTCAGTCCGAAGGCCTGCAGATTGCGAGGTGTCGTGTGGTCAACCCGACGAATCCTCTCGGCTGTTATTCTTGGCTTTCAAGACCGATTCGGTGGAAAATAAAAATCGCGAATTCCAGTAGCAAGATAACCTCAACCAACCACACACGTGAGCGGTATAAACCGAACTGAATGTAAACACGCCCCACACGCCGTCTACACGTGGCCCAATGTGACAGCCATTTTGACACGTATCTGTATATGCATTCCGGTCTGATAGTATTGTAGTTGATCTGGGTTCATACGTAAAGAGAAATTGACAATCCTTTCCAACATACGATAAGTCAGAGACGCAAAAATTAGGTTGTTTGAGATGATAGACGACGTGAAGAGGCTGGGTGGTGCGCATACAGACGTAGAAGTACCGCACGATTGAATTTACTGAAAAGTGTTTCTTATTTCTACAACAAGGAGCAACATAATAAATATAAGAGATCCGTCCGACTCCTTGGCTGAATGGTCAGCGTTCAGGCCTTCAATTCGGAGGGTCCCGGCTTCCAATACCGGCAGGGTCACGATTGTAACTGCTTCTGGCTCGAGGACTGTGTGTCCCAATACTCTCCTCTTCATATTTATGCAACACTACCAACACGCAATAGTGATTACATACCATCACGTAGGCTTGGCGTCGGGATGAACATCAGATCGTAAAACAGAGTCAAATCCACATGTGAGACATCTCACACCCACGACCCCACTGCTGTGGGAAAAGCGGTAAAATATAACAGATCCTTGTCATGGATACAATTGAATTATATTAAATTATCGACAAGAAGCACCAGCAGCCTCAGAAACATATAAAGAGAATACACAATTATGTAACATAAGTAGCGCGCAGTTGGTACGATCTCAAAACTGACCCTCTTCCTTTCTCCTTGCCAGGATGACGATGAAGTGTTGTAACTGCACGTACAGTATTTAATAATTATTCAAGATAGTTCACTTACGTAGTCTACTAAGTACTGTTCATTTGCTAATTAAATATTTCATGAAGTTCATATTTTCTCGTTGTCAGAACGTCGAACATTTTCTTTAGTAAATTGGACTTAGCTATGAAGCATGGTTCATTTACCACGACGCCATCAAGAAACACTGTTTCTTTTGCATTCCGAGACGGAAGTGCGCTGTGTGTCGACACACTGGTCGGAAGAAATTCGCTGTGGCGCATCGAACGTTTCGAAACAGTCAGCGGTGACATTTAGCCCATATCTACTGTTAAAACTGTATTTAAATATACACGAGGCTTATCGCATTCTATGTTGTACATATATAATCACGATATAAAACTAGCAATAATTCTTCTTCTTCTACAATTTCCTCATCGCATGTCCGCTGTCATCACGGCGATCGACTCTTGTTCCCAGCAAGTCGGAAAAGTGTGGTGGAACGAAGCCCACAACATTCTCGTAGATTATGTACACAAGATTTTCTCCTTTTTGCCCTACTCCTCTTTCCTTAAATGTCATCTATAAGATAAACTGCAGTCCCATAATACAGTAAAAATTACAAGAAAGATGATACATATTAGAGTGGTGCTTCCTAGTGCCAGATACTAGCACTAGTATCATGTGGATGTTTTTCTATACGTTGTCCTTGGACCTCCCAATTCTGTTTAAAGATTTCCATGTCGTCCAGGATTCATCGTAGTAATAGAGCAGCTTTTGTTCAAGCTTCTCAAGTTCCTAGCGATCTGGGAATTTGCGGTTGCTGGTTCAAACATGGTTTCATTTGGATCTGCAAGTAGACAAGGTGATGTCTATGGAGAGGCGAACTGTACCTCTCCACATTCTCGGCTACTTCACGTCGAGTGTCAGGTGGAGCTATTCCCACAAGGGAGTGCAACATACTTGTTGGGGTTGATTTTAGATACCCTGTGATCATTCAGTAAGCTTCCAAGGGTGCAAAGTAGAACTTCTTGGCATGTACAGATTTATACCATACAGCTGTGGCACTGTTTCTGGACGAGCGGCCCAATCTGATCATGTCAAAGCATTGTGAGAGGACTTTTGCCTCGGTGTTGGCGCAGTGATAAGTGCAAAGCGTGATCTCAGATACTTAGGCGTAACACTGTGTTCCAGTACTTTTCCCAATCACTTCACCTGCAACTTTTAGGATTCTCTACGTGAAAAGCATCTGTCTGGTTCTTTGGTGGATTTGGTTTGAAATTATTATTCCCTAAACGTATAAACCACTACACTACCTCAAAATTTCGAATGACATGACCAAAGCACTCTACTTTCTGGTATTGTACGTGACCTTCAGTTAGGAGTACTGTATCCCCACATCTCGAAGGATGGTGTTCAGGCCTCAGCAACATAAAGTAAACCGGACGAGTTAGCCATGCGGTTATGGGCGCGCGGCTGTGAGCTTGCATCCGGGAGATAGTGGGTTCGAACCCCACTGTCGGCAGCCCTGAAGATGGTTTTCTGTAGATTCCCATTGTCACACCGGACAAATGCTGGGGCTGTACCTTACGAAGGTCACTGCCGATTCCTTCCCACACACAGGCCTTTCCTATCCCATCGTCGCCATGAGACCTATCTGTGTCAGTGCGACGTAAAGCAAATAGCAAAACCACCATAAAATAAGACAGGACATACACAACACTGAAGTAAACAGGAACAGAGAAACTGAAGTCCCTGTGACACGGGATTTAAATCATTCTCTTGTATGAAGTCCTTGGGAACTAGTTTCAACAGGACTGCTCATGCTGTGATCAATTACGCAGGTGAGAGACCTAAAGAACTGCACATGCTCCAGTGATGTGTCAGGTACTGTCAACTTTATAGGTTGAATGACATGTTTTCCTACGGTCACTAAGTTAGTATTTTTCGTGTTTAAGCCCAGAATTTTCTTTGACCAATCAGTTTGTTAATATCTGTGGATCTTCATCACTTATTGCAAACGGAAAAGTATCATATGCACATTGCAGATTATTTATTACGATTCAATTAACGATGATGATATCCTGTTTTCCTAGCAGTGCTTAAGATGATGTTGATGTTTGTTGTTTAAAGGGGCCTAACATCGAGGTAATCGGCTCCTCATGGTACGAAACGATACGAAATGAAATGACAAATTAAAAGTCCAAAATCCTCCACTGACCAGAATTCACAGCGTGAGGACGGAAAATGAATGGATGGATATGAATTTAAAACGATCAGTGGATCCGACTCACAGTGCCTCACATGCGCAGAAGCTGGCACAAAACAACAGTATTACTGACCAAGGGACTGCTTCTATAGCATGATGCTGAATAGATTATATTTATAGTCGAAACGGGTCCAAAATCCAGGTCATAGGCCTCTCATAATGGTATTTATCGTTAGGAAAGTAGAATCATGCTATGTGTCATGTTGCGGTACTAATCAAAAGTAGCGTAGACTCGCGGTATTCCAAACCTTATGGTACTATTCACAGTAGTGTAATGCGCACATGTAACACAGACCTATGGTGTTTTGTACATTGTGGCGCTATTTACAGGCAACGCAAACCTATAAAGGCAACGCAAACCTATGCCGTTCCTCACGTAAATGGACTAACCACACGGACTCGTACTCTCCCGTAGTATTCCTCATATAGGGGGACTGTGCATAGGTAAGGCTGAACCATGGTGTCGCTAATCTCATGGTGTTGCTCATTTAGGGATACGAATCACAGGTACTGTAGGACATACATTCCGATTCACACACTCTCGCTACTAATTACAAACCTACTGCGTACCTAACATAGTGGTACTACGCGCAAGTACGACCCATGGTGTTCCCTGCGTGATGGTACTAATTACAAGTAGTCTCATGGTTCTAATTTTATAATTCCTTGGTCAAGCCTTTAGTCGCCTCTTACGACAGGCAGGGAATACCGTGGGTGTATTCTTCGTCTGCGTCCTCCACCAACAGGGGGCCAGTGTTTAAGAAAAACACCCTTTCACAGTAGATATTGAAGAGGAGTGGAGTTATAACACAGCCCTGCCTCATCCCTTGCTTTATTTCAATTGCACAGGTGTTGTTGGTGTTACTAACCTTAAGAGATGAGGACTGATTTTAATGCAGGTTGGCAACGGTTCGTAAGTCTTTTCTATCCAGGCCAATATCATAGAGTATAGTGTATTTAAGAGGTAACTAAAAGGCCTCTGGACAACTGGAAAGAAAGCAACACCAAGATGAATCAGTCTCTTCTGCAAGGAAACTTGCTGTCTGTCATGAACATAGATACCTTGATCATGACCAAGAGTTTCTAGTTTAATGTGGAATCCTTTGCTTTTTTGCCATTTACTTTACGTCGCACCGACACAGATAGGTCTTATGGCGACGATGGGATAGGAAAGGCCTAGGAGTGGGAAGGAAGCCGCCGTGGTGTTCATGAAGGTACAGCCCCAGCATTTGCCTGGTGTGAAGATGGGAAACCACGGAAAACCATCTTCAGGGTTGCTGACTGTGGGGTTCGAACCCACTATCTCCCGGATGCAAGCTCACAGCCGCGCGCACCTAACCGCATGGCCAACTCGCCCGGTAGGATGTGGAATCCGAACCAGAAGGATGTCTCCTTCATTTCATAACTCCCGCATTCCGTGGTCCAAACTGCAGCCACAGCCAGCTGAGCGGTAGTGATACTAGGCAGTCATGCCGCCTGATCTTAGGTCAGCAATAATCTTATGATAGAAACACCGGTCTTGGTCGAAATGGGCCTGTACTTTGTGTCGAACTTGGATCTCATCATCTAAGGCAACTTTTGGGTGGTCCAATGACAGAGAACACTAGCAAAGGAGATGTGGAGCTACAGGCAAGAGACCAAGACAATATACAGTTCTGGGTAAATGTGATGTAAGGAAGATATTTTAAGATGTCCTTGGTAATGCGGGTCATAACTTCACTAGTGTCCGCTCCTAATACTTGAAAATTTTCTGAACCCTTTCAGATTGTGGGTGTAGTCTTTCACGGCCGGTGTCTTCGCTGTATGCCGTGGTTAGTAGCTGCCAATATTACGCAGGAAACTGAGCGCAGCATTCTCACGAATTCGCCTGGTATGAAGGTCAGTAGTGCACTCAAGGTGTGGCATCCAGTAAATGGAGGAGTAACCCGAAGTGGCATGAAATTTTTCTGAAAGGAAATATAAAACACTTTCTTGGTGTAGCTCCGAAGACGCAGCAGATGGGAACTGCCATGAAAGTGAGGATCTGGCAACGCTTAAGGCTGACGTGTGGAATAGACGTGTTCCTACAAGCTGGGCTCAGCATACCTCGCCTGTACGTTAAGTATAACAGAGGAAGGAAAGACTGTTTACAACTCGACCATGTGTGGATACTTCAAACTGAACTGAACATACAACAGCCACAACCAGAAATCTCCTGAGCTATATAGTGATTAACTTCCTCATGACGGAACTACAACGTGTGTAACAATTAGCCAAGTGTACTTCATCTCTTCGTGATGTGATGATGATGATTATTATTGTTGTTTAAAGGGCCTAGAATCTAGGTCATAGGCCTCTAATGATACGAAATGTAACAATGTTAAAGTCCAAAAGTTCATCCAACGACCACAATTCAATCTTGATTACGAATAATGAATGGATGAATATGAATGTAAAATTATCAGCCGATCCAGCTCACAGTATTAAAATTTACAAATAATTCCAAATCAATACTCCGACTACAATTAAAAACCCGACGACGAACAATGATTATGAACTTAAAACAGTTGTATGTACTGACCAAGGGGCTGCTTCCAAAGCACATCCCTGAATCTATGATGGGCTTTTTTCAAAATCCAGGTCAACGGCCCCTCATAAAGGTACGTAACGGTAATAAAGCAGAACCATGGTATTTCTCATGTAGCAGTACACATTACGGTACTACTGATAGGTACTGTACTTCGCAGGCGGTGTTCTTCATATAAGAGCACCACTCATACGCAACGCGTCCCTAACATCACAGGGACCCGTCCTATACCTTGGTGTTCCTAACAGAGTGGGTACTAATCACAGGTAAACACCACACCCGTGGTGTTCTTAAGAACGCAAATCCCGTCACATATTTGTACAAATCTCAAGGACCCATACTATCTCGTGGAGTTCCTCACATAGTGGTTACTAATCACAGTTAAAGCCCAGACACGTGGTGTTTCTCGAAACGCAAGCCCATGGTGTTCGTCACATAGTTGTACATATCTCAGTGACCCGTACTATTCCGTGGTGTTCCTCAAATAGTGGGTACTAATGATAACTAAAGCCCAGACCCATGTTATTTCTCGGAACGCAAACCAATGGGTTTCCCTCATAGTCACAATTCAGCATCCCTTGGACTCGCCCCCACGCACAGAGGTTCGTGTGTTTTGTCGCGAGAGAAATTTTATTTCGCTCAAGTCGGCCGGCAAACCGCGTAGGACTCCCCCTATCCGCCACCAGGGACGCGCCATGTGGGCTTTATCACGACAGCGTAGTGGGTTCGAGGTTAATCTGCTGTAATCTGATGTCGTCTATCCCTCCTGGCTTACCGCTAATAGAACTCTTAATAGCTGCCATGTAGAAAAGCCGCATAAGGTGACTTGGCTCTAATTCTTCTGACCGTAAAATTTTGAAGTGTGATGGTAAGGTTTAACATTTTCCACGAGCTGGCGGACAATATGTTTAGATGTTACATTCGCATGACCCTCTCTAGCTGCTGGGTCACAACCCAGAGGCTTAACAAACCTCCAGGCTTTGTGGCTTCCCTTCCTTAGACCAGTCTCCTCCATCGCCTCTTTTATCAGACATCGCTTTTAAGATATCTTCCACAGCTTGGATGGTTTTGGAGCTCAGAGGAACGTTGTCAAACAGATCACGATAGTTTCATAATATTTCCCTAGTTTCTGTATATAGTGTGCAGCCTCGGGGAACTGAGATCCGAAAAAAATGCTTCAAGATATTTGCAATATAATCATATGATTCAGTAAAAGGCTCTATATTCAGAATATTCTCGTCCAGTGAAATTTTACATTTCTCCAAATCAGCCTACTTAAAATGATATCTTCTTCGAAGAGGTACTCACATTCTATCGATTTAAAGATAATACGTATGAAACTAAGAAGAGGCCACAGAACTAGTTGCAAATAGAGGATTGTGGTGGCGTTTAATAAATTCACAGAGGGTCGCTGAACGCTGAAAGGCATGTCTTTAATGAAGATGTATGTATGAAACGGAACAGTCTGCGGTCAGTTTGTAGCGTATATCTGGCATATAACAGGACGATGAGGGATTGCTTGCCCTACTGATTTCGCTGATAACTGAGATATGTGTTTGCTTACGCAGATACTGTAAGTTAATATCTGGATTATATATATGCCTCCATCTCACACAGTTGAATGATGCTGGAAGTATGTTATCATGCAGAAGAATTAGATCGCACGAATCTGCCCATTGTATGCCAGCCTCTCTTCTTTTGTCGGTACCTGTGTAGCCCAATATTGTATCATGCCTGTTGAAATAACCAACCACAAACTTCACATATTGATGCTGGAAGGCTTCACAGATCTAAATACAGTACCTGATGGCTTATTAATTGAACTCTGCTGTGAGAGTATCAATGACATCACGGGATAGGATCTGGATGTTGGATAGCACTGAGGGTGTTCAACCACTAAACGCATGCCCTTGATTTTTGGAGGCGAATAATCTAGTCTCGGTGAGTTTCTTGAATGAATATTATTAGCGTGTGGAGAAATTTGCGAGGGTATATATTTTGTGTAATTTTTCAGATCCTTACAATTAAGTCAATAATAGAAATAAAATAATCAAAATACAAAATATTATTTTGCAAAGTTGCGTAAAATAAACCAGTAAATCCATACATACGAAAGATCACGATGAGCAGAAAATGGGAACTTCTAAGAGTTAAATAAGGTCTGTGTATTCCAGTAACTTCTACAACATAGTCCGGTGTATTTTGTAATGTGTAGGGCTGATATGACCTTGTATTATTTTAGTGGAAATTTATCACAGCTTCAACTATTACTATCTGTACTGAGAAGATACGAGGCGAAATTTACGATGCTTGCCTGTGTTAGATGTTCCATGTATTATAACAGAAATTTCGTTATAATTTTCTTCAGCGAAGGAGGTTAAATATAGTGCATTTGTCATCGAATTTGTTCAGAGAAGAACATGCTTGCGATAGAGCAGTGAAATTTACAGGAATTTTAAGTATGTTAATATGCGAGATTTCATGTCCACAGACGTAGAATCAGTTGTGCATGCAAATTGAAAAGGTTTGGTCAACTCGTAATTTGTAGACGACATTAATTATTACTATTTATTTATTTGGCGTAAGGCTGCATCGCTAAAAACAATTAATATATACAATAATTACATCATACTGATAACAATAATTGATTCCATCACGCTAATAAGTTGAGGACACTGGAGAGTTCGATTTTAATCTATCTCAGCAGTATAACTAAGGTATTTAGCATTACAGGTTACCTCAAGACTTTTTCTGGCAATCTACTTAATGATAAAATTGATATCAAATGTTTGGCCTTCACATATTTTCAAGTTATTGTACTCAACAATAGGCAAGAATGTTTTCAGTCCCTGGAAAAACTTCATGAAATTCCATCTAAAACGAATCCAAATCTCATATTAGAAAACCCGATACATGGAAGTATCCGCTCGAAACCTACACAAGCAAAATCTGGTAACACAGTTTGGCAAAATTCCTCAGGTATATAATTTCAAATATTTTGGGAAATCATCCAGCCATATAGAGGATGGTTGCCTAGTTGTACTTCCTCTTAAACAATAATCACCACCACCACCACTCATCCAGCCATCTGCATTAAATCATGGAGAAAACAGAGATATTTCTATATTACAAGTAGGCCATAGGGTCACATGGAAAAGGTACAAAAATCAACATCCCGGAATGCTAAATTAAAATATTATAATACCTTAATTAAGCCACAAGCATCGCACACATCAGAAACCTTTATTATTGGAGAAAGACCAGTATCTAAAATTATCGAAAAACAAGAAGTAGAAGTCCTCAGCAACATCTTTGGCCCAGCATGCATAGAAGGGGTGTGGATGAATAGGTCTCCGGAATTATTAAAAATACTCAGAAACTATCAGACACAATTGGAAAAAGGCGATTGGAATTTGATGGCCATATTCAAAGAATGGACGATGAAAGACTCGCTAAAAAGTTATTTAATTATACCTAATCGCTAAGAGTCAGAATAACTGGATAATTGATATTAAAAAGACCTTCAAGGAATCAGCATTCCAGATGAAATTACATGGGACACGCCTAGATTTAAAAACGTAAGGACCGAGCTCGATGGCTGCAGTCGCTTAAGTGCGGCCAGTATCCAGTATTCGGGAGATAGTAGGTTCGAACCCCACTGTCGGCAGCCTTGAAAATGGTTTTCCGTGGTTCCCCATTTTCACACCAGGCAAATGCTGGGGCTGTACCTTAATTAAGGCCACGGCCGCTTCCTTCCCACTCCTAGCCCTTTCCTGTCCCATCGTCGCCGTAAGACCTTTCTGTGTCAGTGCAACGTAAAACTATAAAAAAAACGTAGGTGAACAAATATCATTTTGCTAAAAGCCCAAGATGAAAACAAAGGAATGGACCATTTTCCGGTGTACGTCATGAGGTGTGCCGAGAAGGTGCCATTCTGGCTAAATAACTTATTACTTCTCTTCGGTGTGCGATCGCATATGCCTCGCTACATCTCCAGAATTGGAGGTCTTGTGCCACTTCGAAGTCTCATGCAGTAGTTAGTGGTACGTAAAGCACAATGACATTATTATTAAAGCTCGTGCGGCTTCATCCCGGCGTGACGTGACTCTCGTGCGCCGCATCGGCCGTGTGCACCGACAGCGTGGTATTGGGTGCGAACGATTTGCAACAAAACAGGGCGCAGAACGGCATCTCTCCAGTGTGGTTCACATGTGCATGGTTAACCCGCCTGTGGTCGCACGTGAGACTTTCTCTCACATTCAACATCATTTAAAATCAATATATCTGCTAAAATTTTGCGGAGCGTAAGAGTGAACTGTGTTTTACAGTTTAGATAAAAAGTGATTATCCATATATAACAGAAACAAATTACTCCTTGAAGGAAATCAGTCATTCGTTCAGTCACTTTAAGTACAAGAGTGTCGGGATGAATGGCTCAGACGGTTAAGTCGCTGGCTCTCTGAGCCCAAGTTGGCAGCTTCGATCCAGGATCAGTCCGGTGGTACTCGAAGGTGCTCAGATACGTCAGCCATAGCTTTAAAGACATATAAAAGAACTCTTGCGGGACAAAATTTCGGCACTCAGAAACTGCGAAAACCGTGGAAAGGTGTTACTGGGACGTAAATCCAAAAACATTGTTATTAATATAGAAGTTTCTGACAGTCGGAATACAAGAGCAACAATAAAGTACAATAGGTCTTCTCTCTAACACCTGAGTTAGCTGGAGTTTCTAACAGCATTTATTTTCCAGCATTCTTCCTCGACTCATAATTTTTTAAGACTCCTTAATTAGTAACTGCAAAAGGAGAAGATTTCGCACAGAGCTTAAGTCTAAAACTAACGCCTACGACAGGATAAGATTTTCGTCTCGACTTCAACATAACACCAACACCACTGATCGCGCAACGAGAGAACATCTCACACAGGGCGCACGAACTCGTACGAATCTTTGTGCCGTCTAGCGGGGATGCTTACCCTTCAAATGTGAATTACCTAAGTCATGACTGTTATCAACTCAGCTAGAAGAGGGAACAGTCACCTCCCATGCAGTGCCGAGAAGTAAACTCACAATACAAAAAATGTGAGAGAAAATGTCATATGGCGACCACTCGCGGGTTAAGTTACATGATTCTCTTTAGAACGTATTACTGAGAACTCGTGTGCCTACCCATACGTGTGTGTTCAGATCTGAACTGTTAGATGACTTTTTGGCAGAAGATTTGCCACAGACATTTTAGCTACATGCCTTCTCTTCAATATACGTCTGCATGCGTTTTGAGAGTGCGACTCCTCGGAGAACTTACTACAGATACTGGACTGATTTATTTTCCTGTTTGAGATTGCATGTGCCCAACTACTTAAGATCTCGTACTGAATAATTAACCACAGACATTGCCGACGTGCGGAGTCTCGTCCGTGTGAGTCTACCGTGGAAAGTTGGATTGCGTGCTGTATGACTTACCAAAGATATTGCACCCAGCGGCTTCTTTCTGTATAATCACGCATGTGATCTGTTAGACCGATTTTCTGCTGGAAGGACTATTCACAGACAATATAACAGTATGGCCTCTCCTCTGTATGAAACAACATATCCATCGAGTGTTGGTAAAGAGAATTTAACAGGTTCTGCACCAGTATGGTTTCTCTCCCGTGTAAATACTCATATGACAAAACAGATTGCAATTCGTGCTGAACGACTGGCCACAATAATTACATCAGTATTTCGTCCCACCCGTGTGAGTCTTTATATGACTTGCGAGGTGGGATTTCCGACTGAACGACTTGACACAGACATTGCAGCAGAATGGCTTGTCGCCCGTATGTGTCCGCAAATGATATGTTAGACTGCATTTCTGTTTGAAGGACTTGTCACAGACATTACAACAATATGGCCTGTCATCTATATGAGTCCGCATATGTAAAGAAAGTGTACTTTTGAAATTAAAGCCCTTTTTACAAATACTGCAATAATATAGCATCTCTCCTGTATGAGTTTGGATGTGACAAGACAGGTAACGTTTCGTGCTGAAGGACTTGCCACAATAATTACAGCCGTATAGCTTTTCACCCGTATGAGTGGGTACGTGCAGTTCGAAGTAAGGTTTTCGGCTGAATGACTTCCCACAGATATTGCAACAGAAGGGCTTCTCCCCCGTATGTGTCCGCAGATGATATCTTAGAACGGTTTTCTGCCTGAAGAATTTGCCACAGACTTTACAGCAGTAAGGCCTCTCTCCCGTATGTATCCGCAAATGCTCTATTAGAGCAATTTTCTGCCTGAAGGATTTATCACAGACATTACAACAATATGGCCTCTCGCCTGTGTGAGTCCGCATATGTATAGCGAGTGCAGTTCTCTCAGTAAAGGGCTTCGTGCAGGTACTGCAACAGTATGGATTCTCGCTCATATGAATACGCATATGACCAGCGAGATGAGATTTCGTGGTGAAGAATTCGCCACAGACATTGCACCAATATTGTTTCTTCCCTGTATGAGTCATAGTATGACAAACTAATTTATCTTTCCGGATGAATGATTTCCCACAGACATTGCACCCGTAAGTTTTGACACCTGTGTGTGTTTGTATGTGTCGTGCAAGGGAGGACTGTGCGTTGTATAACTTGGCACAGACATTGCTGGAGAATGGCTTCTCGTCTCTAACAGACGTCATGTGATTGGTTATGTACCACAAATTCCTGCACTTGTTATGACATACTGAGCATGCGTTATCTATCCTACTTTTATGCAACCGCATGTGCTCTGTGAGCATGTTCCTCTTTGTGAAGCACTTATGGCAATACCCGCTCACTGAAAGCGGGTGGTTCCTGAGGTGTTCCGACAAGTTGCATCCGCTATCGAACAGGTTTCCGCAGTGATCACACTTCAAGGGACGAACACCTCTGTGTCTCATCAGATGTGTCAAGAGCCCCAACTTCCCGGCCATGACTTTACCGCACACATTGCACCCGAAACAAGGTGCTCCGCCATCCGGAGGTTGATGATATGCATAGCTCACCTCGGGTCTCGATCTACAGTGACAAATTAAAACCGTGACGAATTGTTCAACAGTCAACTAAACCACAACTCTCACAAAAAGGCATTGCTACTGAACATTCTACTCACAGATACCACATGGTCGATAACTGCAGTCGCTTAAGTGCGGCCAGTATTCAGTATTCGGGAGATAGTAGGTTCGAATCCCACTATCGGCAGCCCTGAAGATGGTTTTCTGTGGTTTCCCATTTTCACACCAGGAAAAATGCTGGGGCTGTACCTTAATTATGTCGATGCGACGTAAAGCAACTAGCAAAAAAGATACCACATGCAGAGATTTCATTTCCCATGAATATCACACTCCTGAGGGTAAACAACATCTGAGATCAAATTAGGAGTGTAGACTTAAATTTCAAAAGCTCTCACTTCTTACGAGGATGTTTTGCGTCCTTTCCTCGAATCACGATATCACGCGCAAGAAACTTCTGACGATTTAGGAATGAAAATTTTATAGGGAGACAACCCCATTTAATGAATGCATGAGAAGAAATGGTCCAGTCTAAAAGTAGAAAACAAGCTCTTTAATCCGGCGCACATTTATCTACTGAAATCCATATATATGTCTGTTCTTCTACATAAAGACGGGATATGCTTTGGAGTTTTGGTCTTATTCAAACGCTCTGCACTTAGTGGCAGGCATGTAATTACTTTTGTAAAAGCCCTTGTTGTTGAGGTTGTTCGAGAGAATCTCAGTGTTGTAGATATTAATTTTTTTTTTGCTAGGGGCTTTACGTCGCACCGACACAGATAGGTCTTATGACGACGATGGGATAGGAAAGGCCTAGGAGTTGGAAGGAAGCGGCCGTGGCCTTAATTAAGGTACAACCCCAGCATTTGCCTGGTGTGAAAATGGGAAACCACGGAAAACCATTTTCAGGGCTGCCGATAGTGGGATTCGAACCTACTATCTCCCGGATGCAAGCTCACAGCCGCGCGCCTCCACGCGCACGGCCAACTCGCCCGGTGTAGATATTAATAAAGTTGAGAACATTGTTTACCGACAGTCAGCAAGATATGCTGAACCACGGCTAATCTACTATGAATGTTATTTACGGTCACGAGAAACATACATATTGAATTTGTACATTGTTATAATGTCAGTTTAGCATTCTACTTCATCCCAGTGTGGTTATTTCTAATTACGTAACATTGATGTGCAATCAAACAGAACCAACCTACAGACAGGACGGTAGGTTTATACAAGGGAGTTCATCCTTACTATCATGACCTACATCCGTCTACGTCTTAATTGCTGGCTTTAACAGAGGCCGTATTCAACAAAACATGCCTCCCTTTACATCAACAACATCGTCCAACAAGTTATCTTCCATCAAATATCTTGGAATTCTTGTGACCAGCATTATGCTTCAAAATGTGAATTCTTATCCAGGATTGGACAAGCAAAAAAATAAGTTTAATACCATGACGACCTTACTCACCAGCCGAGAACTCAACCTCCAGCTCAGAGTTCGAATGCTACGTCGTTATGACTTTTCTGTCCTTCTCTATGGTTTCCAACGGTGGACGCTCAGCCCTTTATTGGAGAAGCGGATTGAATCTTTTGAAATGTACTTATATAGAAGAATACTCAGAATATCTTGGGTAGACAAGAAGACAAATGAAGAAGTCCTCAACATCTTGACCAAGATGAAAGAGCTTCTCATAACCATAAGGCGCGTGAGCTCAGCTACCTTGGGCACATCATAAGAGGTGAACGATATGAATTTCTCCGACTGATCATTCAAGGGAAGATTGATGGGAAAAGATCTGTGGGAAGACGGAGAAATTCCTGGCTGAAAGACCTGCGGCGGTGGTATGGACATAAGGCTATAGAAATCATCCGTGCTGCCGTTTCGCGTGTAATCATAATCAATTGGATCGCCAACCTTCGGAGGGAGACGACATCATAAGAAAAAGTATGCAAATTGGAAAATACTAATCCTGATGAAATCCTAGAAAAGATGAAATATAACAAGCAGATGACAGCTCTTTCCCTAACACTGACGCTTTCCGTTCTCCGACAGACGCTGTTGTCACAGACATTACGCAGGCAACAAAGAATATGGCTTGGTGGTAGTGTTTTATTACAATTATCTGATATCCTGAATTTAAACCCAAATGCAAGCTATCATGTCCTCAGAAGCAGAGTAATGTTAGGCTCGACCACGTGTTGTTACTACACACTTAGGAGAATATAAGTAGACAAATGAAAGTAGGACATTGATTCCAGATACGACAGGCTAGACCTCTTGATCATCACACAAGATATTGATGTTGACACAACTAGGCAACAGGGGACAGAGCATATGACCATGGATTTTATGTCATACGTTTTGTGCCACGCAAAAGGTGCAAAGGTCTGTGGCATTTCTTCTTTACGTGATTGGGTGATTTTTGTGACAAGTGATTTATCAGGTTCACAATTAGTTTTTATTTTGCACTGATAAATATGATTTTTGTGACAAGTGATTTATCAGGTTCACAATTAGTTTTTATTTTGCACTGATAAATATTCTCCACGAACCAGCTATATTGCTGTAACATGTCGCGCGTCCCAGGTGACGGCCTACTGGCCTGCTGGTAGGCTTGAGCAAAATACAATAGTTCTCGCGGAGCAAACACGCACGAAGTCCTTAATGAGAATTTTGGCGGAGTTGGAGACGTTCAGTACGGAGCAGTTGACAGAAGAGGTACTTGACTCTTCTGGAAGTTAATACAGGAAGGAGCGGAGCGTTTCATCACTAGAGGAGCGGCTGAAAATGCGTCTGTCCGGAACGGCGTAACTACCTGCTGTCATGAGCTCTAAAATGCTTCAAGACAAGCCGGCCGTAAAATAATACCATCACGTGATTACAGAATTATGTCTCGTGGAATTGGAACGAAGGTTAGGGCGTCCCCTGGAAGGGACGCGCTTGGCAGGGCCCAGTCAGCATTAAAAGTAGGCAAGGGTTACCAGCGCGGGCTGTGGCGGCTAAACAAGCGAGCACCCACATTCAATATCCCATCACTGAACTATGTCTGGATGAAGTAGCAAATTAGCCACAGCCCTTGAGAGAATGCATATAGGCATCTGTGAGGTGCAGGGAAAAGTTATGCGACACGGGGTGCGGTTACTAACTGATGTACAACGGAAGCCGAAGAACAACTAATAGCGTTGGCATCGTTATACCAGCAAAATTCGACGGTTCAGTCTCTGAGGTGCAAAAGTATGAAAATCGCTTCAGGTAACTCGTCCACATTGGGGAGAGAAGGAATTCCAATTATTCTATGGAACGCTCCACAAAGGCTGGGCAGAGGAACCAAAGATGCCTACTGAGCACTGTCTGGCAAGAAGACCACTGACTATCTTATCGTTGCCGGTGATCTGCATGGACGTGTCGGACGGAGGAAAGAAGCACACACAGTCCATGGCGTTCATGACTATGTTCAGAAGAACGATGATGGCCAACAAATTCCCGATTACGCAGAAACTGATCATCGCGAACACACGGTTCAAAAAGCGTGGTATTCACTTAGTCACGTACTACAGTGGCTCCCATCCAACTCACATTGACTACATCCTCGTCAGACGAAGGAATCTCAGAGACGTCCTAGAGACAACAGTTGTTCCTTACGAAACCGTTGCGATGAAACATCGACCAGTCATCTGCATGCCACGGTTAAAGTCACCAAGAGCTCAATACTTCGCAGGAAATGGACTAAATGGGATCAAATGGTGGCGCCTGAAGAATAAGGACAACGTTGCTGCAGAAGTTACAGTGCCACAACTCACCATATTTGAAGTGAGCCGGACTAAACTGAAAGACACCGCAGCTCCATTCTTGGAACAACTAAGTCAGGGCGACGACAACGAAGAATTAAGTATGGCACATGGCTTCGGAATGAATATGTTAAGTATTCAGTACGGTTGAATAAAGAGCTGTACCACGAGTTTCGTGCTCGTTGGAATGCCTACAAAGCAGCCAGTAGTAAAGTGAAGGAAGTCGTTGCTGTAACGAAAGCAAAGCGGTAAGCAGGTCTACATATGAAAATTGACATGCGCGAAAACGAGCGGAATATTTAACGGCTAGTCAAATCGAGGCAAGACAAAACGTAAGATATCCAACCTTTTTACAGCATCAATGAGGAAACAAGACGGTTTGCTACTCGACTGGCGGGAAGCTCGAGTACACTGGCGGAACCACTTTGACAAAATTCAATCTTGGAATTTTCGTATCTACCTATCCCAATCCCCTCCGCTGTTGATGGTCCAATGTAAGAAATTGACGTCACCGCAGTCCAGACTATGCTGAAGGAAATGACACCAGGGAAATCCATCTATCCTGATTATGTTCCGTTAGAGTTTTGTTTCCCTCAATGGGGGGATGCAGCAGTGTGGCTAAAGCAAGCTATTCAACCAGATCACCAAAGAAGGTCAAAACCAACAGATTGATGACGGAATATCCATTCAAAGATAAGGGAAGCCCTGAAGAATTTTCTAATTATCACTCGATCATACTTCTGAGCCACGCAATGACAGATTTCGAACAAATCTTCGACAAAAGGATCAGCGATTTAGCCAAACATACAACAATCAAAGCTGGTTTTGTGTAAAATTGTGGCACAACGGGAGCAACCCACGCTACAGGGCTGTTACGTGAGAGACACTGTGAAAAGAATAAGAGGCTTCATCACGACTTTCTGGACCCTGAGAAGGACTTCCATCGGGTACCTCATAACCATATCAGTCAGCGCTCCAAGAACATGGCATTCCAGAGCACCTTGTTGAGAGGGTATAATTGTTCCACGAAGAACCAAGGAGTTAAGTTCGAGCTGCCGTAGGAGCGTCTGATGACTTCCGCATAACTGTAGAAGTCCACCTGCCTTATCACCACCGCTGTTCATTCTTGTGATGGACACCATTACATCAGACCTGCACAGTCCAATACCATGGACACTTCTCTATGCAAATGTTGCAGAGAATAAGCGCCAAACAGAAGATAGGAACAATCGACTAGCGCAATACGTCCCGAGCCTTAACAAAAAGAAGACAGAATATATGACATTACATCGTCGAGAAGTTGGAACCATGCATGTTGACGGTGAATATATAGTACGAGTAGAGAAATTTAAGTATCTTGGTTCCACAATCTATGATGATGGGCAGCTTACGGATGAAGTCAACTTAAGAATATGCAAAGCCTGGCTGATGTTGAGAATGACAACGGGTGCCCTAGCGACCGTCGGATGAAGAACCATCCGAAATCTAAGACCTACTAAACTGCTATCCGTCCTGTCGTTTTCTATGGCAACGATTGCTGGCCAGATAAAGGGGCAGAACGCCAACTAAGCATCATGGATACGAAGATGCTTATGTGGAAGGCTGGCATAACTAGACTGGATCATATTTCAAATGATGTCATTAGAAAACGTTCTGGCATTGCACCAATCCAGAAGAAAATTGAGGAAAGGCGTGTGCGCTGGTTTGGCCATATGTTGTGTGCAGAGGACGATATATTGTGAAAGTCAGCGTATACATAGAAAGTCGGTGAAAAGCGGCGCAAGGGACGAAAAAGACAGCAGAGGCCAGACAAAGTGCACAACGGACTGAAGGCTGTGTGACTACATACGAACATGGCCCGAGACTGAACTAACTGAAGACAGTCACAACACCGGACCCTGCCACCAGGCAGGCTAATACTAAAGAAGCAGAATAACAAGAAGCAGATTGATGAATATCTGTTATAAAAATTGGGGTAGACATTCTATCATTCAACTTAGTATGTTCAATTCTGTGTCTTACAGCCTATGTCCAATATCTATAAGGTCTTATTTCCACAAAATAGTGTTTGAATGACAGAACGCTTCTCTATTTCATGTTTACGTGCATTATGAAGAAAATATATAACTCAACAAAATTAAAAATTCAGGGGTATCTGTGTTAATCTGGAAAGACAGTTTGAACGTTCAGTGAAATTATACAAGTACCAATAAGAGGGGAGTCCATAAGTGTATTCTAGCCTGAATGGAATTTTGCAATTCAATATTTCTGCTTGCAGGCTGAATGCTGAAAGGCATAACGGTCTATAATGATGATGTATATACGTGTGTATATTTCTGCTTACATCCGTCAGAGATAGCACACAATCATAATAATTAATTTCTTATTATCACCCTGATCACGTCTACAAATATAAAGACCAAGAATGAATGGCATGAAGAGGTCACCTCAGGGCCACATGACACTCTACACTCTACAAGTGGAAGAACACCGCATCACTAAGTGGTTAGTTCAGGACCATGTGTCACTACATAAACAGAAGTTCGCCTCATCACTAATTATTTAGCTCAGGGCGATGTGTCTCTCCTCAAATGGAAGGTAATCTAATCTCATCACTAATTGGTAAATTCATAAATATGTGTTTTTCCACAAGTAAGCAATTGGAAGGTCCAGTAAATAAAATCTTTAAGTCCGTTTTTTCAACTTTTCAGGAAATGAAATACAAAGTTTCAATCTTACACAAAATCTATATTTTTCACTTCTGTAATCCAATTTTCTGTTATATGGAAATATACATATCAACTATTATTTAAAATAACTAACAGCTCTTATTAGTAGTGAAATATAGTTTATAAAATGCAAAATACACTCATGTACTTAGTGATTTTTTGGTTTGTATAATGTTTTCCTGTTAATTTTTCGGCTTCAAATGTCACTCGTACTCATCCACATCACCCATTCCATCAGAACTATCAAGACTTGAGTCAGTAGTTTGAAACACACTGCTATAAAACAATCTGTCACTTACTGGCACATAAGTTTTAAGTCCTTCACCTTTCCCTCTTTCAATGGCAAGTACGTTCTGTACTTCTGCTTGGGTCCCACATTCAGCAGGCTATTCTTAGATACACCATATCTATAGAGACACCTCCTTAAAGCCTGTTCCGTTGGTCTCTTTATATAATTGCATCTTCCCCCCCACTTGGAAAATGACCCAACAATATTTTGATATACCTGGCAAACTGGGCTTTAATATGCCCCTGTACATTTCCTGATAGTGTAGGACAGGAATGATTCTTTCCTCTTCCCTAGGATCTTCAGAAATACCTGTGAGGGATTTTTGCACAACACAACATCAAAAGCGTTCTTCTTCTTACATTCCTTTACCATTTTCACATACTTTTCAGGACCAAACTTCTTATATTGCTCGATTGCTCCTAAATCTGAATCAATAGGCATCATACTGTGTCCTGGTACAGGGTACACTATTGTTATTTTATCAAAAAATCCTCTTGACACATAGCTGATCTAAATAACTCAAGAGATACTTATTCTTGTTTTGTGATAATGCATTATCACAAAAAAGAACAAGATTCCTTTGTGTTGACTTGTAAATATTAATGTAATCCCCAAGACGGGTTTTTACTTCATCAGGGCCCTTTGCAGCAAAATATTCTGCATACATATACATAACGGCTTTGTTTGTCTTTATATTATGAATTCCAAATATGTGAATCCACAACTGACGGTGATAATATTCATGTTACACATTTGTGACAGGTAAGGGCAAATTCTTCTGGAAATCAAAGCAAATGGCAAGAGTATCTAGAGAGTCATTGTTTTTCGCAGCACTGAGTTGCTGATAAAAAGTTTCTGCATTTCTCTGGTGCTGCTCCAAGCACTTCACCAGATTTTCTTCAGTTCCATCATTTTTGGATGGTTTAGCTGCATCAATGTCTATTTTGTATCTTGTGCAGATATTACACATATATTTTCTAGGCAGACCAAATAAAATACCCGCCGGAAGATTTCATATGAGATGGCATTGTCTTCATATTCTTGATTGTAAGCTTTATGAAGCTTTGAAGTGTTCATTTCTGGGTCTAAGAACTTCCTCAGCCTATTGTCTGATCATGTGTAGTGTAATTCTTTACAGGGCAGATTGTCAATAAAATTTCTAACTTTCTCCAGTGTCTCCTCACGTGTTCTCTGATGATGTCGGCGCTTTCCTCTCATGTCTATTACACTGTAATCTGGTTTTTGGCACTTTTGCTACCAGACGATCCCGCTTAATACCAAAAAGAGCAGTAAATGCAGAGACGCACAATGAAATTGTTTGATTGTTGTCTATAGTTACAGAATATCCGAAAACTCACCTAGGATGGGAAGGAATATCAGATACGCTTGGACGATGTATTTTCGGTTGAATTAACTGCAGACAGCCTTGTAAATATATGTTCTGATCCGTGTGTGATTGCAGACTGTTAAATCTGTCATACAACTTTTCCTGCCAAGCACTGATAATTTACTGGCACACTTGCACCGGCATGGAGGAATGTTCCCCATCACCCTTTTTTCACCCTTTATGTTACTGGCTATTTTCCTATTTTGTTTCCAGTTTTTTACATCAAGCTTTCTTTTCTTGCCCACTTTCACGTTCTTAACACTTTGAATATTAACAATGTCGTTATATTCTCCTTCTGTAACGGCGTTCCTCTTCATACCATCTGCAGTACCTGATGATCTATAATCAACATTGGCTGTCACAGATTTCTTTCTTTCTTGATGAACGGGACTCTCATGCTCTGCAACAAAAGACACAAGAATGCTTAGGTGTAAATACCACAAAAGATAACCCTTTAATTTTGAATTATGGCAAATGAACTTGGGGAGATAAATACTATATTGCTAAGTGAATTTTCTTTACTGACCTGGTAAATTATCATCCTCTCTTTCTGCAGAAAATATACCAGTTATTATCTCTTCTAACACGACTGATGCCTGGCTGTTTCCTGTTTCAGTGTACAAGATACGCTCTTTTCTCAAGCCCCTCTCTTCCATATTTCCATTGTCTTCTTGCAACTGAATAATGGTGGATATCTCGGCTTGCTCTGCAGTCTCTCACACAGATTCGTTGTCGTGTTCTCTGAAGGTGTCCTCAAGGTCCATCAATATTATCACTGAACATTAAACCGAAAGATGAAATATGTTTGTATACAGATACTTTTATAGTCTAAACTTTCAGTAAAACCATATGAATGAAGTGGAATAAAGCAAAACTATGAGTTTCTTGTACATACATATTTCATCTGCACCTAACACGTACTTCGACATCTTCCTCACTACACATGGGAGTGTTACAAACACACTACTAAGCAATATTATTCCTCTGACTTGATTGTTGAACAATAAATGAAGTTGGCAGAGTGTATTTGTTGACAACAATATCTAGGATGGGATGAGGGAAATGTTGGATTTATTTCAACGGATTTAGTGGACTTAGGGATTTCTTTCGTTGCCTTGAGTGGACTTGGGGATTTATTTTGCTGCATTGAGTGTACTTAGTGATTTCTTTGGACTTATGGATTTCTTAAATTTAATTACTAGAAAGTACGAATTATACTTATGCAAGTTACATAGACTTAGGGTTATTTATCATTGAAACTGATTTGAGATTTGAAAAGAGCGGGAAATTTTGGTCCGGATAAATGCATTATCTCCATTTGTCAAAAAATGGACTTAGTGATTTTATTTATTGGACCCCCAATTATGAAATTTTATGATCTTAAAACCTGTTCATATTTAATTCAGTACTGAAGTGATATGGCAAATATCTTAGACATTTTAGAAGAAGGCATTTAAGTTGCTGCATGATATTTGTAGACTGATGAAATGAGAGTCAAGATACCATAGCACCTGAGGAGAGATATAAAACAAAGTGGGAAGCAGTAGGTAAGATCCGGTCAACTGAATCTTTAAAAAGCATCTAAAATCTATGATATACAATGGACTAAGCTACGTAGCAATGGACTGTCCTCTACCTTATATACCAAGGGAATACACACAAAAAGCTTGTCGCTTTGCTGGTTCGAGAGTGCCTCTGCACAAGATATGTTTAGGAAGAAGAAAGTTTATTTTTTTATTTTTTATTTTATTTTTTGCTAGTTGCTTTATGTCGCACTGACACAGATATGTCATATGGCACGATGGGACAGGAAAGGCCTAGGATTGGGAAGGAAGCGGCCATGGCTTTAATTAAGGTACAGTCCCAGCATTTGCCTGGTATGAAAATGGGAAACCACAGAAAACGATCCTCAGGGCTGCCGACAGTGTGATTCGAACCCACTATCTCCCAGATGCGAGCTCACAGCTGCGCGCTCCTAGCCGCATGGCCAACTCACCTGGTAAAGAAAGTTTATTTAAACTAAATCCAAAAATGGAAATGTGCATTTTGTGTATGAAAAGTATTCATGAGCAACATTTTTATTGGTGGTCACAATACAAGATTGTTCTCTAACATAGCCTATTGTGTCCTGTTACACAGGAATTACAAAGAAACAGCAGAATTTGAACCTTGAAGAGTGTACTATTTGGGCTATTTTCAGTTGTGTGCATGGTTCTGCTCTGACTAATGAGTGAGTGTAAGCTGGTACTGGGTAGTTCAGAGGACTGAAATGAATATCTATTGCTACTAGTTGAGAATGTACAGTAGGAATAAGTCAATGCATCACATAACTGTCGAGAAGACTCTAACCACCCACAAAATAAAATCTTTCAGAATTCATAATTTCCATCACTAATCTGGATTAAAGTCAAACCTTAGGCTATGACTAGCCATTGCAGGACCTGCCGATACAGGGGCTCGGTCAAGGGCACCAATCTGTGATTATAAAATCATCTCCCAGGGTTTATCGAAGATCGTTTCACACAGTAACCAACAACGGTGTGACAGCAAAAATAATTAGCAAGTAGTCCAATGGCACACCTACAGTTCAAACAACAATACTGCATTCAATGTTTGAAAACAGGATGTACACTTGTGCTACATTTTAATGTTAGTGATCAAAATTACAATTTTAAAATAATGTTACATAATTACATTATTATTTACCTACTTTTATGAGAAAATACATTCACTTACTTGAAAAATTCTGAATTTTTTAGGCAACCTGCACAAATTTAAAACTTCACTTGTAATTGTCCATTTTATTAGATAATACTAATTGTGTAAGTGTGTTTGTAAACAACATGCTACAAGCACTTGACTGACAAAGAGCACTAAAGTGAAAAGTTGGACTTGGCGACAGTCAGCAAGTGTGACCCCTACACTGGAACAAACATAAATTCAATGCCACAAACTTTTTTTGCTTACAACAATGTGGACATCTCCAAAAGAGGCACTCGGTCAAGGTTTCAGCTTGTCACTCATAAACTTTACAAACACAGAAAAGTTTAACTGACAAGATTAACTTCGGAGTGTCCTATGCTTGTAAGTCGTAAAATCGGCACGGTATTTTACAACGTGCATTTTCTCTAATGCTTAATCACTGGTAGATAATTGTTATTGATCATTAGATTGGATTCACTATTCAGGTTAAACCACAGTTATAACATATTTGCATATGAAAATCAAAGTCTTATTCGCCATAATGAAATACTTAATTCGCGGATATTTACAAGTTCATATGACGGCAATATCATACAATGTCAAATACTGTTCACTTGTGATGGAGGTTTGGCCTTATTAAAACTGCAATCAATTGTTATTATACACGTATTTAAGGGAATATTATGAAATAGATTAGTTTGGGAGATTAAATGTTCAATTATTTCACTTGAAAATCGTCTTAATATTCACACGCTTATTTCTCATGAATGTTTAAAGTCAGTTTCATTCAAATATGAATACAAGTTTAAATCAATTAAACTTGTTCAATTTGCAGTTGAAAGTAGTAAGTCTCTAAAGTGATTAATTATCATAAATCTTTGACAACCCTTTGAAATTATTAAGTTAGTATCATATCACTCCAAAAGTGTCTAAGTTCCAACACGAGTTATTGTTGTATAAATCTTGTAGAAAACTTTACCGTAGAGTTCGTACGATGTGATGCCTTGAGTTCGAACCTCGCGAACACGTTCACGAGAGACAACATGACCACACGACGGCAACAAGTTGAGAATTGAACTGACCTGACCTGGCATAACCCCGTTCTCTTATACCAATCTGCCGAGGTCAGCTCCCCCCTCGTGGAAAAATCAAGTTTCTTTATACCTGAATTACTCCTGAGGTACGTAGGCCGAAATGAATGAAATTGCAGTGCGTTTCCCTTTAAATAATGGGCTATATGATGGCGTATCTCATTCATTGATATCTCAATGGGTTCCACAGTTAATACAATTTCTTCTAGTATGTTCGACAATATCAGGAGCAGGAGCGTGATGTAGCTTGCTTGCTGTATGCATGCCCAAGCCGTTCCGTTGTGCTACTTCGCTTGCTAGGGTAGTCCCGTTACGCTGACTTCCATTACATAAAATTATGTTCCAGGATATACATGGTTCCTGGTACAGTACGAACGAACACAATTACTGAGACTATGTGGAGGTAACAGTGGCAGATGGCATAAGAATGTGATGAACAAAAGATGCAGTGACAGTGAAAGAAAGAACATAAATTTCATGGTTGCTTAAAGGCATTGAAAACAAACACACTACAAAAATGTCTAGCTCTAATATTTTTGTATGTATATTCAGTAAAACTACATGACGGAACCTTAAATATGATCTTAAAGTTCCTGAATATTTTAGATACACTTAACCAATAGAATTCTAAGATATTAATGTTTAAATGTAACCTTGTAAAGAAAGGATTAAACTGATGAAAATGGCAAGCTTTTGGAGATAAACCAATCACTACTGAACACAAGTGTGAACAGGTACGACCTGTTCATATTGTATTGGATTTGTTGTGTACGTACTTCGTTTCTTCTTTGATGTATGGCAACAGCTGATCATCAGTATGCTCTTCTATGAATATTTCCTCCTTAATATCTTCGAAGGGCTACAAGTAAGAGATAAGAAAAGTAGAATAAAGAAGTGAGGGAGTAAAATATATAGGTCTAAACAAGAAACAGCTGAGAAACTAAATATCATAGTGGCAAAAAAGAGTATAATTATTTTTTCTCCCATTTTAAAAATATAAGAGTGGAAAGGAGCAATTACATCAAAATCACTTTAATTGCAAAAGAGGTGTCTACCTTGGTGGCAAAAATACAAAAATACCTTATTATCCAGCAGTAAATTTTAAATGAACAGAGAAGAAGACAATTTCCAAAAATGCAGTATTATACAAATCACACTGATTTTTTTTCTATTAAACACACAGCTAATCCATAATATATTTATATTATTTACAAAATTCTACCTATAACATCTTCTGTATTTACAAACATAATCAACGCATATACAATATGTGGAATTATTTCAAATAATACTATACAACTGCTATTAGATTAAAATTTACATTGCAGTTATATACTATATTTTTTTACGCTTTTGGAACCTAACTTGCATAAGGACCTGCTGCCTCTTAACCCAAGTCCCTTTTGCCACTGCTTTTCAGACAACTGATAAGAGAGATACGAATGTGAAAAGGAACACACTGCAGGATAGCAGTAGACAAAGTAGCAAGGAAAAAGAGGAAAATTTGTAAATATGTAAAATTAAAATTGCCTCCATATTTCTGAAGATTCAGCAGAGTATAATTACACATACATGTGGGGATGGAGGCACTTCCGTATGTTTGTACACGTCCAATTTAAAATAAATAAATAAATAAATAAATAAATAAATAAATAAATAAATAAATAAATAAATAAATAAATAAATAAATAAATAAATAAATAAATAAATAAATAAATAAATAAATACATACATACATACATACATACATACATACATACATACATACATACATACATACATACATACATTCTATCTACAAATCCTTACCCAATACTACTCCTTGCCACTCTTTCCGTTTCTGTTGATCCCTATAACCACAATGAATAGCTATTTCCTTTATCCTCTTATATTCACATTCGCCTGTTTCCATATTTCTAGAGATGACTTGACTTGTCACCTCTTTGTTCATTTCCATGCCATTTCTTTCCCAAAACACTTCACTGTAATATTAAATAATCCCATATTATTCCTAGCATTTCCACAAAAATTGGACAATGCCTGAACCATAACCACAGAAAATTCCATCATCCCTCTTTGTGCAATCAATCAATCAATCAATCAATCAATCAATCAATCAATCAATCAATCAATCAATCAATCAATCAACAGCATTTAGGGCGTGCGGTTGCTTATGTAGAAAAAGATTGTGCATATTGTAACAGGAACGCCCGTACTTCAGTTTATCGGAGAGCATGAGGAACGACAAGGCGTGTACGGCCCATGCTAAGAGAGTAAGAGAGAAGGGTAGTGAAAAAAAATTTCATGATTAAGTGGATCCTTCAGTTTATTCAATAGATATGCAAAGAATTATGTCACCTTTTACAGCTAAATCGTGGAGTTGTCCCTGAAGGCGTGGAGAGGACGTCGTCCTGCGGCGGCTGCGTCGTCTTGCGGTCGGCGTCGGCGTTGTCTTCCGTCGTTGGTGTATTAGTGTTGATGACTCGAACCAGAGGCAGGAACGGGGAAATGTGGAGCTTCCACATTGGACGTCATGGGGTACCGGTGTGACACTTCTCTAAGGCGAAGCACGCCGAAATAGTTCCCACAGCAGCAAGGATAAAGTTAGAGTCACAGTTCGTATTTGGAATAATAAACAAATGAAAACAATCTAGGACCTTCCGAAGTGCAGTGATTAAGCCCTTCATAAAGAAAATTAAATTTACCGGGTACAGTCTCTGCACTGTACTCCATCAGCACAATACACTTGTTGAAATAAATGACAGACCAAGTTCCATTACGTCGTAATTTTTAGAAGATTATCACTGGCACTTAAGATCATAATGCAACACAGTTCAACGGATAGACACAGTCCTTAAATGAAATGAAGGTCGACACAGTCTATGCTAGAAACACTGTCGCTATTTTCACACAGTCTTTAAATGAAATCAAGGCTGGCACAGTTTATGCGAGAACACAGTCTTTAAATGAAATCAAGGCTGGCTAGAAACACTACCGCTGTTTTCACACAGTCTTTAAATGAAATCAAGGCTGGCTAGAAACACTACCGCTGTTTTCATACAGTCTTTAAATGAAATCAAGGCTGGCACAGTTTATGCGAGAACACAGTCTTTAAATGAAATCAAGGCTGGCTAGAAACACTATCGCTGTTTTCACACAGTCTTTAAATGAAATCAAGGCTGGCACAGTTTATGCGAGAAACACAGTCTTTAAATGAAATCAAGGCTGGCTAGAAACACTACCGCTGTTTTAAATGAAATCAAGGCTGGCACAGTTTATGCGAGAACACAGTCTCGAAAATGGATAAGCACAGTCTTTAAATGAAGTCAAGCCCACGGAGAAAGCTTTTAACACGAACGTTCTGAACTCAAATATACAGCCGGACCGAGTGACGAATTATGTCGCGACGTGCTTACTTGCACACACTCACTGAACTCACGGCTTACTGCCGACTCACTCCACTCTCTGCCTTCAGCACACTGCCGCTGCATACCGCACACTCTCTCTGCTTTACCCCAGGCTGGCGACTCGCTTATATTGCCGAAGGCCGGTGGGCGTGGCTACACATGTGGGCCCCAAGAAAATTTTGTATCTTGGCCATCTTCACACCGATTGACACGAAATTTCGGCTAGCATCGTTCATTATTCCTGCCTGCAAGGTGACGTTATTGAAATATTGATATTATATTTCGTTCATGCAGCAATGCTATGGAACACGAAGGAACCTTCTGCGTGACGTCGCTTGTCCTTGGCCGGTGTTCTAGAACATCGCGAGCTTGCGTGCAGCTCCCACTATGGCTGTGCGCTCGGCGCAAGTTTTAAATGCTTACGGCCGGGTGTTAGCGAGCTCCTCTTAATAAAAGAATGAAACGTGAATGCTCGTAGGGCGTTCCAGTTTCATCTCCCCCCCTGCTCGGGAAAAAGAAAATTGCTGGGCGATTTTCTGTTTGCTCATCTCCTAGTAAAGTATTTCTTGAGATTGGCTGAGTTGAAGATTCCCTCAATGTCGCTATCTGCCCTTCCTACTTCGTAGGCACCATTATCTAGTGTGGTAAGTATCCTGAAGGGTCCTATGAATAAGGGACAAAATTTGGCGTAAATTCCCTGGTCGGGGTGCGAAACTGCAGGCTTGCGTATTAATACTAGGTCATCCACTTGTAAGGGTTGTCGAAACTTGTGATGTCGTAACTTCTTTTCTCGGATTTGAGCAGCATGTCGTAATTGCCGAAGTGCCTTGGTAATGCGAGCTTGTTGGCTCACTGCTGCGTCAGGTTGATCAGGCAAAACTCGATCCCAAGGTCTGTCAGGAGTGAGGCCTTTATGTATACTCAAAGGGATGTCCTGAATAGACTCATGCACGGTGGTATTGACGATCCTTTGCATAATGGGTAGAACTTCAACCCACTTCCAATACTGTTGTCCGCAATACAATCTACAGAATCTGGCAATTTCTCGCATAACCCGTTCGGCTGGGTTGGCTTCCGGGTGTCGGATGGAGTTCATGATATGCCTTATCTCAAGTTCTTCCAGTGCAACTTGGAATTCCATAGAGGTAAACTGACTTCCATGGTCTGTTAAGAGAAATTCCGGCTTGCCCATCTCGGGAATGATGTTTCGACGAATCCTGCGGAGAATGTTCCCGGTATTTGCCTTCTGAATTGGAAGCAACATAGTGTATTTAGAAAATGCATCTATGGTGACAACAATGTATCTGTTGGCACGTAACGCCTTGGGCAAAGGTCCATATAGGTCCATTGCGAAGATCTGGCCAGGTTTTTCAGGTATTAAAGGTCGTGGATATTCCCGGAGGAGCCTGTTATTGGGCTTGATCCTTTGACAAATATCACAAGTCCTAATGGTGTTACGGATGTCACGGCGTAAGTATTCCCACGTAAACCTTTCTCTAATCAGGTTTAGGACCTTGTCCGTACCGGCGTGTCCAGAAATGGAATGGCAATGCCATATAATAGCAGTCCTTATTCGAGGAGGGGCATAAATACGATCTGTTGTTCTAGCGAGGTCGACGTACTTGTGAAGTAGGCCATCATGGTAGCAAAAATTTTGAGCTATCCTAGATATACGAGGATACTCGTCGTCGTCTTGAGGGATAAATCCTTTAAAAAAACGAATCAGCTCATGGCTTAGAGGATCTCTTCCTTGAGCTTGCGCTAGATACTTTAGTCGTCGCAAGAACTCTTCATCTTCATCATTCACGACTTCAATCGCATGGATCGAAACCTCATCTGTCGGATTCCGACTTAATGCGTCGGCTAGGATATTTTTCCTTCCGGGCCTGTGAACAACAGTGATATCAAATTGCTGTATAAACAGCGCCCATCGGGTTATCCGTTCGCTTGTAATGTCTGACTTGAGAATAAATGTCAGTGCTTGATGATCTGTGCAAATAATCACCGGATATCCAAAGATTATTTTCTTCCAGTAAATGAGAGAATGTACTACGGCAAGGGCTTCTAACTCTGTTATCGTATAAGCCTTTTCATGGGGTCTCAACTTGCGGCTCATGAACGAGAGAAAGATGCGAACTTCAGGTTCCCTTGGATCAATTTGGAAAAGAGCTGCACCGATCCCTATGCGGCTGGCGTCACATTCAATATAAAAGGGTAGCTCGTAATTAGGATAGGCCAGTTGAACATTGTCTTTTAACATCTGTTTTGTCGCCACAAATGCTTTATCGCAGACATCAGTCCACTTCCACCTGTTGTTCTTCCTCAATAACTGCTGCAGGGGTGCTACCGTTTCAGTAAAATTAGGGCAATGCTGCGCGAAGAACTGGCAGAGGCCTAAGAATTGCCTGATGTGTTTCATTCTTGTGGGTTTGGGAAATTCTAGAATACATTGAATCTTAGCCGGATTGGGCTTGATCCCATTCCCTCCAATAAGATGGCCTAAAAACAAAACTTCAGTTTTGAAAAACTGGCTTTTCTTGGCGTTAATTTTGAAATTCTTGGTCTGTAATTCCTCCAACACCTTATGAACATCTCGTACATGTTGTTCCAGGGACTCGGACGCGATGATGATATCGTCCACATAAATGGTGGTGATTGCCTTTACTTCATCGGAGAGTTGTTCCTCTAAGGCTCTGATAAGAACTGCACCAGAGTTCTTAATGCCAAAAGGGAGTCTGTTAAAGGCATAAGTGACATTATCAAAGATGAATCCGGTAAATTTCCGACTATCTTCATCCAATAAAATGTGAAAATATGAAGAAGCCATGTCCATAGCAGAAAATACTTTCATGTTATGAAATCTCGTAATTACATCCCGGAGTAGGGGAGGGTGGTCATATTCTAGCACAAGCCTATCGTTCAAAGCCCTCGCATCGAGGCATATGCGCAGATTACCATTTGGTTTTCTTACTATAGCCAGAGGATTAATGTAAGGTGTGACGCATTTTGATATGATTCCATCATTCTCCATCTGTTTAATGATGACCCGAGCTTCTTCCAAGTACTTCATGGGTATCGGATAAGGCCGTTTCTTATAAGGTGAAGTGTCAGTAAAATCTAAGTGGTGCTTGAAACCCTTAATGACTCCAGGTTTCTCGGAAAATACATCTGGAAACTTCTTGAAAAGCTCTTGGATTGCCTTTGTTACTTCATCATCATCGTAATCTGGGCTTTCAGCTACATTGGCGTAAAGCGTGAAGTTGTAGTGGTCCTCGTTCAACTCATCATCGATGATGGACGCCATCTGGTCCTCTACGGGTCCCACTTCCTCGGGTCGCCCCTCTTCGCGGACGCTTTCTTCGACAGGCGGAGCCTCGCTCATCTTGCCTTCTACTATGCCCACCGGGGTCTCACATTCCGGATTCTTCACGTCATTATAAGTAACCAACTGTAGCCCTACAGATTCGACGTGGAAAAATTTAATCACATTAGCGGGATAATCAATGATTCCCCCATGTTGAATGAGAAAGTCTGATCCAAGGATTAAGTCAAATTTCATTTGCGTCAAAATCAAAAATAGATGTTGGAACTTAACACCACCAATTTCTAACTCAAGAAACGCTTGGAATTTGCATTTAATAGCTTTATCAGGAACTATGCCTTTAACCTTAACTTGAGCAACCGGCAAGATGGAGATGTAGGTCGTCTCCTGCGCCACATCTATTAATTTCTGCGAAATTAGTGAGGCTTGCGATCCTGAGTATACTAAAGAGTGGACAATCATATTTCCTAACTTAATGATAATGATCGGTAAGCCGCGTTGTATCTGAGGCTGTCGTGGTGTTGAATCCTCATATAGTAAATCTGCATCCTCTAAATACCAATGGTTAATGAGTGCACTACATACTACCTCTCCTCCCTCCGGGTTTTCAAGCAATCTCTTTATTGCTTCGTCAAAGTTTTTTTTGGTACCCGTAGCTCTTGGATCCATTTCCGTTCTCTCATTTCTTCTCTGCATCTCTGCCTGGTATTCCAAAGAAGCTGCTCCAGGTAAGCCCTCTTCCCTGTTCTTATTCCTTACATATTCCGTAGTCTCTCTCCAACGTTTCTCTAATTCTTCCCGCTGGGAGTTCCTATTATCATTGGGTTGGTTAGCTGCCTGTCTCCATGAAGGTCCAGGTTGAAACTTAGCCCTCCCTTCGTAGGGACGATTCCTAGATCTTCTATACCGAAACGGAATATCTCGGCGAGTTTCTCTTTCTTCTCGCGGTTCTGGATTTACTTGAACCGGAGTCTTCATTTCCGTAAAGTTGGTTGTACTTTCTTTGGTTCGACCTGCTTTTGCTGCGCTCTGAGTGTGCGCAGTATCGAGTCTCCTCAGGACGTCATCGAGCTGCTCCAAGTCCTGGACGTTAGCTGCCACCAATATTTCTTGAACATTTGGTGGAAATTGCAGCGTTATGACCTGAATAAGTTCTTGCTCCGGCAAAGGAGGGTCGAAAAACTGCATCTTTTTAAGCTGAGATATGAGATAATCTGAATATCGCGAGGAATTAACGGACGTGTTATACTTTCTGGAGTATAATTGAAGTTTTATCAGGTGCTGAGCCTCAGCACTCCAAAATCGTCTAAGTAAGGCTTCCTTAAACTCTTCGTAAGTGTTAATACTGAATTTAAAAGCGGTAAACCACATTAACGCCTTACCTTCTAACAATCGAGATGCTATTCGTAAACGACGGTCGGTCTTAACGTGATTTTCTTGAAAGAACTCTTCGAGGTTGAGGAGAAACTCCTTAGCAGTATACTCCTCCTTCCCCGAAAATTTGGCTGGTTTTTCCTCAGTTATTTTAAAAACTGTGGAAACATTCATGGATTCTCCACTAGTGTTGTGAAGGCTAGATGATGAAACACCCTGTTCGATTTGCGATACTTTGCTGTTGAGAGCTTCTATACCTCCTTGGAGTTCAAGTTTTAGGGTTTTAATTTTCCCCTGTACAGAATTCTCAATTTCCTTGACCTCCTTTTCTATGTCGGTCTTGACTTCTGCTACATCGCGACAGATACGAGTAATCTGCGTGTGAGCATTATCTAACTGAGTCTTAACACGTTTATCGGCCTCCTCTTGCTGACTTTTCAGAAGAGTAATTTCGTTTCCCAACTTCATGAAATTAATTTAACAGATTCATGAAGTTTGTCTTGAATAGAAGCGATTTTAGTTTGCGCAAGAGATAATTGAGCATGGGACTCTTGAAATTCTTCCTTTAAGCTTTCTACTTCTTTAAGGACTTCCTGAGAAGAAGACGGGAAAGCAAGTTTTAAGTCCTCCACTACTTGTGATTTTATATCTTGCTTAATGGTTTCTAAGTCACGTGTTAATCTTTCATTTATTTCCGCAAACTTAGAGTCCATTCTTTTGTTAGATTCTTTAAATCGTTTTTCAATTTCGGCACCTGCACTATTGAGCCTACGTTCCAAATTATTATTAACTTCTGCAAACTTTTGATCAACAGATTCTGTCAATTTTACAATGTTGGCATCATTAGCCTCCCTTAGTTGAGTGATATTACGATTAGTTACTTCATTAGCCTCCCTTAGTTGAGTGATACAACGATTAGTTACTTCATTAGCCTCCCTAAGTTGACCTATACTAGCCTTAGTGGCTTCCATACGACTTTCCAAGGCCGCGTTAGATTCTTTAAGTTGAGCTCCTAAAGTATTATTAGATTCAGCAATCCTACGCCCGAGATTAGTGTTACTTTCCGTAATCCTGTCATTTAGACTGATTTTTAAAGCCTCAATGGCAGCTAGTATATTTTCCATATTAATGTCGTTATTTTCACAAAATGCAGAAAATACAATCATTCACTTCATACGTAAAATCACCATTATTGTCCAATGGTAAAGTTCAAAATTTCACCAACACAAAATATCAAACACTTGTGCATAAAATTAAATATCACCATTATTGTCCAATGGTAAAGTTCAATGTTTCACTGACATAAATATCAAAAATTTATATGAGACTGTGCATAAATATTATGCCTGAAATGTTTTACATAACAAGAGAAAGAGAAGGGGAAAAAATAATCACTTGTGCCATAAACTTAATCAGAGTTCTGTGCCAAAAGTTTAAAATTTCGTCAAAGTCATTGAATTGATCTTCGTAAAATTTTAACACATTCACTGAACTGGAATTAACGTACGTACTATGCACTTTTATTTGAATTGGTAAGTTAAGATATCACTGATTTCAAAGTTAATTTTTATCACTTTACTCTCTTTAATCTGGCCCCAACGTCACGGGTGCCACTATTCACTCTCTTTAATCGGGCCCCAACGTCATGGGTGCCACTATTCACTCTCTTTAATCGAGCCCCACGTTGGGCGCCATTATTCACTACCTTCTCTCTGTAACAGGAACGCCCGTACTTCAGTTTATCGGAGAGCATGAGGAACGACAAGGCGTGTACGGCCCATGCTAAGAGAGTAAGAGAGAAGGGTAGTGAAAAAAAATTTCATGATTAAGTGGATCCTTCAGTTTATTCAATAGATATGCAAAGAATTATGTCACCTTTTACAGCTAAATCGTGGAGTTGTCCCTGAAGGCGTGGAGAGGACGTCGTCCTGCGGCGGCTGCGTCGTCTTGCGGTCGGCGTCGGCGTTGTCTTCCGTCGTTGGTGTATTAGTGTTGATGACTCGAACCAGAGGCAGGAACGGGGAAATGTGGAGCTTCCACATTGGACGTCATGGGGTACCGGTGTGACACTTCTCTAAGGCGAAGCACGCCGAAATAGTTCCCACAGCAGCAAGGATAAAGTTAGAGTCACAGTTCGTATTTGGAATAATAAACAAATGAAAACAATCTAGGACCTTCCGAAGTGCAGTGATTAAGCCCTTCATAAAGAAAATTAAATTTACCGGGTACAGTCTCTGCACTGTACTCCATCAGCACAATACACTTGTTGAAATAAATGACAGTCCAAGTTCCATTACGTCGTAATTTTTAGAAGATTATCACTGGCACTTAAGATCATAATGCAACACAGTTCAACGGATAGACACAGTCCTTAAATGAAATGAAGGTCGACACAGTCTATGCTAGAAACACTGTCGCTGTTTTCACACAGTCTTTAAATGAAATCAAGGCTGGCACAGTTTATGCGAGAACACAGTCTTTAAATGAAATCAAGGCTGGCTAGAAACACTATCGCTGTTTTCACACAGTCTTTAAATGAAATCAAGGCTGGCACAGTTTATGCGAGAAACACAGTCTTTAAATGAAATCAAGGCTGGCTAGAAACACTACCGCTGTTTTAAATGAAATCAAGGCTGGCACAGTTTATGCGAGAACACAGTCTCGAAAATGGATAAGCACAGTCTTTAAATGAAGTCAAGCCCACGGAGAAAGCTTTTAACACGAACGTTCTGAACTCAAATATACAGCCGGACCGAGTGACGAATTATGTCGCGACGTGCTTACTTGCACACACTCACTGAACTCACGGCTTACTGCCGACTCACTCCACTCTCTGCCTTCAGCACACTGCCGCTGCATACCGCACACTCTCTCTGCTTTACCCCAGGCTGGCGACTCGCTTATATTGCCGAAGGCCGGTGGGCGTGGCTACACATGTGGGCCCCAAGAAAATTTTGTATCTTGGCCATCTTCACACCGATTGACACGAAATTTCGGCTAGCATCGTTCACTATTCCTGCCTGCAAGGTGACGTTATTGAAATATTGATATTATATTTCGTTCATGCAGCAATGCTATGGAACACGAAGGAACCTTCTGCGTGACGTCGCTTGTCCTTGGCCGGTGTTCTAGAACATCGCGAGCTTGCGTGCAGCTCCCACTATGCCTGTGCGCTCGGCGCAAGTTTTAAATGCTTACGGCCGGGTGTTAGCGAGCTCCTCTTAATAAAAGAATGAAACGTGAATGCTCGTAGGGCGTTCCCGTTTCAATATGTATGAAACAATTCCCTTGGTAAATTATTTCAACAACTAAATCATCTTCCTATAAGTGATTATTTGGAAAAATTTATCCCCTTGAATTCCATCTTAACTTCATGTTGTGACTTTTCCTACATTTAAAGAACATTAAATTTCTTCATTAACTGACGTCATTCCAAGCCATCTCTCCAATGACATCTCAGAATATACTGCTTAATCGAACAGCTTGTCCCCTTTCTCCAAGTCTTCCTAGCCGAAACTTCGCAACATCTCTGTAACACAACCCTTTTGTCAGAAATTACCTGCAAGAAATGAAGCTATTTCTGTGGATTATTTCCTGTTCTCTACTCAAGTAATACTGGTCACAGTCTCATACTCTCATTGTGGCCTTGATGGAGATTTATATGCCCTCTCCTTTAAAACCCCTAAATAACCTCATAATCACATTAAGAGATCTGTAAATTTTAAATTCAATCCTGTTTATGTGATTACCACAATGAAGATCTATCCTTATCATCAATACCTAGATACTTACAGAGATCCCATGAAGAACTATCAACACAATTAATTGTGAAACACACAACCTGACTTTTCACCCCGTTTACCAACATAACATAGGAATACATTACAATATTGTCAAGGTCTTTTTGTAGTCACTCACAATCCTGAAACTTATTTATTACAAAGAGCCTTATCTTTCATTTCAGTTCTTTATTCATATTGTTTCCACCTGCTGTCATTTCTTGATGGATACAATACTTTTGCATCCATCTCTTGGCACAGGCTGGAGCAAAGTGTAGCTTCCACTGAAGTTCCAGTCTCATCCAAGGCTGTGACAATATGGAAGCTGCTGAGGTATGGGTGGTGATGATTAATGACATTCAGAGTACAACCAGTGTGTCTGAGTGTCATGAAAGGTGACACTCATAGGGTTAGTTGTGCTACAATAACACTGTCTGGCCCAGTGGGGAAAGCAATGGCAAACTACCTCACTCCTCATCTTGCCTAGTATGCCTCATTTTGGTACTGCCATTGGTTTTTGTGGTTTCCCTATAACTGCATAGCCTTTAGTGATGCTATTTGAGGATCCAACCAGCCTCTGGGCTGATGCCATAACAGAGAGACAGACATTCACATTGTATATATATCAGAAAATGAAGGTCTCATAATAATGCCTTGTGGGATCCAATCCCATAATTGTTTCAGGATCAAATAAAGCTTCACCTACTCTAATGCTATGAGTTCTATTTTCTAGAAATACTCCAGACGTGGCCAAATTATTAGAGTAAAAGGTATATTTCTATCTTTATGTAAATTATTGAACTTTATAGCCTAATCCTTGAACTACTTTGGTGATAAAGTTACCCCTTAGGATTTCCCGGTCTTCACTAATGTACTTCTTTTCATACAGTGGCTACAGTGAGAACCGCAATGTAATTTCATTATTCACATGGTTTTGTGTCTTTTTGTTAGCTCTCATGTCCTGTTGTTTATTGTCTATATCTGCATATTGTTGCTGTATGGAAGTACATATTGTGACCTGTTGTTAAGACTGTGCATTCTGTATGTTTCATGCATTATTGATATTATTCACATGTTCAGTTGATGCTTTTTATGAGTGGTTTCAAAGAACTATAAAATTTTGAGGTTATGGGGAGACGAAAGGACCTTTCGCCAGGAAAGGGATTGTCACAGAGATACTTGTTGAGAAACGTAATTCACAGCAAGTGACAGCTTCTAGATTGCAAATATCACAGCAGTCAGTAGTCTAAGTACAATTTTAAAATGTGAAGATAACGGGAAGACAAAATGTCAATGTGCTGGAAAATGTTCGTGAAAGAAGAAACTAACCCCCAAGGAGGAAGCAAAACTGATTAATTTGTCAGTAAACAATCACGAGGTTATTAGTTTCGATTTACGTAAAAAATTAGCAGATTATGGGTCATTGGTACGAGCCAGGACTGTGAAGCGAGAGCTGTTTACTGCTGGAATGAGAGCAAGACGACCTCAAAGAAAAGTAGGCCAAGACTCTCCAAACATTTTCATCTGAATGACAGTAAAAGGCAAGTCCATGCAAATTACTGTAATTCCTAAATTATCATTCATTATTCCATTTTAACCCAATCTAACTGACGTAACCGTACAGTACAGTACATGTATGACATTTTTTCTTAGAAACTGTACAGATTATTGCATTTAATGCCAGGCTTACTTGTTTTATTTATTCTATGTTCTTTAGTGACGAATCGGTATTTCCTGTCGAAGAAGAGACAAGTCAATATGTCACGAGGAGAAGCATTCAACCCAGATTGTGTGAAGCATCCAACTTCAGTGATGGCCTCGAGTGTGTTTTCTTAGTACGGCTGTCGGTACAAGGAACCCGTTTGCTATCTCCGGTGCAAGAGTGCTTTGGCCAAAGTGAAGTGTCACACAGCAAAAATATAATGGAATATTAAGGGAAAACAATGTGAAAGTATTTGATTGACCTTGAAACAGTCCAGATATGAACCCCATAGAAAATCCTTGGGCGATAGCAAAGAAAAATCCAAAACTCAATATAACGACAAAAATGGCTTCATTGAGAAGTTCGTTCACATCTGGCTTCATGGTGACGATTTAAAGAGCCAGTGTAAAATACATGCTGACAGTATGCCCAGTCGAATCAAGTAACTTATTAAAGCTAAGGGGATGCATACCAAAGTACTAAAGTCATCAATTTAAAAATTGGTAACACCATATGACTTCAATTCTCAATTTTTTTAATGTTTACTCTAATAATTTGGCCATGTCATTACAGTCATTCATTTAGCAACTATTTTATCTAGCCCGCCTGAACTAATTTTTATCAGTAGTCTCACAAGATCTACCCTAACAAGAGCCTTAGATATGTCAATCGTGATACATTTGACCTCCTGACTCTAACATTTCTGCTATATCTTGCTGGAATCTACAAGATGAGCTTCAGTGGAATAATGTTTCCTAAATGTGAACTACCTTCTATCAAAACAGTTGGCATTCCAAGAGCTTGCATGCCACACCAGTCAAGATGACTACTGTGTAATTATTGGCTTTATGTTTTTCATATTTCCTTTATACACAGCGTGCTACTACACTAATTCTTCACTCACCTGGTATAACTGCTTCATACATACACTAATCAATTAAGCACTACAGATTTGGTTGTATACCTCTACGAATTGACTTTGGTATATGTCCAGAAGTGTTACCAATACCAGCAGCATTTCTAGTTTTAAATTTTTGTTTCTTATTTTCAATTTTTTTTAAAATCATAGGTCCATGTAGACATTGCTAAGTAATATGAAAGGATTGGGTGAAATTGTCAACTGTGTAAGGTACTGCAAAAGGACATGACCATACCATTGGTGACATATCTTATGCCTCATGTGTAACAGGTGCGATGCCCATTTGCCGGTGAACGGTGTCTTTATACGTGATGCAGGGCTGCGATGCCCATCGACTAATGGTGTATACACATTCCCATGTCATATAATTGCCACTCTATATCTTTCTCAGTCTGTCGACATTCATGGCCGTACACAGCAACCAGATGTAGTACCATGCAGTATATTCTGGACATCATATATAGTGGCATCCTTCAGTCACAGAGTGTGCCTGTGACTTCCCTTAATCTCATCCTTGCTACTTTTATCACAATTCGCACTTCAACAACTACCCCACTATCAGCCTGTAGGCATGATCCTAGGTACCTGAATCAACTTGGATGGAGCAATTAGATGGTTCAGGTGACTCCATGTATTCACTCTTCGTTTTGTTCATTCCAAGGTTGTATTTTGAGAAAGAGGTATTCCAATCTTCACAATGATACCACAGTCCCATTCTGGATCTATCACCAAGTGCAACACCATCTGCATGTAAGAGAGTCTTAGGCACACTCCTCTTCAGGTCCCATGAAGTGGTGTCCATGCCGAGGACAAAGGGCAATGGGGACAGAGTGGAACATTGGAGTACACACCAACTTCCACTGAGAAGCTCTCCGAGACGTTGACAGCACAACATACATAACGTCTGATGTTCGTGTATGGCATCATTATCCAAATTATAAGCATTTCTGGTACACCATAGTCACGAGTGCAGACCAGATCACATGGTGTGGAACACGGTCGGAAGTCATTTCAAGATCAAGGAAGGCAAAGTACACTGCCTGCTGATGCTGTCAGTACTTTTCAATTAGCATTCTGGAAGTGACAATTGTATGAGTTGTTCCAGCACCCTTAATGAAGATGCACTGGTTAGCAATAATGCCTATCATTTCACCCAGTCAATAATGAAGGATACTTTCAAAGATCTTCTCATGTACAATTGGGGGCAAATTGGACGGTAATTTGCATATTTTGCTGGATCATCATTTTGCTTAAAAATAGTCACAAGGATGTTTGTAGCCCAATGACTGGGCACAGAGCCAGAGTCAACTCTGGCACTGAACACACTTGTCAGCCAGTTGATAATGAGTTCTTTAAATTGCTACAACTTCCAGAAGTTTGCTGGAAGGTCATCTGGTCCTGGAGCCTTATGGTTCTTCATACTCCTAATGGCAATGTCAACTTCCTTTGATGTGATTCATAAGATGGGACTGACCATCTGCAATAGGGTGATGTGGGAATTCAATGCAGGAGATCACTACAAATGACGTTTTCAATGTTTGAGGATTTCTTGTTTGTCCTGTATTCACTGGTCATCTTTGCTTTTAATGCACAAAGAGTGGTCAATACTTGTGTAAATTCTTTTCAGCTTGAAAATAGTTCCCTCCTCCTTCCTTTGAGTTCAGTGGTGTGCAGTGTAAATCAGAACTATACCGACAAAAAAATCAAGGATGCCCTTCGTGTTCAGTTAAGAACAATGGTTCAATCAGAATGGGGAGAAAATTATTCTTTTTGAGAAAATAAGGTTAAATTTTTACTTCCAGGTGCGCTATCCAAATTGACGAGCTGCTGCCGTATTTCACGGAAGACAAGTGTAGGGTGGGGTTATGGAATGTATGACGCAGACAGATATAATGCCTCGCAAGTGTGAAAAATTTTCTCATACGACTTCGATAGGATTGTCTCCAACAGGCAATATCCCCAGTTCATTTATTAAATAGCCATGACTGCACACACAGTTAAAGAACATACTGTATTTAAGACACACTTGTCAGTCAAGGAAAGCACCAGATTGTTTCTCCTCTCGTCTGTTTGTCTCAGTAATATTCAGCATTAATTAACATGCTCGAAGGTACAAAGCTGCCACGTCACGATTGTGTATTCCTTCAGTCACAACATTGTAAATTCAAGAAATACTGAACAAAGGAATCAACACTCTCAATGGTTCAATTACAGTATTGTTCAGTATGGCCACCTCCCGCTTAGGAGCATAGTTCACAATGGTGTCGTAGTGAGTGACTTTGGACTCTGCCCAGGATGTGTAGTGTGTGTGGCGAACGCATTGCAAAACTGCCTGTACTCTTGGTACAAGTATGTCTTCTCTTTCTATGGGGTTCACTTAGTAGTCAATTTCTGTAGAACAAAGTAGACACTGCCTACCGGAGCTCGGAAGCGAATATGCGAAATGAACGAGAAACTTGTGCATTTGCACCGAGCATTACCTCTGCCTCCCACTTTGTACTTCCCCTCCCTTCCCTCTTCTGACGCACAGCGGCTGGCTCTCTGGCACATCAAATACAGCAAGTTCGTCAATTTGACTTGCACGCCCGGAATAACAAGGTCACTTCATTTTGTCATAAAGAAACATTTCCCCAGCAATACGACTGCACCATCATTCTCAACATCATACCAAGAGCATACCTGATTTTTTAATCAGTATAGTTCTGATACACCTTGTACACAGGTCATTACAGTGAGTGCGCCTCGATTCAGCTACAGATTTCTTAGCCACAAATTCAGCAAAGACAATTCTTTCCCTGTGTTCTGGAGTCTCTTGCAAAACCCAGTTTATATACAGTATGTCTTAGTCTTTTCCTGCACCTCTTCTTGGACTGGAATCATCCACAAGAACGTTTGATTTTCAATACAGTAGGAACTAGGTTATGTTGTACCCAAGTTTACTGTGACGGTTGCAAGGAATGATTCGTAGAAAGTGTCCACAAGTTGTCAATTGCATTCAGGTCAACGAGAGGTAAAATTATGCCATCTGCTTAGGTCTCCTTCTAGTATTTAAGTTTCCACGCCTTGATCTTCTCGGGGTGCATTTATTCCACTACTTCTACGATGCACTAAATCCGCTATGGCTACCTTATGCCAGGCGGTGCTCACATCCTTTCTTAGTCGGAGATCATGGAGCCGAACAACGAAAAGGTCAATTTGGTTGCTGCAGTCACCACAAGTATAGGTGATGAGGTGACTGATGCACTTTTGAGGAATGTATTACCAGAAACCAAGTCACTTGACTCAGTGAAATCTAAAACAAGAGTTCCACAATCATATCAGGTACCGTAGGTATTACCACCATGACAGCTATAACAATTCTTAGTGTGACCAACATGCGAAATGAGATAACCACAGAGAAGTGAGAACTCATCTTCAGGATACGCTGAAACATGACCCCATAGTTCCTGCCAATGCTGTTCCTTACCTAGGTCATCACAGCCAGATTGTGACAGACAAAACAAAAGTTCAGCAGGTTGCAGTCTCAAGTGTAATTGACATACGGCTGTTTGAACAGCGCTGAACCTCAGCAATTCAATCTTTCAGGTTTGCGAACAAAATGAAGTCGACACAATTCCTGCTGGATGTACTCTGGTACATAAGTTCATAGGCATCTCTGATGTCATGAGATTTCTGGCCTTTCCAATGCAAGAAACTTACTATCTAATTAACATAGCTGCTCTTCAATTCTAAACCGGACTTACATTACCCTAATTACACCAGGCTAACTGAAAGAATAGAATTTTAGTGAGAACTAAATTTATAGGGTGATATCTTCCCTACAGTGGAAAGATTATGTAATAATAATAAAGCAAGCATAATGTTTACTAATAAAATAACTACACTACAATAATTCTAAGTCACATTTAGACGTATCCTAATTACAATAGTTTAAATGAAACAATAAATATTCTTAAACTATGAATCTACGGAACTTTATGGGCCTGTAAATTTTCACTGCCTATGTACATAACATTTAGTTTCCTTGGTTTACGAATGAGACCAAAGTGAAAAGTTTGAATGTAATTATCAGCCAAAGAAGAGTGGTCCATTGAATTCATAAATTTGGGCCTTACTAACGAAAGTTAATTAAACATAACCTACAGCATATTGGTTTATGACGATTGCTACCATTTCCCTTTCACACCGACACAGATAGGTCGTATGGTGATGATGAGCTAGAAAATGGCTAGGAGTGGGCAGGAGGCAAATGTGGCCTTAATTAAGGTACAGCTGCACCAATTGCTTGGTGTTAAAATTTGAAACCATGGAAAACATGCACTTCAGGCCTGTCAAGAGTCGGTTCGAACACAGCATCCCCCAAATGCAGGCCGATAGCTACACGGCCAGTTGTTCAGTACCACAAAGAAGCAATTCCTTGAATTCCTCCTCTTCCAATACTTATTGTGAGAGTATTTTAATGTAAATTCAAACAACAAGTTAAGAAGTAAGTTTTTATTTTTTTTCAAATTGGTGCTCACAGTTACCCATATTTACATGCATATTTGGACATAAGTTTTCATGCACATATCCAAGATGTTATGATTCATGGCATTATTTTGGAACAGTAGAGTAAAACATTACACCAAAAGCACATCATTCATGCTTTCCTCACTTGAAGTAAAGATGGGCTGCCTACCAATGCTCTTCGGTTCTACGATCGAGGTAGCCCTTACTTCTTTGCAGCTTCTCAGTATGCCTTTCATCAAGAATCCTTTTAAGAGATTTATCAAGCATATCGGCTTTGTAATTACGATAGACCATGCTTCCTAGTTTATGCTTATATTCTTGCAACACAGTCGAAAAACTGCTAAAGGCATGATTCTTGAGGTGATCAATCTAACGCAAGTTGATTCTAACAGAACTTCAGTTGGTATAAAACACTCAAAAATAATCCACTTCATCTAACATTTGTTGACAATGTGCACATTCAGTACCACATGATACAACAAACAAATTCTCCCACTCAGGGACAGAGAAAAAGAGACAACAATTAAGAAGTAGGTTTATCACAATGAACTCTGACTGTCCTATATCAACACAGACCTATCCACATTATCAAACAAATTGTACACTTGCTTGAAGATAAACCAATGTCCAGAATTATCCCATGGAATATTTGCAAGCTAACACTCAGAGAAATGTAAGAAAACACTAGTAAAATGCAGGGTAAATGCTGTAAAAGTGAATCATGGATAAAAGGTAACTGGGCATAGAGAAGCGCTCATGGGTCAATTTACCTCCAAAGGAAAGAGACTGGGATGGATCAAACACATTTCAATGACACTTGGGTGAATTATCAATTAATAGAAAATATAATGATCATCATTATTTTACTGCAAAACCAGTTACAGTAAAAATTTAACAGCTAAAAGATAGGTGGCATCTCAGAAAAGTTTACTCTTAATAATGTCGAATGACACTGCATAAGCACTGTACAAGTCTACAGATAGTTTCATTTTAAAGTTCTACAAAACAATTTATACTGAAAATGAAATTTTCACACCATACATAGAATTTCTACAAACCAATTTTACTAATTCAACAAAAAGTGGAAAATGCATTGCCCACTGCATTCACTTTCACTCAAGACACTTATAAAGTCACCAACGTTCATAAAAAAATACAACATGAAAATATATCTTAGAACCAATAACAGACATCTTGATATATTACACAACTCTAACTCATTAAATAAATCTGATGCTTTTCTAAATATGGTATATACAGATTCAAATGTAACATATGTAGCTCTTGGTACTTTGATCAGACTGGACATAACTTAATTATCAGATACTCTGAATATGTCAACGCCATAAAATAGAACAGATTCTCTGCAATAGGACAAGTTGTTTTACGTCGCACCGACACAGATAGGTCTTACGGCGATGATGGGACAGGAAAGAGCTAGGAGTGGGAAGGAAGCCAAAGTATCAAAATAAATGAAAGTAAATTTAGTTCAAAAAACTTAAAAACCCTAAACTTCCTTAAATTACTAATTATTCCACCTTGTACCAGAGTGCATGACCTCAGCTTTTTGTGGGGACATCTATGGAGAAAAATTCAAACTTTGTGATCTACACCAAAACAAAACAAAGAAATCCAGTTAGTTTAGGAAAAGTTAAAATAACATATTAATCAGTTATTCAGTACATTCTGATCAATGTCCCAACTTCATGCATTAGCGGTTTCAAGCTTTGTTCGATGGATAGTGTTCCCTAAGGCGCTTCTTTTCAATGTGCAGGGTTGAGGTGCACCTCCCGGTGCAAATATTATACGTTACAATGGACTAGTACCATCACAGACCACATTAGGGAGAAAAAGAACATTTTTCACTTGCCAAGAGATGGCTACAATGTGTGTAGTATACAAGCAAACAAACACAGTATACAAGCATATCACCTGCAACTTGTATCAATAAATTACTGTATTATTTAGAAAACAATAATTAATATAATCAATAAGATAACAAAGGTGTTTCATTTGGAAACAACTAGTAAAATATCCTGTAACAGTAACAAAGAATGTATCCTTCAGCTACTTTGTGTTCATTTGGAAACAACTAGTAAAATATCCTGTAACAGTAACAATAAAATGTATCCTTCAGCTACTTTGTGTTCAAAACTAATTAACGAATTCAAAAGTATTAGTAGGAATGATACCAGCTACCAAATGATATAGAGTAGAGGTCTTCGGAATAATCCTAACTGCTGCACAATTCATAACGCAAGATCGTGGAAAAACTTGAAGGAAAAGTGAAAACTAGGTATGTAAACCGTCAATCTCATAAAAAAGTATATTATCAGTTGGACTATCAATCATGTGCACTAAAAAGATGGATCAAACCCCGGTATCTGTTGAGCCATTTTCTACCCATTTCCATTATCTGACGATGGCTTATCAAATTATGTACATTACCTCAAGAGAGTTTTCCTGCGATGAATCTGGCTCGGTTAACTCTGATTTAACTTCTTCTTTCAGAGCTATCACTTCTGGTACATGTTCAAGATTTTCCTGTGGAAAATAAGATATATTAGGTATGCTCATAACACACATCTACAAATACAGTCACTAACAAATGAGCATGTTAATTCATTAATCTCCAGTATTACAGATACTTTGAGAATTTCACTAATGTTTAAGGAAGATTTCTACCAGCAGAGGATTGTTATATCCAAAGGCTGTACTGAGAAAGTTGTTATTAATCTTGCTCACTCCTTATGTCAGAGACAGGATGAGACTGAGAACAAAATATAAAATGTGAAACATTTTCTAGCCATACCAGAAGATATAATACCAGAGATGGAATTGGGGCTATCTCACACAGAATTTGGAAGGAAGCAGCCATAGGCATAAACACTAAATTGTATGAACTGTTTTCATATGTTCAATCATATCAATCAAATCATAAAAGTTGTCTGAACCAATTAGAAGCGTTACATTTCTAAATGATTTTTTGTTCTCAGCATAGAGTTTGTTTATAGACAGATTAAAATTACTTGAAATAATGGAATCACATTCTCTACTATGGTTTTGCTGAGATCACAGGGGCTACATAAAACATTAGTACAGTTCTGTTTCAAACAGCATATTTCAATGCTTGCAAGTGTAAAATAAAAAATATAAACATGAAAGAAGCAGGCTTATCACAGTCATACAACAGTAAAAGATGTGATGTAGCCCAAGGTCAAAGCAGCTAGAAATGAAATATTTTACTACTACAAGCATGTTATGTAGTGTTCTGTGAGGAGCTGAGGGGATGAGGACACCGTCAGTGGAGAATCAGCAGTGTTGGGGTGTATATTTGCAGTTTCATAAGATCTTTTTGATCTACTACGAGACATTTAAATTTCATTCTTGGATTCATAAAACCTTGTCAGCATTAAAGGGGGGAGGGACTGTGATTAAAAGCTTATGATTTCATGTAAATTAAGTAACTAATAAAAGTGAATTAAAGTAACAAGTTCTAGAATATACCAACTTAACACATTCAATACAGAAGAGAAGAGTAGCTGAACTAAGGAATGGATGAAAAGGATGCACAAAAAGGACAGGGAAATAATGACAAAGAGGAAAGAAAAAATTCTGTTTAATGTGCCTTAAGTCCTTAAACTGTCAGAGCCAACTAAGAAGGGGCATATAAAAGAAATCATTCTCAGAAATCATACATTCTAGAGCACTTAGACATGGTTCTCTACTGTATATATCATAGAATCTGACCTGTATTTGAGGAATAAAATGAGCTAATCACTATTCTGTCTTTCTAGAGGAATTCAACATCTGAGCAAAATACTTATTTTGAGAGAACGTACATTCAGATTTTGAGCTATTTCATCCCTCGTATGCCATAGGCAAATTTGCTCGTTCCTTGAAACACATAATATCTTCCAGCACATTGTGGATGTGAGGGTAACTCAGAATAATCACACCTGTGTTGACATTATGTTTAGCAGGCTGGTATATCCAGGCTCAAAAACACCAATGAAAGATTTGTGATTTAACTTCTTCTATACTAATTATGGTAGGAGTAATAATTTTTAACATGTGGTGTTAATGCTGGTGCAGTAGTGTAGGAGGATATTAGTTTTTTAAAGTACAATTGGCCAACCATCCTCTATTTTAATCAGAGGGGAAAAATAAAAAAGTTTCAAACCCTAAACCGAAGTAATTTCGATACCGACAGTAAAAAGTACAGACTAATCCAAGTTCAACCTAAAGTTCCTAAGAGTTGGCAGCTTTCTGTAGTGCGTTGTGGTGTATTCCCAGACAAATAAACAAAACAGAGTTGTACTGCGCATAGATGCTCATTCAGCAATTGGAGACTGCTGGTGTTAATACTGAGGAAGCACATAGAAAATTACGGTCATGCCAAACTTATTCAGCTATTAAGGATTAATTTCTGACATCTATAAAGTTATCTGGAATGAGACCTACAAGTGATGCAGTTGTTTTTCCTTCAAGCCAGGCTGGTTCCTCTTTGATCTTTGCTTCCAGGTCCATTTTGCACTGCAAACGGAAGTAGTTAGAAGGTACTGGTATGGTTGATTACTTCCACTGACCTTACACGGAAACATAAGCCAGAAAAAGATATTACCTTATTGATGTCACTGATACTTATGGTGTTTGTCAACAAACTATGCAACAACCTTGTCATTTTATATGACCATCAATATTATGATCATACCAAAAAACCCAAAATTTTACATGACTGTTGATATCGTGATCATACCAATAGGACCTCAAGTTTTCTATGACTGATACTTCGATCAAAGCTAAGGACCTGCAGTTTTACATGATTTCTAAAACAGTGATAACTTCCAGAGGAAATATAATTTAACTTATCTGTTGATATCAAGATCATAGTCAAAGGACCCCTAGTATTACATGACACATTATATCGTATTAATAGCTATCTAACATACAGTTTTATATGGAACTGAAACTGCAACAAGATGACCTTTCTTGAAAATTCAGTGACTGTACGTTTTGCATATCACTCTGATCACCGTGGTCCATATACTGGAATCTTCCTACCATTTTTATCCTTTGCAATCAGCTTCAAAACTAACTGAACAAGTTCACAGTTATTTGAGATATGTTCTATCAAAATTTTCCTTCCCACGATCAAATTCTCTCAAACCATTCTCCTCTCATTAAGCTTATTCACTATCTCTTTATTTGAGAAATGTTCAATCAAAATGATCTTCATGAACTTCTGATAACATAGCATTTGAAAGGCTTCAAACTCTATTTTTCTTGGCAAAAATTATTATCTGTTCCACTTCCACATGGTGTCATACTCCTTACTCAGTGTAAACATAATTTTAAAAGTTTTCAATCTGTTCAACCTAAAGAACATGATGGAGAACATATGGGAATTTAGGCTGGATTCAGTGATGATATTTATCGATATTGAGAAGGCATATGTCAGTGTACCATGGCAAGTGTTCTCGGATACACTGATAAAAAAAGAAGGCAGGGAGTTGTGAAGAACATATTATAAAAGCCATGAAAGAAAAGTGAATAAGTAGTATGAATACTACGATAGGACGAACAAACTGGTTACAAGTAGAAACAGGACTTCAAAATGGATGCGTTTTATCCCCTCCTATCTTCATTACAATCATGGATGAAATCCACAAGAGTATACAACAAAAAATGGGAAGCAAGGAGGCAAAGGCCTCACTCTTTGCAGATAAGACAGTAATATGTAGAGAAGATGAAATGGAAGCACAAGAACAAGATAATGTAAGGAATCAGGAGATGGAGGAATATGGAATGAAAATCAGTGTGGAAAAGAGTATGATAGTAGTGGTGACGAGAGGTAATAGAGAAGGAAATGGGAATATTGAAGTGAATGGAAGACCATTAGAAGTTGTGGGAAGCTTCAAGTATTCAGGGAGAATAATTGAAGAAGATGGGAAAATAAATTAAGAAACTGGATAGAGACTTGAACAAGCCAATGAGTTTTACCAATGTGTGAGATGTATAGTCTGTAACTGGGACATCCAACAGAATGCAAGAAAATTTTGCACCCAATGTATTACACACCATGGACAACAAAAATACATGATGAATGCAGAATGCAAGAGGCCAAGATGAAATTCTTTAGAGAAATAATAGGGAGGGCATAAAGGGATAAAGTCAGAAACATAGAAATGAGGGAGTGAATTGGATTCCCTGAACTGAAAGGCAAGATAAGCTGAAATGGTATGGACACATGATGAGAATGGAAGAGGATAGAGTTCCACAGTAAGTATTTACAGAGAAAGTCATAGGTGAATGACATCGGAGAATGCCCAGAAAGGGGTGAATGGATACGGTAAGGAGAGTACAGAGAAGAGTGGAGTAAAAGTAGAAAAAATATTCGAGGAAGGAAAGGAGTGGTGGAGAGAGAACTGATGAGGTTCTTGATTCACATTTCTACACAGAAGACTGGAAATGGAAAATGAACAAAAATTCTGTTGAAAAGACAAAAATTTATACAATACTGCTATCAGCTCATTTCATCAAACAATGCCAGCAAACTTCACTTAAGTGCCTTTTCTTTATTTTTCTATGCATGTCATATCTAATGACACAACCAAGTGGTGTTTAACAGAGAGCCCCTTGTAAGGAGTTCCATGACAAATGAGTGGTTTAAATGTTAAGCAGTTTTTATTGTTTCGCAGGTGGTACGAAAATTGTCTATGTTGAATTCACACAATATTAAACAGAAGGAAGTATCCACCTTTCAATACTCCGTTGTTAAGTTGAACCAAATAGAGGTTACAACTTGTTTATTTGGGACCGGTTTCAACACATTTGAAGTGTCATCATCAGCCAATTAGCAAAGCAGTGCAAGAATTAAGTCAAAAAGGTCTAAAAACAACTAACACAGAGATTACAACTTAACAACAGAGTATTGAAAGGTGGTTCCTTCCTTCGGTTTATTATTGTGTTTTTCTCTATTCAGTACAGAACAATCATGAAATTTTTAACTTTATATGTTGAATACCTCGAGTAGTGCCCCAGAGAATTCATTTCACCCAATAGCAATGTTCATTAGTCACTTTGTAATATTTTACTGTAAGTGTAAACATACTGCACAAACAATGAATAGTACAATTTCTCCTACAGGTAATACAAGCTCCGTTCCTGTGGCTAATTTTGTCGATTCTTACACATTGCCAGGGAATACATTTCTATGTAAACACGTATCTATTCAGGAAACTATGCTCAATTGTATTTTGTATATTTTAATGTAGGGGACAATACTGAAATGTGCCGTGTTTACTTGTTCTGACTACCGTTTACAGTTTCCACAGCTAGAATTTATTCCTGAAGATTGTTCTTCCATTCCTGCCACTAGTTTAAAGTTGCACTAACAACTCCAAAGTAAAGGGTTAAGATTAGGTATGCAGTGGCATTATTTAAGGTTAATTAATAATAAAATAAGGAAACCACAGAAACGTTTTTCAGGGCAGCAGATACTAGTATTCGACCCCATGCAATCTCACTGCCACTCACTCCTGAAAATCTTTTACATAGCATTAAATCAGAGAGACAGCCTACAGTAACCTAAATCATCACACAAAATAACCAGAAATAGCTGCTGCGGGGTATTGATGTGAAACAGAAGAATCTCCATAACAACACTGATAAAACAAGATACAGATATCCTAAATGGAAACCTCTCAAGAATTTGAACCCTACTTCCATATGTTGCATCATACAGAGTAATGAACAAATCAACATTCACAGCCTCACTATAAAATTGCACACAGACGTAAATAACACAGCGAAACAATATCGGTAATTAAAATTACACACTAAATATTGCAATTTTTTGTCTAACTACCATCCGCATTTCTTCATCTGCGTTGCTCATCAGAAAAAAATCCTCATTCCACCAAATTTAGGGTACATGATATATTGCTACTACACACAACTTGCAGGCACTTGCAACGCAAAGGCTGGGAGTTTTCTAAAAAGCGAGCTACTTATATGCGTATTCATTTTAATGCTTAATTAAAGATAAAATTTAAGAAAACTAATAACTTTAAATATTAAAAATATGTAGAATGCTGAAACTGAGAAGGATTATTATTAACTTCTAATATTCTCACTTGAGATCTATACATTTAGCAAATGTACATTATTGAACTTGAACATTACCGACAATATGTTAGAGGTTGTGGAAGTATTGTAAAAAGACACAAATCACAATTCCTCAATGAAGAAAATCCGTAACTTCCTTACCGGAATAAGCTGTAAAATTGGACTTATATAACAACATACCAGCCACTTAGAAAGAAAACCGGATATTTAAATGTTGTTTAATCACTTAAAACAAACTCTTGATGAACAAATTTGATTTGTAACTGTCAGTAGAACAGGCTCAATTTAGGAAAGGATGTATTACTTGTGACAACTACAGAGTATGAGACACTTTTTCCGCTACTTGAAATGTGAATGGACTTGTTTTATCACACAGTTCCAATACTTGTAATAAATCACACTGTAACACTCATGTATAGGGACCGTGCGAATGGCGAGTGGTGCGCTCTTGCGACTACCTCAGAAAACGTTTGATGGGGTAAGCTGAAAGCCAGCGCTCGAGTTAGTTCATGACGGTGTTAACTGAAAGAATGGAGAGTCGAACGAGTAAAAGTAAACAAAACTTTCACTCATCTCCCAGCAAGGAACTGACATTAACATTTATTGTAGGGAACTTCTTCAAATTAAAATGAGCTAGCCTCGTGTTCACCCTGTTTTATTATGAGACATAAGGTGAGTTTTACAGCATGGTAAGCCTCTCAACGTTGGCCAAAAAAGAGAAAGCAATGTCTCCTCAACCGCTGATAGCGTTTGGGACCGAATACAATGTATCTTTGTTACTGTTAGTTCTCTGCATTGAAAACTTTGAAGTGCGTCAGTGAGCAAGATAAAAAGGTAAAAGTGCATACACGTGTCCCTCAATGTGACACTACCGGTACCCGTAACGACATATTCCGAATTAATGGCAGATAATACTGAAAATAAAACCTTTCCAGTAAGGGAATGGCAGTACACAGGAATTGCTCATGCCTTGAAATTTTCACAGTGATACTTCCTTTAGGAGAATATACAAACAGTTCACATAAGTTGATGTTCAAAACATACATGGATATCTGCACTTGGGTGTAGTAGACGTGACTATCTCTAATATTAATTTCACCTTGTTGTGTCGCATACAAATGCGGTACATTGCTCCGTTTCTCTTGAATAATAGGCTTTCCTTTACACGAAAAAGGACACTTAATTTCCAGGAGAGAAAGCCATTGGGATGAAATACTATCCCGTCTGGACTTCAACACAGCAATGGGTGCTCTACTTTGATGCACACTCCCACCTGTTTTACAAAACAGTCACTGAGTTTGCAGTACTCAGCCACCGCAAGTTGTTCAGTGTTCCTACCTTACCTCATCGCAGGTGTGTTAAGGGATGTAGAAATTAGAAATGACCTTGCAAGCTGATCATAATCACCACTTCTCAGTGTCTTAATCTGATCAGCTTGCTGGCTGGCAGATAAGCGTAATTTTCTTTATTTGAACCACGCAGCACAGCGATACTGAAACCTTGTGTCAAATGCAATTTTGTACATCTGTTCTGTTGTAACTGTTTCATTTGCGATATAAAATAGTTGCACATCTTGAGGAAAGAAATCGAGATAATTCACGGGTTTGATTCATAATTTAACAGCGGACATTTTTGTAACAAAATAGCACCTATGGACTGCATGGGTATTCTGATTTTGTACTTCGTTCAGACACTAGATCAAATCCTCAATTTCGCTACGTTCTACAGCATCATCTATAACTTTTTGTAGAATGGAACTTGTCACCACGTAATTTTCACTCTAACATTCGGCTTTAAGCATATCAGTGAGGGCACACTCAATATGTTTTTACTCGTTGGTACAAACAAGTTTTATTGAAAGTGGATGATTCTGTTTGTTCAGCAACGTGGACGTATGGTTTCAACAGTTCTGCTATCTTCTCTCCTTTCGAATATAGATCCTTACGAGCACACTTAGGTTTATTTTTTCCATTGCTGCACTATGGTGGTTTTGGAGGAGTCCCTCTCGGAGTTAATAAAGGAACACAAAGCAGCAATGTCCTTACAGCGCTTCGACTGACCTGCTTTGCATCCACAATCACCGTCAACAATGTTCCTGTTACTGTCAATGTGAAAATAAATAAAAATACTTATAATGAGGAATTATTTATCGCATCACCTTTAGGAATTAAGTATTTTTGTTATAATCTTTGTACCATTTCATCGTCATTCACAGCTTAGCCCGCCTGCGCAGGGGAAGTACACTCAAGAAGAAGTTGTCGCCATGAATTGCGGGTCGGTTGTCCTTCCTCACTCATTATTTATAAAGTGAAAATCTGTCGGGATTTGAACCACAGTCGCCGGAACTTGAAGCAAGCCGCTCGCTACCCCCTTTATAATACAGTAGAATAACTGAGAAAAATTGGCTTGCTTTTCCTATGTTAGCTTAGCTGCTAGCCTCTGAATTTAGTGACCGTGGTTTGAACCCAAGTGTCACTGAAGTGCGATTTTCAGTTGAAGGAATTGTGTTTCAGGAAAGGCATCCGACTCTAAATTCATGATTACAACTCTTATAGGACTCAGTGTATGCAATGGCACCGCTCAGTGATTCAATTATTTATAACTAAAGTTATTGTGAATAAATAATTAATTAACAATTTCCCGAAATAGGAATAAAATATAGTAAATACCTTAATTTCAACGTTGTATGGTGACTGATTAATACTCGTTTCCCGTAGACACTTGCCGTATATTTCTTGCCTTAACCTTTCCTTCACGTCAAAGACATGGTTACTGCTATTTAAATCTTCACCTTTCTTTAGCGTGGGTTCCCGGAAATAATCTGAGTGTTGCACTGTCTGAAACCCTACATAATTTATAGCGGTCGCTGCTACAGTCGAAGCCATTATTGTCCGGCTTTACCTCTTTATTTTACAATCACAAGTCAAAGCTTACTGCCCTGGTTGTAATGAACTGCACTGTCAATGGTCTCGTGAGTGCCCCATCAAACGACTGCAGCTGTTTCCGTTAGGGGCGCTAGCTACTAAAAATCTCGTGCGCGCACGGTCCCTATACTAAAATACACAACTGTGGGGAGAGTTGTAGTTGAACACATCCGTAATGTCTACAATTGTAGTATGAGACACTTACTGCAAAGTAGCAGTTGATTGAATCGGGGAATACGATTACAGCGCTCCTCCGGTTATCTCCGACGGGGGCTCCGGAGGTTAATCGGAGGGCCGCCTCCTATTCGCAACAGTAGCTCCGAGTGTAAGGACGTAGTAGACTGTAATTTCAAACTTACGTCCATGAATGTAGGCGCCCTATAAAAATCGTTATCTACATACACATAAATTGATCTATATCGCCGATATTCCATACAATACCCCTTAACAAAGAACGTATAGACATTCTTTCTCTCTTAATTGTCCAGGGTTGGCTTTTCCCTCGGACTTAGCGAGGGATCCCACCTCTACCGCCTCAAGGGCAGTGTCCTTGAGCTTCAGACATCGGATCGGGGGATACAACTGGGGAGAATGATCAGTACCTCGCCTAGGCGGCCTCACCTGCTATACTGAACAGGGGCCTTGGTAGGGGATGGGAAGATTGGAAGGGATAGACAAGGAAGAGGGAAGGAAGCGTCCGTGGCCTTAAGTTAGGTACCATCCCGGCATTTGCCTGGAGGAGAAGTGGGAAACCACGGAAAACCACTTCCAGGATGGCTGAGGTGGGAATCGAACCCACCTTTACTCAGTTGATCTTCCGAGGCTGAGTGGACCCCGTTCCAGCCCTCGTACCACTTTTCAAATTTCGTGGCAGAGCCGGGAATCGAACCCGGGCCTCCGGGGGTGGAAGCTAATCACACTAACCACTACACCACAGAGGCGGGCATAGAACGTATAGTCATTCAGAATAATTAATGCATCCTCTCATTTGTTATCAAGAAAATGCAATTATATCGACATATAATACATACCCCATATACCTGTAGGTATAAACAATATATCTAAATAGGTTCAGTTGTTTCTCAGAAAAGTGCAGGCCCTACCTGTGCAGAACTTACACAGTACACTTCGTTCATTATTATTATCATTATTATGGAAATATTCCCATTATATCGACGCTAGAATACAGTAGTTTCAAGTTAAATTTGAATTCGCTTTTAATTTCCGGACATATGTAAAAAAACGCGAAAGACGTGCAGAAGTAATGGATGTTTATTTACGAGCGGAGAGAGGAGTTCAAGCGGTTCAAGTCTGTAAGTGCTGCGCTGTAAAACATGACACAAATGACTCGTAAACACCGCCCTCGCGGTGTCGGTGGCAACGCGTCCGCCTGTAACCCGGCGGCCCCTGGTTCGATTTACGGCCGGGTCAGGGATTTTTTTATTTAATTTGTTAATATCCCTCGTCTGGGGAATGGGTGTTTGTGTCATCCTTAACGTTCCTTTCCTCACATTCAATACTGTACACTACCGCCATTTACATAATACACGCAGGTTTCCTCACATATGGTGCAAGTAGAGGCAAAAGATCTTCAAAGGTCGACGCCCCGAACATATAGCATTAAAAAAGTTAAATAAGGAGTGCAGTTTCGCGCAATAATAGCGACAAGTTATACATTTCTGTGAAAATGCTCGTTCATTCCTGTCAGTAGTATAATTGGACAGTTCGGCGGCCGCCTCCGCCTCCGCCTCCGGGCTCCCAGGGGCCCCTCCGCCTACCGCGGGAAATTTGAATTTTGGCGGGAAATTTGAATTTTGGCGCGAGATTTGAATTTGTAAACAAAGCCACGTGCTTTTTGACAGCTGTCATCGACAACAACGCATCGCTAACCTCACTGCTGCCATCTTGACGGGCCTAAACCTCAGTGGTACCAACTTAACCTAACTAGCGCGAGATTTGAATCGGTAAACAAATCCACGTGCTTTTTGACAGACAACAACGCATCGCTAACTTCAGTACTACCATCTTGACGGGCCTAAACCTTAGTGCTACAAACTTAACCTTACTAGCGCGAGATTTGAATCGGTAAACAAATCCACGTGCTTTATGACAGCTGACATCCGCCCTCTTTAATCAACAGAGCACAGTGCTGCCCTCTTTAGCTACATATCTTTGAAATCCGCCATCTTTAATCAAGAGAGCACCGTGCTGCACTCTATGTGGTGGCGGCAAATTCCACATGCTTTACAAAGCCACGTGCTTTTTTGACAGCTGTCATCCGCCATCTTTAATCAAGAGAGAGCCGTGCTGCACTCTATGTGGTGGCGGCAAATTCGAAGTGCTTTACAAACTCACGTGTCTTTGTCATCCGCCATCTTTAATCAAGAGAGGTCCGTGCGTCCCTCTTTGTGGTGGCAGCAAATTCGAAGTGCTCTACAAACTCACGTGCTTTTTTGACATAATGCTTCTCCTGCGTTCATCATATAAGGTGCAGACTCGCTAATAACAAGTAACACTTTATTATACTTAACGCCCTGTGGCCAGAAGATACCCATAGCCTCATTGAACAGTTTTGCTATAGTTTTGTTATCGCACTTTTCTAGAACATCACAGTGTAAGAGAATCCGTTTACAATAATCTTTGCTTAACAAGCCAATGATTGCCAATTAGCCTACCTTCTTTGTCTGTTGTTTCATCAATGGAAACCGAAATTGGCACCGTCTTTAATCTCTTGCCTTATCTTCCGAACAGTTTCATCGTATATGGCTGAACAGTACGTTTTTCTGAACGTTGACTCATCCGGGATGGATCGTTTGGTATATTTCTTGAGGAATTCCCTGAAACGCTGATTATAAGAGAGGTATGTCAGCAGAGATGAGAGCACGGCAGAGATCGGTGTTGAACTCGAACGTTACACTGGAAGTTGCTGGTTGTGTCAGAAACAACTGTCTCTGCTTGGAATCTCCTTATTTGTTAGCCTGGTGTTTACTGGTTGAAACGTGCTGTTGCAGTAGGAACATTTGAGTAGATGTCACTGCACAATGACACAAATTACACAATAATATCTTACTGTCAGTTGATAAACCATCTTCTTTAAATTATCATACGTAACTTTTCTATTTTAAACTGGTTGACTGAGCTACTTTAGGCATATTGTAACAACGTTAATGTCTTCAATGAATATCAATATACAACTGCACACACACTACGTACTAGAACACTATGAGCCGTCTCACTGCTAAATCAAACTGTGAATGACTGGTAGTGAACTAGATGGAGTTATGAAGCAATCAAAGGGAATGCCCGAATTACGAACTAATCCGGAAACAACTAGCACATCGTCGATGAATGAGATTTCCCTAGTTACGATTTTTTTTGCTAGGTGCTTTACGTCACACCGACACAGATAGGTCTTATGGCGACGATGGGATAGGAAAGGCCTAGGAGTTGGAAGGAAGCGGCCGTGGCCTTAATTAAGGTACAGCCCCAGCATTTGCCTGGTGTGAAAATGGGAAACAACGGAAAACCATTTTCAGGGCTGCCGATAGTGGGATTCGAACTATCTCCCGGATGCAAGTTCACAGCCGCGCGCCTCTACGCGCACGGCCAACTCGCCCGGTCCTAGTTACGAAATTATGGCACAGACACAGTCGATGTTATGTAATGCAGCTTATCAGTGCTGTAAGTGTCATTCAGACCTCTTTCTTTCTTCGCACCGCTTATCAGCTTATTTTATCAGCCCAGACCTGGACAGGCGTGATAATGACCTGCACACCACTTAAAATATTAATTTTTCGAATATTGATTTTTAATTTATTTCTTCATTATTGAGATGACTGCTAATTTAATATAATTTAATACTTTTTAACCGAAATATGGACTATATTGATTTTAATGACGAAGAATATAGAACATATGTACTAAACTCAAAAGTAATGAAAAATATGGAAAATAAATACTCCATTTTTCAACTCCACGCGTCATGATTCGTAAAGATAATGAAAAATATAATTAATTTTATCTTTCTAAAGAGATATGCATTTACATATAAATCCGTTCCCTGCGTAATCAATTAGATACCTCGATAGTTGTAGGAATCCTTCCTGTTCCATTGCTTATAGATAGATGCAATTACTGCTTTTGTCCAATCTTAAGGTACCTGACCAACACTCCATTCTAATCCTACTACTCTATAAAGCCATTTCATTCCTGCCTTCCCAGTATACTTCAGCATTTTGGGTCTAATTTCATCTATTCCTGCTGCTTTATGACAATGGAGTTTATTTACCATCCTTTCCACTTCATCAAGCGAAATTTCACCAACATCACTTTCTTCCTGCCCATTAGCTAGGTTGTTCGCGACACCACCAGGAAGATTTCCTTTTACATTGAGAAGATGTTCAAAATATCCCCTCCACCTCTCCAGTGATTCCCTGGGATCTATTATGAGTTCACCTGAATTACCCAAAACACTGCTCATTTCCTTTTTACTTTACTTCCTAAGATTCTTTATTACTGTCCAGAAAGGTTTCGCTGCTGCTTGACATAGTCTTTCCAGGTTATTACCAAATTCCTCCCACGGTTTCTTTTGGGATTCAACAAATATTTGTTTCGCTCTGTTTCATTCAACTACGTGAAATTCCCTGTCTGCATCAGCCCTTGTATGGAGCCATTTCTGATAAGCCTCCTTTTTACGTTTACAAGCTACCGTCACTTCATGAATCCACCAAGATGTTCGCGTTTCCCTACATTTACACATACGCGTTCCTAGGCATTCCCTTACTGTTCCTGCTACAGCATCCCTGTATGCCACATATTCTCTTTCTATATCCTGAAACTGCTTACTGTCCACTGTTCGAAGCTTCTCACTAATCATATCCATGTACTTCTGCCTAATCTCCTCGTCCTGGAGATTTTCTACTCTTGTTCATTTGCAGATAGATTTCATTTTCTGTATCCTAGGCTTAGAGATACTAAGTTCACTACAGATCGGATAGTGGTCTGTATCACCGAAAAATCCACGTAAAACTCATACATTCCTACCAGACTTCCAGAATTTAAAATCGGTTAAGATATAGTATATTTTGTGGATCTGTTACCCTTAGCTCCCCATCTGAATAGCCTTATGCTTGAAGAATATATTCGTAACACAAACTAGCATAGAAGTCCAACAAACGTTTCCCGTTCCCAATAGCTTCCATGTATTCCCACATTTACCAATTACCCTTTCGAATACTTCAGTTCTGTTTCCAACTCTCGCATTGATATCGCCCATCCTTCATCGGCTAACGTATGCGACTGTTGGCCGCAAAATTTGAAACCAACTCGCCGTTTCGTCTCGGCGCATCACAGTGTAATGGAAGGAGCCAGTATTCCTAAGTTACACCCTTCCCCATTAGGCGGCACGGTTTCAAGAGGTCTCCACGACAAGGGGGCGCCCTATGTGTCTTCTAAGTTCATAGGTGTCAGATCGGCGGCTGCCAGTGTGTCTCAGCTCTTGGTCACAATGTAAGTGTATGTTATTATTATTTTGTTTTGTGGATTGCTTTGTAAATAGGTGCTTTCAACGATATTAACTATAAAATTATAGTCTAATACTAATAAGTACATATTATAAAACTTTTGTCATAATATAAAACATACGCATCCTTACTTAAAAACTTGACCAGCTACTACTACTTCTGTAGCTAACCGCTCGCTGAGCATCTTCTGAAGAATAGCATTACATTCCTTGGGATTCTTCGTGAAGTTTTTGCAGTGTGATTTTCGAAATTTCCAGAAATTACTTAGTGCCTTTACTTTCTTTTGTACGAGCGTCAATCAATCAATCAATCAATCAATCAATCATTCATTCAATCAATCATTAAACCAATCAATCAATACTGATCTGCATTTACAACAGTCGGCCACGTGGCAAATTCCCTATCTGTTTTTCTCCTAGCTTTTTCTCAAATGATTATTAAGAAGTTGGAAATTTATTGAACGTTTCCCTTGGTAAGTTATTCCAATCCCTAACTCCACATCCTATGAACGAACATTTGCCCCAATTTTTCCTCTTGAATTCCAGCCTTATCTTCGTATTTTAATCTCCTACTTTTAAAGACACCACTCAAACCTATTCGTCTACTGATGTCATTCCGCGCTATCTCTCCACTGACAGCTCGGAACATACCACTTAGTCGAGCAGCTCGTCTCCTTTATTCCAATTCTTCCCAGCCCAAACTTTGCAACATTTTTGTAAAGCTATTCTTTTGTCACATATCACCCAGAACAAATCAAGCTGCTTTCTTTTCGATTTTCTCAGTTTCTTTCTCTCATCAATAACCTGTAAGAGAGATTATTCGTCATATTTTCAGTTTACAGGCTGGTTATGTCTTCAAGCTTATCCAGGAAACATAGAGGACAACTAATGTGCTAAGCTATGTGAACGGAAATTAGGTCAGCTTTCAAACTCATTTCTGAATTGAGAATAATAATGTTAATATTTCTACTAACTAAATCTATGGTTTTTATAAAGGACGAGGAGCCAGAATTTCGTCCCACAAGAATTCTTTTACGTACCGGTATGTCTGCAGACATGAGACTGGCGTATTTGAACACCCTCAAATACTGCCGGACTCGAACCCGCCAACCCGAGCTAGTCATACTGTACCCTGATGAGATAGGCTGTATCTTTCATGATTTGATTTTGATACGAGAAATACAGATATATAGGAATATTAAATTGAATACAGTGTCAGTTTTGTGTGAACGGGAGAATTTCAACGTAGCCAGCCGTGATCGCGACTGTCCGTCGCCACAGTTAAGCTTGTCATGGGGAGAATGTTTCTTGGCCAGAAGATAAGAGGATTAAAGCTAGAGCTCACAACAACAGAAGTAATGACTACGAGGAAGTGAAAGAGTATATATTTCGGACCAAGGGCGAGCAGGTGTATCACCAATACCGAGAATGTGACGTACCAGTTTTTCCACGGCCTCGAGGCATTTTGTGTTGTCAAGTTACAAGGAAGAGATTTTAAACTAACCGATGCGGTGTTGACCAATGGGAAAATTCATCATAGGCCCGCAGATAAACCAACATAAGAAAAACTCAGAGTGAACTCCAGTTAGCTTCTCCGATAACAATAATTAAATTATTCCAACCACATAATTGAATAGAGGGGATTTTTGTGATATCGTTCCCATGTTGATTGATTGTAATCGTAATAAATTAAAGTAACGAATTCGTGGAAATGACCCACGCTATCTCGCCATTGGTCGAGATGAGCACGCCATCAGGGACGCCGAGTTAGCGCGCGAAAGGTGGAGGACAGGAATTAAGTGATATTTCCATGATCGCCGAACGATAGGAGTTCAGAATACGACACATGAATGTGTATCGCCAGTGTATTAAGTAGGATAAAGCAAGAGATCCAAATCCACCTGCATATGCCGATTTAGGATAACCAACCCCCTCCCCAGGAGATGACCGCGGATGACCCCGGCGGGAAACCATATCGTCCGTAAAAGTCCAGTAGTGGAACCTCACATCACGCAGTCGTTTGAAGTCACCAGTTGTGACCGGTCGAACCTCACATCACCCAGTCGTTTGAAGTCACCAGTTGTGACCGGTCGGACCTCACTCACTCAGTTCTTACCAGTCACCAGTCGTTATCGGTCACCAGTCGTGTCAGTCGTATGAAGTAGTTGAGACTCTGACACGATGACTCTGTAATTCAGTACCTCGGGACGTATTTGAAGTCAGTTAGAGCTAAAAGTGAGTGAGTTGTTAGGAGAATGAAGACGAACAGTGAGATTATCCATAGTACCGAGTGTAAATAATCAGTACAACTGTATATTGAATTTAATGAATGTCATGTAATTAAATAATAAATAATTAACGGAACGCCGATAGTACCTTTGGAAGGCAGTGTGCGGAGCCTGAAGTAAATAGCTCAAGATAGACGGTGAATAACCATCCGAGCAGGGAATTATAGGAGCTAGGCGATTATCAAGACGGCTTAGAAATAAACCAGGAAGTGCCGGTTGAAGACGCGATACGCGCCGGTTCAAATGAACGACATTTCGTCGTAATGTGTCATGACGTGTGTTTCGGGCGTATATGAAGAGTATATTGTGCGAGTGTCAGGGGTCTAGGAGCACCTATAAGTGCTTTTTTTTGTTATTCGTATTCTTGTGTAAAATAGTGTAATAAGGTATTAATCATGGGTAGTCACCCAGAAGTGTTTTATTGTGTTAAATTTGTATTGTGCGACATGATGGACGAGTAGAACACCATGGGGCCGTAAGGCCTATATATCATCTGCTACGAGACAATGGAATTCTACATAGGAATGAGTACACAATTTTGATATTTGGGGGGTGTTATCGCGACTAAACGGGGTTCAGTGTAAATTAATTATGGTTACTTAACATGGTCCGCCTCCCGAGTCCATGATTTTTTTGTTAGACGGACGAACTAATTTATATTAACGTAATAATGGGTTAGATTAATTAATTTGAGTATTTGTTTGTTGTATATAATGTAAATATGGGGTATATTTCTTTCAATTAATGCATGCTGTTTGTAATACTTTGACCTAAGTTCATTTCAAGTGTTAAATTCCTTTTTTTGTGCTAATCCATTTATTTGAATTCATTCACTGCGGTGATCATTTGTATTTTAATTAGGAATATTTTCTACCTGACTGCCAGATTTTGAAAGAGCCAGAGTATGTAAAATTTGTGTTGCGTACGGAAGGTCATTAAAATACTAATAATCATAATGTTTGTGAGTTGACAAAGGAAAGTAAATTAATAATAATAATATTTGTGCGTTTGCAAGTTAAAGTAATAATAATGACAGTGCTTCGTGAGTTAGCCAGTGCAAAAATAATAATCAATGTGGAGATGACATGTAGCGTTAAAGACTTTCATTCGCGTAATCAGTTTGATTTTACGTAAATTTTTGATTTCACGTTTTTGGACTTTATTTTAACCATTAAAATTTGTTTAAAAGCGATAGAGGCACGTGAATTAGAATTGTCACGATATGTTAAAAGCCCAGAATGGTTTGAGCCCATATTTAGAGTTGGAAGTCATGAGGAACGAATATCCGGCGTGAAATAAATTGAGCCGTATTGTTTGTAATGATGAAATAGATGAATCTCAAGGCCTAAGATGATATAAAATGCATATGCCGGTGTTATTAGTGGTAGAATCCACGCACCGAGGATTAATTTATGAATTAAATGTTTGAAGAGTTCCTAAAAAAGGAAATGTACTTCAAATTGGAAGGAATAGTTTAGCAATCACCGGCATTGGAGGTATTTGCCCAGCCGCGATGTGCCATAGGTTGTGAGATGTGTCTTGGGAGGACGTGTGTCCCCATATAAAATTTAACGGCAATACGAAACTGAAGGTACGGTCCCGAATACCGTGTTGTCCCGACCGATATAAAGCAGATCATAGTGGTTCATAACGGGATTTAACATATGTGACTAAATTCTAAAGAGTGGAAATTAAAATATCATCTTTCCATTTTTAATAATAATAATAATAACAACAATAATCATACTCCAAGTGAATCTTGTCTTAAATCAAGTGCTTAGTGCCAAGATAAATCGGAATTGTAAAAGGGGTTATGCGTTAAACATATTAAGAGTGGACTACCGTGTAACAGGCGAAATTATTTTTTTTAAATTAATAATAATAAATTAAAAAAACTATTTTTTAAGAAGAATTTACTTTTTTATATTTTGGACATAATAATGATGTTGGGAGTTGAAATGAAAAATTTGAGATTTTAACTAATAATAATAATAATAAATAAAATATTTGAAGAAGGAGAAGAAGAATAACCAATGAAGCTACTTTTTTATTTTTTTGATGAAAATAATAAGAGCGAGAAGTTGAAGTATTGTAGCGAGGATGATTACGGGTTACGATAATCACGATTTCCACTAATAATAATAATAATAATAATAATAATAATAATAATAATAATAATAATAATAATAATAATAATAATATTTATGAGGAAGCTGATCATTATATTGTGCGGATAAATTAGGAGGAAGAACGAACCTTCGTTTGAAACGTCGGCAAGGGTTGGCATATAATCATCCCGGATGACAAATGATAATAATCAAATACAGGATTATAATTGAAATCAAAGATAATAATAAAATTAATTGATGGTAATCACAGAATATGATAATGATCAGATAAAGAATGGTAAAGATATTATTTAATAATCATAGGAGGATATGATAGGGACAGTCGTCCTGTGTTGAACTGCTTAGAACCAGATGTTGGGTTTTCACGGGGAGATTGTTAGCGGTAGATACGTAAATAACCCACGGACGGCACATGTCTTCATGGTCAGAGCATAGTAATGAACCTTTCCGTACGTCTTGTCGTATTGACAAGTGTAAATATTAAAGTAGGCTTTGAGTTAATGAACTCTACCTGGTGTGTTTGTGAATCTGGAAATAATAGGCTAGAGTTTGTCCGTACTATAAATTCCCGTTTTTTCGAGGCGATAACATTTTCCGCGGTGGGTGTCCGGCTCACCAGAATGTACATACCGGAAGTTCTCATGTCCAAACGGAACAAGGAGACGACAGTAAAAAGTTACTGTCGTGCCTTCGTCTCCGAAAGAAGATCTCCAGCGGTGAAACGTCCAATCATACGGATGTGAATTCGATCCCCAGTAACTAATTGGGGCGAATTCACCAGATGTTTTACACTACCAGAGTAGTGAGGTAAATCCAAGTAGCATGTCATTTATTTTTCAGGATGGAAGTGTCCCAATGTAATAATTGTTATCATGTGTATTTTGCTAAATAAGTGAATAAATTGCTCCTCATTGCAATTTCAATAGGAAACAGTTTCCATATCTTTTCATTGTAGTTAGTCCAATATGCCCATAGAATTTAAGTTGTCACTTCCCAGTCCTATTGTGGAGTCAAAAATTTGTATCCATGAATGAGTCGTCCCCCGTAACCTTAATTTGCATGCCCCGTTCATCCCTGTGTTCATTTGATGCGCCGATATATTTTTTTATTTTCTTTATATTAATTTTTTTTATCGTTTTCGAACTGATCACCCCTGAGATAAATGCTAGTCTGGGACTCAGGAAGTGAGCGGGTGCAATACGTTCCCTTCTTCATCAGCTTAAATTAAATGTAAATATTTCCTGCCTTTATTTTGATTTAGGCATTAGTATAACCGTATTGTCAACGGGAGGGGGGAGCGAGAGAGATCTAGATTGTATATTTTATTGCAATTTCCATAAGTTCAAGGACTTACCACGTAGGACCTATACATCCTTCCTTTGGCATGGATGTTGTTTTATTCTTCGTCTGTCTTCAATAAGCAGTAGGGGAAAATAGGGTCATTTTAAACATGTTTTGAACTTACAATTTGGTGTATCTCAAGCTTACCACATTAGGGAATCCCAGGAATTCTCCAGGGGCACTAATGAGTCAAACAAAATTACCAGATTTTTTAAATATATTGGCCTAAGTCACACTGATAGAGGACAGGTTGTAAGGCAAGAATGGGATAGGAAAGAGGGCTAATACTAAAATGAAAGGAAGCGGTCTTTGCCTTAATAAAGGTACAGCCACAGAATTAGCCTAAAGTGAAAACGAGGGAACCAAGGAAAAAACAAATATAACTTCAGATCTACCGACTGAGGGGTTGGAATCCACCACCTCCTGAAAGCAAGCTCACAGCAGTGTAATCGAACTGCACAGCCAATTCACTCAGTTTCTTGTGACGCGCAGTACCACATGGGCTTACTCTCTCCCAAATTACACAGTTTCGATTTATACCAGTTATAACCGTATCTTGAATTATACAAATAAGTAAGAACGTTATGTACTGCAATAAAAGGCATTTCCCTAGTCTGTAGTCTAATTGGTGCGGGTATAATTAACCGAGTGATGATGATGGTGGTGCTTTTTGCTTGAAGGGGCCTAACATCTAGGTCATCAGTCCCTAATAGTATGAAATGAGACGAAATAGAATGACAATTTAAAATTCAAAATCGTCCACAGAGCAGAATAAAAACGTGATGATGAAGAATAAACGGGTGGATATGAATTTAAAACAATCGGTGGATCCGACCCAGAAACTAATAATAATAATAATGTTATTTGTTTTACGTCCCACTAACTACTTTTAAGGTCTTCGGAGACGCCGAGGTGCCGGAATTTAGTCCCGCAGGAGTTCTTTTACGTGCCAGTAAATCTACCGACACGGGGCTGTCATATTTGAGCACCTTCAAATACCACCGGACTGAGCCAGGATCGAACCTGCCAAGTTGGGGTTAGAAGGCCAGCGCCTTAACCGTCTGAGCCACTCAGCCCGGCGACCCAGAAACTATCATATACGATAGTATTACTGACCAAGGGACTACTTCTAAAGCATAATCCTGAATCGAGGATGCTTGTTTTGTAAAGGGGTCCAAAATGCTGGTCAATGGCCCGTCATAATGACACGTATCGCTAGTAAAGTAAAATCATAGTATTTGTCATATTGCTGTACTAATAAAAATAGTGTAGACTCATGGTGTTCCACACATTATGGTATGACTCAAAAGTATTTTACTTCGCACATGTAACGGAGACCAATGGTGTTTCTCACATTATGACGCTATTTATAGGCAACGCAAACCCATAGTGTTCCTCACCTAGGTGTACTAATCACGGGTTCCAGTATTCCCTTGGTCTTCTTCATATAGTGGGTACTAATTACAGGCAACGCAGACCCACGGTGTCGCTGATATAGTGGTGCTAATCGCAGACAATGCCCAGACCCGTGGTGTTTCGCACAATGGTACCAATCACGGGTACTGGAAAACCCATACAGACTCACCTTATATTGCTACTAATCACAAACCTACTGCGTACCTAACATAGTGGTACCACTCGCAAGTATAGGTGACCCATGGAATTCCCCGCATGATGGTACTAATCACAATTATTTTCATGGCTCTAACACTATCATCCCTGTGTCGCCCCTTATAGTCGCCTACTATAACAGACAGAGTACATCGTGGGTGTATTCTTCATCTTCGTCCTTCACCCACACGGGGAGTATAACAAATCTATTTGGGAAGAAATTCTTTTATAATGTCTACATCATAAAGAAGTCATGTTGCCATAGCTATAGCAATATGCAATAAAATAAATGAATCCAAAGAGATAGGCATAATTTACTTTATTAAATATTAGTTTATTCACATTTTAAGAGATACCGTATGTAATATTATTAATAATAATAATAACAACAAAAGTATGCAATACAAAATAAATGAACGGTAATTTTCAACATCAAGAGCCATTCCCTGGACACTGAATTACCTACAGAGCAGGGAGTGTGAATAAACAAACATAATAAACATGAGTATTTGTATTTAAAATGGAAAAAAAACAAAATCATCTCCGTACAAGCAATGGGGGCCATTGGAATGGTGAAAGGCAAAGGCTTCCACTATTCATAACTTTGGCACTTGGTGGGGTAGAGTGGTTAGCTCTACATTCAGCATTAGCATTGGAACTTGCTCACTGACTTGAAGCTCGCTGACCGCAAGTTCTTCCCGCCAAGTGACATTGATTTGTTAATGGGTGCAGAACATTTCTTTTCATTATTGAAACTTGGTCACAGAACTCGATCACCAGATTATCCTATTGCTCAAGACACTGAACTAGGATGGATTATTGCTGGACACTACCATCAGGGAGAAGAGAATAATGTCTTACATTAATCACATGTTTCTCGAAGTCAGAGGACAGGTTAGACACGCAGCTACAGCAGTCCTGGGAAATAGAAGAGATTACGTACCAGTCATGACAAGAGAAGACAGAGCAACAGAAAGGCACTTTACACTACCACTAGGGAAGCTACAGGTAGATTTATAATTTAGTTACCCCTCAAGCACAAACCTGAGATTATGGGAAACTCCTTCAGTCATGCCATGTCAAGACTAGCACAACTAGAACTGCATTTCAGTAGGCAGCCCTCACTTGAGCACGAGTTCGGTAACCTTCTTCACTAGTATGAGGCCATATGGTATATCGATAAGGTCAGGGAATGAAGGTGGAAACTATTATCTACCCCAGCATCCAGTTTTTTAGCTTAGTAGCTCAACTACAAAAACGAGGTTTGTATTTGATTAACCTGCTAAAACTTCTAACAATATTTCATTTAATGATATATTAATGGCTAGAACGACAATACAAGATGATCATTAATCCATTATTCTAAGATTTAGAATTCATATATTTGCCTTCACTGCAGATATTGCTGAAATGTATCGGCAAGTCATGGTTCATGCAGATGATAGGAACGCTCAGCTTATTATCTGGAGTGAATCTCCTAGGAACCCACCCGGTCATTATGGACTGACAACTGTAGCATATGGTACAGGAGCAGCAGCCTTCCTAGCTACCAGACCACAGAAGCAACTTGCTGAAGATGAAGAATCAAGGTTTCCCCAGAGACGCACAAGTTGTTCGCAGAGATTTTTATGCTGATGACCAAGTAAGCGGCTGTGAAAATATAGAGGATGCTCTTCAGTTGCAGTCGGAAACTATTAATTTACTAGAGAGTGGAGGATTTCACCACTAGAAATGGTGTGCAAACCACCCAGCATTACTGGAAGCATTTAGGACAGTCGCCCAGGCGGCAGTTGTTACCCAGTAAACACAATAGAAATCTAAACGAAACCTCGCTGTAATAATACACATGAGCAGGTATATTGTATACACATATGCCGTAAGTCAATAAGAATACACAAAGGTAGGTCTGCAAACCGCATTAAAATTCGAGACAAGACATATTTAGGTTAGGTTTGGTTGGGATAGGTTCATAACGAAGTATTTTTCCATTTCAACTGATTCTCATTGTCAGAAACTTATCACAGGAATAAAGATAAAATTAACACTTGCCCTAATTAATTGCAAAACTCTTACCATAAAGTCAATATCACTAAGAGTGACAACTCATCGCTTTCCTTTTTCAATACCCCGTAGCACGGTCTGAAGTGTTCTGTGAACGAGGTAACGTTGCTTCCATTTCGTGGAAGTCCTTGATGACATTTCGTGCTAGTTAGACATTCTAACTGATTTCTGTACGTAAGTATTGGACGAAATAAAACCAAATTAATAAAATGCTGCGTGCACACAAGCTACGTTATCAAATGCCACCTGGTATTAGCCAAACAGATTTACAATTTTACCCGCAAATGTAAGACTAGTGACTGCAGTGGCAATACGTGATTCAGGCAATTCACGAGATAAATCCTGACTGTATAGTGTCGGACGTTGTATCGGAAAGTAGGGTCCCTAAACTGTATGGTTAGCGACACTGAATAGAAACCAAAGAGTTAGAAAAGTAACTATAAATCACTATCCTTACATTACAGGGGAGAAAGAGTAAGGTTGCATCCTCAGTGTACGGGTTTATGTGCTCAGGAGTACAACAATGGTCATTTGAGTGTTGCAGCCAATGGCCAGAGATGAAAGTGAAGAAGTGAATGACAACAGGGAAACGATCCAGATTCTCTGCCTGTGTAAGTTGAAAGCTCAAGTGGAGAAGATGTTAATGTTTTCCATCAGGTTTCTCGCGAGAAGAATGCTGTTCGCAGGTTGAAAACAGCGGAAAGGGAAAATCTTATACCACTTTAGAGAAATAGTAATGGAACTACTCAGCGACTATCGATCAAAGTGTAAAGAGAGACTTCGTGAAGATGTATGAGAAAGATTATTGAAAGAATATTGGTCTCTTCGCAGCAGAGGTAAGAGAACACCACATGTTGATACTGATAAGGAGACATATAGAATTGTGTCATGTGTTTCATATCTTAAGACAGATGTAGTATGAGCAAACGTGCTCATGGGAGAACACCACATGTTGATACAGAAGAGGTGATCCTGATGAGGGGACTTTTAGAATTGTGTCATGTGTTTCATATCTTAAGACAGATGTAGTATGAGCAAAAGTGCGCAGGGAAGAACACCACATGTTGATACAGAACAGGAGATCCTGATGAGGGGACATTTAGAATTGTGTCATATGTTTCATATCTTAAGACAGATGTAGTATCAGTAAAAGTGCGCATGGGAGAACACCACATGTTGATACAGAACAGGAGATCCTGATGAGGGGACATTTAGAATTGTGTCATGTGTTTCATATCTAAAGAGAGATGTAGTATACGCAGGGGAGAACACCACGTGTTGATACATTACTGGATATCCTGATGAGGGGACATTTAGACTTGTGTCATATGTTTCATATCTTCAGACAGATGGGATATGAATAAAAGTGTGCGGAGGATGTTTTATAAACACATCGGCAGTAATGAACAAAAATGCTTCTACATCTGGCATAACGCAAGAAGAAAAGGGAGGAAAATCCACAGTTCTAGGCCTCTGACAAGCAACTCAATGCTGAAAATATCCTAGGGATATGAGCTACGACTATTAAGTAAATAAAATATAATAAACTATGAGAATATATTCTATATTGATTCCCAAAACTGCAACCATTTGTTTAATCATCGTTACCCAGTCGATTAGTTTAGCAGTTTGCCTTTGTCTACCACTACGAGCGCTAGTGTGAGCCAATGCATTGTGTCACTTACGCACCACTACGAGCGCTAATATGAGTCTATGCAGAGTTTCACTTAAGCCTTCGTCCATATGGCCCCACATGGATGCCGATCTCCCACGACACCCGACACCCCTACGGTATACTCTACCGCGGGGTTCGGTATCGCTGGACCCGCCAGCCGATGGGACATAGCCTGTCCAACGCTGGGCTGTTGCAGTCCCTTGAGTTCGGTGTTCAGATGATCCCTGGCTCATCCATAGCCCCGATTTCACGGACGCTGTCATGCGCGAGATCGATGTCTATCTTACCCAGATTCTCGGCATCACCCTCAACTATTCCAAGTCGGTGCTGCACCCGACTCCCATACTGACGTATCTTGGCGTCACCATCGACATCCCCAGCCAAGAGGTGACCATGCATCATGTCAGCCAGCAGCGCGCCCTCTCCCTTGTGCGCGAGCTGCGCGACCTGTCCCCACATCAACTCCAACAGGCTGCCGGCTACTTTTCTTGGCTCTGCTGGGTCATGGGGTGGCCGGTATTCCCTGCTAAACACATCCTTTCAGGCGAGTTCTTCTGGGTACGAGGACTCTTCACCCCTCAGTTCCTGTCGACGCCCCGCCAGGTGTCCGGTGGCTCTCTACAGCGACGCCACCCCACAAAGCGTTGCAGCAGTCTGCCCGGCAGTGAACCAGGCCTGGGCACAGGCATTCCACCAGCCTCATCGGATCAATGTGGCCGCGGTCGTGGCAGTGCATCACTTCGTACAGGACTTTGCCCACTTGTTCTTGTGTGTACGGACAGTTCCGTGGCCCGATACACTTTGTAGTCGGGCCGCGGACCTGCCCTCCATTCTAATGTATTTCTTCTTGATTTGTATGTACAAGTTCTCAATAAAGCAGCACAGAGCTGCGTTTGCCTCTCGTGGCGGCCCATCGCGTCGGCCGATAATCCTGCTGACGCTCCCTCCCGGGAAGTGCTGTCCTCAGTACACGCGAGCCTCAATTCTATATAAGGAGACTCTCCCCGGGAGGGACGTCAGTCGGCTGTCGGTTCGGGGCGATGGGGCGTCACCTTTCCACCGCCGGGCAGCATTCGGCGCAGCCGCGGGCGTCCCGGCGACGGTGGCGAGAGGCTCCGCTGGAGACCTACAATCGGGCGTCCGACCAGAGGGTACTCCCCAAACACGCTTAGTCGGCACGTCGATTGTGGCGTCAAGCTGGAACCCTCAAGTGCTTTATTAACATGAAAGAATACAGGAGGGCGGTCCGAAGACCTAGTACAAACAAATTATGCATGAGAATACCATTAACAAAAGAATAAGATCAAGGCTGCATAGGCTGTAATGAACAAAACAATACACAGAATCACTCCACAAGTCCATGACACAACTGGTGATGGCTGATGTACGGCGTGCTGGGCGGCAGGCACTTCCCAGACGTCGTCACTAGGTTGTCCCTCCGGATGGCGCCCCACGGACCCCGCGAGCGCCGCGACTGACCGCGGGTAGCGTGGTGGGGTTCTGAAACTGGAAACCGGGCGGCAAGTTGACCAGGTCATCAGCGGTGGCGTTGTCCACCTGCACAGCCATGCTCCACCCCTTGGTTAGTGCGTAGTACAGGATCGATGCCCCGGTACAGAGAAACCTGCGTTGGGCGTGTTCCATTTTTCAAAAAAATCAAAGATCCATGAGAGTGCTGAACCAAGGAACGCATTACAGAAATAATATTTCAGCTAGGGTTTGAACAAGGAGGAAAACGAATAATGACGAAGCGGTTTTAGGCTCGAAGTGATTTTCGAAATTTGCTTTTTTAGTTTGATAGAGTTCTCCAGTGCTCACAACATAACACGTCAGCCCCTCAACTCTCGGCACAATTGAGGAAATTCCCCACTTTTATGGTTTTCGCAGTATTGGGACCCTATATTGTCAGCTGAGAAATGTTTTCTATATTAAAGTCACCTGGTGATGCGATGTGTGGCTGAAGTTCGTTCGTTTGAATCTCACTATGTACTCCGTGTAGGTCGCACTCTATATTCTAGGGAATATCTTTCAAACATGTCACAAGTGTGGAACTATACAAATGAAATTGAAGCTAGCCAAGGTTTAAGAAGAACAAGAGATCAAAAGTGAAATTTCTCTTCATCAGGTGAATCCTTCAGTTCGACTGAAATTAGAATACACACTGAATGATGACACAAACCTGCTTGTATCGAAGAAACGACAGCCGAATATTTTTTCATCACTGCACTTCCGATTTCCAAGCAAAATTACAAGGATCTGTTAGTCCTTTACCGCTGATTGACACAGTCTTCGAAGTTGAAGTCCACTGCGGAAGCTGAAAATACACTTCCTGATATAGGGCCTAGATGAATTCATTGAATGTAAGTGTGCCCTGTCAGAGGATGTAATTGTGCAAAATACACTTGCATTCTTACGAAAAGTACGACATACTTGGTGTTGTCAAAACAGTTGTCAAGTGTGATACTTAATTTTCGTATAATACTTCAATTATTTTACGTTATTCTCCATTCGTTCTCTCAGTATACGGTATACTAAGTCTACCATGACATTTTCAACAACTGTCCAATTACTGAGCAGGAAGCTCTGCATGAAGAAGAATTCTGATCCCCTTAAAGAGAAGCTACTTGCAGTTATTGTTTTATATTCTTAACCTACGGCCAGGGTCTACAGTATGTTCATTACAATGGTTAAAAGGTCAGTTCTCGATGAGAGAACATGAACCGTATTGAAGAATGTAATGTCCTATAAGACGGAATGAATATGTTTGCTGATTTTTTTTGTTAAAACTATAATATGTCCGTTGTTTCGGATCACTTCATAATTCTCTGATTTCTAAATGTTATAGATTGATTGAAATGCGACGTTGTGACGGAAACTCAAATTAAAATCAAAACTAAAGGACAGGGATGAAAATTTCGTTTATATTTTCTAAGAAAAGTCAGTTCACTGGGAAAACTGTACGCATCCCGAAAACAAAATTTGATTTTTCTTACCTTCAGGGATGGGATCTTAAATCCGTATGATAGGAATAAATGGCCTTTTACTAGTTATATGCAAATTCGAAAATTTCGTTTGTTAATTCCATTTTCTATCTCTCCTGTTATATGCAATATTTTGGACGTGTCCCCTTTTCCAGATGACCGACTCAGTCAGTGCCAATCGCTCAGCTTGACTTACGCCAGGAGAAAGTTGCTGTTCACCACAGGAACTGACTCCAGAGGTGAGAGAACTCAGTTCTTTCTGATAACTACTAGCAGTGGAACTTTGCTGTACACCACAGGAACTGACTCCAGAGGTGAGAGAACTCAGTTCTTTCTGATAACTACTAGCAGTAGAACTTTGCTGTACACCACAGGAACTCACTCCAGAGGTGAGAGAACTCAGTTCGTTCTGATAACTACTAGCAGTAGAACTTTGCTGCGTACCACAAGAACTGACTCCAGAGATGAGAGAACTCAGTTCTTTCTGATAACTACTAGCAGTAGAACTTTGCTGTGCACCACAGAAACAGACTCCAGAGGTGAGAGAACTCAGTTCTTTCTGATAACTACTAGCAGTAGAACTTTGCTGTCCACCACAGAAACAGACTCCAGAGGTGAGAGAACTCAGTTCGTTCTGATAACTACTAGCAGTAGAACTTTGCTGCGTACCACAAGAACTGACTCCAGAGGTGAGAGAACTCAGTTCTTTCTGATAACTACTAGCAGTGGAACTTTGCTGTACACCACAGGAACTGACTCCAGAGGTGAGAGAACTCAGTTCTTTCTGATAACTACTAGCAGTAGAACTTTGTTGTGCACCACAGAAACAGACTCCAGAGGTGAGAGAACTCAGTTCGTTCTGATAACTACTAGCAGTAGAACTTTGCTGTGCACCACAGGAACTCACTCCAGAGATGAGAGAACTCAGTTCGTTCTGATAACTACTAGCAGTAGAACTTTGCTGTACACAACAGAAACAGACTCCAGAGGTGAGAGAACTCAGTTCGTTCTGATAACTACTAGCAGTAGAACTTTGCTGTACACAACAGAAACAGACTCCAGAGGTGAGAGAACTCAGTTCGTTCTGATAACTACTAGCAGTAGAACTTTGATGTACACCACAAGAACTCACTCCAGAGATGAGAGAACTCAGTTCGTTCTGATAACTACTAGCAGTAGAACTTTGCTGTACACAACAGAAACAGACTCCAGAGGTGAGAGAACTCAGTTCGTTCTGATAACTACTAGCAGTAGAACTTTGCTGTGTACCACAAGAACTGACTCCAGAGATGAGAGAACTCAGTTCTTTCTGATAACTACTAGCAGTAGAACTTTGCTGTGTACCACAAGAACTGACTCCAGAGATGAGAGAACTCAGTTCTTTCTGATAACTACTAGCAGTAGAACTTTGCTGTACACAACAGAAACAGACTCCAGAGGTGAGAGAACTCAGTTCTTTCTGATAACTACTAGCAGTAGAACTTTGTTGTGCACCACAGGAACTGACTCCAGAGGTGAGAGAACTCAGTTCGTTCTGATAACTACTAGCAGTAGAACTTTGCTGCGTACCACAGAAACAGACTCCAGAGATGAGAGAACTCAGTTCTTTCTGATAACTACTAGCAGTAGAACTTTGTTGTGCACCACAGAAACAGACTCCAGAGGTGAGAGAACTCAGTTCTTTCTGATAACTACTAGCAGTAGAACTTTGCTGCGTACCACAAGAACTGACTTCAGACATGAGAGAAGTCAGTTCTTTCTGATAACTACTAGCAGTAGAACTTTGCTGTCCACCACCGGAACTGACTCCAGAGGTGAGAGAACTCAGTTCGTTCTGATAACTACTAGCAGTAGAACTTTGCTGTGCACCACAGGAACTCACTCCAGAGATGAGAGAACTCAGTTCGTTCTGATAACTACTAGCAGTAGAACTTTGCTGTACACAACAGAAACAGACTCCAGAGGTGAGAGAACTCAGTTCGTTCTGATAACTACTAGCAGTAGAACTTTGATGTACACCACAAGAACTCACTCCAGAGATGAGAGAACTCAGTTCGTTCTGATAACTACTAGCAGTAGAACTTTGCTGTACACAACAGAAACAGACTCCAGAGGTGAGAGAACTCAGTTCGTTCTGATAACTACTAGCAGTAGAACTTTGCTGTGTACCACAAGAACTGACTCCAGAGATGAGAGAACTCAGTTCTTTCTGATAACTACTAGCAGTAGAACTTTGCTGTGCACCACAGAAACAGACTCCAGAGGTGAGAGAACTCAGTTCGCTCTGATAACTACTAGCAGTAGAACTTTGCTGTGCACCACAGAAACAGACTCCAGAGATGAGAGAACTCAGTTCGTTCTGATAACTACTAGCAGTAGAACTTTGCTGTGCACCACAGGAACTGACTCCAGAGGTGAGAGAACTCAGTTCGTTCTGATAACTACTAGCAGTAGAACTTTGCTGTACACAACAGAAACAGGCTCCAGAGATGAGAGAACTCAGTTCGTTCTGATAACTACTAGCAGTAGAACTTTGCTGTACACAACAGAAACAGGCTCCAGAGATGAGAGAACTCAGTTCGTTCTGATAACTACTAGCAGTAGAACTTTGCTGTACACAACAGAAACAGACTCCAGAGGTGAGAGAACTCAGTTCGTTCTGATAACTACTAGCAGTAGAACTTTGCTGTACACAACAGAAACAGACTCCAGAGGTGAGAGAACTCAGTTCTTTCTGATAACTACTAGCAGTAGAACTTTGTTGTGCACCACAGGAACTGACTCCAGAGATGAGAGAACTCAGTTCTTTCTGATAACTACTAGCAGTAGAACTTTGTTGTGCACCACAGGAACTGACTCCAGAGATGAGAGAACTCAGTTCTTTCTGATAACTACTAGCAGTAGAACTTTGTTGTGCACCACAGAAACAGGCTCCAGAGATGAGAGAACTCAGTTCGTTCTGATAACTAGTAGCAGTAGAACTTTGCTGTACACAACAGAAACAGGCTCCAGAGGTGAGAGAACTCAGTTCGTTAGCAGTAGAACGAGGAACTCTCAGTAACGTTATCAAGTCTAGCCGTTGCTAGGAGTGTACAACTTACCGGAAGTTCTATGGAAAGGTAAACATCGTTGCGCTAAGAAATGAACAATGCCAATTACAACGCCTCAGTTCTCTTTGAATGAGAATCGAAATGCTTTTAGATGTTTCTGGTTCCTTGAGATACGAGTATAAATGTCCTCCATCACCAGTGAGAGAAGTTTGGCTACAGGTGAACAAAACGCATGGTGCATTCCCTAGTACAGCTACGAGGAAGAACAAAATCACTTTGCGCCCATGAACTAACCTGCTACTCATTTCTGGAGCAGGCTGAGTAAACCTCTGGGTCATGTGCTGCTCCAGAAAATGAAATCTATTTTCTCACGTTTCTCGAACTCACACCCTTCCAGGAGAATCAAGGACGTGTTGGCAACCTCGGTTATGCAGCCCTTGTTAAATAGAGGTCTTACTGTAAGGGTGATTCTCATTTCTGTGAAGACAGGTGACTGGCGTAAATTCAGGATATTTCTCCCTCTCTCGGACGACCAATGAGTTACATCCAAGTGTTAGGCGATTTAATACGCGAGCCTAACGGGCAACACAAGAGTTCATAGACAATAAGACTGCATATTATTCGTCGTAATTTGACATTGAAAGAATGTTTAACCTTACTCTGCGCATTTAGCAGTTACAAGAACAAACAGGTGTTTTAGAAAATAACCTCAGAGTGGTCATAAGAAAGGCGATGGTAGTAAACAGTTAAACACCGCGGGTGTGATTGTAACTTCTTAAAGTAGCTCACATTACGGTATCTGTAATGAGAAAATGTGTAGATCTGTTTTTATCGTGAGAGGAATGAGAACTACCAAGTATAGCCAGATATATTCATGTAACAAACGTTGAAGAAACTGCAACTCAGGTACATTTTACCGCACGAGCTACTCATCTCATCATACATCACAATGAAAACAATAACAAGATATTCATAGCACAGCGGACATTGAGCAGGTACGGCAATTGCTTGTTTTAACCACTTAGAATATAATTAACTACTTCTAAATCCCGTAATGGTCCACATTGTTTATTTTCGTGTTATATTAGTCATATTACTCGATTGTAAGCACTTCTGATACGAATAATAGAAACACTCACTCGGATCATGAACTTAATAGTGGGCACTAGGAAAGTTTTGCAATACGCAGAACCAGTTGGGCGGACACCGCATTTATGGTGAGGGATGAAAAGAGGGGTTAAAACCGGTCTAGAAGACAGCAAGGCACGACCTTCACACCAGTTGTTTTAAGGGTGGTCTAAGGGTGAATATCGCGCAAATATCCGCTACAATTTTGCTCGTGTATTAACTGTTGACCAGTGCCTGGAGGAAATGACTCCGGTGCTGGGGAAAGATTGTCCACATCGGACACCAATTTTCCGCTGGTATAAGCAGTTCCAGAGGGGAAATTTTGGGGTTCAAGACGATCCTCGTTCTGGGCGACCCTTTGAATCAGTGACTGCGGAAAACATTGAAGCTCTGAGCAAAATGTTGAAGCAAGAGGGGCGGATGGCATATCGGCAGGTAGAAGAGACCTTCCACATTCCTGCACCAGCTATTCATTCAACTCTACACGACCATCTCCATGCTAGAAAGGTTTGTTCACTTTGGATGCCCCATTCACTTTCAGAGCAAAGGGCACATCGAGTGAAATGGTACCGAAAAATGCTTAAACAGTTTGAAAATGAGACTTCGCGTAACGCCAATAGCATCGTTACAGGTGACAAAACTTGACTCTATTGTTACGATGTCTCAACAAAATCCCAGAACAAGGTGTGCCTGTATGAAGATGAGGGTACTCCTGTGACTGAGCGAAAGTCAAGGTCAGTGAAGAAAAGGATGATTGCAGTATTCTTCACTGAAGGGGTCATTCTGACTGGGGTTGTGCTAGAAACACAAAGGGCAGTTACTGCGAACTGGTACAGTGAGACTTGTCTGCCTCAGGTCACCCAGGCTCTGAAGCAGCTCCATCCAAGGTCACGGTTCAACACATGGCTCTTGCATCACGACAATGCTCCAGCACATACAATTTTCCGTTGTATAAGGAGTTCCAGAGGGGAAATTTTGGGGTTGAAAACGATCTTCATACTGGACGACCGTCTGAATCAGTGACTGAGGAAAACATTGAAGCTGTGAGGAAAATGTTGCAGCAAGAGGGACATCGTGCTAATGCAACAATGGATTTTCTTGCCAGATCAGGGTTGACTGTGCTTGATCGCCCTCCATAGAGTCCTGATCTTGCCCTTGTGAATTCGCACTCTTCCCAGAAGTGAAGATGAAACTGAAAGGGCGGCATTTTGCATCCGACTAGGAGCTTCTGGCAGCATGGGATCAAGAATGCGAAAATGTAATCGAAGAAAAGTGGCAGAGTTGGTTCAGTGACTGGTTTCGACGTATGTAGAAGTAAATTGAGTGGGGTGGAAATTATTTTGAAAAAGTCTAAAGCGTTCACTCACATTGCAAAACTTTCCTAGTGCCCTTTGTATTGGACATTTGGAAAGAGATCCTCTAGCGAACACCAATCCATGAGCAAGGGAGATGGAGGGAAGATATTTCGTTGATCAGTCACAGGCAGTGTGTGGGCTGAGAGCACAAGATTGTCAGTATCAGTCAAGTAATTGAACGATAGGAAGAGAGAGTTATGCTCATGGCAGAGCACCAGGAGATCGGGAACAGATTGTTACAGAACTGATGGCAACCTTCCTCTCTTAACACCAATCGGAGGACAATGAAGCTATCGATAAAAGGAAGGGGAGACACAAACCTAATAGCGTCAGAGTCGGAAAAGATTAGGAGTTGAGTAAGGAAGATCGGACAGTGAATACGAAAGTTAGGAGGCTCACAAAAATAACTAGATAGTGTGTTAGACTCAGCTACGAGTTTAGTGGTCACCAAGCGTAGAGTCAAGGAGAGGTTACCTCTTCTTTCTCCTACTTAGGATTATGTGATTCAGAGACGGACGATCTTTTCTACAGCTGTCCCCTATCAGTTCAACATGTCGCATCACTAATCAGATAACTTGGTGGTTACATAGAGTTAGGCACCCTTGTAAGTCCTTTCTTACGAGCGCGCTCAAGGTGATTCTGTTCAGTCTGGTTGTTTGTATACTACATTTAAAAATGATGAGCTTCGTATTGTAGCCAGAGAAGGGGTGTTAGGTCAGAGTGGCGACCGTGGAATCACGAGCTGGGTAAGACAATGTTTCCCCTCTCCCTGTCCGATATCTCTTGGTAAAGTCCTGGTCTCTTCTGACGCACAGTGAATCCCTCATTTTCTGTAGACATGTCTTCATTGCATTCTATTTTCTCTTTTGTTTTACCTGCGCGCTGTACCGTCCTGGTCACAATCTATACTTTGTAAGGAGCACGAACACTGCATTTATGAAGAGCTCGCTTCCAAAATTGGCAAGTTATTGAATTACATGTAAAAATTACTTTATTTGTAATTTTTACTCCTAATTCACTTCTGAAATTAAAATTGTAATCGTTACATTGTAGTAATCGAGATACAACGCAACAAGAGCTTGGTAACTTTGGAGCCCCAAAACTCGCAGCTTGTTGAGATTTAGGTAATCGTGTACTACATTGTTCAGACGGTGGTGGTGATTATTGTTTTCAGAGGAAGTACAACTGGACAACCATCCTCTATTAACACTAAGCAGAGGGAAAATGGAGGAAATATGACATTTAACGGTATCGGCAAAAGAAAGAGTGGACTCCATAGGACTCGAGCACCTCAAAAAACAGTGGAAGAGACTCACACAAGACTCAGCTAGCGGAACCGTGGAGGAGCCTTACACATGACTGAGCTAGCGGAACCATGGAGGGGAGTAGTATAATTGGACAGTTCAGCCGCCTCCTCCGCCGCCCGCGGCGCGGGAAATTTGAATTCTGGCGGGAAATTTGTATTTTGGCGGGATATTTGAATTTTGGCGCGAGATTTGAATTTGTAAACAAAGCCACGTGCTTTTTGACAGCTGTCATCGACAACAACGCATCGCTAACCTCACTGCTGTCATCTTGACGGGTCTAAACCTCACTAGTGCCAACTTAACCTAACTAGCGTGAGGTAAACAAAGCCACGTGTTTTTTGACAGCCACGTGCATTTTGACAGACAACAACGCATCGCTAACCTCAGTACTGCCATCTTGACGGGCCTAAACCTCAGTAGTGCCAACTTAACCTCACTAGCATGAGGTAAACAAAGCCACGAGCTTTTTGACAGCCACGAGCTTTTTGACAGCCACGTGCTTTTTGACAGATTTGTAAACAAAGCCACGTGCTTTTTGACAGAAAACAACGCATCGCTAACCTCAGTACTGCCATCTTGACGGGCCTAAACCTTAGTGGTACCAACTTAACCTAACTAGCGCGTGGTAAACAAAGCCACGTGCTTTTTGACAGCCACGTGCAGCTGTCATCCGCCATCTTTAATCCAGAGAGCGCAGTGCTGCCCTCTTTAGCTACATACCTTTGACGGCTGTCATCCGCCATCTTTAATCTAGAGAGAACAGTACTGCCCTCTATGTGGTGGCGGCAAATTCCACGTGCTCTTGTTTGGAAACAAAGCAACGTGCAGCTGTCATCCGCCATCTTTAATCACAGTGTTGCTCTCTTTAGCTACTTACCTTTGAAATGTGGTGGCGGATAATTTGAAAAATGCTTTTTGACAGCAGCCATCTTTGAGCACCGTGCTGTCCTCTTTAACTACTTACCTTTGAAATGTGGTGGCGGTAAATTCCACGTGCTTTACAAACCTATATGCTTTTCTGACAGCTGTCATCCGCCATCTTTAATCCAGAGAGAACAGTGCTGCAATCTTTGTGGTGGCGGCAAATTCTAAATGCTTTACAAACCTATGTGCTTTTTTGACAGCTGTCAACCGCCATCTTTAATCACCGTGCTGCCCGGTGGCGGTAAATTCCACGTGCTTTACAAACCTATATGCTTTTCTGACAGCTGTCATCCGCCATCTTAATCACCGTGCTGCCCCGGTGGCGGCAAATTCCACGTGCTTTACAAAGCCATGTGCTTTTTTTGACAGCTGTCATCCGCCATCTTAGAGCACCGTGCTGCGGGCAATTTCGTCAGTTATCATCCACCATCTTTAAACACCGTGCTGCCCTCTTTATAGCTACTACCTTAAGCATGTAGTAGCGGGTAATTTGAAAAGTTCTGTTAGCTATCATCCGCTATCTTTGAGCACCGTGCTGCCATCTTTAGCTAGATACCTTTGAAATGTGGCGGCGGATAATTTGAAAAAATGCTTTTTGACAGCGGTTATCTTTGAGCACCGTACTACCCTCTATGTAGTGGCGGCAAATTCTACATGCTTTACAAACCCACGCGCTTTTTTTGACAGCCATCATCCGCCGTCTTTAAGCAACAGAGTACAGTGCTGCCCTCTTTGTTGTGGCAGCAAATTCCACGTGCTCTTGTTTGGAAACGAAGCCACATGCTCTTTTGACAGCTGTCACCCGCCATCTTTAACCAACAGAGCACTATGCTGCGGGCAATTTCGTTAGCTGTCATCCGACATCTTTAATGAACAGAGCACCGTGCTGCCCTCATGCGGGGCAATTTCGTTAGCTGTCATCCGCTATATTTTAATGAACAGAGCACCGTGCTGCTCTCTGTAGTAGCGGGTAATTTGAAAAGTTCTGTTAGCTGTCATCCGCCATCTTTGAGCACCGTGCTGCCCGGTGGCGGCAAATTCCACGTGCTACGCGCAGCTGTCATCCGCCATCTTACATCGCAAACCTCAGTGCTACACTCTATGTGGTGGCGGATAATTTTAAAAAGAAAAATTCTACAGCAGCCATCTCTCGACGCTAATTGCACAAGATGGTGGCTATACATGACTCCTTAAAGGTGCTTATGCAAGATGATCGCTATACATAGACGCCCTTGGGATGCTTGCGCAAGATGGCGGTTATACAAGGCTCCTTATGAGGGATGCTTGCGCGAGATGGTGGTTGCTCTTATTAGGCGGCTTAAGGATCCATGGCTAGAGACGCCCTAAGGATGCTTGCGCAAGATGGCGGATGCAAGATGGCGGCTATACATAGCTCCTTATGAGACAGCCAGTACTCGATACAACATGTGATCAGAACATTGATTGATGTGTTCAGAACACAAAATAAGTAGAATCGAACACTGTACTCGATACAACATGTGATTAAAACATTGTGTGGTGTGTTCAGAACACTACATAAGTAGAATCGAGCGCTGTACAACATGTTAGGGGATACCTTTGTTTAGATTGAAACATAACAAGACTAGAATTGAACACTGCACATTGATTGATGTGTTCAGAACAAAAAATAAGTAGAATCGAACACTGTACTCGATGTCGTTAACTTCAACATGTGATTAAAACATTGGCTGGTGTGTTCAGAACACTACATATGTAGAATCGAACGCTGTACAACATGTTAGGGGATACCTTTGTTCTAAGAAGATCAGATTGAAACATAACAAGACTAGAATTGAACACTGCACTCGATGTCGGAAGATCAGATTGAAACATAACAAGACTAGAATTGAACACTGCACATTGATTGATGTGTTCAGAACACAAAATAAGTAGAATCGAACACTGTACTCGATGTCGTTAACTTCAACATGTGATTAAAACATTGTCTGGTGTGTTCAGAACACTACATAAGTAGAATCGAACGCTGTACAACATGTTAGGGGATACCTTTGTTCTAAGAAGATCAGATTGAAACATAACAAGACTAGAATTGAACACTGCACTCGATGTCGTTACATGCGATCAGAACAATGATTGATGTGTTCAGATCACTAAACAAGTAGAACCGAACACTGTACAACATGTTAGGGGATACCTTTGTTCTAAGCAGATCAGCTTGAAACACAACAAGACTAGAATTGAACACTGCACTCGATACAACATGTAATCAGAACATTGATTGATGTGTTCAGATCACTAAACAAGTAGAACTGAACACTGTACAACATGTTAGGGGATACCTTTGTTCTAAGAAGATCAGCTTGAAACATAACAAGACTAGAATTGAACACTGCACTCGATACAACATGTAATCAGAACATTGATTGATGTGTTCAGAGCACGAAACAAGTAGAACTGAACACTGTACAACATGTTAGGGGATACCTTTGTTTAGATTGAAACTAACAAGACTAGAATCGAACACTGCACTCGATGTCGTTACATGTGATCCGATACAACATGTTAGAGGATACCTTTGTTTAGATTGAAACATAGCAAGCCTAGAATCGAACATTGTTTGATGTGTTCAGTACAACTTCAATGATTAACACACACTGTGCACATATTGCATAGCTAAAAACACACTGTGCACATATCGCATACCTAACACTTCAAATGATTTGCTTAGTACGAAAATAAAAAAATCTATACCGCGTAGCTAACTCGTTCATCACACTGCTAAGACGCTTAGTAATTGTGAATACACTCATACGAAAATCAAGAAAGCACACTGCGTAGCCAACTCGCTCGGCTCACTCGCTTAGTAATTGCAACACTGATACACACACGGATAAGAATGTTCCGAGATACTTACATGTTTTTTAAGGGGGTGAAAGATCATAAATTATATGTACACATGTTGTCTCCTCCAAGTTGTAAGATGAAATAGACGCAGTACTGCGAGTTTCCGCTCTAGCTGGCGAACGGAAGTAGCATGATATCTCAGCAAAAAATAATACGCGTGAGCTTGCAAGTCAGACACAATGATGGATACCGCGATTCAAATCCTGGCAACTTATGCCGTCGGGAGGGGTATCCGGCGAGCATCTAGCTGTAAATCCCCGATTCTCGACAGATTCTTAATCCCAGTTCTTTGACGTCAGGAAGGGCAACCGGTCGAAAACAACAGTGTATGATGTAAGAGGCTAGACACTGCTAGTTTTGCGTCAGGAAGGGCAACTCAACAAATTCTTGCGATTTAAAATCTTAGTCAGGAAGGGCATCCGGCTGTAAAAATATAGTTCACGATACAGCGATTTAAAATCTAAGAAGAGCATCTAGCTGTAAAACCCCCGATTCTCGACAGATTCTTAATCCGAGTTCTTTGACGTCAGGAAGGGCAACCGGATGAAAACAATAGTGTATGATGTAAGAGGCTAGATACTGCCAGTTTTGCGTCAGGAAGGGCAACTCAACAAATTCTTGCGATTTAAAATCCTAGTCAGGAAGGGCATCCGGCTGTAGTGATACAGCGATTTACAATCTAAGAAGAGCATCTAGCTGTAAAACCCTCGATTCTCGACAGATTCTTAATCCGAGTTCTTTGACGTCAGGAAGGGCAACCGGTTGAAAACAATAGTGTATGATGTAAGAGGTTAGATACTACCAGTTTTGTGTCAGGAAGGACAACTAGTCTTAAAACAAAACAGATTCTTAATCCGAGTTCTTTGACGTCAGGAAGGGCAACCGGTCGAAAACTATAGTGTATGATGTAAGAGGCTAGATACTGCCAGTTTTGCGTCAGGAAGGGCAACTCAACAAATTCTTGCGATTTAAAATCTTAGTCAGGAAGGGCATCCGGCTGTAGTGATACAGCGATTTACAATCTAAGAAGAGCATCTAGCTGTAAAACCCCCGATTCTCGACAGATTCTTAATCCGAGTTCTTTGACGTCAGGAAGGGCAACCGGATGAAAACAATAGTGTATGATGTAAGAGGGTAGATACTGCCAGTTTTGCGTCAGGAAGGGCAACTCAACAAATTCTTGCGATTTAAAATCTCAGTCAGGAAGGGCATCCGGCAGTAAAACAATAGTTCGTGATACTGCGATTTAAAATCTAGCTGTAAAACCCTCGATTCTCGACAGATTCTTAATCCGAGTTCTTTGACGTCAGGAAGGGCAACTGTTTGAAAATAATTATCGAACACGCATCGCGAAGGCAAGAGTGTGCAGCGATATGCTTGTTTAGACTTGCAGATTACGAAAGAAACATAACAAGACTTGAGTCTTAAAACAAATTCTTGTGATTTAAAATCTTAGTCAGGAAGGGCATCCGGTAGTAAAACAATAGTTCGTGATACTGCGATTTAAAATCTAGCAGTAAAACCCCCGATTCTCGACAGATTCATAATCCGAGTTCTTTGACATCAGGAAGGGCAACCGGTTGAAAACAATTATCGAACACGCATCGTAAAGGCACGAGTGTGCAGCGATATGCTTGTTTAGACTTGCAGATTACGAAAGAAACATAACAAGACTTGAGTCTTAAAACAAATTCTTGCGATTTAAAATCTTAGTCAGGAAGGGCATCCAGCAGTAAAACAATAGTTCGTGATTTAAAATCTAAGAAGTGCATCTAGCTGTATATCCCCCGATTCTCGACATATTCTTAATCCGAGTTCTTTGACGTTAGGAAGGGCAACTGGTTGAAAACAATTATCGAACACGCATCGTGAAGGCAAGAGTGTGCAGCGATATGCTTGTTTAGACTTGCAGATTACGAAAGAAACATAACAAGACTTGAGTCTTAAAACAAATTCTTGCGATTTAAAATCTTAGTCAGGAAGGGCATCCGGTAGTAAAACAATAGTTCGTGATACTGCAATTTAAAATCTAGCTGTAAAACCCCCGATTCTCGACAGATTCTAAATCCGAGTTCTTTGACGTCAGGAAGGGCAACCGGTCGAGAACAATTATCGAACACGCATCGCGAAGGCAAGAGTGTGCAGCGATATGCTTGTTTAGACTTGCAGATTACGAAAGAAACATAACAAGACTTGAGTCTTAAAACAAATTCTTGCGATTTAAAATCTTAGTCAGGAAGGGCATCCGGTAGTAAAACAATAGTTCGTGATACTGCGATTTAAAATCTAGCTGTAAAACCCCCGATCCTCGACAGATTCTTAATCCGAGTTCTTTGACGTCAGGAAGGGCAACTGGTTGAAAACAATTATCGAACACGCATCGTAAAGGCAAGAGTGTGCAGCGATATGCTTGTTTAGACTTGCAGATTACGAAAGAAACAGAACAAGACTTGAGTCTTAAAACAAATTCTTGCGATTTAAAATCTTAGTCAGGAAGGGCATCCAGCAGTAAAACAATAGTTCGTGATTTAAAATCTAAGAAGTGCATCTAGCTGTAAATCCCCCGATTCTCGACAGATTCTTAATCCGAGTTCTTTGACGTTAGGAAGGGCAACTGGTTGAAAACAATTATCGAACACGCATCGTGAAGGCAAGAGTGTGCAGTGATATGCTTGTTTAGACTTGCAGATTACGAAAGAAACATAACAAGACTTGAGTCTTAAAACAAATTCTTGCGATTTGAAATCTTAGTCAGGAAGGGCATCCGGCAGTAAAACAATAGTTCGTGATACAGCGATTTAAAATCTAGCTGTAAAACCCCCGATTCTCGACAGATTCTTAATCCGAGTTGTCAGGAAGGGCAACTGGTCGAAAACAATAGCGTATGATGTAAGAGCTTAGATACTGCCAATTTTGCATCACGAAGGACAACTAAACTTAAAACAAAACAGATTCTTAATCCGAGTTCTTTGGCGTCAGGAAGGGCAACCGGTTGAAAACTATAGTGTAAGAGGTTAGATACTGCTAGTTTTGTGTCAGGAAGGACAACTCAACAAATTCTTGCGATTTAAACACATTTTTATTCCCAAGAGAATCGAACCCGAGACTACCGGGTGAGAGGCATGCATACTGTAGGCTATGGGTTTGTTCTACTGTCCTTGAAGTCGTATCAGCGCAGAGCGAGCAGCGGAATGCATGTGTTGGCTGAAATTGTACACGTATCTTCCGGCTGTAGTAGTAACCTTGGACGAAAACATGGTGTGCTGATAAGCGACTTGTAACTCACGAACGTCTTCTTAGCTGAGTAGCATTCAGCCCATGTAAGCTCTTAAAACACAGTACTAATTAAGGTTGTAAAATATTCTGAAATAGTCCTCCTCTGTAGTGTAGTAGTTAGTATGATTAGCTGCTACCCCCGGAGGTCCGAGTTCGATTCCCGGCTCTGCCACGGAATGTGTAGCATTTAGCCTATGTAAGTTCCTAACGTAAACTATCATGATTGTACGGAGAGGTTAAAACACACACAGTGCCTACTCCTATGGAAAGAACCTGCACGGTACCGACATGTAGGCTTCTCCTGGTGAAGGAGCCTGCACAAGGTTTAACGCCTCCTATCAACAGCCCTTACTTAATGCTGGCTTTTTTGCACACCCCGCCTCTTAGATCATACACCATAGTTTTACGACCGGTTGCCCTTCCTGACTAGGATTTTAAATCGATAACTAGATATCCCGACATAGCCTACTCCCACCGAAGAAGCCTGCACAAGGCTTATTGCCTCCATCCGACAAATGAATCACCCTCAACGTCTTGTACTCAAAAAATCATTTTCGAAGGAGTCTGCACAAGGTTCAACGCCCCCATCAACAGCCCTTACTTATTGCTGGCCTTTTTTGCACACCCCGCCTCACACCATAGTTTTATACAACCGGTTGCCCTTCCTGACTAGGATTTTAAATCGATAACTAGATATCCCGACATAGCCTACTCCTACTGAAGAAGCCTGCACACAGCTTAACGCCTCATCCAACAAATGAATCACCCTCAAACACTCTTCAAACATTCTCGCTACTTCGGAAGATAGCGGGTTCGAACTGGAAGCCGTAAATGCTAGGCGAGGGACCTGCGCGATCGTCATAACATGATCTAGCTAGATGCCCTTCCCGACGGCATAAGTTGCCAGGATTTGAATCGCGGTATCCATCATTGTGTCTGACTTGCAAGCTCACGCGTATTATTTTTTGCTGAGATATCATGCTACTTCCGTTCGCCAGCTAGAGTGGAAACTCGCAGTACTGCGTCTATTTCATCTTACAACTTGGAGGAGACAACATGTGTACATATAATTTATGATCTTTCACCCCCCTTAAAAAACATGTAAGTATCTCGGAACATTCTTATCCGTGTGTGTATCAGTGTTGCAATTACTAAGCGAGTGAGCCGAGCGAGTTGGCTACGCAGTGTGCTTTCTTGATTTTCGTATGAGTGTATTCACAATTACTAAGCGTCTTAGCAGTGTGATGAACGAGTTAGCTACGCGGTATAGATTTTTTTTATCTTCGTACTAAGCAAATCATTTGAAGTGTTAGGTATGCGATATGTGCACAGTGTGTTTTTAGCTATGCAATATGTGCACAGTGTGTGTTAATCATTGAAGTTGTACTGAACACATCAAACAATGTTCGATTCTAGGCTTGCTATGTTTCAATCTAAACAAAGGTATCCCCTAACATGTTGTATCGGATCACATGTAACGACATCGAGTGCAGTGTTCGATTCTAGTCTTGTTAGTTTCAATCTAAACAAAGGTATCCCCTAACATGTTGTACAGTGTTCAGTTCTACTTGTTTCGTGCTCTGAACACATCAATCAATGTTCTGATTACATGTTGTATCGAGTGCAGTGTTCAATTATAGTCTTGTTATGTTTCAAGCTGATCTTCTTAGAACAAAGGTATCCCCTAACATATTGTACAGTGTTCGGTTCTACTTGTTTAGTGATCTGAACACATCAATCAATGTTCTGATTACATGTTGTATCGAGTACAGTGTTCAATTCTAGTCTTGTTATGTTTCAAGCTGATCTGCTTAGAACAAAGGTATCCCCTAACATGTTGTACAGTGTTCGGTTCTACTTGTTTAGTGATCTGAACACATCAATCATTGTTCTGATCGCATGTAACGACATCGAGTGCAGTGTTCAATTCTAGTCTTGTTATGTTTCAATCTGATCTTCTTAGAACAAAGGTATCCCCTAACATGTTGTACAGCGTTCGATTCTACTTATGTAGTGTTCTGAACACACCAGCCAATGTTTTAATCACATGTTGAAGTTAACGACATCGAGTACAGTGTTCGATTCTACTTATTTTGTGTTCTGAACACATCAATCAATGTGCAGTGTTCAATTCTAGTCTTGTTATGTTTCAATCTAAACAAAGGTATCCCCTAACATGTTGTACAGCGTTCGATTCTACTTATGTAGTGTTCTGAACACACCACACAATGTTTTAATCACATGTTGTATCGAGTACAGTGTTCGATTCTACTTATTTTGTGTTCTGAACACATCAATCAATGTTCTGATCACATGTTGTATCGAGTACTGGCTGTCTCATAAGGAGCTATGTATAGCCGCCATCTTGCATCCGCCATCTTGCGCAAGCATCCTTAGGGCGTCTCTAGCCATGGATCCTTAAGCCACCTAATAAGAGCAACCACCATCTCGCGCAAGCATCCCTCATAAGGAGCCTTGTATAACCGCCATCTTGCGCAAGCATCCCAAGGGCGTCTATGTATAGCGATCATCTTGCATAAGCACCTTTAAGGAGTCATGTATAGCCACCATCTTGTGCAATTAGCGTCGAGAGATGGCTGCTGTAGAATTTTTCTTTTTAAAATTATCCGCCACCACATAGAGTGTAGCACTGAGGTTTGCGATGTAAGATGGCGGATGACAGCTGCGCGTAGCACGTGGAATTTGCCGCCACCGGGCAGCACGGTGCTCAAAGATGGCGGATGACAGCTAACAGAACTTTTCAAATTACCCGCTACTACAGAGAGCAGCACGGTGCTCTGTTCATTAAAATATAGCGGATGACAGCTAACGAAATTGCCCCGCATGAGGGCAGCACGGTGCTCTGTTCATTAAAGATGTCGGATGACAGCTAACGAAATTGCCCGCAGCATAGTGCTCTGTTGGTTAAAGATGGCGGGTGACAGCTGTCAAAAGAGCATGTGGCTTCGTTTCCAAACAAGAGCACGTGGAATTTGCTGCCACAACAAAGAGGGCAGCACTGTACTCTGTTGCTTAAAGATGGCGGATGATGGCTGTCAAAAAAAGCGCGTGGGTTTGTAAAGCATGTAGAATTTGCCGCCACTACATAGAGGGTAGCACGGTGCTCAAAGATAACCGCTGTCAAAAAGCATTTTTTCAAATTATCCGCCGCCACATTTCAAAGGTATCTAGCTAAAGATGGCAGCACGGTGCTCAAAGATAGCGGATGATAGCTAACAGAACTTTTCAAATTACCCGCTACTACATGCTTAAGGTAGTAGCTATAAGGAGGGCAGCACGGTGTTTAAAGATGGTGGATGATAACTGACGAAATTGCCCGCAGCACGGTGCTCTAAGATGGCGGATGACAGCTGTCAAAAAAAGCACATGGCTTTGTAAAGCACGTGGAATTTGCCGCCACCGGGGCAGCACGGTGATTAAAGATGGCGGATGACAGCTGTCAGAAAAGTATATAGGTTTGTAAAGCACGTGGAATTTACCGCCACCGGGCAGCACGGTGAATAAAGATGGCGGTTGACAGCTTTCAAAAAAGCACATAGGTTTGTAAAGCATTTAGGTTTTGCCGCCACCACAAAGATTGCAGCACTGTTCTCTCTGGATTAAAGATGGCTTATGACAGCTGTCAGAAAAGCATATAGGTTTGTAAAGCACGTGGAATTTACCGCCACCACATTTCAAAGGTAAGTAGCTAAAGAGGACAGCACGGTGCTCAAAGATGGCTGCTGTCAAAAAGCATTTTTCAAATTATCCGCCACCACATTTCAAAGGTAAGTAGATAAAGAGAGCAGCACTGTGATTAAAGATGGCGGATGACAGCTGCACGTGGCTTTGTTTCCAAACAAGAGCACGTGGAATTTGCCGCCACCACATAGAGGGCAGTACTGTTCTCTCTAGATTAAAGATGGCGGATGACAGCTGTCAAAGGTAAGTAGCTAAAGAGGGCAGCACTGCGCTCTCTGGACTAAAGATGGCGGATGACAGCTGCACGTGGCTGTCAAAAAGCACGTGGCTTTGTTTACCACGCGCTAGTTAGGTTAAGTTGGTACCACTAAGGTTTAGGCCCGTCAAGATGGCAGTACTGAGGTTAGCGATGCGTTGTTGTCTGTCAAAAAGCACGTGGCTTTGTTTGCAAATCTGTCAAAAAATACGTGGCTGTCAAAAAGCACGTGGCTTTGTTTACCTCATGCTAGTGAGGTTAAGTTGGCACTACTGAGGTTTAGGCCCGTCAAGATGGCAGTACTGAGGTTAGCGATGCGTTGTTGTCTGTCAAAAAGCACGTGGCTGTCAAAAAACACGTGGCTTTGTTTACCTCACGCTAGTTAGGTTAAGTTGGCACTAGTGAGGTTTAGGCCCGTCAAGATGGCAGCAGCGAGGTTAGCGATGCGTTGTTGTCGATGAAAGCTGTCAAAAAGCACGTGGCTTTGTTTACAAATTCAAATCTCGCGCCAAAATTCAAATCTCCCGCCAAAATTCAAATTTCCCGCCAGAATTCAGAACTGTCCAATTATACTACTGAGGGGCTCACATAAGACTGAGCTAGCGGAACCGTGGAGGAGCCTCACACAAGAGCCAGCTAGCGGAACCGTGGAGGAGCCTCATACAAGAGCCAGCTAGCGGAATCGTGGCGGAGCCTCACACAAGACTCAACTAGCGGAACAGTGGAGGAGCCTCACACAAGACTCAGCTAGCGGAACCGTGGAGGAGCCTCACACAAGACTCAGCTAGCGGAACAGTGGAGGAGCCTCACACAAGAGCCAGCCAGCGGAATCGTGGCGGAGCCTCACACAAGACTCAACTAGCGGAACAGTGGAGGAGCCTCACACAAGACTCAACTAGCGGAATCGTGGCAGAGCCTCACACAAGAATCAACTAGCGGAACAGTGGAGGAGCCTCACACAAGACTCAACTAGCGGAACAGTGGCGGAGCCTCACACAAGACTCAACTAGCGGAACAGTGGAGGAGCCTCACACAAGACTCAACTAGCGGAACAGTGGCGGAGCCTCACACAAGACTCAGCTAGCGGAACAGTGGAGGAGCCTCACACAAGACTCAACTAGCGGAACAGTGGCGGAGCCTCACACAAGACTCAACTAGCGGAACAGTGGAGGAGCCTCACACAAGACTCAACTAGCGGAATCGTGGCAGAGCCTCACACAAGACTCAACTAGCGGAACAGTGGAGGAGCCTCACACAAGACTCACCTAGCGGAATCGTGGCGGAGCCTCACACAAGACTCAACTACCGGAATCGTGGCGGAGCCTCACACAAGACTCAACTAGCGGAATCGTGGCGGAGCCTCACACAAGACTCAACTAGCGGAATCGTGGCGGAGCCTCACACAAGACTCAACTAGCGGAATCGTGGCGGAGCCTCACACAAGACTCAACTAGCGGAACAGTGGAGGAGCCTCACACAAGAGCCAGCTAGCGGAATCGTGGCGGAGCCTCACACAAGACTCAACTAGCGGAACAATGGAGGAGCCTCACACAAGAGCCACCTAGCGGAATCGTGGAAGAGCCTCACACAAGGCTCAGCAAGCAGAACAGTGAAGGAGCCTCATACAAGACTCAACTAGCGGAACTGTGGAAGAGCCTCACACAAGAGCCAGCTAGCGGAATCGTGGAAGAGCCTCACACAAGTCTCAGCAAGCAGAAGAGTAAAGGAGCCTCACACAAGACTCAACTAGCGGAACCGTGGAGGAGCCTCACACAAGACTCAACTAGCGGAACAGTGGAGGAGCCTCACACAAGACTCACCTAGCGGAATCGTGGCGAAGCCTCACACAAGACTCAACTAGCGGAATCGTGGCGGAGCCTCACACAAGACTCAGCTAGCGGAACAGTGGAGGAGCCTCACACAAGACTCAACTAGCGGAACAGTGGAGGAGCCTCACACAAAAGCCAGCTAGCGGAATCGTGGCGAAGCCTCACACAAGACTCAACTAGCGGAATCGTGGCGGAGCCTCACACAAGACTCAACTAGCGGAACAGTGGAGGAGCCTCACACAAGACTCAACTAGCGGAACAGTGGAGGAGCCTCACACAAGACTCAACTAGCGGAACAGTGGAGGAGCCTCACACAAGACTCAACTAGCGGAACAATGGAGGAGCCTCACACAAGACTCAACTAGCGGAATCGTGGCGGAGCCTCACACAAGACTCAACTAGCGGAACAGTGGAGGAGCCTCACACAAGAGCCAGCTAGCGGAATCGTGGCGGAGCCTCACACAAGACTCAACTAGCGGAACCGTGGAGGATCCTCACACAAGAGCCAGCTAGCGGAATCGTGGAAGAGCCTCACACAAGGCTCAGCAAGCAGAACAGTGAAGGAGTCTCACGCAAGACTCAACTAGCGGAACTGTGGAAGAGCCTCACACAAGAGCCAGCTAGCGGAATCGTGGAAGAGCCTCACACAAGGCCCAGCAAGCAGAAGAGTGAAGGAGCCTCACACAAGACTCAACTAGCGGAACCGTGGAGGAGCCTCACATAAGAGCCAGCTAGCGGAATCGTGGAAGACCCTCACACAAGAGCCAGCTAGCGGAACAGTGAAGGAGCCTCACACAAGACTCAGCTAGCGGAACAGTGGAGGAGCCTCACACAAGAGCCAGCTAGCGGAACAGTGGAGGAGCCTTACACAAGACTCAGCTAGCGGAACAGTGAATTAGCCTCACACAAGATTCAGCTAGCGGAACAGTGGAGGAGCCTCACACAAGACTCAGCTAGCGGAACAGTGGAGTAGCCTCACACAAGGGCCAGCTAGCGGAACTTGGGAGGTACCTCACACAAGACTCAACTAGCGGAACCGTGGATGAGCCTCACACAAGAGCCAGCTAGCAGAACCTGGGAGGAGCCTCACACAAGACTGAGCTAGCGGAATCGTGGAGGAACCTCACACAAGACTCAGATAGCGGAACAGTGGAAGAGCCTCACAGAAGACTGAGCTAGCGGAATCGTGGAGGATCCTCACACAAGACCGAGCTAGCGGATTCGTGGAAGAGCCTCACACAAGACTCAGCTAGCGGAACCATGGAGGGGCTCACACAAGACTGAGCTAGCGGAACCGTGGAGAAGCCTCACACAAGACTGAGCTAGCAGAACCGTGGAGGTGTCTCACACTGTCACCGAGGTAACGATTTTAGCCTTCCCCGTTTATGTTTTGGACTGGCTATCGCTGTAGAAATTAGTGTCACATCATGCTCATCTTTCAAGCTGGTTTTTACGACTACTTCTAAGTTACTGGAGGTCATACACCTAACTTATTATTTCTACTTGCCTCAAACACTCTGTTCTATTTTAATTCAAGAACTGTCTGTTTGTGTTTCACGTTATTCTGTGCCAGGTACGGACCATTGATGGACTAGTTAATATAAAAATAGGATCAAATAAGTAGAAAGTGTTCACTACAGAACAGTTAAATAAACTAAAGTGATATGCGGGAGAAATGGTCACAACATTTTGTAACTTTCCATTGTAGTTTAATTTTAGAGTTATCCTTATAGTATATCGTAATTTTTAACATTAACTCTCTGTTAGAACGTAATTAGTAATATAGTTTACTTTTGCTTGCCGTAGTGGTAGATTGGTGTTAGTAGCAGCAGACTTGGTTCAGTGCCTTATTTTTGTCGTGTTTATTTCCACTTTCATTATTTACACATTGCCATTATCGTATTGATCGTTGTAAATTGTTATTCCCATTCCCATTATTGTCATAATCATCTCCAACGTAACTGAGAACAACGTAAGTTACAGTCCCCCTGATGAACTTGAGACAAACGAACAGGCTCCCCTCTTCCTTGCAAACATTCCTCAAAACCTTTCATTTACTCCACCCTCCTACACTGTCGCTGGAACCAGCTGTGCAGGCAACACACACCTATTGTCATCTGATCTTTCTTGCCATTCCCAGTCGACGAGGGACATCATGAACCACCAGCTCTCTGCGTACAGTAATGCTTTAAATATTTGCAATATAAACACTCAAAGCTTCCTTGCGGAGGCGCGAATGGATGAAATAAAAGCCTCGCAGTTTCCACGCAATATTAATCACTGAATCTTGGTTAAAACCACACCAGCAATAGAAAGACTGCAGCTGGCGGGTTATACATTTCTCAGATCCGACAGATTAAGTAATCCCTCCGGGGGTACTGCCGCATACTGTATGTTATGACCGGCTTACGCCTTAAAATAATCTGTAGGTCTCCAGGTCCGTACGAATGAAAACCTGAGTTCATGTTGGAAATAACTGTGAGTGAAGTAAAATGTCTTCTGGGTGTAGTATATAAACCACCGAAAGCGGGATTTTTATGCGATCTAGAGACTCAAATACAAGATTAAGTCCCTGATTACTCAAATATAATTATAACGGGCGACTTCAACATACATCTTCTTGAACCTAACTCTCCTCAGACAACCCACCTATTAACTTCTTTTAAAGCTTGCGATTTAACGTTTCTTCCTCTCAACGCTACACATCACACAGACACATCACACACTTTAATTGATCTCATTACCACTAACCAACCTGAATTAGTTCTTCATCGCGGTCAAATTAGTGCCCCAGGCATATCGTGACATGACGCTATATTTATGGCCTATTCTATTAAAAGTCCCAATTTCAAACCGAAAATAATTTCATATAGAGATCTACGAAGAATTGATAAGAATAAACTTTTACAAGACACAGTTGCAGTGCCATGGCATGACATTTAAACTTAAAGACATAAATGACAAAGTGACTCTCTTCAATCAACATATGACTGAACTGTACGATAGACATGCCCCTGAAAAAAAGGCTCGAGTTACGCGAAAGCCAGCTCCCTGGCTCTCAGATGACATTAGAGCACTAATGGCTGAACGCGATGCTGCTTATAGACGAGTTAAGAAACATTGCACTGCTGACAATCTACTGAACTATAAGAGACTAAGAAACGCTAAGACCCAACAGATTAGAAACGCTAAACTACGACACGCTCACAGTTTAATTCAAAGAAATGCTTCAATAGCTGTATTGTGGAAATCCATAAAGAGCTTTGGACGAGACGACGACGAAAAAAATATACCCATGGAAAAACTGAACGATTATTTTTCATCTAACTACACATTAAATGCAACCCTGAAACAGATAGTTCTAGACGGGAATTATGAAAAGACGCGAACAGATAGAGAAAACTTCTACTTCCGTCCAACAACCCACTCAAAAGTCAGGTTTGCTATAAATCGGATAACATCAGCGGCAAGAGGAAATGACAGTATAGGAATAGAGATGATAAAAATTATTCTGGATGTGATATTTCCTGCACTAATTAACAAATTTAACTCTTCCCTTGTAGAGAGTACATTTCCCGAAATATGGAAAGTGGGCATTATACGTCCTCTAAAAAAGTAGCATCCCCTTCTGAACCCTTCGGGATCCACACGTGTGCAGCTGCCCTTACTAGACAGCTGGAGACGGTCTTCTCCGATATCAAATTCGAATATCTGAAACATTACCTCGATGATGTCGTCGTGTTTTCAGTGACCTCCGAAGAGCACTTAGATCATCTGACGGAAGTCCTCAATCGCCTTCGGAAGCCTGGGTTGACTGTTAAATTATCTAAGGTAGCCTTTGCTAATGCTTGTTCTTAGGGACTGTGTCGCCCGATGGTGTATATATTGACCATTCAAGAACACAGACTTCAAGCCTCCGAAGGACATAAAGGGAATCGCTAGATTCATAGGCATAGTGATTTTTTCAGGAAATGTATTCCTAACTTTGCTATTAGGGCGGCGCCCTTGAACTTAATTCGCAAGAAAGGTGTAAAATTTGAATGGGGGCCGTCGCAGCCAGCAGCTTTTGAAGACCTTAAATTAGCTCTTTGTAACGTCCCTGTACAAGTCATGCCCGATTTCTCTAAGAAATTCACTGTCCAAAGTGATGCCTGTTCATCTGCTGCGGCTGCTGTTCTTTTTCAGGAGACGGAACTCGGAAGGCGGCATACCTTCTATGCGTCTAGGACCTTATCGGCTCGAGAAGTAAAGTATTCTAGCTATGAATTAGAGGCTTTGGCAGTGTTGTTTGCCCTGGAGAATTTACGCCTTTATCTGGAACATGTCAAATTTGAATTAGAAAGACACAAGCAGCCTTAAGGTGGCCTCGTAACGCCCGTCGGGCTCTCAGGATCTCAGCTTTCCTATGTGATGTACGACACATTAGGGGATCAGAAAATGCAGTTGCTGATGGACTAAGTCACATGTTTTCTAGTGATATTGAGACCAGTGAACAGGAAGTTAGTTCTTCTCTTTCTATCCCCACACCTCCTAGTATTAATGCTATTCTGACGGATGCCCCTACTCTGTTTCGTGACACTGAGAATTATCAACCAGAAGATCCCGTGCTGGCTCCGATAATGGAAACCATTTCTTCTGGGGAACGTGTTGTCCCTTATGTATTGAGTAACGGGGTTTTGTGTTGCCCTTCGAGGCATGATCAGAAGATGACAGTTCTTGTGCCAATGATCTTCAAATATTATCATGAGACCCCATTAGGGATCACAGGGGCACGGGAAAAAATTTATTATTGTAATGTGTAGACGGCTTCACTAGATTTTCATGATTGTTCCCCACTAAGCTGACTACCGTTCTTTTGGTCCCTGTCAAAATATAGTTTCTGATAATGCAAAGGCTTTCACATCTAACCTATTCCGGAAATACTGTTTCAATCTGTCCATATTCCATATAACAAATTACGCTTATAACCCTCAACCATCTCTGGCTGAGGGGATCAATCGTAATCTTCGATCTGCGTTGACCACTTTTCTTCATGGGGATCATTCCAAGTGGGATACTTCTCTGCATTGGTTAGGTTTTACTTTAAATTCGGCTGTTCATGAGTCCTACAAGTTCACTCCCGCCTCTCTCATGTTTAAATTTATTCCCAACACGCCGCTGTCTAATCTTTCAAGCTTCCTGCTTAAACGCAACGATACGATGAATACACTCTAACTGTAAAACGTATTCGAGACATTGAACAAGACATTGTATGTGTATAACATAGCGCTTTTTCGAAAAAGATTGGCTAGCAGTTTAGTGTGTTTTGACGTATAGTTAGGTGGAATCATATTTTCAACACAAACAGGAAGGTCTGAATGTGAATCATGCAGATGAGAAGGGTATGCAAGAGAAGCTTCCAGCACGTAGCCGCGATGAGGATCTTTTGCAGCCTCAAAAACATCTAAATGTTGAATTTCAGTTTCTGTTAGCCACACAAAATTCTTACACGGTAATGGCTGTGACATGACCCACACATACAGATTATTGACATCGAAATACATCAGGTAAGAATCTTCTTTCTCTGGATTATAGTTGTCGAGGTAGGGATTATTCGCGATAGCATGCCTGTTGACAAGCGAAACGAGTCTGCCGCGAATGCCGCGTTCAAAAAACAAAAGCATGTCGACATCCGTTAGAAGATCAAGTTGAACACCGGTAAACTTGAGCATCGCATCCCACGACCGACCTGGTGTTGTGTAGTAAGAGCAAGGGTCTAATCCGTAAATAGATAAACACCTTTTACGAAACTTCTCAAACACATCACAGAGTAAAAGTGTATCTATCTTCACATACAAGTCAGCATATTGACCTAAGATCTGTAGCTGAAACGTTGGCCACACCTGGCAGGCATGCAAATAGTCTTCATCGGAAATAGATACCGTGTGCTTATCGTATGACGATGAGCTGAGTGACAGCGTGCTACATTCACTTAACACACT